>NW_028301604.1:50225000-50850000 GCF_987345545.1 Pholcus phalangioides | reverse complement strand
ACAGAATTTTTTTTCCGCTCATTTCATTGGTTTCAGATTAACCCTGGGCAGTACTAGGTGAATTGCCCAATCCTTGGTCTCCGGATCATTCCAGAACCTGTCACTTTGTCCACGTCTTTCCACAAAGAGTTGCGGAAACCCTCAGATATTAAGTAACTCTTGGAAAAAGGGCAGGTAGAATTATCTATCATTCTGCCTATTGGTAAAATAACTACGACAAAATAGAAATTGGCACAAGGAAAAAAATTTTTAGTTCAAGAGACGAAAAATATAATTAAATAAAATTATTTAATTAAATTACTTTCGTTTTCCACAAACAGGACAGTTTTATTGAAATCGGGACGCGTGGTCATATTATATATTGAAATGTTGAATTGTTGAATTACCGTAAACTGGGGATAACTTTAGGACACGAATTGCACTATTTTGAATATTGTTACCGTACTGTGATTGTAAGCAACATGATTTTTTTTTTTTTACAACCCTCATACCATGCCTGATTATTTAAAATTATTTATAAAATAAATAGTGTAAGAGACAATTCTGTTGTCCTAAAAGTTACGCTTAGGACAACTGACTAGCTTGTCCTAATGTTACTGAAGTAACATTTTTTTTTCTAGTCAAACCTTTTTTTTTTTTTTAGTTTGTTTCTTAAATACAATTTTTTTTAGTTTTTCTCCCAGTAAAGTTCTTTTTGTTCTTTTAAAGTTTAAGAACTAGAAATTTTATTTTTATACAGCTTTCCAACAGTTATGTAAAAATTAAAATGATCCTGAAACAAAAAAAAATAAGTCAAGTTTTAAGCCACTTTTTTGTTGAAATACAAGTGATGGGAAGTTGTAAAGGACTGAAAACTCTTCACTCATTTACAACGTTTTATTGAGACACAAGAATAAGTGAAAATTGTACAAATATTAATTAAGATTAAATTAAACTTATTTCTTCATGTCGACTAAAAACAAATCACCTTTAAATTTTTTGGGTACAGAAATTTATTTTATCAAATTCGCAGCAGGGTACCAAAGTTTGTCCTCTTCCTTTGGCCATTTCCAATATTTTATTGTCTTCTGCTCAAAATTAACATCAGATTCAAAAAAGTCAGAACAAACGAAAATAAATTATTCTAAAATTACCACAATTTGGGCAGCTATGTTCTAATGTTACCCCGCCAAACAAATGTTTACATTTTTTATAGGAAAAAAAGTAAGAACGTAAAGATATATATAGTACGAAAAAACTCATCCCGCCTTATAATTTCAAATACAGTGGAACCTCATTTATACGACGTTCAAAAGGCCAAGTCAAAACGTCGTATAACTGAAATTAAAAAAAAATGACTTGTCTCTTCCCCCACAGACATATATAAAATTCAATGTGTTTAATTCTGTTATATAAAAAAATTATTTCAATCATACATGGGGGGGGGGGGGAATTGAATCGCATTTGAATCAATAAAATTTAGCAGAACATTACCATTGGGACACGACATTAGGTGAAAAATTGCATCAAAATCTTCTCGACCTGGGAAGATTTCCCATCTTGGACTTTAATTTTTTTGGCAGTAGATGATTTGCAACCAGCACACTTTCGTAAAAAATGCGTGCAGGAGGTACGAAACAGGTAGACATCCATCTATCAATCATTAGCATTTTCAGAGTTGCCAAGCCAACTGCTACGGATTGTCCGTAGTTTCCACGGACGGCCGCAATAAATTACGAAGCTAAAGGAGACGCTTTCAATACTAAAAAAAAATCGGGTATTTGAGTTTTTTTGCGATGTTTTATTTTTTTTTTCTTCAAATTGTATCTATCTTTACCATAACGATGAATTCGTATGCGCACGTGCGAGAGAAGACAAACTCGGAACCGATCTGTTTTGTCTGTGCGCGGAAGGCAATCTGTAAGCCGCGTTTAAACCCACCACTCTACTAGATGCCCAAACGCGCAAAAACCTTTTTTCCGTCAAAACCGCCTCACGCTGTGGGCTAAAAACAGGTTTTCGAGTGCTCCAAAACTGGGGAGTGGACAGGTTTTTCGCTGCGGGTCCGGATCCGGCTTCATTTGCATAGTGGAGCTCGCGGAACTTGTGTTGGAAAGAATGTTTCGTAGGTGCCGTGCCGTAAGAGCTCTGATACGAAAGAAACGGGCTTGGGGAGGGGGTCCAGGGTTAGCAGAACCAAGTAGTATTACGCTTAGACCAAAACGAGATATATGGGATCTAGGGTTGCAAGACGTCCATATATACGGCCCACAAGGGCGTATGCACATTGGGAATGCATTGATTATTTATATCCATGAATTATTTATAGACTCGGCGACTTCGGATAGTTGCTTCGGGAAGGTGGGGGGGAGGGGTCATGGGGATTAGAAATTCTACGTTTTTATATTTTGCACATTATCAGTCAATCAGAATCAGGCTACTGTGACGTTATAGAAACATCACCGTTTGTGTAAAGTGTACCTCCTGCTGTTACGTTTGGGAACTTATCGCCAAACACCAGCGTCTATTAATGATTTCCCTTTTATTTTGTCATTACGTCTCGTTTGCTCACACGATAATATCACAATGATATAATTTAACAATACTGTAAGTAGGGGGAAATTAGCGGTTCTGGAACAATGGGTGCTCCACTTGCTCCTCCACGCGATAAGGGAGGCTGCTGCCCCGTGATAAGAGGATGAGACTCGCTAGATGGCGCTGTGATCTTTACTGTTTTCTTTCCTAAATTAAATTTTTTTATGTCTACGAGGGGTCGTTCTTAAATTAAACTATTTTATGTCAGTTTTCCCAAGTAGAGGGATCTTTCCCAAATCAATTTTTTTATTGAGGGTCGTTCTTAAATTAAACTATTTTATCTCCTAAAAAGTTTTCAAAGTCCCTAGAAGTTTCCAACACTAAGAGGGAATTATCGTTTTTTAAGTTTCTCGTCGGGCTTTTTGAAATTTTTTTTAGCCACAAGCCGTTGTTACTTTTTTTTATGTCTAACCTTTCCTAAATTAAACTTTTTTTATGTCAGTTTTCCAGTCTCAACAATGACGTCACCCTCTGTATACCGAGGCTAACGAGAAAGAGAGGGCTATGGGGCACTCAGAGTCACGTGATCAACTGGATCCTACTTTTTTTTTCCAATCACCCTAGAAAATTAAAGCTAATGGCAAAAATTAAAGTTTCCAACATGATTAAATTGTCGCATGATGTCACATTTTCTAAGAGGGGTCGTTCTTAAATTATCGTTTTCTCTAACTTACTTTTTTCAAACAGGTTTTGATGTGGGCTTAAATTATTTTTTGAAAATAAAAAAAATTATCGAGTTCAAATACGATACCAAGGAACCTTTCCCAAATTAAATTTATTTCATGTCACATTTTCTGAGGTAGTTATTCTAAAAGGGATCGTCATTAGATTATCGTTTGGAATTGTCTTTTCTATCCCAAGTGATGAGGTTCTTTTCAAACAGGGGTCCTTCCTAAATCATAGTTTGGAATTTTTTTTCTATCCCCATATTCAAATCTGACATGATGCGATTTTCCATAAACTCGTTTATAAATCAGCTAGTAAAAATTTCAAAAAGCCCGACGAGAAACTTAAAAAACGATAATTCCCTCTTAGTGTTGGAAACTTCTAGGGACTTTGAAAACTTTTTAGGACATAAAGTAGTTTAATTTAAGAACGACACCTCGTAGACATAAAAAAATTTAATTTAGGAAAGAAAACAGTAAAGATCACAGCGCCATCTAGCGAGTCTCATCATCTTATCGCGGGGCAGGAGCCTCCCTTATCGCGTGGAGGAGCAAGTGGAGCACCCATTGTTCCAGAACCGCTAATTTCCCCCTACTACTGTAATATAACGATCATAATAGTAATGATATATATTATATAATAATAATTATATATATTATATAATAATTATTATATTGACATGCAATAAATACAGTGGCTTGCCGAAACACAAGTTCTAAGTTTGGTTTCCTAATGAATCTATTTTCATTATGAACCCATAACAAAGGGGTCGGCACTCTATGAATCAATAAATGATAGCAGGGCCCAGCTTCGCGAACCGTTATTATTATCAACTTGATGCAACTGAACCACATTTGGATTAAATCAGAAAAAAATGAAAACATTTTTTAGTGATTCAATCAACGATAACTTATTATACGGCGGTGCCCCCCATTCCCCTGTATCGCCAAGTTCGCTGATTGGGAACATCCCCACCCACCCGCCCATCCATTCCCGTGCATCTGACAATTTGTGGTGAATTATAATATAACAAATCATATTTATACTGTGCAACGGTTGAAAGAAATTAAATGTAATAAGAAATTAAATTTTTCAAACGAAGATGTTTGGAAAAAAAGAATTGGATGGGTTTTGAAGGGACCCGAACTCACAACCTTAGTTTTAAGCGTCCCGTGCACTTCCCACTGTATCAATCCTGGTTGCCGAACTAAAGTGGAATTTAGTGTAACCATTATTAAATGTCGCCAGGAAATATGGTGGCGCCAAATGGATCAAAAGTTGCGGTAGCCTCGCGGTCTACTGTGACGTTTCTATGTTGTCACAGTTACTTGACTCTGATTGGCTGTTAATGTGGGGAATGCCAGAATTTCTAAGCGCTATACATGTGGTCTAAACCTTCTAGGTTCCCGTGCCAATAATGTGCTGTTTTTAATAAACTTTCAATTAAAATTGAAAAATAAATAAATTGTTGAGTGTTTATTTTTTACTGCACTATGATTATGATGTCCTAGAGGGGTAACCCCTCTTCACACGGCAAAGCTGAACATTCATCACTACCGACAAGCTTTAAGCCATTATATGCCTTAATTGGCATATCTGCATTTTGCTAAAACTTTTTTTTCCATTTCCGCTTTTTTGCTAAAGGAATTGTTTATCTAGCTTAAACCCTGATGTGTGTGTCTTATCAGCAGACCCGTACCTTCCTATTGCTTACAATATGGATTTTTTTACCCTCTGTTGATAACGCTGAAAACATTGGGAGAAAAAAATAATTCAGAAAGGGACATATGACTATCAAAACATTTAAAACCTGTTACTTTAGGGGCTCGCCGCGTCTGCGTATTCACAGAAACAAGCAATATACAAATCACTTACGGCTTCACACTGAATGGCCATCAGCCAACTCACTGGATATTTTCGTATGTCAGCAATTGTCCTAAAATTTACGGCTTTTGCGGTGACAGTATACAAGAATACAGCGCCTGAGTGGCGCAGTGGTAGGATGCTCGTCTTCCACTAAATGAAGGTTGCCGTCAAAGTCCATGGGTTCGAATCCAGCCAAAATAACATCAGAAAAAGTTCTTTACCTATCGAGCCTGGGGCGACCACCGATAGATGGCGCCTTCATTTCCCGCCGAGCTCCACTAGTTGGAAATTGCCATATGGCGATATATGACTGGAGTTGGTGTGCGGTGAAGTAGTATACAAGAATACCTGTTGTAGCAACGTGTTTTCACTGCATACAAAAATTGTGCGCATTTGATTTATATAAATGACGTTTTTTGAAAATTCGGAATTCCAGTCGAAGTGAAAACGTCGAATAATTGAGGGTTTATGTCGAATAAATGAATTATTTTAACATTAAAATGTATAGGAACCAAATGTCATATAAACGTGAAAGTCGTATAACTGAGCGACGTATAAACGAAGTTTCACTATCAAAATAATGCTTGTCCTAAAGCTACCCCAGTTTTCGATACTTATTGTGAGACCAATAGAATAGGATTTACATTCTTTTTTTTTATTGTGCTTGAAAAACAATGTTTTTATATTTGTTTACAATTCATGACAATTGTTTCGTAATCTATGATATGATATAATTTATGCTAATGTTAAGTTGATCTTCACTTTAAAGAAAGTTTAACATTTTACGGGCAGTGTAGAGAATGATCGAAGATCTTTTTATATAATTTTTAATGTTTCGGCCCACGATTATATTTATTTGTGGTTCTATTTTGATTTTTCGTTTAATATTTTTTTTTTATTTATTTGAGAATATTTGACAACTCAATTTGTATAAAAAGTTTGTCTTAAAGATATACAGTAATATGATATTGTATTTCGAAACTATCTATTATTTTATTTGAAATCTTATTCTATCATTTTATTTGAGATCTGTCTATTATTAAAGATCTTATTCTGTCATAAATACGTTATCTAAAATTTTCAGATATTGTCGTAACATTCTTCTCCCCAGGCGCTGATTGCTAAACAAATAATTGATTATATGCATAAAAGAAAATCTTTCAAAAATATTAAGTGATCAAGTTTTTCATTTTGTGTTAATAATTTTAAAATTTAATTTAATAATTTTAACTGCGTATTTTTTTATATTTTTTAATTAACATGTCAGTGTTAGTTCCATTTATTATCATCTTGTATTGTCATACCCAAATAATTGTACTTATAACCAATATCTATTTTTTGGCAACAGCGTTGACCATTACCTAGACAGTGATTATGTATTGTTAGGTATATGTTCGCATTGTAATTGATGTTTTTTTGTCTCCATATCGATATATTTCGTATTTTGTGTGTTACCTTTTAGTTAATGTTTAATGAATTAGAGAAATAGATGTGTGAGCAAAGTCAATATTACACGATTGATAATAATTTTTATGATTTTATCTTCTTCGCACGAACAATGCAAATTCAGTTTCTTTATGTCATTGTATGATGCGTAAAATGTGTGATCTAAATAGTCTTTATTGTGCAAGAAGATTACGCATGAAGGAAAATTTGAAAGCATATTTGTATTAGTCGTTCAGTATTAATCTGAAACAGGACGAATTTATCAAGTGTATAAACTTTTGCCCAGAGGTATATATCATTTTTAATCCTCCTGGCGCAATAGATCTGGCAGGCAGGGGCAGCTGTAGGACTGCCACATCAGTGCCAAGAAAAAAAACTAATTGTAGAAAAATTTGGAAATAAGTAATGTGTGTCTGTAAAATTCAAACTATGACAGTAGAATCTCGAAAGTTCGAGATTCCGTATAATCCGAGGTGCTTTAATTTTTCGAAGTTTCTCCTCAAAACCTCACTCTTTTAGTTCTTTGCCAAGAGAACACTTTTTTTTTTTTTTTTTAATTTTTCCTACAAATGCCAGTAATTTGAATGTGAAGAATACTTGCCACAAAGGGACTAAAAGGATCTTAATTCCAGTCTACGGTCTTTGGTGAGCCCACAGGCGAGAATTTTTCATAGGTCCCTCCATAGCATAGTTTCCCAACCTTTTTTGCCCCATCACCCCCTTCAGAAATTTTTTTTCTCTCAGCGCCCTCAACGCAATCTAATCCATAGAATCCTATGTTATACCCGTAGCTTCTACCGCCCCCCCCCGGAACATTCCATCGTCCCCAAGGGGGCGTCAACGCCCACGCTGGGAATCACTGCTCTATAGTACACTCATGTCCATAAATTAAGGATAATGCCAGCTCTGGCAAATAAAGGTTCAGAAACAAAACAAACGTTACTTATTCATAAAGCCCATTTATTAAACGAAAGATAAAGAACAAAAACGATGGTGTATGTATGATACCATTCATAAAAACTACGATTTTTGCTCCCTGGAGCAATTGTAAAAAATATCTCCTTTACAAAAACTTACTATTACATGGTTGGTATGATGGTTAATACATTGTATGTCTCCCATGCGATGAAATACAGTCCTAGGCATGCTGAGTATCAAATTATCGATCTGATCTTGGGGAAGATCACTCCACTTAGCAAGCAATGCTCTCCGAAGTTCCGGTACACATGTAGGAGGTGGTTGACGGGCTGCAACTCGTCGACGAAGTATGTCCCACACATGCTCTATCAGATTCAAGTCAGGTGAGAATGCTGGCCATTCCATACGGGTTATATCCTCAGATTCAAGGCATTCGTTTACGATGTTTGCTCGGTGAGGACGGGCGTTGTCATCCATAAACACAAATTCTGCGCCCATGGCACCCATAAACAAACGTACATGTTGTTCCAGAATGATGTCCCGATAAATTTGGGCTTTCATGGTTCCGGTTTGAATGTTTGTTGATGTTGTCTTGGTGGTAACGGGTACCTGGCGTTCTCCATATGAAAGTCCGACGTGAATCAGACTGCAAGCTAAACCTGGACTCGTCGGAAAACATCACACAAGCCCACTGTGACGATGTACACATTGCATGTTCTCTATTCCAGGCTAATCGCTGCCGACAGTGAGTTGCCGTGAGCGGAACACATCTGACAGGCATGTGAGCATATAGACCAATATCTCCCAAACGTCTGTACACGGTTTGCCTTGAAACTGTGGTACCCGTGGCTGCAGATAGCTGACGAGACAGGTCGGATGCTGTGCTCCGTCTGCTTCTTTTGGCAGTTACTGCCAAATACCGGTCTTCATTCGGCGTTGTAACTCGGGGGCGACCTGTACTGTAACGTCTACTGACATTTCCGTTATCTTGGAATCGTTGCCAATTCCAAGTTCCTCGGATACTTCCATCTGAGTACGCCCACATTCCAGGCGGCCGATAATTCTACCACGTAAAAAATCATCCACATGCGTCCTCTGTGTCATAACTATTCGCTTATGGCACTGAGCGCCTTACAGAACTCTTGTGAACAATTTCACTTCTTTGCCACCATTCCTTATATACCCCCTCTTACACTCTCGTCATTGTGACGTACTATCGGCATCATCTAGTGGCTTCCTGAAATTTGCATATCATTCTTGCAGATGTGTGTGATAATTCTACAGGTGAAATTTTTACTTTAGATTTTGATTTCCGTGTGATTCTGAATTTTCCTTAATTTATGAACATGAGTGTATATAAACCATATATACCGTATATTTTTTTTTTATTTCGAGAAACACCACAAATTAATATAACATCCCGGGTGATTCAAAATTCAACGTACAAACTTTTAGAGGAGGTAGAAAACACAAAAACAAACCAGGATCACAATTTGTTTTGTACGTAATTGTGAATGGTAAGAACTTTGAGTACTACTTGTGAAACTTAACGGGTATACATACTGTCCTAGTGTAAAGTATCGTTAAATAAAAGAGTTTTACCACCCATATTATTGGATTGTCATTTCTGCATCTTTGTTTATCCTCCAGCTGATCAGATTGGGGTTTCCGGTAATACATTCTTGTGTGATTTTGTTTAGTTTTTGTGTTTTCTGCTTCCCCTGAAAGTTTGTACGTTGAGTTTTGAATCACCCTGTATAATTAATTACATATTTCATTAAAAAAATGAAAATAAACAAATATACTATAGAGAAAATAAAGAAAAGTTTGTGTGCGTGTGGGAATGCAAAATCTCTCTCTCTCCTATTATGACAACGTACATCTACATTTGACAGATTATTGGGTGATAACTATATCGACCGCCAAATAATCACGCACACGATTTCTTGTGAAAAACTAATGCGGAAAAGTGTTTTCAGTTTTTTGATTAGACCAATAATTATGGAGTTTAACGCTTTAAAAATTAATTACGCCACTTCCTAATCCTGGCAAATGCACCGAACGTACACCAAACGTATAAATTGGTGTTTTTGAAACTGATAACAATGGTATAACCATGGCCCCCACATAGGGTGGGGGCTGACAGGGCTCTAGCCCCGGGGCCCCGGATGGTTATTTTTTTAGTTTTTTACGCTATAAATCAACTACAGAAAGGGCCCGTTAAAAGTCTGACCGAGGGGCCCGCTACAGGATGTGGGGGCCATGGGTATAACCCTAAAAAAATCGAGGGAAAGGAAACCAGTTTTTTTTCCTCTGTCGTGTGTGTACACTATCCAAATTTTCACGTGGTTGTTATTACGATTTTCTCAGATTGCAGTTTTTGAGTTCATCCGTGAGATTTAAAATACTACAGCCCCAAAAATTCTGAAAATTTTGCAGAAATATTACTAGTCAGTGTTAGTAAAATGAACCTCAGATGTAGAAACTAACCCTATTTTTTTTTAAATAAAAAAATGAATTTTTGAATTTTCTACATTTTTTCAATCTTACGGATGAGTTCAAAAACTGCAGTTTAATAATATGTTCAAAGCGTTTTTCTCTTGTTCACGTTTGCCCCATAATTCATTAAATTTTAAATTGATTTTGAAAAAACAAAACCCGATTGACACGCAATTTTTTGCGTGTTTAGGTTTTATAACAGCTGCTGTGTGACATCACATAAATTTACATGTTTACTACAGGTATTTAAATGAAACGTTCTCTGGTGTGACATGTGCAACTAATTTTTTCCTCTGAAACAAATTCCCATCACTTCATGAAGTCCTCCACAAAATTTCACAATTTTCGGATGACTGGTTTCGCCTGTGGCTACTTTAAAATAGTGTCTTTTAATTGTGGACGCCCTGTATTTTCAATGCATTACAAAATGTGGCACTAAGGTTTCCCTGATTAAAGAAACAAATTATTTTTTATATAAAGCCTTGAATCCTATGCCTTAATAGGTAGGTGTTGTACCAACATATATATATCGTTGGGCTGTTGACTTTATTTTACGTATTAGAATTTTGAGTTTGCTTATTTTTTTTAATCAAAAAACTCATTAAATCTGTGAAAGAATAAAAATGTGTAAACATCATGCAAGTCAGAAGCACATCTGAAAAATACATCGAAAAGACAACACTACTGAAAGGCGCTAGCTGTCCAACTTGGGTCCTTTATTCGTGGATGTAGAAACGGAACTAAAAAAAATCAAAATTTACAAACTTTCTTTCTCACCCAGTGGCGGTGGGTTGATATAAGTGCCATCTGGCGGTGATGATGAATACAACAAATATATACATATAACATTTAACACTCCCCCCGCGCAAAATTCCAATCATGATACACAATCATTTGAATAAATCGTGCTATGATACAAAGGAGAATAACAAATTCCGCATATTCATTACAATTATTTCTATACACAATTTCAACAATATATTCATACACGAAATGCAAATCGGTAAATGAATCCGAATGAACACAAAAACACAATGATAACAATGCTTACTGGACTGGAAGAATGGAAATATGTCACACATTTAGTTTCATGATTTTGCCATTAGGTAGTTTCAAATTGATTACTCTTACTTTCTTGGCGCTACCATGAAACCATTGAGAGTTTGGTATATGATCTTTGATTAACACCAGGGTGCGGATTTTGATATTGTTCTTTTCGAATTGTCATTCATTACGCTGTTTTACCATTACGCTACTTACCATCAGTGCCGTCTTAACGCATGGGCCCACCCGGGCCTCGAGAAGAAGGGCCTCACAAAAAAATGAGAACTGGTTTAAATTTTCTGCAATTTACCAGGTACGGCCTCAGAATAACCACTTGGCCCGAGGGCCTACGATGTTCTTAAGATGGTCCTGCTTACCATTTACTACGTGTAGGTAGTCCTTACTACATAAATTCCAAATTTGCTGTTTAGCCTTGTCAACCCTCTCCCACCTTGATAGTTTGTTCTTACAAAGATTTAGAACTTCGGGCTCAGGTAGCATTATAATGGGTCTACCTACCAAAAAGTATCTTGGGGTCAGGACTTCAAAATTATCAGTATCTGATGACAAGGGAATTAGCGGTCTCGAATTTAAGACTCCCTTTATTTCAGTTATGAGTGTCGGAATTCTTCAAGGTCAAGTTTAGCATTGCCCACAACACGTTTCAAATGAAATTTAAATGACTTGACCCCTGATTCCCATATGCCATGAAAGTTCGGGGAAATAGGAGGAATAAATTCCCATTCAACAGCTTCTCCTGAAGATAGTCAGCTAGAGTTTCATCTGGATGTTTTGCCATGTTGTACAGTTTTTTCAACTCTGCACAGGTACCTACAAAATTTTTGGCATTGTCGGTGAAAAAATATTTTGGAAATTTCCCTCTTCTACCAAAGGAACGTTTCAAACTGGCGATATAACCCTTAGAGATCAGATCGCTTACAAAGTCAAGGTGTATAACTCTGGTACATAAACAGATACATATATTTTATTCAAAACGCCCCTTTGGTTCTTGAATTTGATCAAAAATGGCCCACAGAAATCCACACCCGTAATGTTAAATGGATACGTGAGTGTCGCACGTTCTTTTGGGAGATTTCCCATTATTTGTTGAACCATATTATAGGTTTGTTTCTAAAGCAAGTCAAGCATTCATGCACTAGCTTTTTACACATGCATTTACCATTAAGGAGCCAAAATTTCTGACGCACATGACATAATAAAGCTCGAGGACCTATATGTGAATATTTCAAATGATAATATATTTCAATACAATCAGAGTGAATGGATTATTCGCAGGTAATATTATCGGAAATTTAGCATTCAAATTTATATTAAGGTTAGCTAATCTTCCACCAACTCTAAGAACACCAGCATCGTCAATGAAACAATTCGATGATGCTAATTTGCTATTACCTGCAACGGGTTCACCTTAATGTCGCTTACCTCATGTTTGAACTCTCTTCTCTGAACAACCCTTACTAGAAAATTCTGGCCATAGGCGATTTCATCTCATGTCAGCGATCCACTCCTCGTGTCTCCGAGTTTTCTGTGATATTCCATATGAACCTGAAAATATAACTACATGTTCGAAGAATGGTAGTATACCTGTTACTTGCGTTAGTAATATGATGGTATATTGGATTAGTATTATACGCAACAGAGAGAACTATCAGTCGCCATCACAAATTTGGTGAACGACAAATTCTTCTGAAACAACTCCAACTCTTGAATTTCAACAACAAGATTATACACAAAGGTCTTCCGTCTGAGTGGAAAATTCTTTATTCATTTGAGTTCGATGGGAGAAACTGTTCACAAGTACACCTTTGCATGTGGAAAGTGCGCTTCGACGTTGGAGATCAATTGTGCACCTAAAACTGCAGCCATCAGTTCCAGACGCTGCAGTGTCAATTTTTTAAACGGTGCCACTCTGGCTTTCGCCATCATCAAAGAAGCACCAGGATTCTTAGATTCCCGAAACTTCACGTACATAACTGCTCCATATGCATGTTGAGATGCGTCACAAAAACAGTGTAGTCCGAGATTCCTGTCATGAAAACTTTTACCTCCATCTGAATAATAACAGCGTGGAATCTCTATCTTCGGAAGATCTAGCAGTTGAGTATACCAGCTGCTCCATTTGATCCGGATATTTTCAGGAATGATGTCATCCCAGTCGATTCCAGCAAGCCACAAATTCTGGAACATGGTTTTAGCTTGGATGACAAATGGACTTAGAAATCCTAATGGGTCAAATGTTCTAGACGAAACTTGCAGGACGCTTCGTTTGTTTGTTTGGCGTTATAAAGTCCAAGATATCTTGTGCTGAGAAGGTGAAAATGTCCTTCATAGAATTCTACTGGAGCCCCAGAACTTTGGAGTGAGACTCAGAATCAGGCAGTCCAAAATCACAAATTTCTTTCTGAGAGCATCCGAATTACAGTTCCATTTAGTGAAGAGTCAGGGAAGCTTTTCTCCCATGATCTCTTTTGTTTCGTGGTACACTTTTACAGCGTCTTCTGATTAAGCCCCGCATAATATGCTGTCGATAACATGAAGTCGTTAACATATTCTCTCAATAATTTAACGGTATCTGGATACAGTTTGTTGAATTTTTTCAAACGATGTCTGATGTAGCCTTTCAACTCTCGAGAAGGGACTCGACTTCGCTCCAAACATGACTCTACTATTCGATATTCTTCTATCTTTGGCTTAAGCAGATTCGAGTCTTCCGCGAGCCACAAAAACCTCGTGACATCTCGATCTTGGGTAAGCACTGAAATCTGATGAAAAGCCTTCTGTATGTTAGCAGTCAATGCAACTTGATACATCCTGAAATTTAATAGAATCTTCAAAAGTTCAGGAATTAAGTTAGGTCCTTGCATCAAACAGTCATTCAGTGATTTATTATTTCTTTCCTTCGAAGACGAATCAAACACAATCCTTAGTTTTGTAGAACTGTGGTCTTCCCGAATCACAGCACGATGAGGTAAATAGAAAGTTCTATTTTCGGCAGATGCTTCTGGGGTTTCACCTTTTTGATAACTCCGTCCATCCTTTGATTTTCAGTAACACCTTTATAGTCATCAAAAACTTTGGTTTGGCCTTGAATTTTTCCACAAATTTCAGAAAGCGTCTCTCGGCATTTCCATAATTATTATAAAGAACGACATTTTCTTTTTTTTATGGTAGAGCTACTTCGTATCTGTCATCTCGTAAGGCAATCGAAGATTCAAACAGTTCTAATGCTCTTTTCTTGGTCTTCTTTTTTCTCTTCTTTTTCTCTTATGCCAATAGAATCCAAATCCAGAACTATCGTAATGTTGTTTATAACTCATCAGCAGCCGTCGTGTTAACACAAACACACTGAGAGAGCGCGTTCTTTATCGAGGATCTTCCTTGTAAACACCAACCGAACAGGGCCGCGACACAACTGCTGATTCTTTTTATTTCACCAGTCAAAATCTCCCATATGATATCTGCGCCTATGAGCATCGTAATTTCATCACTCGCTTCTACCCCCACCGGTTCTTGCAGAGAGACCCCCAAGTTATGTAGTTCTGTAAACATCTGAGAGTCGGGCGGTCGTATCTCAGCACATGTGATGACAGGAACTTCTACTACTTCCAGTGTTATAAATTTTGTGGGGTCGCTATGTTGTATAAGGCCAGCTGCACTTTTTTTGTTGGCACCATCGTCTCCCGTTTTTTTCTCCAAAAGTATGGAGGTTCAAGTTGGCCTGACCTATCACTGGGAGATTTAATTTTTCAGAAATATCTTTCCGAGTTATACTGAAATTTGGCTGCCTTCGTCAATTAGGCATTTCAAACAATGCAGCTTTTACCCCCGTTTTTTGCTAATACATAAACCGTTTGTAAAATAACGTCTGATCTGTTACGTGCAGATGTATTTTGGCACACTTCCGACAGATTTTTTTCATAAGCATTATCTGTACTATCAGCTCACGGGGTGGGAGGTCGTGGCCCCCTGATTTCAAACACACAGTTTCATTATGCTTTCTTCGGCAAATTTTGCAATTCGGTCTTTTGCTTATACACTGAGATGCTAAATGCTGTCGAGCAAACACAATAACATCTCCCGTGCGTTTCAAAAAGTCCCTTTTCTTTTCAACACTCAGCTCTTTGCATTCGAATTTACCGTGATTGCCTTTTTTGTAAAAAATGCAAGTTATATCGTCAGCTGCCAAAGCTGACGCACCGAGTGCATTCAGTTTGAATTGATTGTTTCCTTTATATATCGCGTTTCGTTTTTGAGCACATCTTGTCGCTGAACATCCTTGATATCGAAAGAATTTTCGTTTATACGATTTCGGTTAAATTCATAACTCAGTTGTTCTTGAATTTTTCCAAGAATTATCGGACAAAACAAATTGCCATAGCTCCCTGCAGGAAGGACTCTAAGCTTCGTATGTGAGTTTCACCTTCGTGAAAAAAATTTCCTCAACGCTCTGACATTCGTCAAATTTGTCACTGGATCGATAGTGTTAGTTCCCTTATTCATATGGGAACTAATTACGTCTTGCCTACCGAATCTATCTCGCAAAATATCTATTGCCGAATCATAATTCTGATCACTCGACGAAACCGGAAATTGCTGCCAGAGCATTACCTCCTAGTAAGGATTTTAAGTATGCGAATTTCTCGGTTTTTGTAAACTATCATTGCTATGAATGCAATTTTCAAATAAGCTCTAGGAACTTACTTGGGTCCCCATAATACGTGCCGATTTGAAGTCGGGGTAATTTCAGCACTTTCGATGCAGGTTTTGCAACGGCTTTGGAATCTTGTGTTGGAGATCTGAAAAACGGGTGTTGAAGCTCTTGAACCAGCATTTGGAGCTCTTGAATCGGTTGTTGAAGCTCTGGAATCAGCATATGGAGCTCTTGAATCTGTAATCCCGTTTTGTCCAACACTCTTGTTGATCGGTTGCGCCAGGAACCACTGGATCCTTCCTTTCCATACCACGACCTGGTCTTGATATTCTTGACTTTAAATGATTTCGCCTTCAGATTCTTCATCAACTTTGTGTTCGATATCCACATCCAGTTTTTCCAGTTCACGATTTTCTGAGTAAATTGTCCGCGTAGATCATGGATAACTCCGACTTTTTCTTCTTTCGGGGCGCCATCCAGCAACATTGCCACAATTTTCAAAAGAAGTTTCGTTGTCAGCTGTCTCACGGCGGCTCGTTTCTTTTTTAAATTGTCGCATTCCATCTCGTCTAAAGTTCAGTGAATTCAGTATTCAATCGATGATGGAAACGTAAATTCAAAAGTCCTGTATCCGGGATTTCGACACCAATGAAAAATACATCGAAAAGACAACAATACTGAAAGACGCTAGCTATCCAACTTAGATCCTTTATTCGTGCATGTAGAAACCGAACTAAAATAAAAATACAAACTTTTTTCTCCCCCAGTGGCGGTGGGGTGATATGAGTGCCATCTGGCGGTGATGATGAATATAACAAATATATACAGGGCGTCCATAATTAAAAACCCTATTTTAAAGTAGCCTACAGGCGAAACCAGTCATCAGAAAATTGTGAAATTTTGTGGAGGACTTCATGAAGTGATGGGAATGATTTGTTTCAGGGGGGATTAATTGCACATGTCGCTACCAGATGGCGTTCTATTAACAAATATTACATTTAGGCAAACGTTTACAATTTCACCAATTGTTAAATACTTTTACAATTGTTACTGCAACAAAACATGTTCCCCATGATGGCCATCATTTTCAGATACCATGTGACATCACAAGATGGCATGTTCCACAACTGACCCAAGTGTGTGCGGGGAAATGTTCAGCATGCGCGTGGCGTCAAATGCTGCCTTTAAGGTCAGGTAGAGTTCTTGGGTTGTCACGACTTGCCAGACGTTTCAAATGCCCCCAAAGCCAAAAATCGCATGGATTAAGGTCTGGGGATCGGGGAGGCCATAGATTAGGGAACTGCCGGCTGATGACACGTTCTACTGTATAAAATGTTCTTCATGGCCCCCCACGTGGGGGGGGGGCTGACAGGGCTCCAGCCCTGGGGCCCGTGGAAAGGTCTTTTTGATTTTTTTTCTTTCAGATATGTCCCATAGGAAAATAAACAGGACTCTTTAATATCAATCATATCAATTTGTGTCTGTACTCCTATGGACGGATATCTTGAACTACGTACCTTCTATTCTCAATGAAATTTTTTTTAACTATACACATGTACAAGTAAACGAAAAAAAACGGAAACGAAGAAAAGAACATTTTACAGTGGTACAACCCCCCCCCTCCCCTCGGGTGGCAGTCGTTCTCCTAGGAAGGAAGGACATTGTGATGGTTATGGCTACTGACATCGAGGACACCAGCATTTTGTGTGTCGTCAGGGCTACCACGCGACCCCTGCTGTTTCAGTTCGTAGAAGGCCATAATGTCTGGATAAAAGGAAAATTGGCTTAAACATACATCGTATTCCACAGTGAAATTGCCTTTGGGTGCCGATAAAGCACATGAACCCCCCCCCCCCCAACATCCTGGAACAGGGGCCCCGTAGGCTGCGCTCTTCAGCGGACCCCCTCTATAAAGTGAACTAATAGTGGGTAAAAGAGACAAAAATGGTCCAGGCCCCAGGCCTGAAGCTCCGCCAGCCCCACTCTCGTGGGCGGTTTATGATACTGAGACAGCTTTGTTGCAAGCTTTTGTACAAAATACAGTGGATCCCGCATATAACGTTTTCCTCCTTAGTGCAACTTATTTTGCGACTCTCTGGTGCCAACTCTTATTACTGATACTCATCGAGATTTCTCGTTTAAAGCGTTTTCCCGCAAAAGTACACTGAATCACGTGATTTCGCTCACTTCCCCTCTAATAATCCCTCCCTCTCCCAGTCTGAACAAATCAAGGGGTTTTTTCCCTTGCTTCTGAAAAAAAAAAGCTACATTCCGCATCAGCCTTTTTTATTCGCTGTACTGTCTTGAGGACACATCTCTCGTCAAAACTTCTATTCACAGATGACATTCTTGGATCGGTTTAACAGAAAAATATTTACGGTTCGCGTCTGCAAAAATACAGTTGTTCGAAATCTTTTAGTAAAATAGTTGAACGAGTTTGCGTATATAAAGGATTAATTTTTTCCCCACGCGGATGAATCCTACGGTTCTAGCCCAAAAGAACGGTAAGCAAAACTAAAAATTTGAATTTTTGTTAAAATTTTTATTTTGAGCACATTAAGAGTTAACTATAATAAATCTATGTCCGAAGAGTTTGGCCCTGCCTCGAGGCCAGTTGCGATGTTTGTTGAATTGTGTTTCACATAAAGTTTAAAAACGCTTATTTATAATAGGGCATATCTACAAATGACAGAGTAACCTCGTTCATACGTCACTCAGTTATACGACTTTCATGTTTATACGACGTTTAACTTTGGTAGCAATTGGTAACAATACATTTTAAACAACAATACAACAAATAAATTTTAATGTTAAAATATTTCATTCATTTATTTAACGTAAAACCTCAATTATTCGACGTTTTCACTTCGACTAAAACTCGGAAACTTTTGAGAAAAAGAAAAACGTAATTTATATCCACACATCAAATGCGCACAAAATTTTTGTATGCAGTGAAAAAGCGTTGCTGCAACAGTTCTAGCATATTGTCACCGCAAAAGACATAAATTTTAGGGTGATTGCTGACGTATACGAAAATTGCCAGTGAGATGACTGATGACTAGAGCTCGGATTATATGCAAATACATATGTGCATATGCATTTGCATATTTTGGCCTTTTTTAGCATAAATGCATAAAATCAAAGAATTTTCAGTATAAATGCATATTTTTGAAGGTTTCTTTAAGCTCACTCAATTTTTTTAAGTAATTTTTTGGGGTTTTTTTTCACCCCGCACGTGAAATTTATGAAGTATTTTACGAATAATATTAACCGTTTTATTGTAAAGGCTATTTCTAGAGATATGTCAAAGTGTTAAATTTTTTTAGAAATAGTGTCAAAATTCTTTGGTTAATGCTATTTTCGTTATTGAGCAGCTACAACAAACTGAAAATTAAAAAAATGCTTGAATAAAAATATGAAGATATTTGCATATGTGATATATGTAGCTACAGTATATGAGGGGGTATTTTTTTTAAGTAAATACATATGCACTAAGAAATAGAAAAGATGCATTTTACAAACACATCAGCTTATTTTTTGCATGATTTTCTCATTTTTTTAATACATATTTCGGAATTTTTGACTTTTCAAGATTTCTAATGCATATTCTGGGGTGTTTGATGCACATTTTGTACTTTAAGTACAAATTTTTGCATTTTTAAATGTGTGTGTGCATATTTTTCGCATTTTAAGTGCATATTTTTCCATTTTTAAGTGCCTATTTGCATATTTTTAGAGCATATTTTGCCACTTTTTTGGTGCATATAATCCGGGCTCTACTGATGACCATTTAGAGTGGACACTTAGGTGATTTGTTTATTGCCTCTTTCTGAGAATACGCAGATGTGGAGAGTCCCGAAGAAATGGATTTCAATTGTTTTGACGGCCATATGACCTTTCAGAATTTTTTCTCTCCCTATGTTTTCAACGTTATCTCGAGAGGGTGAGAAAGTTTACTATAAGCATTTGAGGGGGGGACGAAGGCAGGTCTGCCGAAAATAGACAGATACGGTACACATGCACAGTAAGTTCTTTCGATCATTTCCTGTAGAACTTTCTTTCGATGTGGTGCTTTGCTTGCTGACGGGACCGTCTTAAGAGCATCATGGGCCCCGGGCCAATTGATTTTTCTGAGGCCCAACCTGGGGAATTCTCAAAAAATTTCAATTAGTTCCCATTTTTGTGAGGAACCTCTTCTCTTGAGGCCTCCGGGCCGTGCTCGGGTGGGGCATGCGTTCAGACCATAGACTAAAGATATATATTATTCTTAGTCTGTGGTTCAGACGGCACTGCTTGCTGACTGTGTCAAATCCGTCGTTCGTAATGTCGGAAAAACAAAAAACGCTCTCTCTAAAAAAACTGGAAATTTTGGAAGAATTCAACAAGAATTTTAAATTGATAACGAAAGTTCATCTTGCAAACCAGTTGAATATGTTCGTTTCAACTTTTTAAAACGATTATAAAGCAGAGAAACAAAACCAAAGAGCAAGCTCCTGATTGAAAATCATCTACTGCCAAAAAAAAAGTCCAAGATGGGGAAATTTTTGCAAGTCGTGAAGATTTTGTTGCAATTTTGTACCCAATGTTGTGCCAAATTTTATTTCTTTAAATGATTTGAAATGTATTTTAATTTCCTCTCAAGTATGAAATGATATTTTTTAGAACAGAATTGGAATGCAATTAAACACATAACATTTTATATGTATGGGAGGGGATAATTTTTTAAAAAGCCTCAGTTATTCACTTCGACTTACACATAAAATGTGTTTTATAAAACGTTTTGACTCGGCCTCTTGAACGTCGTATAAACGACTGTAACAGAATTGTCAAGTTGCTCAGTTGAATAGATGAAATGAACATAAATATTTGACTTATTTCAGTTCAATTTTTCAGGCTGGTGCTTCAACCAAGGCCAATGAAAATACACTGCTCAAAACAATTAGGGGAGCAAGCAAAAAGTGAAGAAAACCGTGCGAGACAGCCACGTATTGGCATACAATGGATAGTACACGCGTATCAATGCGCAATACAGGAAAAAGACATAAAAAAAATTGGAATTAAGCTTTAATTCTTTGAAAATATAAACATGAAAAGATGATTTACGGCAACAATTTGGTTACATGTAAACGATAAAAAAAAGTACTGTTTAGACATGATGCATGAGTTTTAATAGGGCGTGTGGTGATTGCTGAGCATGTTTGGGACATGCTCGATTGGATTCCGGTCAGGAGAGCACGCTGGCCATTCCATACGCTGTATTGTTTCAGCTTCAAGCATGTTCTCCACCAGACGAGCTCTATGCGGTCGGGCATTATCATCCTGGAAAACAAAGGAATCTCCAATGGCTCCAGCGTAAGGGATGACATGAGGTCGCAGTATCTCGTCTGCATACCTTCGGGCCGTCAAAATGCGATTCCGAATGATATGCAGGTCCGTACGTCCGCCTATGCTGATTCCACCCCATACCATCCAACCAGCTCGTCTGTATTGTGACCTTTCACGAACGAATGCGGGGTTATTTCGAGTGCCCCTGTCCCTCCATACCAGAACACGTCGGGTGTCACACTCCAGACTGAATCGGGACTCACCTGCAAACAGCACTTGGCTCCAATCATGTTGCTCCCAATCTCGATGTTCAGCAGCCCATCTTCTTCGGGCCGCACGGTGGCGTGGGGTCAACGGAATGCAGACCATTGGCCTACGTGCATAGAGCCCTCCCTCATGAAGCCGATTACGTACTGTTTGGCTGGACACCCTTCGTCCTGTTGCCAAGAGCAACCGTCTTTGCAGCTGGGTAGCATTCTCTGTTCTGTTTCGACGGGCTGTTAACCGTACATACCGGTCATCAGTTGCTGTAGTGGCGCGTGGCCGACCTTGACCTGGTCGACGTCTAACATTTCCTGTTTCTTGGAATCGATTCCACAGCCAATAACACTTCTGGCGACTCCAACAGCGTCCGCGACACTACGTTGTGTTTGCCCGGATTCCAGTCTGCCTATAACACGCCATGCCATGGATTCCGGTAAATCACGTTGTTGAGACATCCTCAAGTCACCTTGTCTCAAAAAAAAAAATACTGCGCAATCGAATTTCACAGTTACGGCAGTAAAACAGACGTTTCTGCAACATCCCGATTTCTGCCCTTATCTCCTTTTTCTGGTTTTTGACGTCATGAACTTTGATTTGCATATGAAGTTTTCTTCTTCCGTTTCCTGCTAGGCTTTAAATTATGGATAATTCATTTTATGTTACTTATCGGTATACATCTTTGCGTAATTTTGTTAAAACCATGTGCTCCCCTAATTGTTTTGAGCAGTGTAGTTTTCAGTATTATTACTTTTATTAACTCTTTAATTCACTAAATTCATTTATTCTTTTTGCACGCCTGTAGTGAATCGCCTGGCATAACGGAATCACTTCGTTTTATCAAAAAAATCATTGCATGGAATAACTTCACGTTAAAGCAGGGCGTCTCAAACTTTTTCCACCTGAGGCGCCCTTTTCCCCTATTTAATGCTTATCCGCGAGCTCCACCGGCTTACCAGAACTGTTTAACAAAGAATATTTTCGAAAACCTCACACCCTGACAAAGGTTGGAGGTGCACGGTTTGAGAACCCGTGCGTTATAGGAATAATCTTTGATGTTCTAAATTAAAGTTAAACGTTTGGATAGAAATTTTTTGTGTAAAACACGTTTCAAACTGGTTCGTCATGTAGAGACTCTACAGTAGTTTCATTTGGTGTAGTATGAGTATAGTTGCTTCCTTGATGAACAATGAAACTATAGAGATGTGGTGGATATCTTATCTGAGAGAAACTAAGGACAAATTTGATACTGTGCATATATATCTATATATATAATTGATTTTCTGTCAGTGTGTTCTCTATACAAATCCACAATTTTAGATCGATCGTCGCCAAAGTTTGGATATATACCAAACAGGGACCGGATTGAATGATGGGCTACTTTAAAAGTTTGTCAGAGAAGGGCAGATGCCCGAAATGGACGAAAAACCGTCGAGCAACAATGGTTTCTGGGCCTCAACAATCACTTTCGGAATGTTTACTTTGGTTACCGTAGTTCCCTAGTAATGCGTTTTACACGTGCATATGCCTTTATAATGGTTTGTCACTTCTTTAATCCTCCCAATAAATGAAGGAAATACGGGCAGCGCCGGGTATTATAGCTAGTATTATGCATGATAAAACTGCAGTGAAATCTCGATATAACGATATTCTGCGGACGAAGAAAAATACCATAATAGAGGTATTATCGTTAATCGAGAGACTTTGACATTGAACACTAGCCATCAGGGCCGTAACTAAATGCTTCATCAGCTGAGGTGAGCACATATTTTGACACCCCCCCCCCCATGTAATTTTGAAGAAGAGGCTATAAAAGGTGAATTTTGCTCACCCTTCTGGTCCTGGGCAAGAAACCTGCTTGTCCCCCCCCCCGCCCCAGTTGTGGCCCTGCCGACCATGGATCACGATCACCATTGGCGTATGCTAAGGGGGTTTAGGGTTCTTTACCCCAGAGCCGAGGTTATAGGGTTATTTTGCAGGAAAAAAGAACGTAACCCCCCACCCTCGTGAAAATTCTGTGTACGCCTATGGCAATCACAAGTTTCTATGGGAAAACCATATCGCCTAATCAATTTGTTCTCTTAACTGGCCCATAGGGAAGCTCTATTGTATTGCGTAAAATTATATACAAATCACAATCATATCTCGAAATGTAGTAATATTTATTACACACACACAATTATATTTTATTTAGTTTAAATATACAGTGAAACCTCGATATAACAATATTCTACGGACCAAAAAAAAAATATTGTGGTAGAGGGATTAAAAAGGTAACATTATCCTCACGTGTGATCAAATTTATGCTATTGTCATTTTTTCTATATCGGCATTGTTAATATTATCGGAAAATACGCTTTTATGTATTTATTCGTTACAAAAAATTGTAATTGATTATTTTTTTTATAAAATTCACTTAGATATGTATTGTCCCTGTACAGAAGCTTACCGCATAGTGCTTTTGTGTCGTGCACATAGTGCAGCAATACAAATAACTTTAGCTTTCGGTGATCATTTAGTGCAAAATATTGATGTCATCAGACGCCTTCAAAAGAACGAGAACAAGTGGCGAAGTTAAAATTAAATTCAAAACGATTTTGAACAAAATATAAAAAATATTGTTGTAGCGATTTCAAAAATCTAAATATATCGTGTTATAGAGGGGTTTATCATAGTAGATGATGTTGTACCGAGAATTTAACATTAAGCCAGGCAATTCCAAACAAGATTTGAAAAAAATATCATTGTAGATGTATTGATTATCGTTGTAGCGATGTTTTGCTGCATATACAAATGCCGTATCGTAAGCAGGATTTTCTCATGGGGGGGGGGGCGGCATTCAACAAAGGCAGCAAAGGGGTTTCTTTTTTTTTTTACTGAAAAAATACACCATAATCTTTTCTCAAGGTATGTGCACAAAATTTTTCGGGGGGGGAGGGGGTAGGGGGCCCGTGAAAAATCCTGGCCTGGGGGCCCGGCACTAGCATGTGGGGGCCATGATGTTCTTTAAGAACATCCTTAACACACACTGAAATGTGTGGAGGAGCTTCGTCTTGCATAAAGATTGTGTCTGCAAGGCAGTGACGTGCTTGCAGAGCCGGAACAATTTCATTCTGTAGCAGCAATGCATATCGCTTCCCGGTGATCGAACATGTCACTGGACCTGTAGAACGTAACTCGTAGTAGAAGTAAGGACCGAGAATAAATGATGCAGTAAATCCACAGCATACCGTCACTTTTGGTGAATGCAACGGAACCTCTAAGATAGCGTACGGATTTTCTGGTTCCCAAATTCGGCAGTTGTGAGTATTGACTGCACCATCCAAGTGAAAATGCGCTTCGTCTGTCCAGAGGATATTCCAAGGCCATTCTGAATCTACCTCAACGCGAGCTAGAAACTGCAGTGAGAACCGGAGTCGAGCGTTATAATCATGTGGAAGCAACCGCTGCTCAAGTGAAAGTTTGTACGGATAATATCGGAGGATATTCCGTATGATCGTATGGACAGTTGAACGTTGCCTATCCAACGCTTGTGCTACACGCCTGACACTACCATAATAATTTGAACAGCTCTGTCCTCTTCCACCTGAAGTGAAATCTCTTGTACTGCATCTGTGGAAACGGGTTTTATTCCTCTTCCAGGACGAACAGACAACGATCGTGTGGTTTCAAGTTTTGTTATCATACTCCAGAGGTTTTTAACATTCATTGGACCTTTTCGAATCCTCTTCCAAGTCCGATATTTCCGTAGAGCAGTTACTGCGGAATTGCTGTTTTGGTAAAACAATTTGACCAAGGAAGCGCGATCTCGTAAACTTATCGTCATTGTGAGCAGCAAACACATTGAGAAACAAGATCTCCGCGAATGTTTCGCTATAACAGCTGCTGCGTGACATCACATAAATTTACACGATTACTACAAGTATTTAAAGTGAAACGCCCTCTGGTAGAAACGTGTGCAACTAATCTCCCTTACCCCCGAAACAAATTCCCATCATTTTATGAAGTCCTCCACAAAATTTCACACTTTTCTGATGACTGGTTTCGCCCGTAGGCTACTTTAAAATAGGGTCTTTTAATTATGGACGCCCTGTATATATAACATTTAACAACATCCACCAATTGCGCAAGAAAAAATTTTGTCAATAGAATTTGTTTTTTATTTAGTTTATGCTGAATGGCCCTTTGGTTGTACATCAAGCGAATTAAGATACGTGAACCGCGCGTTTGTGATATCATACAAGTCGATTCAAGCAAGCCACAAATTCTGGAACATGGACGACAAATTCTTCTGAAACAACTCCAACTCTTGAATTTCAGCAACACGATTATGCACAAAGGTCTTCCGTCTGTGTGGAAAATTCTTTATCCAATTGAGTTCGATGGGAGAAACTGTTCACAAGTACACCTTTGCATGTGGAAAGTGCGCTTCGACGTTGGAGATCAATTGTGCACCTAAAACTGCAGCCATCAGTTCCAGACGCTGCAGTGTCAATTTTTTAAACGGTGCCACTCTGGCTTTCGCCATCATCAAAGAAGCACCAGGATTCTTAGATTCCCGAAACTTCACGTACATAACTGCTCCATATGCATGTTGAGATGCGTCACAAAAACAGTGTAGTCCGAGATTCCTGTCATGAAAACTTTTACCTCCATCTGAATAATAACAGCGTGGAATCTCTATCTTCGGAAGATCTAGCAGTTGAGTATACCAGCTGCTCCATTTGATCCGGATATTTTCAGGAATGATGTCATCCCAGTCGATTCCAGCAAGCCACAAATTCTGGAACATGGTTTTAGCTTGGATGACAAATGGACTTAGAAATCCTAATGGGTCAAATGTTCTAGACGAAACTTGCAGGACACTTCGCTTCGTTTGTTTGTTTGGCGTTATAAAGTCCAAGATATCTTGTACTGAGAAGGTGAAAATGTCTTGAGTTCTATATACTGATATATATACTATATATATTCCCCAGAACTGAGTTCTATATACTGAGTTGCCACCACGCATTCACTGGGGGGGGGGCATGAATAAAAGAGCTTTTCTCTACAAGAAAAATGTTAATCTATGAAAGTAATTCAAGCTCAACGACCTTTCATGTTATATATTCACATTTTTTGCTAGTAGTTCGAATTGGGGTTTATTCATTAATGCTGAATTAAATTTGAGAGATAAGGAGAAGTTAATGGGGTGTATAAGAAGTTTGCTTTGCATCCTTTGCATACAGGGTGCAAAGCAAACTCATTTGCTTTAAAACTTCACACAAACAGGGACAGGGTAGTAACTTTCCAATTGGGTTTTTGGGCACACGGGGACTGTATAAAAAGGTTTTTTTTTCAATTATAATAACTATACAACCCCTTGCAAAATGAACGAAATATATCTAAGTAATACGCGTTATTTAAACATTTTTCCAATTAGAAGTATGTGTCTAGGATCAACGGTTCACCAGTAAAATGCCATACGTCCTGTTACGTATGCCCCCTGTATAATGATTACAAATTCTCATTGTGATTGGTATTGAGTTTTGCAAATCTTTTATTGGTTCTCTAGAGATTTATCAAATTTTGTGCCAGAGGCAATCTTGTACTTTCTGAACAAGGGTTGTAATTCCCTCCCCTCTCCCTTTTTTAATCAAAAAAATTCATTATAGAAACTTTATACAGGGTTAACGAGAAATACGTTCTACTGCTCCAAATGAGACAGAATTTGTACTGCAGATAATTCAATTGATGATCTTGTCATACATTAAATCAAAATATCTGCGGAGATACGGGGGGGGGGGGTGTTGCTCCCCAGTGTCAAAGGTAGAGTCGACTGATCTAATGTATATATGAATTGACATCATCGTGCCCCCCACCCAGACTTCGAAGTCTATCTCCGCCTATGTAGAGCACACATATAAATGTTTAATATGTAGCACTAAAACTGCTCAATATGGTCTCTCATTATGATGCTTGAACTTAAATTAGTTATAACTCGGTCAATTTTGGTTGTAGAGAATGCATTTTTTTTCATTCCACGTATCAGTACATGAAAAATGTTGAACTAGATATGATTTATGGGATCAGGGATAGTATAAAAAAACTCAATTTCGAAACTATTTTAATTTTTTTTTTCTTTTGACTCGGTTTCTAAGAGGATGTCCGACAACATTTAAAACATTTCTTGTAATTGAATGATTTCTGTAAGACTAACGGTTAACGAATTACTCGTTAGACAACAATAAGAGTAGACACCCTGTCTATTGCTCTTTGATAATGTAAGACAATTGTTGCGTGCATTTTTTACTCATTTTGCTAATGTTGTTTGAATTAACACGGTGAACTTATTCAAATTTTTATACTTCTAATATTATCATCGCAACTGATCAGAGCTACATCACACCATGAAAAACTGACGGGTATTGACTAATGGTATGTTTTAAAAATGCAGTATCAAATGAATTTTCAGTCTAACGGTTGTATTTTACACCGGTGTCAACGACGGCTTGAAAGGTAAGTTAAAAATTCAGGTGAAAAATTCAGAAGTAAAAATATCTGATTATATGGGCACATATTATATAAGTTCCTACATCTTAATACAGTAATCAACGTAACTCATTATTACTTATAATAATAATTTTGTCCTATTGATTTAAGATTTCCGCCAATTGTTAATACGATGTTTCATTAAATATTTGAAGTAAATTAGGCAATGAATGTGTCAATGCCGGTTCAGAGCGGTCGACACATGTTGGTCCCTCTTTACAATGGTCGTGAGGTATTAGTCTCTGACTGATGCTTAGGCATACTTGCCAACTGCTACGGAATTTCCGTAGATTTTACGGATTTTTACCATAAAATACGGAACTACGGTAAATCGTGAAAAACTACGGAAATCTGGTTTTTTAGAAAGTTCTTTTGGTCAAGCATTTCTTTGAATTCCATTATCTATCGAGTGCAAAATGACGTCATGCAAACATGCAAAGACCGCATTTCCAAAGAATAAATAATATCAAATTAATAAGCCAAGAATAAATATCAAATCAATAACAAATCAACTAATTGACATAAAAAGGTACGGTTTACACCAAAATAACTCATCATGGGCTAGAGTTCTTTTTGGTAAATGAAAGAAAGTTCGAATTTCACACACAGATGGCGCTGTAAAACGAAAAACTCGACATCTCTATTCATAAATTTGATTTTCTGTGTGTATGTTCTCAATACAAATCTACAATTACATACCAATCTTTGCCAAATTCTGTATGTGTACTAAACAGGCCCCCAACTTAAACAATAGGCTACTTTAAAAGTTCGTCAGAGTTGGGCAAATGCCTAATAGGGTCAAAAAGATGTCTAGTATCAATGACTTGGAATTTCTGCTTTGCTTCGCAAACAATGATTTGCCACTTTTTTTATGCTCCCAGCATATGAAGAAAATTCGGGTAGTGCCAGGTATTACTGCTAGTTTGATATAGAATCTCAGATTCACATTTTTTTTCTAAAGTTGAATAAAATTGATTTGAATTTGGAAAAAAATGTCGTGAGAAAAAATGTTAGGGGGGGCTGCCCCCTACTATTTTTGATGGAGCTTCTCCAAAACGAACTATCCCCCCCTACCTTCGGCCGGTGATGAACATTGCTATTACGGAGAGGCTTGATTCAAAGTTTGGCATGTATGTGCTTAGGTCACTTGGTATGTCAGCTCAAAACAATCCTGAATTTGATTATCTGGTGACGTGAATAAAGACTAAATTCTGCCTCATGTGCAATTCAAAACCATCTTCTCTGTTCAACAATAAGATTGGTCTGTATGCAAACCAATCTAGGGAGTTGCAGCAAGAAGGGATTAGCTCTATTTATGGCACTTTTGAGTTAAGCCCATTTTCTAGTTTTAAAAAAAAAATATTTCTTTCGTTTGGTGTTACATTAATGTAACTACAGCAGTCAGTTTCGGTGTTTCACAATAGATAGAGCTAACATCGTAGCCTTGGGGCAAGAAAGGAGCAAAAAAAAAGAGGCTGGCCCTTTCTTGGCCCAATGGAAAAAAATGAAGCTAACCCCTTCTTGCTGAAAGCCCTTCTAATATCTACCCCTTATCAAATAAGAAAAATTTGACGACTAATGCCCAATGCTCTCACGAACACTGAAACACGACACGTACTATACAATGGACGTTTACATGACGTCCAAGAGGTCTTGTCCAAACGTCGCGTCGTATAAATTCGAAAATTGTATAACTGAAACTTCTTTAAAATGACTCCACTCCCCCCCCCCCACCCTTCTCATGAACCTCAAATAATAAATTACAGTAACAGTGGTTTTAATTGCATTTTATTTATCTTTTTTTACATAGAAATAATACTTGAGTATCAAAAATCATACTTAAATACCCACAAAATTGAATTTTGTTTTTAATCATGCTATAAATTATTCAAAAATAATAATATAATTGACAAAACCTTTTACCGTTGCTTAAATCTAGCGTAGTCTTACTCGTATGCTATTCTTTTTTTTATTGTATGAAGCCTATAAACAAATCACAAAAACACAAACATATATACAAATACAGACGAACCATAGATACAAACATAAAAAAACACATGAATAAAAACATTCTGTGACCCCAAGGGACTTGATAATCTTTACCTGCTTGAAAGACTCACTAAGATTATAATTACTCACCGAAAAATATAGTACAGTGTACATGTTTCCTATTAGCCGATCTTTACCGTCTCAAATGCTTTCAATGCACTTCCCCCCAGGAACAGGGGAGTATCTAAGATTTTTCCGGGGGGGGGGGGGGAGACACGTGCTTTATCCGCCTCCTCCACTGTGAAAGTCGATGATTTTAAAACAGTAATTTTTGTTTATTCTAAAATTTGATGCCTCGGGATTTCCACCCGGGACAATTTCTCTCGTCACCTCCAGTGCCGGTTCTATCCAGGAATAACGGTGTAGACATAAGAAAAAAATACTAAAAGGACGGACATACAATCGCATTTCAAAATATTCAGATTCGTTTCTTTAGGGATGCGTATCTGCTGAATTCTCCGCAAAAGGCAACTAATTGTGCATTCTAAAATCATCATATCTTTCTTAATGGTTATTTTCGTATCTGTCAACAATCACCCTAAATTTTATGACTTTTGCGGTGATAATATTCATTAGAAACCTATCCCATCGTAACGTTTGTACAGTCTACAAAAATTACGTGGATTCGATGGATAGAAATGGCATCTTTTTTGAAGATCAAAGAGTTCGAGTTGAAGTGAAAACGTCGAGTAATTGACGTTGAGCGTCTCATGAATGAAATACGCATTTAAGCATAAATGTATAGGGATGAATCGCGACTGAAATGAAACGCCGTATGTATGAGAGACGTATAAACGAGGTTCCACTGGATCTGAGGAGAGAGAAAAAATACTGTATAAAATATTTAATTAATAAGATATACTGCTTAAAGATAAATTAATTTTGATACGTGTATACCCCTTGAAATTTTACGAGCTTTTGTATTTTTTATTACTATTATTTAATCTTGTAGATCCATGCAGACTTCGGAGTTTAAACAGACTTTAAAGCTTATTTAATTTTTTTTATAAAAAACAAAATGTGTTTTCAATAAATTCATAGATTGATCCAGTTTTATTAAAGATTACAATGCCAACTCAGATCCAGTCGAAGCTGATTTTTATTAAACTATGCGACTTTTGAATTAAGTCAGTATGCCATAGCTAAATGAAGTTACAAAAACATTGAAAGGAGAGAAGGTAGTATGGAAATTGGGTACAAGAGTAAGAGAGAGATCATTTCATATATGTGTACACTGTGTCATTTTTTTATTACTACCATTACTATGTGTCAAAAATTCTGTTTGCTAGTAAATACAATAAATAGTGCGAAATTTGTATCTAAACCTAATCATTAACAAAATTGATTTTTAACTGCAATATTTTACATGAAATCTGACCTTCGGCCAGTTTCTTGCATTTTCTGACGGATTTAAATGAAAACGATGTTGTTTTCCAACAGGGTTGAAGCTACGTTTGCATTTTTCGCTAAATGCGAAAGAAAATTTTAGAATGTGAAAGAAATAGTGGCCAATTTCCCAAAAATGCGTACAGGAGGTACGAAACGAGTAGACATCCATCCATCAATCACACATTAGCAATTTAGCATTTTGCTAAAGCTCTTTTCCCGTTTTCAATTTTTTGCTAAAGGAATTTTTTATCTAGTTTAAACCCTGTTTTCCAAATTAATTGAAGATGATATTCATACACTACAGTAGTTGCATATTCTCATCACGCACTGCTAAACGCACTTTCATTACGTACTGCTCACGTACTGTGCTCCGAAGAAAAGCAAAAAAGTAATACTTTCGGTCTTATGTACTTCATTTTATAGATTCTAGTTTTCTCTCCGATAGTTTCCGATTTCATGATTACTCTATTTAAAAACTTCCGAAAGAAATATGTATATCTTGTCATTTGATTGGAATTTAATTAACTCACAAAGACAAATACAGAACACAGATACATATTACATTCCGATATTAACCCAAGGGATCATACGATCCGTCCAGGGTTCATTAATACATAATACTTGGCAACAGACCAACCACGTAAAACAGCACTCATATCTGGACTCGTAAATTTTCCATGCGTGAGGTTCAAATCTTTTATTTAAACTAATATCAAACTCTCAGATTTTTCCCCCTTTCATGAAATAAAGTGAAATCAAAAAATTCAAACAATCGCGTTAACTTGCAATTAGTCAGATTTAAAAACTTTGCTATGCACTAATCACAATGAATGAGTTATTGTTTCGGTTCGCATATATTGAACTAATTATAAAAAAAAGTTTTTATTCGTGAATTTATTCATTAGGCTCGTATTTGTATATGCAATTTCCTACAACTCTTTGAAAATTTGATATTAGTTCTGCAATTTCGGATATCCGGATCGCTTTTTAAATTTCTTTTGACTTCGATTGTATATATAAGAAGTTTCTGTAATTAAATTTTTTCTAAGCTTGAAAGCATGTGTTCTCATGAAATGTTGTAGAGGCCTTCCACTTTATTGCGTTTCGATTTTTGTTATTCATTCATTCCTTTACTCATTCGTTTACAGTAACCCCATCCCCTCATGCTCCATTGAAAAATAAGATACGATTTATATACGTATTCTCGGAAAATGTTTTATTTATGGCACTTTATCGTATTTTATGAAAATAGTTTTCAGATTTTTTACTGCTGTAGGGAAAAAGTTAGACCTGAAGAAGTTACTTTCTTCAGGTCTGAATGTGGTGGAGTTTAACATCCTTTCCTATTTCACGTTTTCGTTCGAAAAAAAAGAATTTCGTCTTGTTTTTGCTGCTGCTGCTACTAAACCGCACATGCACCTCGTAAACATTCTCCTGAGGAACTTCCGCTGAATTGGTACAGGACGCAAAGTGTTGTATATGTATTTCTTAACGTATACATGAATATCTGAGATGTGCTTGTTAGGGTTTCGAAGCAGTATCTTTTTTTACTAAAATCGGGACAAAAATTAGATGGAATATGCAAAAATAATCCATACGGTAGGTATTTGAATTGGGTCCAAAGTTGGGTATGTTTGTGGCAAACCAAGTATACACAAACTAACGGCATTTTCATTTTTGGCCGAAAGCCCAATATCCAGTCTTTTTTGCTGTTTGGTCCATTCATTTATGGAATTGGTAGGTAGGTGATAAGTTCATTTTTCACTTGTTGGATGATTTTTGTTTTTGTTGTTTTTTTTTTGGCTACGGCGAATGAATTATTTATAGATAGATAGAGCATTTGGTCTATCATCGCATGAACAATTATGTCTATATATTTTTGCAGTGCGTTGCAACGTCATAAAAGTCGTTTTTCTACATTAGCCTCTGGCGTCATTTGCCAAGTGAATTGAGTGAGTTCCGTTCTCCATCTTCTCTTTACTTTTTATATAAATATAAACTGTTAATAAAACGAAGTTTTATAGCTGCTTGATCGAGTATTTCCTTTCCAAATAAGTTTCGAAATTTTTTTAAATCCATTTAACTATCAAAAGTCAATTTAAATTCAATTCTTAATTAGATTCTTAAATGGCAATAAAAAAATCAAGAAGTATTAGGAAAAGTCGGGGGAAAATATATGCATATAAAACCATATACATAGCCTCATACATATTAGACATAGACATTCTCTCGCATAATATTGAACCATGAACAAATTATCTCTTCAGTATAGGTCTAAATTATTTATATTCGAGGTTCTTTTTATTGGCAAAAAATAACGATTTCGAATATTAACTCTTTTTCCCTTGGATTTTCAACATTTCTTCAGACGGAGAGAAATTAGCGTAATTAAACTACCAGTCGCAGGGCCGTAACTAGAATTTTTGCCGTCTCCACAACTTTAAAATTCGATTATTTTATTACGGTGTTCTCTTTATAGAAATACAAAGCCACAGCAGGCAAAATGCCCAACGAGGTGGCTGAGAAAAAGATGCCCATAACAAGTATTGATATCATATATTAGTAAAATACAGCAACCCGATTAACAATGCAATTACAAAAATTATAAACAACATATATATACATGACAAAATATTACACAATGCCCATACAATGTATTTATGGTCGTCGTATTTTAAGTATGGATAGCTTCTCGATTTACCCCAACATGTTATCGTATTTATTTTTAAACGTGTCAATTGTGTTGGAATAGTTTACCTCCGGCGGTAGTAAACTCTATTTATTAACAACCCTATTAGAGAAAAATTCTCTGCGGCACCATAACCTAGAATAGTCCTTTACCTATCGATACTGGTGCCCCTTGTAAAAACAGTTGATTGACGGCGAATAAATAAATCATGGTCTATCCTAATCTATATCGTTGAAAATTTTGAACACTTCCATCATATCTCCCCGACATCTGAGTCCATCCAATGTAAACATATTCACAAAAATGAAGTTAAATTCATAACTCAAGTCGCATGTGCCAGCGAGGGCACACATATCTCTTCCAAGTCTATGTCCCTCCGTAGGTATGGTCTCTAAAATATTACAGAATACTCGAGTCCAGGGCGAACTAAGCCTCGGAAAAGCGGAAGAATGACTTTCGGAAAACGCGAAGACACCTTTTTGAAAATAAAGTCCAGCATTCTGTTCGCTTTTTTTACCACCGCTGAACAATGTTCAGAAACCCTAAGCCGCTCGTCAATGAGAATTCCCAAATCGGTGACCCTAGTTGCATCCGCGATAGTAACACCATTCAACTCGTAAAAGAACCGTGGGTTGTTCGAACCAAAATGAGCGGCTATGCACTATTTAACGATAAATGTCATGCTCCATTCATTTGTCCATGCTTCAATCCTATTTAAGTTGGTCTGGAACAACTCCCTGCCGCTTTGATTCCCAACTACCCTTATTAGTTTCCCGTCATCTGCGAATTTGCTAACAATCCCATCGATACCCAGATCAAGTTTATCGATAAAAAGCGAGAAAGGGTGGGGGCCCGATACACTTCCTCGAGGAACTCCACTGGTGACGCGTGTCCAATCAGATAATTCCCTGTTCATCATAACCCGTTGTGATCTATCTCTCAACCACGATTCTATCCAATTCAGCAAGTTGCCTCCAATTCCAATCTCGTGAAAACTCTTCAAGAGTTTACCATGCTGGACCCGATCCAATGCTTTCTGGAAATCAAGGTAAACAACATCAGCATTTTTGCCCTTACCCAAAGCCTTATTCGCGTGATCATAGAAGCAAAAGAGGTTAGTTACACATGACTTCCCTTTCCTGAATCAATGCTGATTATCCGACGATACACTATTTTCGTCTAGCCACTTCCACCAATTGCTTTTTGATAATAATTTCAAAATTTTCGAGAGGGAGCTCGTCAAACTTACTGAACGATAATTGGACGCATCCTCTCTACTACCCTTTTTAAATATCAGAACAACATTAAAAGTTTCCATCCCTTGGGAAGATACCCTCAGCAACACTACTCGTGCAAATCTGCGCGACTGGCCCCAACAATTCATTAGCGCATTCCCTGAGGACCCTAGGATAGATATCATCTGGTCCTGGTGCTTTGCTCACACATTTATTTTTTAGATTTGGGACCTCCACATCTTCCACTTGAATATCGTTGAGGATTTTATTAATCATTCGATCATTTTTGTCGCACCACGGTCATTTTCTGCACACCAGGGCTAATTAGACCAGGACCTACAATTTATTGCCGATTCCGAACGGTAGGCTTGTTTTTATACTCATCGAGAGGTTGGTGCGCTAACCCCCTCGAGGGGGGATTCCCTGCGGTAGCAATTTTTTCTGCGGTCATGTCTCCGTTTCTGTTGTACCCCTGTGTCAGGAAAGTTTTCTGACAAGGACGAACCGGATATCGAACTCGCGACACCTCTAAACATCCTTTGGTACTTTAGGTGAATATCTTATCGACCTGGGCTACCGCGCCCAGGATTTTATTACTCCATGCAACATCCGTACATTGAATATCGTATTCTCTATTGAGAACCGACGTGAAAAAGTCATTGAAAGCACTACACAGACGTACATTGCTCTCTACCCTAGACCCTCCTAGACAATGACAGTCACCTCGTCCACTTTTATACTCTCTGAATGCTCTTTTCTTTTCAAGATAAAGGTTAAGCACGTTATCCCTGAAACATAGGGGGGCAGGATGTACAAACACTTTTTTCGAACAAAGGAATAACGTCGTGCACAACATAAGGTTCCCACTTAAAACTGTCACCCCCCCCCTAAATTTTGCCGACGGGCAGTTGTCTCCCTGCCTCCTCTGGTTCCGATCTTCTACCAGTGCATTAAATTTTTGCTTGCCACTTGGCTATCGTGAGGTTTGCAATCCCATCTCAAGCTGCGAAAATCTGGGTTCGAATCTTAGGTGGGGCATGTCTGTTTTTGTCTGTGAAATCAGCTCTAAACTGTAGGTCTCGAGTAGTTCTGTAGTGAGCCTATCGAACTGCATGAAACGTTACGGGCTTTAATAAAATACAGTAAAAAGCGTGTATTTTTTTTCAGATTCAACTTTATGGCCCCTACAGGGATTACCTTGCCCGATGATGTCATATTGTTTGAATGGCGGAACGTGCAGTTTGTATGAGACTGTTGGAGAATATGTATGCGAGTGAGTATATATTATGTACATTATTACCAACTTAGGCGATTTACTAATTATTAGACATTATTACCAATGGAAATAAATATAAAATGTTTTTGAACTCTTTGCGTGTACGTTTCGACCTATGGCTGATGTTTTCGAATAAAAGGTAGCTAATAATTGACTTTATGATCTCGCTAACCTGGGTATTCGTCAAAACTAACCTGGCACTCAGAGTAAATAACTCATCTGATCAAATCAAAAGTCTGATTAACTTAAATTACTGTGGTAATATGTCTCTAAATACCACTACCGTGTTAGGGCCCTTTCACACGGAGCGGATGCGGACGCGGGTCCGGAAGAAGTTTTAACTCTTGGTACATAAAACGGGGCCTTTCAGACGATGAGGAATGCGTCTGCAACGTGGAAGTGTTCATGCGGGTCCGGATGGCGTCCGCATGTGTCAAAACTTGAGTGTGGGCTCCGCATCCGCACATACAGGTTTGTACATTAGGTTATATGGAGCTATTCACACTACGCTGGTCCAGGTCAATCTCGCCCGCATCTTTAGCTACTTTTAAAGATGATTTTGCACGGAAGTTTTTTAATTATTTGCTGTAAATGCCCTTAAAAACACTATATGCCCCTGTTCATCAATATGATGTACCCACATACATCTATCCATCCGTTTCCTTCTGAGATAAAGGAGATATAGCAACTTTAACTGCCTACTTGTTACATACTTTAACACGAGGATTTTTTATTAAAATTATGGCACAAAATATGGGCAAATTTTGGTGATTTTTGAAAAAAGTTGCATGTTGTTAAAGTTAAAATTCAATAAAAAAATAACCGTCAATTAAAATCCTAAAAGGTCGTGTTAAAGTACCGTAAACTGGGGTGACTGTGCCACTTTTTGAGGTTTTTCTTTGATATCTTCTTCTCCCTTATCCTTTGCCTAGGCTGCTGGGGATTTTACTAAAGGTAGCCTCACATCTCAGCTTTCGATTTCTGGTTTTAAAAAAAAATTATGATGGCAAGGAAAGCACAGCGAATATTTTTTCGCGTGGCTCATACTCACCCCTGGTAAGGGTGCCATCACTTTTTTTCGCCTGTCACACTCATTTTTATTGAATTCCGGTTGTTAACTTTACTTGGAACCCTTTGGAAAAATTATTTCTGCCCGAAATTAGGTCATTTTTGAATTTTTAAATAAAGTAATCCATGAAACAGTTTATTGACATTTTTAAGTAAAGAAAGCATTTCTTTTTACTTTTTTTTGGAAAATTTTAATTCGCTGAAATATTAACAAAATTAAAGAAGACTTAAAACTCGAAAATATAAGGCTCTTAAAATATAACGCAATAAATATAACATTCATTTCTTTGAATCCACTACAGTGTTGTTGTCCCTGACAATTTGTCAAGGTTTCTTGATTTTCATTATGATTCGGGACCTCAGATACCAAATTTCGTCAGCTGGGTCAGGCCATGAGTAAAATTTGCCAACTTTCTTCATGGCTCTTACACACGCCTCCCCAATATGGTCAAAAATGGTGAGCATTTGTTTGTTTCTTATCACACTAAGAGCCTCTTCAAGTATTTCATTTGATTAATTGCGGTAGGGTCGACTACCCAGCTTCCACGAATACTTACGAACCATTTCTGGGACAATAACAAACTAGCGCAAAAAGGACAAAAAAACAGAAAAAACCAGGTGACACAAAGTCACCCCCCTGAATACCCATTTTTTTGTTTATGCGGCATATTTCTGCCAAAATGCAGTATTTTTACAATTCAAATAGGTATTTCTTATCGTAAGTAACTTCTACATAGAAATATTATAAATAACCTAGTTTCCACGAAACACAATGTCTGTACCAGGAGAGGGTTACACGCTCTTGAAAAATTTCGTGTAAATCAGAATATAACCTAAAACATTCTCTAGGCAACAGCTGGCAGCAGATGATGCAATAAATGCTGTCGGTGAGCCACCTACAGCTCCTGAATCGGCAAGAAAATTTTTGAAACCTATTGTTCATCCATACGCTCCCAGGAAGTGTGCTTGCGTCCTAAAACTTCCATATTTTTATGGGCATCTTTTTCTCAGCCACCTCGTTGGGCATTTTGCCTGTTGTGGCGTTGTATTTGTAAAATCCGTAAATGGTACGTAGTCGGAAACTTGGGCACAAAGTCACCTCAGTATGTAGCATCATAGTGTTGAGAGACACACAGGGTCTCAAGACATTTGAATGAGTGATTTGTTTGAAAAAATTTGTGTGTTCCGTATGTAACAAAAAACTTAGTTTTGAGAAAAAAAGCATTTTAGTGAAAAACATTAGCACGTGTAATGCCAGCAGTTGATATTAAAATATTCAAGAATATTTTCAGTACAGGTAGAATCTTCCTTTTCTCCATACTTCACAAAATTTTATTTTTAAATAATAAAATAAAACTTTTAAAAAAATTAAATACTATGAAAAACAACGCGCTATTCACGTACAGCGTTCACTGGGTGAAAACAAAATGAGTCTAAAGATGCGGACGAAACGCCCGCAAATATGTGCACGTGTGAAAAAGCATGCGGATGCGGTCCCGCGCCCGCATCGCATCCGTGTATAAGGGGCCTTAAAGTGATTCGAAGCACCAGGTGTTTCCGCATATTCATCATGGAAATTTTTAAATGAAAAAACTTGCTTCATACCCATTGCAAATTGAAACGTATATAGAAAAACAAAAAATAAGGACACACACACACACACACACACACACACACACACACACATGGGACAGGGAAGAACTAATTTTCTTTAAATTTATTGAAACTAAAAATAAACAATTAAAAAGAATTTTTGGGTATTAGTCAGAGCATGTCAGGAAAGACACCCCTAACAAGAGTTTGTTAGGGGGGAGGGGAAATGTTGGACTATAAAAAGACAAATAACAAAGATTAATCTACATAATTTTTTATTTATACGCCAGGATATGAGAAATCACACATTGCGTAAAATGTCACCTTTGGATCCATTCACAGAGTGCTGGAGTGAGTTCAATAAGGACTTTTGCTTCAATTTTGTTCAAGAAAATCGGTGGTCCATCCGATGATTTTTATTGCATGTATGATATAAGTTTAATTTGCAATTTTTTTCACATTTCTAAATTGCATTTTTCTTAAATAAATCACACTATAGCGAAGAAATACCTAAATAGATAAATAGATCTTTTTCTCTCCACTATTTTTTTTACTAAACTAATTTCTATATTCTTATACATTTGATAATATTCAAGTGGTCCAACTCTCTCCAATGTAGATCTGTATATTAAAATGTTATATATATATATATATATATAGATGTGCGGAAGGCTACAGAGGACGGCGATGCGAGAGTAAAGCGATTTCTACTTTAAGCAGTAAGTACCTTTCAACCAACTTTTAAATTACAACCGTAGCCGGTCAATTTGTCGCCTCAACTTGTTGCGCTCAGCTCGTCGCGCCTCAGTTTGTCATGGTACAAATTCGTCGCAGTGCCAATTCGTCGTGACACAAGTTTGTCGCAGTGTCAATTCGTCGTGGTACAAATCTTTCGCAGCTCCAGTTTGCGGTAAAAATTTGTCGCAGTGTCAATTCGTCGCGATTCAAATTTGTCGCAGTGTCAATTCGTCGCGATTCAAATTTGCCGCAATGTCAATTCGTCGTGACGTCAGTTTATCGCAGAATCAATTCGCGCGCGCGCGCGCAAGTCGATTCTTCACTATACATGTCCCACACGATCTTGTATGTAGGTTTTGTCTTATACGTGAAATAAGAAACGAACAAAAGTGTTCACGCTGTTTAATGTATATATATATATATACAGGGTGATTATAAAAAAACTATCCCGACATATGGGCCCCTAACTATCATACCATTCACAGAAACTGAATGAAATTTTGGCATAAGGTGTTTCGATGTATGCGCTCAAGAATGATATGGAAAGCAACAGTGTCACTCTAACAGTTACGGTTACAGTGAGAAAATTTCGAAAATATCAAATGGCAACACCAAGTTTTTTGTATTGGAATTGTGAAAAACCCTAAATAGCGTTCGAACGGCAACTGTAGCATGAAAATCACCGGCGGTAGATAGGCTAAAAGTGAGGACAACCAATAAGGACAGAGAAGCAGCATAAAATAAAGCATTTTATTGTGTTTCACAAATTCTCCACATGACCTTGTGGATCAGGCTGGGATCTCAGCCGAAGAAACGGTGTGACGAATGAAACGAACATTAATGCTCTGGTGCACGGCAAAGTCCTTTTTCCTTGCCTAGCTCCGGGGATTTTCGTGCTACAGGTGCCATTCTAACGCTATTTAGTGTTTTTCAGTATGGAGATCGCATTCCAATACAAAAAACTTGGTGTTGCCATTTGATATTTTCGAAATTTTCTCACTGTAACCGTAACTGTTAGAGTGACACTGTTGTTTTCCATATCATTCTTGAGCGCATACATCAAAACACCTTATGCCAAAATTTCATTCAGTTTCTGTGAATGGTACGATAGTTAGGGGCCCATATGTCGCGATAGTTTTTTTATAATCGCCCCGTATATATATATAAATAAAATTATTTTTTGTCATTGCGGAAAGGTAATCGAAATTAGTATTTCAGTTGATATTAATATTCTATTATTTAATTACTGTAATTACCATATCAATAACATTTAAAAATTTAATTGTATATAAAAATTTATTTATATTTGAAAATTTACTTAAAAAATTTCATATGTTAAATAATTGATTTTTGCTATGATAAAATTTTAATATTATGTGGAAAAATTTCTATGTTTACGATATTCCTTAAATTATAGTGGAGCCTCTCTTTAACTGTAAACTTCTATTCGCCCCCATTAGCCTTAGTTTCTCCCCCCCCCCTTCCGAGAGTCACCAACATTTACCATTACAGTATCTCCATAAGAACCTGGAAATATTTAATTAACATTTAATTTTCACCGTATAAGCCGCACTTCCCGCTTCCTGTCAGGATTTCCATTTCTTGCAGCGAAAGGTGTTGGGGAGCACACAAAGATAATAAATTGGGATTAAATAAATTTTTGAAAATGTATTTTTCACCGTATAAGCCGCACTTCCCGCTTTTTGTTGGGATTTCTGTTTATCGCAGCGAAGGGAATTCAGCGCAGATCAAGGGTAGAAATGTACAGTATTCATTAATGACGATTCGATGAAGCTTTCATAATGCCTACAGGATGAGCACCGACAAAGGCCATATAATCGCCAATGAGAAAGACCACTATAGGTCAGTCGCATATCTTTGGCTGGCTTGTTTGAATATTTTCCACATAGTTTTCATTAGTGTCTCAGTTTTTGGTAGTGAAGGTTGGTGTTGTTGGTCTACATTTTTCTGTTGACAAAAACATGGAACATCGCAAAATCGAACGTGGAAATGTATGTTGGTTTATGTGTGTGGTTAAAAGTTTTTTCCACGTAATTCATGTTCCGAAAGTATAAAAACTTTTAATGCAATTGAAAAAATGAGAGAGAGAGAATTAGCCTTTTATTAATTTTCTTTATTTGAATTTTTTGTTGTATCGTAAAATAGAGATACAGATTATACGGATGACAAAAAATAATGTAGTACTTTTTAGATTAAATTATCCTGATAAATGTAGGCTATAATCAGAGGCGGATTTATAGCTTTACCACCTGTGGGTTATTCAAACCCTTCCTCCCTTTCTAATTCATGTTCTTAATCGCCAATTACTCAATTTTGGTTACGCACTTTCACTTAAGCGTGTCATCTTGGATAAAGCTCGTATACCCCCTCACCACCCAGGAAATTATGCCTCTGAATACAATTTCATATTGTTTGTTAATGTTAATTCACTTGTGTTGTAAGAAGAAATTTTTAGTAATCGTTTGACTAGAGCCGTATGAGTGTCATGTATAAGATGTTACATATAATGGGCTAATTAAAAGTCTGACTTCATCTTTTTACTTGAGAGTTGTTACTTTAGAGATGAAAAAAACACCAATCAAATCAAAAATCGATTGACATTTGCAGTGGTGTTAGAGACAGGGATGCTGTGGGTGCCCACGGTACTTCATGGAATGGGTATGAACACCCAGAGAATTGATTCAGAAATCAAAATTTCCTACTCAAAGATCAAGACAAGAACCCACAAGTTCCAAAACTTTCGTCACCCTTGGCCAGTCAAAGGCGCCGACATGAAGAAAGCATTGGGGGAGGGGGCCGAAAATTGCCATTTATTCCGTATTAACCCCGTACGCAGGTGGCGGAATGGTTCATTGCATTGTATATTCATGAGTTATTGGGGTGGGGGCTCAAATGGCATCAGCCCCCCTGGTTCTGGTGCCTATGGCCTGTGGTCGGAGTGTTTGAATATTATTCCGGCATAATAATACAAGGTGATTTGAAATGTACATTCTATTGCAAAAAAATAATTTAAAAATTAGACTTTTCGCAGCTGTTATACATAAAACTTGATACATTGTCGATAAAAAAAATCCTCAAAGATGCATTGATATATTCAGTAGGACATTGATCGCAATTTATTATCTTGATGTGTGCCCCGATTCCCCTCGCTGCAAGAAAGGGAAATCCCGACAGAAAGCGGGAAGCGCGGCTTATGCGGTGGAAATTAAATTTTCAAAATGTATTGAATCGCAAGTAAATATCTTGGTGTACGTTCCAACGTCCCTCGATGACTCAATCAATGACCCCGATGACAATTAATACTTTTCTTCATTTGTCAAAAATTAAAATAGAGATGGGGAAGAGGAACATTTTCAATAAATCAGAAAAAAAATTAGTTCCATTTTTTCCCCCTAAAGTAAATACCCTATTTATAAGATCACAACGAACATTTGAATTTTAAAGCAATTCCAATTTTTCGCGACGAAACGACTCCGCGATGAGTTAGTAGCACGACGAATTGATGCTGCAATAAATTGAATGCGACAAGTTGAGCGCGACGAATCGGCCTAGACCCAATTAAAACAGTTCTTTACGATACTAGTGTTCATTATTTAGACCAGATTTGTGCCACAGTTATAGTACGAGTAATATATCTTTTATAACGGAAGCTTTAGCATATCGATGGTTCAGTTCAAAAAAAGCAACTCAAAATTCTATGTTTTGAAATATCTGCATTTTAAAGATTCACTTCATATGGAACTGAATGTGAATCAACTCGGATTTAATTACAGTAGAGAGCGTATAAGCAGAGTTGGGTTGCTGTTTTGCAATATTTAGAGGTTTTTTCCACCGTTCGCGTATCGTGTATAACGCCAAAATGCAATTTTTTGAACACTTTTTTTTATTTATTTTTTTTTAGTTTTATTTTTATTTATTTATTTTCACGAGCTCTCATCGATATATTTAATTGAAAGTTGGTAATTTTATTTTAATTATAGTATTCGAAATTTCATAAAATTATTACAATAAAGAATACAAAAATAAGTGTAATCAGCATTATTCAATAACAACATTCAATGAACAAATAACTCTCGATGAGTATAAAAACAAGCCTGCTGTTCGGAATCGGCAATAAATTCTAGGTCCCGGTCTAATTAGCCTTCGTGTGCAGAAAATGACCGTGGTGCGTCAAAAATGATCAAATGATCAATGAACAAATGATACACTATCAGTACTGGTACATCAAGACCATGAATATGTAGTTAGTAGAGCGTATGATTGCTAGTGGAAACTGTGCGAATCTTCGAGACCTCGTTCCCACCATACTTCAGTTTTGTTGAAAAATTTTCTCGAAGACTCGAAACATGAAAATACAGTATCTCCGACTTAAGAAAGTCAAATGCTGTCTGCTAATGTACATTAGGGCTGCTCTTACCAGCAGCAGAGGCCCTTCCACTGTACGAATAGTTTTACTCTAATTGCTTATGCGGACAACTCTGGATTTGCGAACAATTCGGTTTACGAACAATAAGAAATCATTCGATTTACGAATTCGTCTTGGTTTATGAACATGCAAGCCGGAAAAGATTAGACTGGAGAACTGGAGAAACAATTGGGAAATTGAGAAGTCTACGGTCGCATGGCGAATTTTTTAAAAGTTCTTTTCTCCAAATACAACTCTTCCCATCCAGCCCATGGACCAGCAGGTCATTTTAAACTTTGGGAAGGTTGACATCAAAGAACGTTTTAAAGACGTTTAGCGCAATAATCTCTGACACAGAATCAACACTCATTGACCTCTGAAAACACCATTTAATATACAGCTGATAGTTCTTATTGATAAAACCTGGAAGCAAGTGACTTACAGAACCTTGAATTCGGTTCGGAATGAATTGTTTCCAGATTGCTTCACAAGCAGGAATTTTGAGGGATTTGACACTGACATTATGCACCCATGGTCAAAAAATTAGGAACACCCTGCTACTCACCACTAATATCGTGTGGGAACTCCTCCGGCTTTGATGACAGCAGATATTCTTCTAGGCATGGGCTCTGCAAGTTGCTGAAACCGTTGAGGAGGAATATTAGCCCATGCTAACGAAATGACAGCTCTTAATTCCCTCAGATTAGAAGGTGGTGTTTCAGAGCTTTCAACAGACCTTTCAACCTCGTCCTACAAATGCTCAATTGGGTTTAGATCGATTAACTGAGAGGGGTCATTGAAGCAATTGAAACTCTGAATCATCTTCCTCAAACCAATCTGAGGTAATTCCAGCCCCGTGGAAGGGTGCATTGTCGGACTTCTGGAACGAAAGTTCGTGAGGACTATACCTACAAAGAGACATTAACTTTGTTGAGGGGTTGCAGGGAAGAGCTACGCGTGATCTTGTTGGCACACACACAAGGCTTCATATATGAAGAGAGACTCGATTTCTTTAATATGTTTACATTGAAAGAACGAAGGTGTCGGGTATATGATCGAAGTGTTTAAAATTTTCAACGGGGTGGATCATGTCAACTAATACACCGTCAATCAACTGCTTCGACAAGGAGACACCAGTATCGCTTGGTAAGGGACAACTTCAGGTTGCGGTGTCGTAGAAAGTTTTTCTCTAATATAGGGCTGTCAATACATGGAGTAACTTACTTCCAGGGGTCGTGAATTCTAACACTATTGACACGTTTAAAAAGAAAGACAACCATAATCTTTTTTATGATCAGTGCATTAGACAGTATTAATTATTAGGGTTTTTTTTGTGATATATTCTCTTATATTCGGTTGCTGTATTTTAGTTATATTTGACATTCATATTTTTTATGGGCAACTTTTTTTTCAGCCACCTCGTTGGACAATTTGCCTGTTGTGGTGTTTGTATTTGTATTTTTAAACAGCAGGTCGACTGCAAAGTTGAACTTCTTATAATGTAGAAGAGATGACCCCTTACAAAAGCAACGAATCGGCTTCTCGTGAGGATCCATTTCGCGTCAATAGATTAAAATAAGGTACTTAGAAATGATGACAACTCAGTCCTCCATCTTATAACAAAAAACTGATTTTGCCGCTCCGAGTGACGTCTAATCGTTATAAAATCCGAGAAGCTAATCCGTGTTATACTTTCTCGGGCATAATTAAAAATGTGTTACGGACCCATGCTCAAATTTCGACTCGCGACAAAAGTAACTTCTACCATAATATAGTTTGACTGAAAACTGTGGCGGTGGTCATAACCGCTTTGTGCGTGGGTGAAAAAGAAAAAGCAAAAGCCAGGCGTATTCTCCAAGGAACCTGAAAGCGCGTAATGTGCACTAAACCTTTATAATATGAGCTAGCTAGAAGTAATGACATTGATAACCGGGCAGATTCACCATCCTCCTTATAAGAGTGGCAAAACTAGGGCTCCTGTAAACCCATATCCGCGATCTTTGTATGAAATGTGGCGTCAGTATTATCGCTACAGCCTATCGCTGGTGATAACACTGACGAATTTTCGGCCTATACAGGCTGTCCCAAATTGTTTGCACAGTGGGTATCTCTGTAACCGTTAACTTCACAAACATACTTTCAATCACGAAATGTTTGCAAATGACGTGAAATTATTTAAAGCCTAAAAATTTATTTTAGGGGTCGTACACATAAGAAAATTAAGGAATTAACTTTTTATACATCTCCGTGTGCTCAAAAAACATTAGAAAGTTGTTGCCCTGTCACACCTGATGCCAACAAAAAAAATTCACGTTTTTAAGTGCAATATTCACTGACATAAGGAGTTAATTAAGGAGTTAAAAAAACGTTAAATACGAGTAAGCCGTTTTATTCGCATTTAATGCTGTTTTTTCCCAAGTTCCCTTCTGTTTTTGAATTCTAATATTTTTGCGAGTATTTCACTTACAAACGTGGAACTTCTTTTGTTGGCATCAGGAAAGGTGGGGCAACAACTTTCTAATTTATTTCCTTGTGACTGCAATTTATTTTTATATATCGCACTGAAATGTTAATAAATTTATTTTACATTTTTACAAGAAAGATTTTGACACCACTTCGAAATTTATTCCAGCCTCCATGATTCACGCAGAACTTGGTCTTTTTTTCAGACGCGTTTTCATTTTGGGGCGTATTTATAAGGGGGTTGTTGTTTCGGGTCCTTCTTAGTAGAGACGGACTTCAGGTACTACAAATTTTGCCGCCCCTTTGAGATGGTGTTTCGTTTCTTAATTTTATTTTCCCGAAAAATCATGTCCTTTCCCCCTTAGAACTCAATTTTCAAAATGAAAGCCATCTCTTTACTATTAGTTTTTCTAAATATGGTTTTTAATATTGTTTCATACACACACTTGTAACATGAATGAGATGCCGTAAAAATTTTAATTTGTATTTGTTAGACTTCATGACAATTTGTAACTGTGATCGATTCCAATCAAAAACCTTATTGTGCAAATCAAGCTAATTGTGTTGCAGAATTGCAATCAAAAGTTGTGATGAAAAATGTAAGTCTTCCAAAACTTTTAAATCGCAACTGTAAAAAAAACCGCATCTCAAAACTGTTAGTGATACTTTATTAATTCAACGGGTGTCATAACCCTTTAAGTCAATTTTTCAAACATGACTAAAAAATATTTCGTTCAAATGCAAAAAATTTCGTGTCAGCCCGGTTAATTTGTTTTTTCAAAATAAATTTAGAATTTAATGAATTATAGGGAAAACGTGAACAAGAAGAACATTTTGAACGCGATATTCTCAAATTGCCGTTTTTGAGCTCATCCGTAAGGAAAAAAAACTACTACACCAAAAATTCATAAATTTTGTAGGAATATTTTATGCCATGTGTTACAGTAAAATGAATCTCGAACTTTGATATGTGATCATTCATTAGAATTTTATGAATTTTTAAAGTTTGAAAAAAGTGCAAAATTTTCAAAAATCTGAATTCAACATTTTCAAAATAATACTTTTCATGGGTTAATTTCTAAATCTGAGGTTTATTTTATCATTTTACTAACATGGTGAGTAAACATTTCTGCAAAATTTCATAATTTCATAATTTTTGGAGAGAGAGTGTGTGTGTGTGTGTGAGTGAGTTTTTTTTTTAATCTCACGGATGATCACAAAAACTGCAATCTTAGAAAGTTGGCATAATTAACAACCACGTAAAAATTTGAAAAATGTACACATACATACAAAAGGGGAGAAAAACTGGTTTGCTTTTTTTTCTCTATTTCTTTTTAGGGTTATATCATTGTTATCCAATTTCTCTTTGGGGTTATATCATTGTTATCCAATTTCTCTTTGGGTTATATCATTGTTATCCAATTTCAAAACTCCAAGGTGTACGTTTGCTGTACTTTCGGTAAATATGGCAGGATTTTGAAGTGACGTAATCATTTATTAAAGCGTTATAACTCATTAATTATGGATCAAATCAAAAAACTGAAAACACTTTTCCATACTAGTTTTTCATGAGGAATCCGATGGTTACCACCCTGGTTTTTTTCACGTTTTGCCTTGTTATTCATATTGCATCCATATTTTATCCATAACATTCCCGAGCATTGTTTGCCGTACATCACTGGCTCTCAAACTTTTGTCACCATCAACTCCCTTGCCCAATTCGTGGTTCATCTACGGCTTCCCAGAGTACTTTAGTAGATATTTTCTCTTGTAAGAGAACCACTTCGAAGCATAAATAGGCACACAAATCAATATCTCCAGGTCACCTCGACGCCCCTGTGTGACTTCTGCCGAAGGCTGGCATTACACTATAAAAGTTTGATAAAAGTTCGTTTATAAAACTTGAAAAATGCAACCAATAGGCGGACAGATGTGCTTATTGGTTACATTTTTCAAGTTTTATAAAAGAAGTTTTACCAAACTTTTATAGTGTAATCCCGGCCTTAATAAAAAAAATCTAACAAGTCATCTCTCTTTTCCTGTCCAGAAAAACATTAAATGCATTTCATTTAAGAAAGTAGAAATGGTGAAGTAGTTAAAAACAATTATGCCTTAGATATGAGAGACATTGTCATTTCTTGTCCACATGAAATATTTCTGTATACAGCGTGTCCAAAAAGTCCTTACCCAGGCCTTTTTTCTTTTAACCGTTGATCGTAAACAAAAACTTAAGGTAAGTATTTTAGACCTATATTATGGCACATTTACGTCAACAAGATAATTTTTTAAAAAGTTTCAAAATCTAACTTTTTATATTTTCTCCAGAGCAGAGGCGGCTCAAGAGTGCTGTCGTCCCTAAAGAAGACTATTGCGGGAGGCTGACAGGGATTTAACACCGGGAACACTGGAAAAAAACACACAAATGTTTACTCAGCGAAATGTGCATGACCATACATCCTGCCTTTAAAAAGATTGAACCACTTTTTGATCTAGAGTTATTTTACCGTTCTTAAATTATACCAGGTAACTCAATTCACGCTACAGCTCTTGTTCAAGAGTCATTCACTTATGGTATGCCTGTAGTGCACACATGTTTCCGATTCTGGAAACCCGCGTCGTTTCTTATTGGTTAAAAACCTTAAAGGCCCGTTTACACGCGTTAAGTGATTAAGTAGTTAACTAAATTTTAAGTTACCGATGGTTCAAAAAAGTGTCCACACGATAAGTGATTAAGTAGATGCTCATTGGATAATTTTTATGGAAGCAAGCGCAACTGGCGCATGAGCTCTACAGTCTACTCTAATCAACCGAGGGAGAGAAACTCAACGCGCGGGAAAATAATAGTAATAATTTTTTTGTATATCTGGCATTCTCAGAGAGGTGTTTTTTTTTAAAGCTCATAACTTTTGCAACCATGGATGAAGATGATGTGATACTTCCGCGCGCGCGCTAAAATTACATATCGTATTAAATTTCCTGGCAACCGGAAACAGTTTCTGAAATCTGTTCCACTTCTTCACGGTATCTAAATCTAGTAGTATAAGCAAAATGTTATCTGAAGTAATTCATGAGAAATTTTACACATTCGCGGGAAAAATCGGTCAACGTGGAAAATTTCTTGGCGTTTATAGGAAATTCTAGGGGTTCATTAAACATAAAAATTATTTGAAATTTTATTTTTTTTAATTTAATGCAGAGGCTATCTCAGTGTTAAATACTTGATCATATATTTCTACCAATAGATGGCAGCAAATTCGTTTTGGATGAGGGAAATATTCCGAACCCATCCAGTTTCTAATATACAGGGTGTTCTATTAATGGACCGACAAACTCAATGGGTTGTTAGTAGGCATCAAGAGAAACAAAAGTTGCAATGGAACATGGTGTCGCAAACCACGTTGAGAGGGTGAAAATCGCGAAAAACACATGCAGGCTCTGAGTCCAGAGGAGACGAAAGGTGAATGCCAGTTGATCGCTGAATGCGTTCGTGGGTTCGCTCACCATCTCTGACGTAAGCAGCGTCGTAAAACGCATGCGCTGGGGTAGGATCACGCTCTGCGGACGACGTAAATTAGTGCTGTTGTGGTAGTAAGCTGGTACCTGGTATTTTTGAGCGCATCCGGGAATCATTTTTACGTCATTGTAGACTGTGCAATGACGTCAGCGGCCACCACTTCCAACAACTCTGGTAATAATTAACCAAATATATATTTTTGTAGTTATTATTATACTTTTTGTCGTGCCAGCGGAACGTCGAAACCTGCATGCGTTTTTCGCGATTTTCACCCTCTCAACGTGGTTTGCGTTGTTCCATTGGAATTTTTGTTCCTCTTGATGTCTACTAACAACCCTCTGAGTTTGTCGGTCCATAACAGAACACCCTATATAATAAATCCTCCACACCAGCACCCGATATTTTTGGATCTTCAAGTGTTTTTCAACTCCTGGGAACACGTAGACCGAATACTTCGTAGCTTCCTTACTTCCAACATCGATCGATTTTCACCTCGTTTTTTAAGGTAGTTTTCATTTCTATAGGTCAGCAAAAATTCATGACGTAGATACTTTTCAACAAACTTGAAGGTTGTGTCCTCCGGCCACTTCGCCATCCCATAGTTTCGAAGAATTCTTGCTAAACGAAAGGAAACAACGGAGCATAAACAGGTCCATGCTCAAGGTCAGAAACCCCCCCCCCCCCCCGAGAGAGAGCGAAAAGATCGCTCCAAGAGTGGTGGGCTACGCCCACTGGCGCATGCGCATATGTCTACTTAACGGAAAAAATAGAACCGTCTTTATTTCACTAAATTACTTAATCACTTACCAACTAAACCTGTGGAAACGGCCCTTATCGTCTGCATAGATTTTAAAGTACTTGACAACTTAAAATTTAGTTAACTACTTGATCACTTAAAGAGTGTAAACGGGCCTCAATTTCACCTCTTTCAGTTTTTAGGTTTCGAACGACTAACGGGAAAAATTTGTCGGTGTTTCCGATTCCGGCAATCGGACCAATCAGTTTTGGGAAACGCTCCGTTCATTTCATAGCGTGTCGTCGCTTTGCGCGAACCGGCTGTGAGAGGCAGAAAATTGCTCGGAAAGAATTTCTTTCCGGTTACAGATTCCGTCCGTGTCGAACTAGTATTTGAACTAAGATTGTGAGCGATAGAAGTTGATGATTTATTGATTAACATAAAATGATATTTGTCAGTTTTCTCTTGAAAACTTAAATTTGGTACTCTGATAAATTGGTAATTTGGTAAATTTGAAAATATTGTGACAGTCGTTTAACATCAGTTAGTAGTTAGGAGAAAAGATGACGATATTCAACTACATGTGTTCTTTTTTTTCTGGTTAAGGAGAACTTAATCAAAATATTTTTTATAGTTATAAAATAATTATACTGGGCCTATATTTGGTTTTTCCAAAGGCGAAATATCATACCAACCCTACAGTTGACATGCAGCTATTTTGTGATCTAAAGGGATTTCCAATCCATCAAATCCATCCAACAGATTGATTATTAACTATAAGTATCATTAATTAACGAATCAAAAAATTTAATTATATTAACTTTATTATTATTTATTTAACTGAATCTTTTCCCAACAAGAGTTTATTAGGCCCAGAGGAGATGAGAGAAATAATGAATTCGAGATCTCTCCCTTCTTCATCATACTTTATGGCAGGGGTGGCCAACAGCTGGCCGTGGGCCCCCGACAAAGTGAAATTAATTATCAAATTAAAATTAATAATTTACAAATTATGATAATTATTATTTAAATTATTTATTATTAATAATTTATCAAATTTTTTATCATTATTTGAGCTATTCTCGCTCCAACCGCGGAAAACTACTTACATTCATTATTATTAGTGACGAAAATAATTTACAATATTCACTAAGGCCCGAATGTTGTTGCTCTTAAAATCTTGAAAAATGACTTCAAAAAATATCTTAAAAATTGGGAAAAAATGCCATAAAAATAATAAAACTGAGTTCTCTTGAAAAACTGGTTATGTTCGAATGTCGAAGAAAAAGTTCTGACAGCATCAAAATCATATGTATTTTTATTCTGAAGTTTTTACCCCCTCTCGTTTAGATTTCATCAAAAAAATAACAATTTTTCTAATAAACGAGTTATAATTCATGAATCGGTTAGGAAACAGTGGAGTTAGGCCCCCACAAGGGTGGAGCTAACAGGTCTTCGACTTGGGGGCCTGAGACGAATCATATCATTTTTTGTTTTTCCCAAGAAAGTCAGTATTGAGACTCCCGCGAAGAATCTGATCGGAGGGCCCTGTTGCTAGATGGAGGGGGACGTGTCTGGTATACTGGAGGAGGGGAGGGGGAATAGGGTTTTTTTCCAGTATAAAATGAAAATGAACCCCCCCCCCCTCGAGGAAATCCTGTGTATGCATACCTATGGACCCTGCGATTATGAAGCCAAAAAGCATCTTTTATTTTATTTTCCAAGAAATTCAAGCTTTTTTTTTTGTAAGCGCTCAATACACACACACACACACAGTCAGTATTCATATAATTTTCTCAATCTTTTCCATTGTCAAAGAATTTAAAAAATGAAAAAATATCGTGAAAATGCCAAAAAAATCCTCCAAAACTTAAAAAATGCTCTAACAGTGAAAAAAATGCAAATGTCATAAACACATCCGGGTCCTGGTTATACTCCTTTTCAAACACACAAACTGCTCCTAAAACTTGACACAAGGGCAATTTGTTTTCCTATTTTTTCTTCCACGTTATTTGGTAAATTGCTTATTGTGCCAAAATAATGATTGAAAAAAAATTTATAACAAATGTTTCATTTGTGAAAGAAATTCATACTATACGAATAGATATGATGAAATAATTTGCAGAAGAAATTAATTTTTGATGCATTGCATGTGGCTAAGAATGCAACCAAATAAACAATGAATATGTTTTTAAAGAAGAAAATTAATACAGTGCCCACGGTGTAAAAGTTAAGCGACTAAATTGCCCATGTTTTGCCATATTATAAGTACTTATGGCGTGGACGAATGAGGGTTTTCCGAATCTCTCTAATTTTACTGGTGTGGCTAATACATGATGCTGCAGCTGACAGTAATGTTGGACCTTGAACAGGAAGAAGTTGGTCACCCCTGCTTTATACTAACCCTTTTTCCAGATACTTTATTGGAAACTCTGGAATCGAAACTGTTTTTTTCTTACGTCAGCATTTTTTCTTTTCGCTTCTTTCCCTCTCACTGGTTTGACGAGTAAAAACAATATATACAGTATAAACTACAGCAGCCGAAAACCGGGTTAGCACTATGTGTACCCTCTCGGTGCGAGTAAAACCACGCCCACTGACTGGGTCGGAAACACGCCTGCACTGTGGGCATACCCTAATCCTGTAATGAGAAAGTATAACGAGCCGACTTTTATTTAAAAGAAATATTTTAATATTTTTAAAGCAGTTTCTGGTGCGCCAGGTATCGGACAAGTAAGACACCGAAATCTAAATTTAGTTCGCCTTCATTTGACCGTTTCAAAAAATTACCAGATGAGAGCACCAAAACACACACTTGCCACTTGTGATAGAGTGCATTCTTGTTTCTAGTATTAGTGTCCCAAGTTGTCTTTTTCCTGAAGTTTTCTTAACATCTTTGTCGGCAAAGTATGGCTCAAAAACACGATGTCAGGTGCAGAGGTGTATTTATAGGAAGACCTCCTTACCCAGGGTGGCAAATTTGAAAAATGAGTGGTGAAGAAAATAAAATGGAAGAAGGGCGCCGAAATTTGCAAAATTATAAAGCCGCCTCTGCCCAGAAAACGAGGGATTAGGTCGATGAGTGACTAAACGAGTGACCTAGAGTTAGCAAGTTCATGAGTAACCAAAAACAGTGTGCCTGCATGTGAGTGACCTAGAAAGTTTGCGAGCATGTGTGTGACCAAGAGAGCAAGAGACCAGGTCGGTGATTGACAGAAAGAGTGATCTATAGAGCAGGACCAGGTGAAGAGAGAAAAAGTAACGAAAAAGGTAACTGAGAAGCATAGGCAAACAAAGGTCCGTATGTCCCGGCAAAGTTAAGAAATAAATGGTCAAAAAAATTAGACTAGGATGAGAGAAGGGTTGCAAAATTTTTGTATCTCACAGTCAGCAGCTAAACCGTAAATCCGCCTTTGGACGTGTAAATTTGTGATATTGAAAATTTTTAAAAACTAAAGCTTGAGCTGCAGGCCGGACGCACTGCACCCTCGCTTAAGCCGGTCCTACCCCAGAGCCCTATGGTCATATTCAGCTAAAATTTCTCCTTTCAGAAATATGTAAAACAAAACAAGTTTCATTTCCGCGCGACAAGATCTACAGTCGTGTGCAAAATGAAGAGAGTTTGCACATTGTGTCTATTTTCACAAAAAGTACTTAACCAAAGGTACTAATAATGCCGCCGAAGAAGTATACAAATATTTAGTGTCGAATACGTAACCTTCAGTCTGCAGTTGATGTCTTTTGCCCATCACAGGCTCAAGCTGTTTCGAACATTAGTTTGTCTGGTGTGACAGTAGCAAGACGCGGAAGGATCTGTAAGAGGCCCGGGGACTCAAGAGAAAAGGGGCCTCACAAAAATGAAATGTGGCTGAAATTTCTGAGAATTCGCCACGTAGGGCTTCAGAAAAAACATTTGGCCCGGGGGCCGATGATGCTCTTAAGACGGCCCTGGTAATCACATTGATAAAGTCAGATGCCGAAAAATGTGGAAATACGAAGATGATGGCTTTCCACTGCATCATACACCAGGAAAACTTGTGCAAAAAGTTTTTCTCCAACTTTGAACATTTAATGTCTGTTGTAGTGAAAGCAGTTAACTTCATTCAATCCAAAGGACTTAACCACAGACAGTTCCAAAAATTCTTAGAGGATTTGGAAGCTGAGCATGGCGGTGTTATTTATTGTACAGAAGTACGCTGGTTGAGCTGGGGAAAGATGCTTCAGCGCCTGTTTTCCTTGAAGGAGGAAGTTGATAAATTCATGAAATGCAAAGGAAAACTTATTCGAGAGTTTCAAGAAAAAAAGTGGCTGAGAGATTTCGCATTTGTTGTCGATATCGCTGGTCATCTGAATGATTTAAATTACCGCTTACTGAGAAAAGATCTGCTTGTCCATAATCTTTATGACAACGTGAAAGCGTTCGAAACTGAATTAGTCCTTTGGGAACGTCAATTGCAAAACAAAAACTGCATACATTTTCCTAAATTATTGGAGTTGGTAAATAGATCTACAACTTGGAAACTGAACGATTATGTACAGCGCATTTCAAATCTGAGAATGGAATTCAGAAGCAGATTTTCCGACTTCCGCGAGAACGAAATTTCTATGAAAATGTTTTCCTCACCATTCTCGGTCGATATCGAAAGTGTTCCACCAGAGCTACAATTAGAATTTGCAGATTTGCAATGTGACTCTGCAGTTAAATGCAACTTTTTTTAAATTCCTTCATTAATTGATTTTTATTCTAAGTATGTGTCCGAAGAAAAGTATCCAGAAAAACGTGCATTGTTCATGTCTGCTATATTTGGCAGCACTTACATATGTGAACAGTTGTTTAGTCGAATAAAGAATTCAAAATCAAAAATTAGAACACGTCTGACTGATTGGCATTTGGAGGATACTTTATGAATGGCAACGACACAAATTTAACCTAACACTGAAGCTTTAGTCAAGCAAAAACAATGTCAAGTTTCGCATTAATTTAGGAATTACATCCACTCGCATTCGTAATGTAAGTAACCAAACACTTTTTTTATTCGGTACATAATTAATTCAAAATATATACATGAATAAACAAAAATCATCCATTTTCATTCTGACTTGCAAACGGTTTCCGGGTTATTAGGCCATGGTCTAGGACAGTGGTTCTCAACCGGGGGCCCTAGAATATTCCAGGGGGGCTACGGATGTAAATCTTGCAAAACGGGAGCCACGGCTACTGATACGGGGGCCATGAAGAAATTTGTGAAATTAATTTTTTTTTTGTCAGAGTGACTAAAAAAATTTAATTTCAAACAAATGCATAGAATATCTTTTTTCGCAATTTCTGCCCTGTTCAAGTGACATTAACATGAGGAAGAAGGAAATAAAAAAAGTGGTTCATGTAATCTCGGTGGTTTTACGACTTGGGGGTGACAGTAGGCCCCGACACAAACTATACAAGAGGTTTAAGCAAAATGGAATAACTGTAAAGACAGAAAATTGTGTGTTCGAAGACTTTTCTTTCAAAGAGGGCTGCCATAAAGAAAGCAGACAAAGATTTGTTGACCAGTCATTGACATTTTTTTGAGTGCTGGTAGTAAATGTAATCCAAGAAGTAGACGGGTGGAAAGTGAAAGCTTGTAAAAAACCCATCGTTTTCATGCAATTACAGACGGATAGCCATCTAGTTTAGCACAAAGCTATCTTCAGCCAGCACTGAGAGGTCTGATGGGGAATATATTTATAAAAATCGAATAGAGAATGATTACTCTGGGGTATTTTTTTATGAATTTTGAAAGGGGGTGCCAATCCATTGCCTCTGCTGAAAAGAAATAAAGTCGAATTCAGTTATAACGAACTCCTAGAGACCAAATCATACAAGAGGAAAAATACCCGCGAAATTTAATTTTTTAAAACTACATTGCTGTGATAATATATTGGGACAGGGGCGGCTTAAGCGAGGGTGCGGCACACCCGGGCGGCAGGTTGTAAAGGGCTGCAGCGTAGACTTTACTCAAGACCCCAAAATTTAACACAGTAAAAATTCATAGGACATCACGCTTTTGAGTCATACTGTAACTCGACAACGGAAACGTTGAGAAAATAGACAAGGTCTCTGACCGTAATACCAGAAACAAGAATGTAAGATATCTGGGCGGCTCGAGACAAAATCTGTACCCGTGTGGGACTTATTTTTTGCGCCTCCTACCTATTGCTCCCTCCATAGCTCCTACCTCCTCCTCCGTCAAGGCCCCTAAGCTGGAATCTTTCGTGGGGCCCATACCAGATTTTAAATGAGGCCCCTTCTACAGTTAATTTATAGAGTGAAAAAAAATGTTATAAGAATGTATAGTCCCGGTCCTCAAGCTGGAGCCCTGTCAGCCCTACCCTTGGAAGGTCATGCCCCTCCCTCACAATTTATCCAAACGATTCCTAACAAAAAAGTTTTTTTCGGCCTTTCATTTCGGATTTTGTGCCCCTCCAGGGCCGAGTTTCATTGGCCGGTTTCTTTAGGTCAATGAAATTTTTTTTTACCCATTCACTTCGGATTCAGCATCCTCTTGAGCGGTACCCCGTGTGTCCGCAATTGGTCGCATGGCCAAGTGCCACCCCTGTACTCTATTACAAGGGGCATGTGTGCATTTTGTTTCCCTCAGCCATGGCCCCCACAAGAGTCCGGGACAATTCTATAATTTTTTGGCTTTTTCAGGCTATAAATTAACTATAGAAGGGGCCGTGAGAAATCTGACTGGGAGGGGGCCTGCAAAAGATCCCACCCTAGGGGCCCATACCCTCACTCAGAATTTGTTCCACAATAGTCAAATGAAGGCAAAGAAAAAATTTGGTTTTCACTTGTCCGGCCCCTGGAATACCAGAAACACCTTTGAAAAAATTTTCGTAATTACCCCATTAAATATCATTTTTACAGGATAAGTGATGATGGCTCACAAAAATAAGTGCTCTTTCAAGGATTAAGTTATCTGGTACTATGTATTAAGAATGGTAAAATAATTCTAGAAAACAAAAAAACAAAAAAATTCTAATTCAAAAGCGTATGGTCACGCACATTTTGCACGGTAATCAATGATGTGCTGCTTTCTTCTGGAAAAAAAGCAGGTTTATCTCCAGATGCCCTTCATCGAAGCCCTATCAGCCTCCTGGCAGGGTCGGCATTAAGCTCGGCACATGAGGCTTCGCACCCGGGCGGCAGGTGAGCTCAAGCCACCCCTGTATTGGGACTTCCTCTACACATCAAGTTTTTTAATCGATACTGTAATTCTTCCTTTTAACTGCCCTACTACTGAAGCCTGCTGCTGGCCTACTACTGTCCTGCAACATCCCAAATAATCTCAATGCAACTTTCCTATCCTGTAAGAACAATGTTGTGGACATTAGAAAAAAAATTCTAAAAGGGCGTACGACAACACTACATTTAAAGCAATTTAAATCCGTTTATTAAAGACTCACTGCATCTGCTGATTTCTAAGAAAAGTGCAATAAATTCTCACTTAAGTCTTCACTTTGAAATGTCCATAACCCGCTCAATGCATCTTTTTGTATCTGTCAACCTAAAATTTATGGTTTTTAGTGTTGATAATACGTATGCAAAACCAATTCAGCGACGCGTTTTCACAATCTGCAAAAACTGCGTGGATTTCATAGTTAGAAATCATATCTAAATGCCAAAGATTTGGAGAGTTCGAATCAAAATGAAAATGTCAAATAATTGAAATTGTGCTTCGTATAAATGAAATATTTTAATATTGAAAGCTATATGTATAGAGATTAATCGTGACCGTAGTCAAACGTCTCATAAATATGAAGTTTCGTCATAAAACTGAGAGTAAGGCACACAAGTGAAATTTCAAGGCATTTACCTACAACCGAGCCCCTTTTTGGCCATTTTGCTTTTTTTCTCTCTCCCCCCACCCTTTCTTTCTTTTGTTTCCTTCCTAAATTTATAAAAGTAAAAAGGACATACTCATTATAAAAAGGACTGTTTTCAGATCAAATTGCCGAAGTTCAATTACTTTACTGCAAGCAAATGTCAGATTTTTTTGAGGGAAATACAGTCAAACCCCACTAGACCGGAGAAATCACTTCGTAATAACGAAATTTCGTTACGAAGGAATTCCAGATTTTTATATTGTTCCTATGTAAACTTATCCGGAGGATTAGAAAATTTTTCGTTAAAGCGAGATTTTTTCCCCGTGTGTGTTATAATGATATTCGTTAAAATGAGAGTTGACTGTATTTCGTCTCAAACAATTTTTTTTACGTGTATATGGAGAGCCGTTAGTCTTAGAAACATACCCAATCCAACTCAGATATGGCATTCATGTTGTAAGGGATTGTATAGTTATAAAATAAAAAAAACAACTTTTTATACCGTCCGTGTGCCAAAGAACAAAATTAAGAAGTTGTTGCTCTGTCTTTCCCGATACCAACTAAAATAATTTCACGTTTCTAAGTCTATTCACCGAGATATGTGAATGCGAAAAATTGAGGAAATTTGGGAAAAAACAGCATTAAATGCGGGTAAAATGGTTTCCCCGCATTTAATATACTGGTTTTTTTCCAACTTTCTTGGAATATCTCAGTGAAAATTTGAACTTAGAAAAGTTGAATTTTTTGTTGGAGACCGGACGGGGAAACAACTTTCCAATTGGGTTTTGGGGCACAGGGTGTCCGTATAAAAAGTTAATTTTAATAACTATGTAACCCCTGGCAACATGAATCAAATATCTGAGTACTACGCATTATTCGGGTACTTTTTCCAACTGCAAGTATGGCTCTAGGACCAATGGTTAGCCAGTTAAATGCCATATGCCCCGTTACCTATGCGCCCTGTGTATTAAACATAGTACGGACTGTTATGTGAAATATTGTGTTGTGTTTAAGCCAACTCGCACGTTACTTCGTTCGCCTGCGAGAGAGCGGCCACATTATGAACCAAAAAGCCACTTGAAGGTAGCTTGTCATCCAACGAAATATCAGATTTTCACCGTATCGAAATTGAAGTCAACAAACTCATAACTTTCTTATTTGAAAATCTGATTTATATTTTCCGATGGGCTTGAAATCCTGATAATGAATCATTATTCTGATCACATGAACAGTTTTGTCACTGCGTACATGATTTCTCTGGAATGAATGGTTCAAACAAATATTTAAAAAATTTTCCCACGTATTTTAGTTCATTTTTTCAAATTCATAGTAGGGCTACAACTTAAACCTATATCCTTGATACAGGTATTATTGTTGAAAACAATGTGGAAGGTTGAACTTTTCAATTGTGATTCATATTTGTGTGGCTATTCCCTCGTTACTACCGTATCCGCATGAAGAGAATAAAATTAATAAAACTGCTTGCTACCACTTTTTGCGATTTTTATCATTATAAGAATGCGTATTTTGGAAGGTACAACTGACATTTCTCAATGAAATCATAATCATTTACGCAAAAAAACTTATTTCTAAATAATACAAATTCCATCCAGTACATCCAGTAACTTGATGACATTGTGCCGTCTTCAAGCGCAGCGTTTACATTGATTGAAAATAATTTATTCTATTTTTTTTACTGTATTCTATTGTTTATTTTGCGTTTTCGTTATTTTCATAAATTAAAAATTAAACAAATTAAATTCAAACATATTTATACTTCAGACAATTTTTGAATAACAATCTTCTTCTAATGGGAAAATGGGGGGGGGGGGGGGTAGAAAATTATTCATTTTCGCAAGGGAGCCATGGGAATAAGAAATGGTTGAAAGGGGGCCATGGACAAAAAAAGGTTGAGAACCACTGGTCTAGGAGATTTTCTTCCTGATGTTTCGCCCACATTTGTTGCAGGCATCATCACATCTCGACTCTCTAGGCCACTGAAGTACCTGGACCCAAGTCGGATGCACCTTCATCGTCTCCTCCTTTCGATTTAAGTTGTGGAGCTTGAATATTTCGATGGCTTCTCTATGAAAACGAGCATGGTAGTGCATCTCGGACGATATTACCTCGGTCTTTTCAAATTTAATTTTGTGGCCGGTTTCCCACATATGTTCTGCGACGGCTGAACTTTCGGTTTTACCCAGGCGGCAGCTTCTTTGGTGTTCCTTTATTCTTGTAGCAGTATTTCTTTTTGTTGTTCCTATGTATACTTTTCCACACGAGCATGAAATCATGTAGACACCTGCCATGCACAGCGGGTCTCTCGGATCTTTTGCCGAGCGCAGCGATTGTGCTAAGTTTCTGTTTTGCTAAGATTGTGTTGAACTTTTCCAAAACTTTACAGATTCGATCGGTGACCTTCCGGATGTATGGTAAATAGGCTTTGGCTCGGGGTTCCCGATTTCCTTCGTTACTATTGTTGTTGTTTTTCAGGCAAGGTCGTATGGCTCTTTGAAACTCTTTTATCGTATAACCATTAGCTTTGAAGGCCTTCCGTAGATGGACCAGTTCTGTGTCGAGATGTTGCGGCTCACAGATACGGTTAGCAAGGTTTACCACTCTCTTTAGCACGCCTCTCTTCTCGCTTGCTACGGAGACTTGCGCCCAAATAACCTCAGATAATGCCTGCCACAGATGTGGGCGAAACGTCAGGAAGAAAATCTCCTAGACCATGGCCTAATAACCCGGAAACCGGTTGCAAGTCATTTAACGCCGGCCATGAAAGCCTCAGACAATATTTCATTTTCATTCTGTTTCATACAATATAAAAAATACCTAAAATTATTGGTCTTACCCCAATTCAGTTTAATTTTTTGAAACGAAAATGCTATATAATGGAATCATAAAATATGTGTGGTGCGCGTCGCATTTTAATTTGTCGTATCAGCGTACGTAGGATCAACCTTTGGAAGGGGGTAGGATACACTGAGGGGATTGATTGGAGGCAAAAGAATTCTCTGAGAAAAATTTAGATTTACCAACTATCAAAAGCATTTTCAAGTAATAGAAATGTACTAATATAGCAAAAAAGGCATTTTTTGACACTACAATTTGAAATGTTTTTTTAAATCATTCAAAATAAATATTTGTTTAAATTAATTGAATGTTTAAATTTTTTTAAATATTTTGAAAAATATTTTTTGTTTGTGATCGTCTTTGGGAAGCCACCCCCCCCCCCACGCCATTAACGAGTAGCCCGCGAAACGCGACAAATTTTTTATGTGGCCCTCGGGTGTAAAACGTTGAAGACCCCTATCTTAGAGCCTTATATTCGATTTTTCGGAGCGCAGTTGGTCCTCGGTTCTTGTTCATGGACGACAACGCTCGTCCACATCGGGCTCACCTGGTCAACGATTATCTGAAAAGTAAGAATTTTCGGCGGATTGGCCAGCCCCAGATCTCCTGACCTAGCTCCTATAGAACATGTCTGGCACGCTCTTGGGGGAGGGCAATTGCATCTCGCCATCCCCCTCCTAGAACAATGCCGGAGCTGGGCGCGGTAGCCCAGGTCGACAAGATACTCGCCTAAAGTACCAAAGGATGTTTAGAGGTGTCGCGAGTTCGATAACCGGTTCGTCCTTGTCAGAAAACTTTCCTGACACAGAAGTTCTGTTCTACAACAGAAACGATGACATGACCGCAGAAATATTTGCTACAGCAAGAAGTCCCACATCGAGGGGTTAGCGCACCGACCTCTCGATGAGTATAAGAAACAAGCCTGCCGTTCGGAATCGCCAATAAATTGTAGGTCCTGGTCTAATTAGCCCTCGCGTGCAGAAAATGACCATCCCGGAACTGAAAACTGCGTTGCTGCAGGAGTGGAACCGATTGCCTCAGAGACTCATCAACTGCCTCGTGTCCAGTATGCCGTTGCACTTTGCGACCTGTCTGACTGTGAGAGGAGACCATACCCCATATTAAACTCATTTTCGGTTCGATCTAACAGCGTAGATTTTGGACATTTTTGCAATGATGAGCTTTACTGACTGCGTACTATGACTTTTGTATGGTACATCTCTTTCCCTGTTGTAACTGTGTATTCGTGCCAGATTTCATTAAAATCTGTCCATTCGTTTTTCAGAAATTCAGCATAATTTTCTTAATTTTGCACACGAGTGTAACAGATAATAAATTTAGAAGTTTCGGTGACCATTTAAGCAGCATTGACAAGATATCTCGCCTCTTCAAAGGCCTCTTATTTTAGAATTGATAAACCCAAAAATTTTGTGATGTTGATTTCTCAATGCAATACACTTCCCTATAACTCTTAGTTTGCACCTACTGAAAATCAGGAAAAAGTCTACTTAATTGAAAAAAGATATGGCATTTTATCGAAGGTGCGGTGATTTCTGCTATTCCGCTTAAAGAGTTAGAAGGGGATTCAGCAGTCGTTCACAAATCGAACAGCAAGATAGTTAGATTTGTACTTTACTGAATCGGTTTCAAACATCTCTCTGATGTTAATACATTCAGTGATCATGAAACACTATCACTATTCTACTGTTTGAAATTTTTTCTATCAATGCAATCCAATAAATTACTTGTTTACAAACACGTAATTAATTGATTTTATTCGATAATTGTAGCATAATAAATGTGTAGTAAAATTATTAGTTAATTTAGTGTCATCGAAACTAGGGGGTGCAATGGGTGCTCGAGCACCCACAGTATTTTGTAGCACCGGTTTCAGCACCCCGGAATTAATTCAGAAATCAAAATCTCTCATATAATGATGAAGTTGAGCACCCACAGAAGTCTAAAACATTCAAGACGCCTCCGAGTGAATTTCACTTACTAGTAAATTACAAACGAGTAAAGTGAGTGACATTAAAGGAAAAAATACGTCCTCTAATTTGTTTCAATTTTTATTTTATGAAATTATGCGAATCACAAATCCGGCAACGGCATAGTAGTGCAGCAGGTCCACATACACGGTTTACAATGGTGAACTGATTGTGGATTAGGAGCGCAAGTTCTTATAACCGTCTCATTTGCATATTTCCACCAAAGTCGCTCGTACCAGCACCACCTATCGGCTGTTTTTTTTAGTTATTTTTTTTCCTGTCTTAAAAAAATTCCCGTGACCTAGTGATGCTAACTCTGCAAACCGTTTTTTATTTCTGTTTTTTTACGGTTTTTATTCATTTTTGAAGTTTCTGTGTGCTTTTTGCCCACCCTGTCTATATTAATAGCGCGAATAAGTCACGAGAGGGAATAGGTTGCTCCACGCATTTAGGATATTAATTGTTACATGTCCCGATCCATAGCAACAACCCCCCCCCCACCCAACTTTATTTTCTTACACGGCCGAAAATGTATATTGACACCCTTCCCACCACCACAACCCATCTACTTCATCACACAATCAGAACGGGTTTTGAGGAGAAAATAAAAACGTTTCACTTTTTCGTGATGGGTTTTCTGTCCTTCACCAACTTTCACTCTTATGTCGCTTCCACTGCTACGTCGCTATAGAAGTTTCACTTCAAAAAATCGAAGGACTCGAAAAATTTTGAAACTAAAAAAAAATATCTTGCTTAATTTTTACCATACCTGTGATGAAAATTATTTTGCCATATTACTGCAAGTACAAACTTTTTCTATATTTGACTTCATGACGCTGAGGAAAATATAAAAAGTTAAATTTTGTCATTTTTTTCATGCAAAAGTGTAATTTAATATATATGACTACTTTCTTCATTTTGTGGCGCTGCGATCGTCACGAGAAAGCGCGCGCGTCCGTGGAGGAAGAAAAGGAATTATTGGTTCTTCCCGCGCTCGACAAGGTTGTAACACCTCTGTGTGAATAAATTTCTCTTTATCTATTTTGTTGTTTTGTGAAGCACAGTTTGGTGACCCGGCATCCAACGATAACGATGTCCATTCCATCGGAGCAACCAACGATGCCCAATCCATCAGAGCAACCACCTGCAATGTTCCGGGTCGCTGTCAAAGCCCCACCGTTTTGGGCCAAACAACCCCATCTATGGTTCAAGCAATTGGATTCTCAGTTCCTGGCGAGTGGAATTACCTCCGATGCCACTAAATACCACACAGCCGTTGCAGCCATGGATACGAGTGTTTTGGCACATGTGAGTGACCTCATCATGAATCCACCGGCGGCAAACATGTACGACGCACTAAAAAGACGCCTCCAAGCTGAATTTGCTGAACCAGATGAGCGACGCTTACAACGTTTGATGTATGAAGTCGAGCTGGGCGATCGTCGTCGGCGTTACTCCGAGAAATGCGGGATCTATCCAGTGGCCGTCTCAGCGATGAAATACTTCGAAGTCTATGGATACAACGGTTACCATATCAAGTTCAAGCAATCCTCTCCACAAGTTCAGAAACGCGGAAAAAGTTATCGGAGATGGCAGACAAGATCATCAGCGTCAGCGGGAAAGCAGAAGTACAGAGTATTTCACCAAATCTCGATCACCCACGACAACTTGACGTGCAGCAGCTGACAGAAAAAATAGAGACATTGACATTGCAAGTTGACGCGCTACGTCGATCTCGAGAACAACGTGGAAACCCTCAACGTCCTCCCAATCGAAACCGCCACGAAGGTGCAAAATCCATGAGGTTTCGAAACGATCTCTGCTGGTATCACCGTGAATTCGGATCCAACGCCCGTAAGTGTGTGCAACCATGTAGTTTCTATTCGGGAAACGACCAAACCGACAACTAATGGCGACGAGGGAGTCGGTTTCATTCAGCAGTCGCCTTTTCATCGCAGACCCACTAAGCAAGCTTTCGTTTCTCATCGACACTGGTGCGGATATTTCCGTAATACCCCCTTCGGCAGCTGATAGAAATAAACCACAGTCACTACTCACGCTTACCGCGGCAAACGGTTCTACAATAAAAACATACGGAAAGAAAATGATAAAACTAAGTCTCATTGTATAAGTGCATTCATAATCCCGTCCTTATATGTGTATATATATATATATTTTTCCTTCTTTTGTTGTCAATAATTAGTTCGTGCGATCCGCACTGGAGGGGGGGGTACTGTGGCGCTGCGATCGTCACGAGAAAGCGCGCGCGTCCGTGGAGGAAGAAAAGAAATTATTGGTTCTTCTTCCCGCGCTCGACAAGGTTGTAACACCTCTGTGTGAATAAATTTCTCTTTATCTATTTTGTTGTTTTGTGAAGCACAGTTTAAAACATTTTCTTTAATTGGAAGTTTTTGTCTACCACCAACGGTTGAGAAGAAAAAGGCGCGGGTAAAGATATTTTGTACACACTGTACATATATATAATCATTATGTGACAGTATTTTGTAGAATTCAGTTTTTGCTTGTGGGTACACGCGTTATATCTTTAGCAAAAACATATGTTTATGTGAACAAATCTTGTTTTCTTTTGGCCCGGCACCCTTAGATGCTCCCCAGTCACCTCACGATCTTGATGCAACAACCAGAATGCTGCAGCACTACTGGGGCAAGTGACATGTGAAGTAAGTATTTTTAACACAAATTTTAGTACAATTCCTCACAGCTTTGTAGAAAACAGAAGATGGGCAATATCAAAGTCGCGTTTATTGAACAGAGTTGTGATCCGTTTCGTTCGCACATGGCCCCCACATAGGGGGGCTGACAGGGCCCGGATGATTATCATCATTTTTTTGCTTTTGCACGCTTTAATTAACTACAGAAGGGGCCCGTTAAAAGTCTGACCGAGGGGCCCGCAAAAGATCCCAGCCTAGGGGTCCCGCTACAGGATGTGGGGGCCATGCGTTCGCATGCATGCACAGATTTGATGTATATTTGATTCTATCTCATCAAACACCCGCATTCATTTAGCGCTTGAGAAAACATTGATCAGTAATCGAAATTAGGCTCTTCACTATCGCGGGCGTACTATTACGTCCAAACACCAGTGGAATAAATTCCAAAAAGTTCGCAGTTTTCTTTCTTATCTCTTCACCACGAAAATGCTTTTTCTTTGCCTCCTTTCTTCCTATACTCCTGTAAATAATTTTTCCCCTAACACGTATACTGTATCTTTCTACTACCGGGTGTTTCACGAAGGACACCTAACTTTGAAAATAAATAACTCGGAAACGGTGATAGATAGAAAATGAAACCAGTGGTGTTTATTAAAAAAACGTAAAAATCTAATACAGAAACCTCAACAATTTTAGTTACAAATTGAGCCGATAGATGGCGCCGTACGCGACATTACAGATTCCTATAAAGAGAACTCGGTCGTCGAATATTTCGCTGTTGAAACGTGACCAGTATTAGCTTATAGTGAAAGAAATTCCGGAAGTGTGATGTATTCCATGGAGGAATGTATATATTCATTGTATTGGAGTACCCCACACACACCGATTAAATCACAACCCTACTAGGACGCGGTAGCCCGGTCGATAAAATGCTCGCCTAAAGTACCAAAGGATCAAGGGCGTAGCGAGGGTGGGGGGCCCCGAAATGTGAGAAAATGACCAAAAAAAAGGGAAAAAGATGTCCAAATCCATTGTTCTGTGACTTTGGTTCCCCCCCCCCCCGAACGAAATTTCTGGCTACGCCCCTGCAAAGGATGTTTAGAGGTGTCGCGAGTTCGATACCCGGGTTCGTCCTTGTCAGAAAACTTTCCAGACACAGGGTACAACAAAAAACGGCGACTTGACCGCAGCAAAAAATTGCTACCGCAGGGAGTCCCCCATCGAGGGGTTAGCGCACCAACCTCTCGATGAGTATAAAAAACAAGCCTGCCGTTCGAAATCAGCAATAAATTGTAGGTCCCGGTCTAATTAGCCCTCGTGTGTAGAAAATGACCATGGTGCGACAAAAATGATCAATGAACAACCCTACTAGCACAAGGAGAAGTTTTCAAACGTGATTTCAAGTCGCAAAAGGCCCAGATGAGAAAACAATTCGTGCGCTATTCAAAAAATTTCAACAGACAGGCAACGTGGCCTATGCGTTAGTTGGAAATGTGGGTCCCACCCACTCCGTCGATACACCTGAAAATGCAACGGTACTTGCTGCAGTTATTGAGCGTCATCCGAATAAATCTGTCCGCAGGCTTGCAGCTGAATCCGGAATCACGCCATCCAGCAAGTACAGAATCCTACGGAAGACATTACACATGTTTCCATACAACATTCAATGCCGCACGCCATACCAGTTCGAGCTGAACGACAACGAGAGGATTTCGCTAACGAAATGCTCAACATGATTGATGGTTCTGGTTTCGATGTCGTCCGAATATGGTTTACAGACGAGGGGCATTTTCATCTGGATGGTGTCGTTAACAGACACAATTGGCGATTTTGGGGTACCGAAAACCCACATTTGTCTCACGCACGACCACTCCATTACCCCAAACTTACCGTTTGGGCTGCAATCTCCTGCAAGGGCATCATTGGGCCCTCTTTCTTGCGAGAAATGGTGACTGCTGACCGGTATATTGCGCTTTCGAAACAATGTCGATACTCAACAAGCATTGGACGATCGACCATGCACGGCGTGGTTCATGCAAGATGGGGCTCGCCCACACCGTACACAAAAGCCGTTTTTGACTTTCTGGACGAATACTGAATACTTCGATGATAGAGTTATTGCGTTGAACTATTCGACAGTTAATGGAAAAGGCATGGAATGGACTCCAGACCTCACCCCCTGCGACTACTTTCTGTGGGGCACACTGAAGAACATTGTTTACCGAAACAATCCTTTAACACTCGACGAGCTGGAGGAGGCTATTTGTCAAGCTTGCGTGTTGTGTGAAAAGTGCATATTTTTAATCGGTTTTGATGTGAATGCAACGAGAGCTGCTTGCATTACCCACCATGTACAGCCTACTTATGGTAATGCCACCTGCAGCGCCGTCTATCGGCGCAATGTGCAACTAAAATTTTCTGTATCAGATTCTTACGGTTATTTTGATAAACATACTACTGGTTTCATGCTTCTATCTATCAATCACCGTTTCCGAGTTATTTACTTTCAAAGCTACGGGTCCTTCGTGAAACACCCGGTATATACATGTAAAAACGAAAGAGAACACGCAAGGTGAGGGTGAAAAGAGGATTCTAAAAATATCTTATCTACCTTGTCTGTTATACTTTATCTATTTATATATATATTTTCTTCTTCTCCCCCTCTTCCTTTTTCTAACGTGCGGTTAGGTTAGGACGAGGTTACCAGATTTATCGCTGACTCGTCAAATAGGGATAATCCAAATTTCTTGCCAAAAACTTGTATCTGAAATGGTTAAAGAGGCTACAAGACGTCTTGCACAATATTCTCCGTACGACAAATGGTAACCGAGATATTAAATTTTAAAATTTGAGAAGGAATTAAGAGGTCGTCCACAAATTGAATAGCAAAATACTTGAATTTGTACTTGAAGAAATAATGGGATATCGGTTTCAAGTAGGTGTGCTTTTAATATATTGAATGATTATGACAGATATTTCACTGTTTCGAAAAAAATTATGAATAAAATGTGAAAAATTGCTTATTTGAAAACACGTAATTAATTAATTTTATTCGTTTATTTCTTCATATGAAATATGTAGCGAAATTATTAGAGAATTTCACTTTCTAATTAGTCATAAACGAGTAACACTTGGGGATAAAAAATTTGCAGATATATTTTTTTATATTTTACTTCAATTTTAGAGTCAATTGCAGAATCTTCATCTCGTTCGAACAATAATCTTGACCTCGTACGTTTCATAATGAAATTATTTGAATTAAAACACTTTTTATATACAACCTTACTTCTTTTTTTTTTTGTTTCAGTATTGGTCTGAACATCACTCAGGTGAATCCTCAGAGAACGTGAGTAGTTTAGAACGCAATTAATAAGTGAGCTATATTCTCTGTATAGGCTGTCCTAAATTGTTTGTTCAGCAGATATCTCTGCAACCGTTAAATTTAGAAACATACTTTCTACTACAACATATTTTCAATTACTGACATGCACAGTCAGAGGCTAGTTCCGTAACCACTGCACTGTCAGGCGGCAAAAGTTAAGCAACAAATCTGAAACTTCGTCACTGTGGTAGACAATAAGAACGAAAAGCTACCATATTTGCATAAATAGCAGGCTAACATGAGCGGAATTGTTACACAGAAAAAAAATTGCGTAGCCGGATTTTACCGGTGCTAATAAATTTGGTACATAAATTGCATCATTTAAACAGGTTCTTTAATTCCTCGTTGCGTTGTTCTAAAGAAAAAGTCGAATAGAGCCAGATCTTAAAAGACGAATACACGATATCATTCAGGTGATGATATGCGATGAGCAGCAATAGAACGTGAGCCCTAAAGTCAACCACTACATCATTTGTCGCAAATGAATCGCTATCAAAATGAAAGGACAGTGTTCCCAAGACTCGTGAGAAGACGCCCAAGAGTCATAGCTATTCCCAATGATCATTATTTGTATTTTAAAGTCCGACGTCGCAGATCACACACAGCTTGTTGACTTGGTTCTGGACTTGCGATGTCGAGAAAAAGACCGATATCACACTAAACAATTTCTCGATGGCTGCGTGAAGGTCACCTGTATGCGAGAGAAACAGTGATCGGCATCTCGTTGAGGTCCTTACAACATAGGGCAAAGTTGAACTGTTTTTGAGATCATTTTCTTTGGACCCCACAACAATAGGGAATGTGCTTTACACGGATCATTCTTGGTTTGGTCTACACAGCGACTCCAGGGGGATGCGAATGTGTAAAACACCTGGAAATCGATATCAAACCCGTAATATCCACAAAAGGCATAACTGCAGTGATGGTGGTTTGACTATCTGGACAGAAATTACTATTGGCACCAGCACTGGTCTTCACTAGAGGTTCAGAGACAGAAGTGCACTATTGATATGACGTTCTTGCACCTTATGTTCCCACCATTCCTTTCTATCACGGGGCCTGATGCCATGTTTATGGACGATAATGCAACAGCTCATGTTGTCGAGCATTACGCTCAGTCTGAAACACTGATTCGAACTGACTTGAACTCTATAGAGCATACTTTCCCAAACTCTATTTGTTCCATCGCCTTCCAACTCAAGCAAACCTATAGGATTTTACGTTGTACGGATAACTTCTACTACCCCCTGGAACAATTCATCACCCGCCAGGGGGCGATATTGCCCACTTTGAGAAAATTTGTTATTGAGCATGTATTGGACATCCTCAGGGCCGCAACTAGGGGGGAGGAGGCGGGTCTCGTGCACCGGGCGCTGGACCCGAGGGGACGCAAATTTCATTCTGGAACCTCTTTTTCAACATTACTAGGGGGTGTCAAAATGCTCGCTTGCCCCGGGTGACCAAGCATCTAGTTGCGGCCCTGGACATCCTAGGAGGGCATTTAATTGCTTTCCATGACCCTTGCAAAGGCTTCCATGAGCCGTGAACATGCCTTTTATGTGAATGAACCCTGATACTCCAAACCGACATTAATAATCTTATCACACAAAAATTAGAAACTTTTCCTGGTTTTAATTTATACAAAAATTGCTACGTTTTCAAGACAAATAAAATTAAAATTTTATTTGTCTTGAAAACGTGGGAATTTTTGTATAAATAAATAATCTTATTACTGGTATGGGTTGACGTTGCCGAGCCTGTGTATCCAGCAGAGGCGGTCACATTCCAAATTGGCTCCTCCATTGAACTTTTTGTGGCTCAATATGATTGTTCTTTTCTACGGCTGTTGTTATAGTTTTACTTTTCCATTTCCTTTGCAATTCCGCCTGAGAGTGTCTTTTGCTTCATCCTATGACCTGTGTAAATGGCGAAAAAATAAAAATCATTTTCTTTTTTATGAGCATTTTTGCTTAATTTTTGAACAGTAGTGTAGATCCCGCTTTGAAAAGTTCAAAAAAAATCGTATTTTTTTCAAATGCAATATTTATCGCCAGAGATCACTACGTTTTGGCAACTTATCACTGTGTTGGCAAGTTTTCATTACCTCAAATGTTGTCATTTTTAGGGACTACGCAAATAGAATGAACTCAGCCATTTTATTTTTTTATTCACAATAAATAACAATTACTTTTCTGACTATTATTTTGACAATCACAAATTTTACAACTTTGAATTTAATCAACATTGCGCAATTTGTAAACCACACCCTCAGTCATTGGCAATAATACTGAAAACTTCAAAGTCAAATATCTCTGTTAACATTGGATTTAAAAATATGCAATTTTTTATAAATGACCTCTCGCATTTATATTTCACTAATTGAAAATTTTAGCATAAAGGGTCTGCATAAAAAGTTAATTTTTCTATTTTTTATGTATACGACCCCTGGGGAAATTTAAGACATTTTGAGAAACCACATGTGATTTTTGAAAACTTTTTATAATTGAAAGTATATTTCTAAAGTCAACGGTGCAAGATATTCGCTGTGCAAACAATTTGAGACAGCCTGTATATTGGAGAGTTATTAATAGGGTCCTAATTGTTAATATATTGGATTTCAGGTTTTATATACACTGAAAAGACAAATTATTATACAAACCTATCTAGTACTGTTTGCCCAGCATTCTATTCCAACTATGCTATGAATGACTGCTTGAGTAATAGCAGCAATACATAGCATAGTTTATTTGTCCCTGATTATTAAATAAAAATTAAATTTTACAAGTTCTTAAATTTACTGTTGATTACAAATTGTACGTTAATCAGCATACAAAAGAGAGGGGGGAATGATATTTGTAGAATGATTATTTATATTATGATGAAGACTTGAAAAAAAAGGGGAGCAGTAGCTTAAAGCTAACAAAATGCTCTTCACCCTGTAACGACATCTTTTAGGCGTGCACATACATCTTCATATTTCTCGTGATCTGAAGAAAAGGTGTATTGGCCCGGTATTCATTAATTTAATCAAAGAGTATCAAAAAAAAACCAACCTTTTAAACTGATAAAATTAACTTTTATACCACTAATCTTTTTTTCGGTTCAAAAGTTTCGCTGTTACTGAAATTTAACAATAAGGAAGTCAAATTTATTCAAAAGCGTACGGGAATGTATTGTCCTTTATTTTACGGGACGGGACGTTTGTTTTCCGTTGTCTTTCTGGCTCTATAAGGGGGAAGGGTTGTCGCCCCCTAATATATCCGCGCCTTTTTCTGGCCTGCAAATGGTATCCTTATCACACATCTGACCCGTGAACTGAAAAGTTTTCCACTTCTGATCTAAGTAAGCCCTAAAAAATCACGGCTGCAAACCATTAAAGCAATAATGTGTAATGTTTTTAAGGAAGTTGCAGATGATAGTTATGAGCAGAGCCCGAATGTTGACATTTGCTTTTTTTGGTCTTTTTTTCAATATAAGGGCATTTTTTCATGTTTAGGGGCATTTTTGGGATATTTTTCACTTATCTAAAAAAATTTCAGAGTATAAAAGGTAAGGAAATTAAATATACGCGTGTACTAATTACATTGAGTAATATTATCACAAATATCATTTATAAAACGCTTAAATAAAAAACAACAATTAAACTACTACTAAACAAAAACAATTAAACTACGAATTTGGTCGTGATAGAGGAATTCAATTTAAACAAAAAGAAAAGTACACATTAGAAAATATCTTTGCCCAAATGTGGGAACCGGATAGGAAAGAGCATGTTTATGATTTGGCTGCAATCACAGAGTGAAAAATACAACAACACGGATTGCATTAGTATATGAACTGGGGCGCGGTAGCCCAGATCGATAAGATGTTCGCCTAAAGTACCAAAGGATGTTTAGAGGTGTCGCGAGTTCGACACCCGGTTCGTCCTTGTCAGAAAACTTTCTTGACAGAGGTACGACAAAAAACGGCGACTTGACCGCAGCAAAAAATTGCTACCGCAGGGAGTCCCCCATCGAGGGGTTAGCGCACCAACCTCTCGATGAGTATAAAAAACAAGCCTGCCGTTCGGAATCAGCAATAAATTGTAGGGCCAGGTCTAATTAGCCCTCGTGTGCAGAAAATGACCGTGGTGCAACAAAAATGATTAAAAATGATCAATGATCAGGTATATGAACTTCTCAGTCTTTCATCGAAATGAGAAGTCAGCTAAGCCGTTCATCGACAAGAGAAAGCAAAGAAAAAGAAGTGTTGGATTATAAAAATTAATGCATCGAAAGGAAATTAAAAACATAGCCCACTACTGAGAAAGGGCTCTCGAGATAGGTGTCTCTTGAGCAGCAACATATTTCTTTTGTGGAAATAAATATGTTGCGTCTCAACCATCTCAACTTCTCTTGAACAGTGTAAGCAGTCTACATCGTCCGTCCTCTTCAAAGAGGATATTCTTCTTCAAGGAAATGTGCGGCACGTTAATGTCAACTAACATACCTTTCGAAAAAAAGCTGAACAATTCAAAGTTTAGGGACTTCTTAGAGAAGTGGCGGACATTGCATATCAACGCTGCGAAAAAATTACGTGAATGTTTGTTTTATTGAAATGAGGGACAAGGTTAGATCTCTCATAGCAGGCAAAAACTCTTTGTTTCAATAGCTGAAACAACTGTTGCTAATGTGATCATAGGAATTCTCGGGCCGGATCACACATCGAGGAAAAGTTCTCTATTAAATTCAGAGACTCTTGAGAAAGTCAATGATTCCACTATCTATCAACTTTTAGACAAAAGCATGAATGTTTTGTGGCCAAATGGTGTGGATCACAATAATATTTTACTTTTCTTCCGACGTACTCCATATATGATAAAAGTAGGGCGAGCAATCAGAAGCTTCTATCCAAAAGCTGTACATATAACTTGCCTTGCTCATGCAATGCATAGCATTTGTGAAGAAATTCGATCACGCTATTCGAACGTTGACCATCTTTCCAATGTGAAAAGTGCTTGCATATTCTACAGTGAAAATTTTCAAATAGTCAAATCCATAATAAATGAATTTGATTGGATGCATTAAAATTTCATAAAATTTATTTTGGAGTACATAAGATCAAACTTCAGTATTTTGGTTTGCACTATCCTGTAGAAGTTAGAAAGGTGGGGTAGGTCAATCTGTTGTAGCGAAATTCGAAAAACTGATAAAAAAAACAGCAGACATATATATATACTAACCTCACAAAAATTTCTGCTGTGTTGACAGGGAAATCCGAAAATTTCGAGATTGAAGAACTAACTGAGTGAATCAGTTTTTTTTCAAATAAAAAAATGCCGCTATAACATCTAAATCGTTAAAAAGGTGAGAAAAGTTCGAATATACATATTATTTTTTATTCATTAGGGGATAAATACATTTTGCGGTACATACAGTCGAATCCCGTTATAACGAACTCCAAGAGACCGGAGAAATCACTTCGTTATAATGAAATTTCGTTATAAAGGAATCCCAGGTTTTACCATTATTCCTATGTAAACTTATCTGGTGGGATTAGAAAAGAGTTCGTTAAAACGAGATTTTCGCTATAACGGTATTCGTTAAAACGGGATTCGACTGTATATGTATATATTTTCACTTTCAGATTACATACCCCATTCAAAAACTACAATGTTTTTATTAGGAAAATTCTATTGGTAGTTTTTGATGGAATGTAATGTTGAGAAGGGTGGGGGTAAAAAACGAAAGAGAAAAAAAAATCTGATTTTACTCTTCTTCAAACATTTTCCTTAGACTTTTGAACATAACTGGTTTTCAAGAACTTTGTATTGTTATTCTGATGCATGTTTTGTAATTTCTAGGAATTTCTTTTCGACTTTTTAGGGCATTTTTTTCTAGCTTTCGGGACAATTTTTTTGAGTTTTCAAGGCATTTTTTATGGTCATTTTTCAGAATTTTTTACGTGAACGACATTCGGGCCTTGGTTATGAAGGAGAAAACAACTATTCAATGTTTGCTATGTTACTTGAGATAAATATCGTCAAATGGGGTGAGAATTGCAAAATTTCATGTATTTAACTATGCCCTTCAACTCGGAACAATTTAATTTTGGTGACCTTGTTGCACAAGCCCTATAGTGTACCAATTATTTCTTATAATTTCAATGAATAACTGCGAGAATTCTCGTGGCTTTTAAGTCATAGTAAATCACACATTTTTAGGACGAGGTGGTCCTCTCCGCTATCCATACGGAGGTTTCAACGGTTGGCTGATGCGAAGATGAATTTAGGAGAAAAAATGCAGCTGCTCTTGCCGGAAATCGAACCCACGTCCTTGTGCTTGCCGGATGAGCGCTCTAGATCACTAGACTACAAAGGCAACGAATATCTCAATTTTTCCTTAGAACTTGTGTGCACTGAACGGGACCATACATGGACTGGTGGCAGGGTCAGCTATTGTCAGCTTTAGCCTCAGTTATGCCCGATCGTCCATGTACGGTTGTGTTCAGCGCACACGAGCTCTAACGAAAGATTGAGATATTCGTTGCCTTTGTAGTCTAAGGCGCTCACCCGGCAAGTTAGAGGACGTGGGTTCGATTCTCCGCAAGGGCAGTTGAATGTTCTTTCTTTCCTAAATTCATCTTTGCATCAGCTAACCGGTGAAACAAACACTGTATTTTCCCTCTCAAAACTGGTACACCTTTGAAAGCCTTTTGAGCATTTTTTAAATTGAAGCTATATACTTCTCTGACGGACGGCTGATGCAATAAGGCCGCGTTAGCACTTACAGGACAACCTGTATAGTTAGGTAATGGGCCTCAGAAAAATTTGTTTTACTTGGTGGGGGGATGCTGCTGAGGCGGCTCTGGGCTTACTTTATGGAAATAGAGCGAAATCTCTCAATCCAAAAACTGAGCATTAATGCGAGTTCTTGTTCGAAATTAACTTAGTTTCTCTGCTTTGTGTCAACCTTAAGGCCGCAACTAGAAACAAAAATTTACTGTCGCTTGGGGGCCTGTACCTACATTATTATTTTATATTTTTATGTATTTTGGAACCCCTCCACGTAATTTTTAATGGAAAAATAATAAGCTCGACGCTCTTGCTGGTCCAGCGAACAGGAAACAGACCCTCTTCTGCCCTCTTTTAGTTGTGGTCCTGGTCAACCTTTCGGTAAAGATCAACTGTGCAATCAAGTGCTCTTAAAATTTTAGAATTTCTTACCATATGGTTGACGATGAGAAAAAAAATTGTGCATTTAAAAACAATGTACTAACTATTTGATCATTTTTGTGGTGTCCCTTTTCTCCTGATGCCCTAAGCACGTGCTTATTTTGCTTAATGGTTAATCTGGCCCTGTACAGCGCCAATTCTCAGGAAAAATAAATTTTCCCATTTCTCTCTTCTTTGTAAGTCAAACAGGAGCCTTGTCTTCTCCATAAAATTTATCTTCATTCTCCATAACGGGTGAAAGAAAATGTTTACAGCACTTTTTACCCCTGTATTTGAACAACAAAAGTTCCTAGCAGTTTGACTGGTGTAATCAGTGGCGGATTACCGCACAGGCGCATGAGGCGTGCGCCTGGGGCCTCGGCAGAGCGGGGGGCCTCCAAATAGTTGTGTGCTTCATCCTACATATGAATTTACATGCGCATCAACAAATCTCTTGAACTAAGTACAGTATCTGCTCTCCCTTTTTTTTTTTAAACGCAATTTTTTTTTTTTTTTTTATGTATACTGTACGTTAGTTATGGAAGAGTTATGGAAGGAAAACGGGAACTGAAAGAAAAGAAAAATTTACAAGACGCAGCTCTCAAGGGCCAGTTCTTCCCCGACAAAGAAAGAAGAGACATTGTAAAGCGATCATTCAGGGAGGGTCATTTTCAAACAGTATTTCCCTAAGGGCACAAGCAGGAGGAGGGGTGAAAACAGCAGGTCCTAATGTCTGTCCGAAATGAAAATTGGAGTGAAGGCATAAACAGATGTCTCATTCCACAGTATTAAATGCTTTTATGGGCGCCGATAATACGACAGCTTTGGTGTAAGCTTTTTTATACAGTATAATGGATGGCAAGATGGCTATCGGCAAGCGGTGACATCGACAGGAAGAGACACTCGTACTAATTAAAATGAATGTAGTAGAGCTCTTATTGTGATTTTGTCTCCCACTTGTTTGAATGAAATTATACCTACTATAAGCTGGTTCAAACAACATATACATTTGCAATCTATGACTGGAACCATACGACCATATGACAAAAAAAAAGTGGGGTTTGAAATGAATGCTGAATGACATGCATTCTGAATCACGTGATTTTTCTGTTTCTCTTTTAACACTTCCTCCCCGGCTGAAAAAAATCAAGGGGGTTTCTTTTCCTTCTTTCTAAAAAAAAAAAGCTACATTTTTGGATTGGTCAAGGAGGCTTGGGTAGACAACATCTTTGTGTCAGACCGAAAAGTGTTTATTGTTAATGTAATTGTAATGTGTGTTATTGTAATGAAAAAAATTTTCATGCCGATCCTCAAGATTTCCTTTAGGATTTAGATGGCAGAATCTCCAAAAATAACGGTAAGCAAAACTAAAAATAAATAAATTATCTGATAAATTTTTATTTGAGCATTTCAACTACAGTAGTCTCTCGAGAATTCGATCGTGCTCTAATCCAGCACGTCCAGTAGTCCAGGATATTTAGGTGGTGTGGTGTCACTTTTCTCCTGATGCCCTAACCCCTTAACACGTTCTAATATTTCTTAATTGCTGATCAAGTCCTGACTATGTCTTTGCACGAAATTTCATATATTATTTCAATGGGTTTCTTCAAAGTTAATCCAGCAATTTCGGTAAAATCTGGCACACCGTGGTCTAATACGTACCGGATTAGCGAGAGTCTACTGCAGGGGTCTTCAACCTTTGAGGCATAGCAGGCCATATTGAAACATTTTATAAAGTACGCGGGCCACAATGTTATACTGTGGCATTTTTCGTTATTAAACGAAACGGGGAGGGGGGGGGCATAATATAGAAGATTTTTATTCACTCTGAATACAAATAATACAAAGGCAAAGGCCACAACAGGCAGAGTGCCCAACGAGGTGGCTGAAAGAGAAAATAATAATAATTAATATAATAATAGTAAAAATAATATAGAATAAACAAATAAAAAATAATAATTTCTAAAAAAAAATTTTTAAATAATTTCTTTCATTGACAATAATTTTAATTCATTCTGAAATAATTTCTTTCATTAAATTTTATTCATTCTGAAATAATTTCTTTCATTAAATTTTAATTCATTCTGAAATAATTTCTTTCATTAAATTTAATTCATTCTGAACTAATTTCTTCCATTAAAAATATAATTCTTATATTTACTCCTGATATAATTTCTTCCCTCTATTCCCTCTATTGAAGAAATGTTTTTCTATTAAATATTATCAGTATCTTTATATCAAATCAAATATATTATATTTGAGATATTATCAAATCTTTATTAATCAGTAATATTAAATTAGTAAAACTATGACGGATCTCCATTTTTGCCGTGTGGCTGAAGGCACCAGGACGGACATCTTAGATTACTAAAAATATGATGCAGAATTTTACTGTGATTTTTTTTTTTAATGGGAGTGTGATTATTTTTCATCTAGTACCAGAGAATATCATTATATTTCCTTATCTTATTTTTGTGTTTATGGTTTTGGTGATGCAAAAATAAAAAAAAAGTTATGATTTTCATAATATTGTTCATTTTAGTGAACCATCTCGTTCTTATTAGGGCCAAAAGGGTGCAGTGGTGGATAAACGCAAATTTGTGGGTGGGGGCGGTGGTTGTGACCATGTGTTCAATTTTTCAGGACGGTTCTGATTTTTTTTGGAAAAAATTCCGAATTTTCCCCCTTTTTTAAGCAAATTTATTTTCTTATACAAATACAAATACAACGCCACAACAGGCAAAATGCCCAACGAGGTGGCTGATAAAAAGATGCCCATAACAAATATGGATGTCATATGTTTCAAAAATACAGCAACCCAATTAAAAATGCAATTAACACAAATTACAAACAATATATACACATGATAAAATATTATACAATGCCCATAAAGAATACTTATGGTTGTCTTATTCTAAGAATGGATAGCTTCTCGATTTACCCCAACATGTTTATCGTATTTCTTTTTGAACGCATCAATTGTGTTACAATTTACTACCTCCGGGGGTAAGCTATTCCGTTTATTAACAACCCTATTGGAGAAAAATTCCCTGCGACACCATAACCTTGCATTGTCCCTCACCAATCGATACTGGTGTCCCCTTGTAAAAGCAGTCGATTGGCGGTGTACTAAAAGTTCATGGTCCATCCTATCCATCCCATTGAAAATTTTGAACACTTCGATCATATCTCCTCGACACCTGCGTTCATCCAATGTAAACATATTCAAAAAATGAAGTCTTTCTTCATAACTCAAGCCCTGTGTGCCAATAAGGACACGCGTAGCTCTTCTCTGCACCCCTTCAACCAAGTCTATGTCCCTCTGTAGGTATGGTCTCCAAAACCTTACAGCATACTCCATTCCAGGACGAACTAAGCCTCGAAAAAGCGGAAGAATGACTTTAGGAGAACGCGAAGAGACCTTTTTGAAAATGAGACCAAGCATTCTATTCGCTTTTTTGACAACCGCTGAACAATGTTCAGAAAACTTAAGTCGCTCGTCAATGAGAATTCCCAAATCGGTGACTCTAGTTGCATCCGGGATAGTGACACCATTCAACTCGTAAGAGAACCGTGGGTTGTTCGAACCAAAATGAGCGACCATGCACTTATCTACGCTAAACGTCATGCTCCATTCATTTGCCCATGCTGCAATCTTGTTTAAGTTGGTCTGGAGCAACTCCCTATCGCTTTCATTTCCGATTACCCCCATTAGCTTCACATCATCTGCGAATTTGCTAGTAATTCCATCGATACCCTGATCGAGTTTGTCGATAAAAAGTGAAAAAAGTATGGGGCCAAGGACACTTCCCTGAGGAACTCCACTTGTGACGTCTGTCCAACCAGAGAATTCCCCGTTCACCATAACTCGTTGCGACCTATCTCTTAACCACGATTCTATCCAATTCAGCAAGTTGCCCCCTATTCCAATCTCGTGTAAACGCTTCAAGAGTTTGCCATGTTGGACCCGATCGAATGCCTTCTGGAAATCAAGGTAAACAACGTCGACATTTTTGCTCTTACCCAAAGCCTTAGTCACGTAATCGTAGAAGCAAAGGAGGTTAGTTACACATGACTTCCCCTTCCTGAACCCATGCTGATTATCCGACAATACATTATTCTCGTCTATCCACTTCACAAACTGCCTTTTGATGATAATTTCCAAAATTTTCGAGAGGGAGCTCGTCAAACTCACTGGACGATATAATTTGACACCGCTTCTCTACTACCCTTCTTAAATATCGGAACAACGTTAGCCAGTTTCCAATCTCTCGGGACGATACCCTCAGCAACACTACTCCTGTATATCTGTGCGACTGGCCCCAACAATTCATTAGCACCTTCCCTGAGAACCCTGGGATAGATATCATCTGGTCCTGGTGCTTTGCTTGCACATACATTTCTTAGAAGATTTAGGACCTCCACGTCTTCCACTTGAATATCGTTGAGCGTTTTATTACCCCATGCAACACCCGTATATCGAATATCATTATCTCCATTAAAAACAGACGCGAAAAAGTCATTGAAAGCACTACACATGCCTACATTGCTCTCTACTTTTGAGCCTCCTATCGAGAGGGGGCCAACTGTCCCCTTACATCCATTATTGACGTATCGAAAAAATGATTTTGGGTCAGAGCCAATGTTATCTGCCAACCTAGATTCAACTTGCTTTTTACTATCCCTTATCGCTTTCTTCAACAGTCTTCTTTTATCAGTAAACAATGATAGGTCACCTCGTCCACTTTTATACTCTCTGAATGCTCTTTTCTTTTCAAGATAAAGGTTCCGCACGCTATCCGTGAACCATAGAGGGTGTGATGTACAAACACGCTTTTTTCGAACAAAGGGTATGACGTCGTGCAAAACAGAGGACAGCTTCGTACTAAATTCTTCCCATTGCCTTACCACCCCTACTGATTCCAACCGGTCTTTGAAAACTTCCGCTAACCTTCTTCGCAAAACATCAAAGTTAGTTCTCCGAAAACAAGGAACCAGTCTTTTGTTATCAACCTTACCCGAGGAAAAGTTACAGTGAAATCTGACGATACGATGATCACTGGAAGAAAACTCTTCCCCCACCGAAACATGTTCAACTAGATCCTCAGAACTAGTAAGAACTAAATCCAAAATAGCAGTACCCCTAGTGGCTTCTGATACATGCTGATACAAAAAATTTTCGAGCACCAACTTAAGAAAGTCTCTTTCATACTGATTTCCAGATGAAAGGTTCTCCCAATCAATACCCGGGTAATTGAAATCCCCTAGTATGAGAACCCTCTTTCGCTTACACATGTAGGAAATTTCATCATGCATTTTGGCAATGTAGTTTTGATCCCTATTCGGTGGATTGTAACAAACCCCAACAATAAGCTTATGACGTCTTTTGTTCTCAAGTTCAACCCATATGGTTTCAATATCACTTCTCTGCACGTTACACTCTCTAGCCTTCAAACATGATTTCACGTATATCAACACTCCACCCCCTTTCCTATCAGATCTATTTCTCAAAAAAGTATCGTATCCGGAGATGTGTAAGAAAGATTCATCCCCATCGTTTGCCCAAGATTCTGTAATGGCTATAAGATCCAAGAACTCCACAACTATCATAGTTTCTAAAAAATCTTTCTTGTTACCCAAGCTCCTGGCATTTATTAACACACATTTTAATTTGCCCGGTGGTTTGTTGTCAATCGAGAAGCCATCCAAGTCAGAGGTGGGTAATTCCCCGTCAGTACTGTTGTGATTATCATTAACTAACCCACATTCCCGACTACGTGGTCTGGGAGTAAAAAACCTGACCTAAGACTATCGTAAACCTCCCAGACCCCTCTCTTATTTAGATGGATCCCATCCGAACGAAGCCACCTATCGGTAAATGCGGGAAGCTCCAAGAACGTGACCCCAAGTGAGGAGCAAATGTCCTTCAGGCCTATATTGAATTGGTGGATCCTACTCCTATATCCCCTACTACCCCTTGGCAGCACTGGAATCACTGCCACATCTGAACCCCCCTCCCTAGCGGATAATAGTAAATCCCGGTATTCTGACAGAGACTCACTAATATTCGCTCCTACCTGATTTGTTCCCACCCACAGAATCACCCGCAAGGGCAACTTTCGGCGATGAAAAACGTCTCGAACGTTGCCAATCTTCCCCCCAGGAAGACAACAGCGCTCGAAACCCCGAAAATCCCTACACACTCGGTTCCCAAGTTCCCTAACCATAGAATCGCCGATGATTAAACCCCTATCACTATCCCCCTCTACCTCATCCACGACCACCCATTCGCCCTCTAAAATGTCGTTGTTCGTGGAGATTGCTTCTTCATCAACAGGTGGCTCGACGACCAGAGGGTCCGTTATAACCGGGCCCTCTAGCACCCTAACTTTTTCCCGTAAGGCTTCGACCTCGAGTTCCAGCCTTTTTCTATCCAAGCACCCTTTACAATTGAAACTATCAGCTACTATACCCCTAGACCAGGGAAACCTCCCGTCGCAAGCTCTACACAACACTAGTCGAGGTCGAGGCATACTATCACTATTGCTAAAGCTAGATAATAATAATAATACTTAACAATAGGAAAATGAGAAACGTTAACTGGAAATTAAAATAATGTAAAATACATTACTATGCAAAATATACGTAAGAGACTATACGAAAAAATTACGTAAAGTAGAATGCTCAGCACTAAATCACGAAGAATAAAATAAATATGTATATAAAGAATACAACACCCTCTAAAAAAAAGTATTAAGCTACGAAGTACAATTTATACTTATTAGAATTAGCTAACTATCTCAAAACACTAACACTACAACAATAGGCCCAAATGGAAGGAAAACAAAGTTATTGAGAGTACCCGGGAAAAAGTATACACTGTTTGCTAACACTAACGTCCAAAAACCTACGAACTTATATCAAAGAAGCGAGCGAACCTGGCGAAAAAACAACGAAAATGAAATGCGGACGAGAAAAATAAATATAAGTCGATCGAAAATACACAACAAAAATTTAAAATAAATGAGAGCAATATAATAAAAAAAAACCACTTATCTCACAATCCAACGTGCGCTAAAAAAAAAGAAAATCACCGCAGAATATCCGGAGAATATTCAGTCAAAAACGTAGAAAACATTTTTTTTTCCATTTAATTTTTCTGCTCTCAGAGGGGGGGGGGGGTTGACAGCCCCTACTACCTTTAATCCGCCCCTGATAGGGGGGGCCTCCAGATCAGGTTGCGCCTGGGGCCTCCCAAAATCATGATCCGCCACTGGGTGTAATCCTGTTTTCTAGTGCAGAAAATCCAGTACAGTGGAACCTCGTTTATACGATGCTCAGTTATACGACTTTCACATTCATACGACGTTACGCTTCCGTCGCAATATGAACATTCCTATACATTTTAATCTCAATTACTCAACGTTCTCACTTCGACCCGCACACCAATATTATGAAAAAACACAATCTTTGTCTGCAGTGAAAACTCGTTGCTGCAACAGTTCTTCTTGCATATTGTCACCGCAATAGCCATAAATTTTAGAATTATTGCTGACATATACGAAAATTAGCTGTTACCCGCAGCTTTGCTCGCGTGGATTTGGTAATCTGAAAATTGCTTGGCGATGATTCCTTCCAATAAAATTTGAATTCCTCATGAGCCCCTCCGGGGTTGAATTTTCAGAAATCCCGTCTTGGCGAGACTCTATTGTCAAATATAATACTGACCAAATTACATATTTATGGCAGTTTGGGCTCAGCGATGATTGCCCCATATAACTTTTGAACTTCCCTCTTATGTCCCCCTTACAGTATGAATTTTGACAAATCCATCGTTAGTGAGTTTCCTCATTACAAAATAAAACCACTGACCAAATTTCATACTTATAGCTTTGGCGATTTCGGCTCAGCAATGATTGTCCCATATAAGCTTAAAGCCCTCTCATGACCACTTTAGGGGCCGAATTTTGGAAAAACCCTTCTTAGTGAGTCTTTACGTCATGAAATAAAACTACTAACAAAATTCCATAAATATATCTCTAGCGGTTTCGACTCGGCCTGATTTCTCTGTATAACCATTAAACGCCTTTATTAGCCTTTAACCTGTCCAGTGTTTCTGACGTAATATTACGTCGGGAGTGTTAAATGGAAGAAGTAGAAACACCATTCCTTCATGCTATTGTTACGCAGTGTGTGCGCGTAACAAAGCAACCCTAAAACTTCTCGTTTGAGAGATTAAAAACACGTCCTTTTTTCACTCACAAGCATCTTTTTTCCCGCTCGTCTTTGTGTGAAGGGATGTATTTTAACATAAATTCATAGAGAAAAGACGCGAGTATATGCCAATGCACTTTTCTCCTACGCACATTCTGTTCTCAGAAATCATATAAAGTGCTATATAAAATCAAATATAATTCGTTATTTTCATAAATAATGTGCGTGATGACAATAACTGTTGTTCATTTTTGACGTGATGTTACGGTTCCTTGACCGAGTTGAACTGAATGAGAGTTCAACTTGGTTGATTAGAAGTTCAGGGGGGAACTGCAGAAAAATCAAATCATAAATGTTTGAATTCACCGTATTATTTAATATTTCGTCCGGCGTTCAGAGCTTCTCTCCTTCCCCCGAGACGGGTTAAAGTCGCAGCAGTACATGCTTCCAGCTTTTACAAGCTCCACACGTGCAGAAAAGAAATGCTGGAGAGCACCATGGTGATCTTTAAAGCATCAAGAGTGATCAATGCACGTGTCCGATTTCATGCTCACGAGCACTTGATCAACACTTCGATTGAACACCCTGTACAAAATTTCATTCAATGATTATTACAATTAATGCAGATTTCAGGTATATGAATGCGAATATCAAAGGTGCCGTAAGGTCTGCTCTTCGTTTGATGATGGGTATAGGCAGCACTCGCGACAGGTTGAAGACCCCTGATCTATGACAATGATTAGTATCCAAATCAATAGAGGCCCACGTTATAGAATAAGATTTCTCACTAAAATACCCCTCCCACCCTGGCACTGAGAACTTTTATTCCATTAGGAAGTGAAATACTGTGCATTACAGCTTCATTCCACGCACCCCCCCCCCCAAAAAAAAAAAACAGTCAGAAAATAGGGAATGATCGTTATGGTAAGTTTTTCCGTATAAGAAACTAGAGAAAACTATTCTGACTATGCAGAAGTGGCCCAGCGCCTGGGCTGGTCACACGAATCGACGGGCTCGTCAGAGCCACTCAGCCGAAACAGCGACCGTGCAGAAGTGGCCCAGTACTTGGGCTGGCCACACGAATCGACGGTCTCACCCGAGCCACTAAGCCGGAACAGTGAATAGGCAGAAGTGGCCCGACAAACCAGTCACGGCCCAGGCTCTGTCCCTCCAGGGATATAAGCCTTTTACCCTTGCGGGTTGGGTCGCGCTGGGGAGCAGGCAGAAGTGGCCCAGCACCTGGGCTGGCCACGCAGAACTAACGAACTCACTCGAATCATCTAAATAAGGACATACTGAGAAGAAACAATTGTAATAAGAATATCCAAAACATATTGTACATATCCGAATATCAAACAATGCACAAAGGCGCTGTCGCCCATGATAGTTTTATATTGGTTAAATAGAACATCCTGGGGACTTCTGGAACGGGGCTGCGGGGATTTGACTGAGGGTCCCGTCGGTCGTCGCTCGGGTTTGTGGTCCCTTCCACGGCGTGCCTGGGGTGGGGGAGCTGCTGCTGTCACAGAAAGGAGTGAAGCCCTGACGACCAGGTTTCGCGCTTGCAGCTAGGATTTAGACAGTGTGTCGGGGGTGTCAGGAAGGGGCGCTTACTGGTGATTCACCGGCGGGTGCCCCAGCCCGGCACCCCCGGCTCTCCCCAGCATGATCCAACCCACACGGGTAAAGGGCTTACATCCCGAAAGGGATAGAGCCCGGATCGTGTCTGGTCTGACAGAGAAAACTATTTGTATCCTTGAAAGGGATCACGCGTCTGATCTATGCTGCTACGCATAGCGCAAGAATTTGAAAGCTCTTATCAACACTAATTAATCAAAATGAATCTACACTTTTGATTAAAAAAAGAACCCACATAAATATTCAGCCTTTGAAGGTAAATGTCAACATCAGGTCTTGATTACAAGTCCCTACTGACAGCATATTATTCTTGTCTTTGATTTATGCGTGCTTACAAAAAACTAATGTTTCATGCCACTTTCACGTTAGGCAAAAAACTATAAATTCACCAAATATTTACTCATCGACTTCCCCGAGGGGCTGTACTATCTGCTCATGCTTATTCTCATCCCATTCGCAACTACTACTATACATTTGCTGTATTTTTTGTTCAGTGACAGTGGAAACGCAATTCATTTTGGATGCACGTGCAGAACATTTGTTGTTTTTTTCACATTCTTTATCGTTAAAATGGAAGGTGTTACGGGGCTAGATATATTTTTTTACTGGGGAGGATGGAAAACAAAAAGAATACATGCAGAGTTATTTTTATAATTAAAATATATTTTTCAGCGTTTTTACATATATTATTCAGAAGGATATTTCAGCATTTTAATTAATTTATTGAAGTTCTTTAAGCCGTACTTCATAAGGAACTACCAAAATCACATTGGAATAAAATGTATTGTTGTCCTTCATTGTCTATTTTGATGGACGTGGGTGAGATTATTACTTTGCTTCATTTATTTTATATATATATATATATATATATATATATATAAATAAAAAAACAAAATCTCGATATAATACTCTCCAGACCAAGGAAAAAAAATTATTTTAGAGAGATTATTGTTACATCGAGAGGCAGCAGCAGGGGCGTACCCAGAAATTTCGTTCGGAGGACCAAAGTTCGTTCGGGGGATAGAACAGTAGATTTGGCTATCTTTTTCCCTTTTTTCGACCATTTTCTCACATTTCGAGGGGGGGGACACCCCCAAGTCTCCCCCCCCCCCCCGCTACGCGCTTGGGCAGCAGTATCAGCATTTTCAAACAAGACTCGTAAAAGTATAGTTGTAGAGGGAATTATTGTTGTATCGTTGTAGCGAGGTTTCACTGTATAATACACTTGGTAATGAGTAGGTTTCTAATTGAATCCAATCAATTGTAAAAGGCCGACGAAATTGCATAGTTTTCTTTCAAGGAAAAACGCATCGGAATAAATTTTCAAGTCAGAGAAATAAATTTTTCATTAAATAGGCGCCATCGCGAGTAGAAAATACAATCATACGATGCTGAAGGAGTGGGCGTGTGTAGGGACCGTCAGTTGACCTGAAGAGAATGGTGTTTCGATTCGGTATAACTGTACAGTTGTGCCTGCGCAGGTATAACTGAGCGTGTGTAGGAGAAATCAAGTATAACTGCGCAGTTTTTTCCCCTTTCTAATATACGGGGTGATTATAAAAAGTTTTTTGTATTGGAATGCGAACTCCATACAGAAAAACACTAAATAGCGTTGGAATGGCACCTGTAGCACGAAAATCCCCGGAGCTAGGCAAGGAAAAAGTAAAAAGGACTTTGCCGTGCACCAGAGCATTAATGTTCGTTTCATTCGTCACACCGTTTCTTCGGCTGAGATCCCAGCCTGATCCACAAGGTCATGTGGAAAATTTGTGAAACACAATAAAATGCTTTATTTTATGCTGCTTCTCTGTCCTTATTGGTTGTCCTCACTTTTAGCCTATCTACCGCCGGTGATTTTCATGCTACAGTTGCCGTTCGAACGCTATTTAGGGTTTTTCACAATTCCAATACAAAAAACTTGGTGTTGCCATTTGATATTTTCGAAATTTTCTCACTGTAACCGTAACTGTTAGAGTGACACTGTTGTTTTCCATATCATTCTTGAGCGCATACATCAAAACACCTTATGCCAAAATTTCATTCAGTTTCTGTGAATGGTATGATAGTTAGGGGCCCATATGTCGGGATAGTTTTTTTATAATCACCCTGTATATACATATATTTCGATCCTTCTTTCTTCCCTCTTCTTTATTACTGATAACGAAGCTGAACAATGGTAACTGAGTAATTTGGTTTCGAGACGGATTGCCTTTAAATTAGAAGAAATTTTTCTAATGGCGTAATTTTCCCGATATTTATTTTTTTACAATTTCCTATCGAATAAAGAAATCGAAATAAAATTTCAGAAATACTTCGACCATTATTCCAATGCACATTTTTTTCTCTGAAATCAGTCTATTTTCAATAAATTTTCCCGAAATTATAAACGCCGAAAAACACATGAACTCTATAATCAATTTTTTATTGATTATTTGTAGAAGGGTTTTTAAACCAGGGGGTCCGTGACCTAGGATGTGAAAAACAATTAACTCTAGGGCCGTAAGTAGGATTTTTATCGCCCTTTCAAACTTTAAAATTCTATAATTTTATAACGGTGTTCTTTGTTCCCATCTAAAATTGCCGCCCCCCCCCCTAAATTTTGCTACCCGGGGCAGTTGCCCCCCCCCCGCCCCACTAGTTTCGGCCCTGATTAACTTATTGTTATTGCGTAGCCTATATACTGAATATTATTGGTGGTGTTTTTATATTGTTAACGGTTATACCGTCATCACAAAGGGTCTGTGAAACACAAACGGGTTAAGAACCTGTTGATGTTATAGAATGCAATTTCCGTATTGAGCTCAGCGCCCTCATGCGGTAATGTGGACTATTTGTCCGTCGTACCGTACGCACGTTAGTAATTTTTTTAATCCCTCTTTAATTTATTATGTGTAGTAAATGTTTATATTATACATAATGCGTGTCTATGGATTCTTTCACGGACGTTCATAGGTTATGGGCCCAGGCACACGCCCATAGACCTTGGTAAAAGCGAGGATTCGTTTTTGAGATAAGAAACAACGTGGTGACGAAAGAGATGGCGGCGATCACATTCGGGAAGATCGAAGCACTAGGAAAAAGCAATTACGAGACATGGCGCATACAGATGAAAGCTTTACTAGTGAAAAACAATGAATGGACATATGTCACGGGTGAACGACCTACTGAGGGAGCAGAACTCTCAAGATGGGAAAATGGTGACGATAAGGCGAAAGCGGACATTATTCTTTCAATTCAGCCATCGGAGTTGAAACAAGTAAAGAAATGCGAAACCGCAAAGGAAATATGGCAGAAGCTCGAGGACATTTATCAGTCGAAAGGTCTTGCTCGTAAAGCAGCTCTTCTGAAGTCGTTACTACATCTAAAAATGAAACCAGAATCAGATGTTCAAGACCACCTGCTATTTAGTGTTTTTCAGTATGGAGATCGCATTCCAATACAAAAAACTTGGTGTTGCCATTTGATATTTTCGAAATTTTCTCACTGTAACCGTAACTGTTAGAGTGACACTGTTGTTTTCCATACCATTTTTGAGCGCATACCTCAAAATACCTTATGCCAAAATTTCATTCAGTTTCTGTGAATGGTATGATAGTTAGGGGCCCATATGTCGGGATAGTTTTTTTATAATCACCCCGTACATTAGCTCAGTCGACTCCACCTTTGACGCTGGGGGGGGGGGGGCGTATCTCCGCGCATGCTGCCTGCTCCACGCTTGTGGAGGCTACGGTTTCTTTCACAGGCTTCTGTGGTCTAGATACTGTGTTTCTCATCTGTCGGGACGGAGCAACACCTTCTATAGCAGAAGGCCTCCGCGCGAAGCTCGTGACGTCATTGAAGTTTCTCTTATAGTTTTGGATATATTATGACCGATTGGCCGCGGTATCATGAAGGTTGAAAACCACTGATCTAGAGCCTAGGACAGTTCCCAAGTTTTTGTTTTACGGTCCCTTCAATCATTGGGTGGCAAAGGCATTATGGTTGAAAGTTCTGGCTTTCCATAGGTGGGTGAGATGCCCCCCCACCCCTTCTGCCTTGTCAGGAAGAAAACACAACATGAGGTGGGGACTAAAATGAAAAAAATAAAAACTTCTTTGCTCGCAAGCAAAGAAAAATAGGGAGAAATTCGCCATGAACACAATTTTGGAAAAACCGCCCAAAAAACCGCCACCCGCCAAAGCCAAAAATTTCCCGCCGAACCGTTTTCAAACCAGCCCAATTTGGCGGGAAAACCGCCAATCTGGCAACTCTACGTTGTGCAATCGAATCACGAGACGACCTTCCGAAACCAGACGCGTTATGGATAAAAATTTCCAAAGAGTTCGTTGCACGTGGTGTTAGCAATCAACGTCAAAGTGATGGTGCTTTTTCGGTACATACCAAGAAGAAATCGTTCACGAAAAGAAAGCAGTTTCGGTGGTTTCGGTGTAACAAGGTAGGCCATAAGATTTCGGAATGTTATTTGAATAAAGATAAAAAGAAAGAGCCATCGAAGCCACCGGCAGTGGGTCTGATGACAGATAAAGGTCTGGACACACATATCCGCACCGTGCCCGACACGTGCGTCGGCCGAGTGTAGGTCATCACACGGTCAAAGAATAATTCTTTGCTAAGCAATGCAGCCGTTCACACATATCCGCACCGTAGCCGAGCACCGTCACCGCACCGCGTCCGCACCGTCACCAACTAGTTTATTTTATATTTTTACGGTGACGGTGCGGTCTCGGGGGAGAGAGAGCGCAGATTTTTTTTATAAAAGAGGAGAGAGCTCATTTATTTTATGTCGCTTCTCAATTTTCATCAATTGCTGAATTATTAATTCCATTTATTTCTTGATTTTAATCAATTTCTGCATTATTACTTTTATTAATTCTGAATTTTCAATAGTTCTGGAATTATTTCTTCCGTTAATTCTAAATTTTAATCTATTCCGAAATTATTTCTTTCATTAATTCTGAATTTTCATTGGTACTGAAATAATTTCTTTCAATTATTTTTAATCCATCGATTCAAAAGTTTTCCTTAATTTTTGTGTTAATTCACATTTGTGTTGTTATTATTATTTTTTTTTGTATGGGGGTATTTCTTAGCGTTCGTGTATATTCAGTATGCCGATTCCCTCTTCCCACAAAATATATGAAATCTTGTTAAAGAGAGGGGGTGTCCTAAACATTTTTCGTGCCCCGAAATTGTTTGGACGCACCTGGCCCCGCTTCTGTGGTACTAGCGTAATATGTAGAAAACATATGGATAAACATTTTCACAACTTTGATGGGAAAACAAAGTTTAAAATTATGTTTCACATAGCATGTAACGGAATTTTGCCAGGGAGATTTTTGTTAAAATAATAATTTAAACTTGGAAAACTAACTGGGTTTAATTTCCGATGCTCTATAAATGAATCATTGTTTTGGTTTTAACATAAATTATATAAATAGAAAATGGTTCGAAAGTTTTTGGGTTTTTACTTATGGAAAAATATATGAGACATTTTAAATTTGGTACTCACATCAGATGCAACATGTTAAGCCATAAATGCTTAACTCATGTCCTGTGCTCCAAATGCGGCCCTCGGAAGCATTTGATGTGGCCCGTGACAACAAAAAGCAAAACAAGGCTCTCGAGTGGTCTCAAGCACATTTCAAAATCACTTGAGCGACTAACGGCACACCTCCAGTTCACTTAAGTGGATCGTGATACATTTGCAGATTATCCTATTTGAGTGGTTAGTGGCACATTTCCAGATCTCTCGAGTGGCCCGCGGCACGCTTGCAGATCACTTAAGCGACACGTGCCACTTCTTTTTAGATAATTTTGGAGGATCGAGACTCATTTCTGGATAACTTAAGAAGCCCGCGAAATATTTCAAAACAATGAAGTGGCCGACGCCTTCCAAAAAGGTGTTTCAGCGACTGGGACTTTGGCAATGAGTGCTTTAAATTACTATCGAATACTGGTGAGGCTTTATCATTGAATCAAGCCCCGGCAAACTAAACACCCCAATTGTTATTGATTTTAATATCCATTTGCCATCTGCAGAGGAGCCAATTTTCAGTTTAGAAGATTCCGCGAACACACACACACACACACACGGAGTAAAAGATATGCTCGCTCTTTCGTACAATATGCTCCTACTGAGCTGAGATACACTTCTCCGAGGTGTTATCGGAATTTGACACCACCTGCCCCTACAGATGATTATATTTATGATGGCCTGTTGACTCTGAATAAAAAAAAAAAACGAGTGTGTAGGTGAGGAAGAGAGTAGCGCTCTCTCCCACAGATTGTTTTAATTTCTATATGACTTTTTTTTTTTTTTTCTCTCTCTCCACTTTTATCACTCCGTAAATAATCTCCTCTCTCCAAACTATAAACAAGAATGCATATAGTCAAACTAAGCAAATGGCCGTCTTTTTATTTCCAGCTGCATTTAAAGATCCTTTTTTGCGGGTTTGTCACATACAAAAAATCTATCGGAGATCAATCCAAAATAAAAACAAAATTAAAGTTTCTATAAAAAACACATGCACACACACATATACAGACAGATAAAAAATTTATATACATGTGTAGATTATTTACAGAAATGTTTAGAACAATTAATTATTGTTAATTTACGCTAGGGTTATTATATCCAAATCACTCTTGTTAATTAATTTACTGAACATTTTGATTACACCGAACCGGTTGCGTTAAAGACTTGAAGCAATCGACACAGCTTCGTAGTCAGCATACGGCAGCGACACGGGCAACACACGGAAAGGTGTGGTCTGAAGAGGAACGAGCCGAGCCACGGCCAACTGACGCCCGAGCTACGGTCCTGGCACGGTGCGGATATGTGTGTCCAGACCTTAAATTGGAAACTAATACGGTAGGCTCTATTGAAACTGATCTATGGTGTTTGGATAGTGGCTGTACGAGTCATGTGCAAGGATCAGAAGAAATTTAGCAATTTGGAAACTTCGACGATAAGCAACGTGAAGCTGGCGGATAGTGGACATACTCAAGTACTTGGAAAAGGCAAGTTGGATATCAAGACAAAAATCAACGGTCGTGATGGCAAGGCATATATGGAAAGCGCATTTTATGTTCCCGACCTGCGTACGAATTTGATGTCTGAGGTTAAAGTTTGTGACAAGAACTTTACTGTGACTTTAAACAAGGAGAAAGCCGTCTTATGGAATGCTAGTTCTAAAACGCGTATCATCGCTGACAGAATCGGAAACTTGTATTTCCTACAGAGGAGTGAAATGGCAACTACAGCAAGTGAATCTTTCGACACGCGAACAAAAAGGAAAGTGGATCCAGCGAGATGGCATGAAAGAATGGGTCATCTAAATGTTCGTGATATCGAGAGGGCTGTGAATCGGCGATCAGTCAATGGTTTGGTCAACGTGAATTTTCCGGACGATTTTGTGTGTGAAATCTGCATTGAAGGAAAGCTGAGCCAAGCATCGTTTCCGAATCGTGCCGTGAGATGTTCAGAGAAGCTTGGGATCGTTCATTCGGATATTTGTGGTCCTATGCGAACACAATCAAAAGGTAAAGCTTTTTATTTTATAACTTTCATTGACGATCATTCACGTTGGTGTGAGGTTAGATTTTTGAAACATAAAAGTGAAGTGCTTGCTGCTTTCAAATCGGTAAAACAATTGATGGAAAAGAAAACTGGTTGCAAAATTAAGGTGCTGCAATCAGATAACGGTGGTGAATATTTAAGTGAGGAATTCAATAACTATTTGAAGAGTGAAGGAATTACTAGGAGATTAAGTGTTAAAAATACTCCTGAGCAAAATGGAGTTTCTGAGAGAAAAAATCGTACACTGTTAGACATGGCTCGATGTTCTTTGATTCAATCGAAGTTGCCTACTTCTTTTTGGGCTGAAGCCATATCAACGGCAAATTATATCAGAAACAGATGTCCTTCAAGTACTCTTGATTACAAGACGCCATTTGAAATTTGGAATGGCCGAATGAATTCGGCTGCAAAGTATGTTTGGAATAATAATAAAAATAGGGGTAAATTTGAAGCTCGTGCGAAACCAGGTGTATTCATTGGATACTCTGAAGAATCAAAAGCTTTTCGTATTTGGCTAACTGATGAAAAACGAATGGAAATATCTAGAAGTGTCAAGTTTTTGGAGACTTTTACAGACATCGCTGGTAAGCGATTCGAGGACTTCGAACCCGAAAATCAGTCAAAATCCGAAAATCGTGAAATTGAAGTACCGCTACTCCAGGTCAACCCCGATGATGGTGTTTGCGAAGAATTTGAAGATGCCAATGGAGATACGAGTGCTGACAGGACTGTGACCAGCAGTTCAACGAGGCGTGGCAGAGGACGACCGAAGATGATTCATTCCGGTTCAAGAGGACGCCCTCGGAAGCAGTATCAAACGGGGGATTGTGATACAGCTGAGATACCCATTGACTCAGCGGTGTCTTCTTCAAACTCAAGAGAATGGAAAAATGCATTGGCTGAAGAACTGAAGTGTATTTTAAAAAATGATACATGGGTAATAGTTGATCGACCTGAGAACTGTAATATAATTGGTAGTAGATTTGTGTTATCAAATAAGTATAATGCTGATGGGTCTTTAAATCGTAGAAAAGCTAGGCTAGTTGCTCAAGGTTTTAATCAAAAACCTGGTGTAGATTTTGGTGAAACGTTTGCACCTGTTGCTCGCCAAAGCTCTATCAGATTGTTAATGGCTGTAGCTGTAAAAATGAATGTAAATGTGCATCATTTTGATGTTACAACTGCATTTCTAAATGGTACTCTTGAAGAAAATATTTTTATGGAATGTCCTAAATATTTGAGTGACATATTATGTGATATTGTTTATGCTGCAAAAGATCATGATTTAGTTGCGAAAGCTAAAAATATGTTGAACGAATTATCAAGTGGTAACGAAGTATGCAAATTAGTCAAAACATTATATGGTTTGAAACAGTCTGGGCGACGCTGGTTCTTGAAACTTGATCAAATTTTGAAATGTTTTGGTTTTGATAATACCGTTACAGATCCTTGTGTATATTTTATGTCGTGTAAAGGTAAGTTAACTATTTTAACTGTATATGTGGATGATATTCTGGTATTTTCTCAAGATTGTGATACAATTTTTGAATTGAATGAGCATTTGAAAAGGGAATTATCTGTTAAATACATGGGACTAGTCAAACATTGTCTTGGTGTGGAGTTCAATCAGAAAAATGGAAAAATTTCAATGAGTCAATCTGGTTATATTAGAAATCTTTTGGATCGTTTTAACATGGCTGATTGTAATCCCGTTTCAACTCCGATAGACATTAGCACAAAGCTCAAAAAGTCTGATGGTAATGAAGAAATTGATTTTCCCTACAGAGAATTAGTTGGGGGCTTTGATGTATTTAGCTGTTTGTACTAGATCAGATATTGCTCATGCAGTCAGTAACCTAAGTCAATATTTAACATGTTTTGATAATTCTCACTGTATTGCTGCTAAACGTGTTTTGAGATATTTGAAGAAAACAATTAATTATGGCTTAATTTTTGAATGTTGCAATGATTATTTATATGGATATACAGATGCAGATTGGGGAAATGATAATAATGATCGTAAATCTTATACTGGATATTGTTTTGTACTAAGTGGAACTGTAATTTCGTGGGAATCCCGTAAGCAAAAAACTGTTGCTTTAAGTTCAACTGAAGCAGAATACATGGCACTAACAGAAGGAGTTAATGAAGCCATTTATTTACAAAAAGTGATTTCGGAGTTAAGAATTCATGATATATTTGAAACTAAAATATTTGTTGATAATCGTAGTTCCATAAAATTAGCTGAAAACTCTGTGTATCATAGTCGTACTAAACATATCGATATCCAACATCATTTTGTTAGAGAGGAAATGAAAATTGAATGAAAATATTATATCATTAGAATATGTGTCCACGACTAAGATGCGAGGTGATATTTTAACCAAAGGTCTCTCACAATGTAAACATGTAAACTGCCTGAAATTGCTTCGTGTACGTAATGTTTCTGAATTATAATTTTTTGTAAGCAATCGAAATTTGCATTCAGGGGGAGTGTTGATGTTATAGAATGCAATTTCCGTATTGAGCTCAGCGCCCTCATGCGGTAATGTGGACTATTTGTCGCTATTTGTCCGTCGTACCGTACCCACGTTTGTAACTTTGTTAATCCCGCTTTACTTTATTATGTGTAGTAAATGTTTATATTATACACAATGCGTGTCTATGGATTCTTTCACCGACATTCATTGAACCCCTGATTTATTTTATCATTATAATTTCTGGGCCAAACAAAGAAGACTTAGAACCAGCGAACTAAAATATGAAGCAAAATGTTCTGATAATAATAAGTAAAGTCTTCTCTGCTGTAACAAAAAAAAACCTCTCAGATCAACTGATGAGAAAGTTTCATTTATTTTTTCAATACGTGTTATATAGGCATAACGGATAAATAAATGAATAAAAGAATCCAGTACCTATTTAACTGGGGAGTTTTAGTATTTTATTGGTGCTACTTAGTACTGGGGAGTGTTATTTACAATTTGTGCGAAGAATTTAGAAATGGTTTATTAACTACAACAGCATGGGCTGAGATACGGGGGGGGGGGGGCACTGCCCCCAGCGTCAAAAGTGGAGTCGACTGATCTAATGTATATGTGTATATATGAATTGACATCATCGTCGTGCCCCCCCCCCAGACTTACAAGTCTAGTCCGCCTATGTACAGGGGTACGCACTTATCTGACCTTTTTTTCGTCCCACTCTCTTAATATTCGGATAATCACGGATACGAATTTACAAAGCTTCTTTTCATTTTAAAAGAAGTTACTTATCCGGATTTTATTCTCGTAATCCGGATTATACTTTCAACAATACACATAAAATAGACGAGTAGAAGAGCAATCGAGACAGCCTTGGATAGGTATCTTCATCCATTCTGAGAAAATTATGTAAATTTTTCGGTGCAAATTTCAATTCCTGTAATAATTTAACGAGGAAAAAAATTGTTGCCTTTTCCTTAATCAACCTTTGCACAACATTACCCGTCTTTTTTTTGGAAGTTATAACTTTTACTGCCGTAACCAATCCAACTACACCAGGGCCGTAGCACACCTTTTCGGGGTCCCCCCCTTAAAAAGCAAAAAATTATACAAAATAAGTGTTTATTTTTTGTGATCAGCCCATTCGGTTAGAGACCCCGGAGCAGTGCCCCTTTGCCCCAGCTTAGTTACGACTCTGAACTACATATAAAGTATCATTTGTAGAAATTATGTTTAGAAAATTTTGAACTTTAGAGCGCGCTCGCTGAAAAATCCGAACTGATTGACAGACGCGAAGAAAGAGATCGAAGAATGAAAATATCCCACAGATCACCTGAAGCGTTTCCAGAGACTTCGCCTGCACAGGTATAACTGAGCGTGTGTAGGGCCTTTATGCTTATATTGTCATAATCGGTGCTGATACGGATCGGATTCCTGATAAGCATGAGTGGATAGTACAGCCCCAGTCTCCGTGTGCTGTATCTATATATCTTCTATTGTTGTGTTATCTTAAACCTTCCATTATTACAAATAGCAGCATGAACACCGGTTACGAATCCACACACACACGGGAAACAAAACTGACTAGTCCATTTCAGGTTAACTTTGCAGTGAAGAGAAAGGTAGAGAGTGGGTAAAGATTCCTTCGCCGCAAAAAATATAGTTGCCATATATCGGAGGTTTACGATGATCCTTTATACAAAATATTTCAGTTTTTTTCTGATTTTGAAAAAAATATCATTTGAACCGATGTTTATTCGTTTAAATTTTTTAAATTAGAAAAAAATATTGGTTACTATTATCAAAAATCCATGGCAAGCGCAACAACATTTTGGCGCGATATCCTAAAAATTTTTCCCGCCAATATATCACTGTCGTGTTTTTTTCGAACACAATTACAGTATATACTGTATATTTATTTTTTATATCGTTATTTGGTTGAATTTTCCATAACGATACAATATTTCATTCAGTTTTACATGCAGTTATAGGCTTACATCAATACGGATATTCAATCAGTTTTTTTTTTCCCGAAAATAGGCTTCAGGGAATTCAGATATTCGCTCATAGATTAAAGGAAGTGTTCCTCTTCCACGAGAGAGAGCGCCGATAGATACCGTTGTGAGATCCTCTTTATGAGTGCAGAAGTTTTGGTTCTAGGTCCTCTTTTTTTTTTAATTATTTATTTCTTGCCATGTTCATGGAAGTAGTAATTTCCGAATCCTCTATATAGTCGATCACGGAGAGTGTTGACAAGGGTCACGTCTTCCCACACGAACGCCATCTTCCACACTCAGCAGGGGCCACCTGTTTCTCCAGATGCCCCTTGACTTTAGTGTCTCTTCAGATAAAATAAGCGAGAGAGAGGGAGACCACAGGTTTAGACTTGCATCTTTTATATGACAGTTGTATCTTTCTTTTCACCGGAGATAGCCACGCTAAAAAGTTGTCTGCTCTTCCATTCCTGATTGCTACATTTTTGGTTTTTGAATACTCACTCTAAACAAAAGTCGATAAGACATCCGTAATAACCATGATCGGCACATCAACCGTAACAAAACACTAAAACTGTCGTGAAAACAAGTGGCATCAACGTATACCGTTCATATAGGGGGGGGGGGGGCTGGATTATTTTTATTTGGTGCTATTCCTGCATTTACACGTGAAAACAGAGTTAATCTGCTTGTTCTTAATTAATTTTTTAATTGGCTTCAAAAATTTTATTTAACGTTCATTTTTTCCATATAAATTGAAGAAAAAATTAAAAACCCTCAAGTTTTTAAGAGCAATGGTTAATATACAGTATTTTAAAGTTATACGTTGCTTTCATATTATTGTTTGGAATTTTTTTTTATAAATAAATTTCAGCTGAGGGAAGTGAAGTATTACTGTTTTTCGAAATTTTTAGTATTACTTACGGCACGTCAATGAAGAGTAAGTAACGCGCTGATATAAGATAATTATTTTTTCTAAATTTTAAAACACTTTTCAATCAAAAAGCAAAACAAATGATTTCAAAAATCTTACTTTAATTTCTTAAAGTATCAGCAGTCGTTTTTTTTTAATTCTATAATTATTACTAAAACTTACTTATTACTGTGCAAATTTATTTACACGCATTACGTTGCAAGTAAAAAAAATTTTTTCTCAGTGAGATTGGCGAGAATCGGCCATACCTTACCGAGGCCGCGCATCGATACATTGGTTAAGCTTTCGTTCCCATAGCAATGAGTGATGTGGTTTCCCCTCGTAGCTTTCCCTTCACTGCAAAGTTAACCTGAAACGGACTATAGACATCTCTTTCCCCTTCCTCATTACCACGCATTAATGTAATCGTATCTTCTTTTTTGGCTACTTTCTGCTCAGAGAAACCTGAAATGCATTTCGTTTAAAAAGTTGATAGGATTCGTGACATGCGACGGGTTAATACTCGGTAATAAGGATGGAAAAGAGATGTATAGCTAAATTTTTTTCCCGTGTATGGATTCCACACTAGTTTTCGTGATGCTATTTGAGTGTGAAGATCTACGTACTGTATATAAAATTGATTTTCTGTCTGTGTGTGTCTGTATGTTCTCTATACAAATTTAGATCGATCGTCGCCAAATTTTACATATATACCAAATGGGACCCGACTTGAACGATGGGCTACTTTAAAATTTCGTCAGAGCAGGGCAAATGCCCAAGTGGGCAAAAAACTGTCGGGCAACAGTGGTTTTTGGGTCTCAACAATCACTTTCGGAACATTTACTTTGGTTACCGTGGTTCCCTAGCAATGCGTTTCAGACGTGTATATGCCTTTACAATGGTTTGTCACTTCTTTAACGCTGCCATTGTATGTGTAATAGTTTACGCCTTTATAATGGTTTGCCACTTTTTTCAATCCTCCCACTAATGAGAGCTTTTTGAATAGACGTCGTCATCATCAGTATCACTTTGATTACTTTGTAAGGCAAAGGATGATCCCCATAGAAATCAGCGTTAAAATTGCCGATTTTACTGTAGAAATGCGGAATTTAGTGGGGTTTTCCGCCACATCAATAATTTTAAAAATTGCATTGAATTCTCGATTTTTGAAATATTGAGTTCGCTTAGAGATACGAAACCCAGAAAATTCAATATGAAGTAATTAGCCGGACCTACTTTTGAGTGGGATATCCAGGTAATAACATTGATTTCAACTTTTTATTTGCATCTTCTCAAGCTCCAGAATGAAAATGTGTCTTTTAATATTCAACTGCATAAATTCATATAGTTTAGGTTGTTTCAAAATTACTTATGGTCCCATAAAGTACATCGAATAAATTCCATAGCTTTAACTAAGCATTTTTGGAAGCTGAAACAGGCAGATGGATAACGTGAAGTTCGGGGGGGGGGGAAAGAAATCGGAAAAAATATATATATATATTTTCATTTCTACGTTTCTTTAAATCTAGATTTGTTTATTTCATGAGTCGCGCAGGAAGTCGCCATATGGGTTAACAAGGGCACTGTTTGTATGTCCCTCAAAGAAAGAGCAAGATATCACGTGATCCAAAAAGCCTCATTGAAGAAAACCCGGACAGCGCCAGGTATTATACCTAGTAAATATATAATAATAGAAGATTTAAGATAACACAACAATAGACGATGTATAGATACAGCACACGGAGACTGGGAGACGTCTATGAGTAAATATTTGTTGAATTTATCGTTTTCTGCCGAGTTCGAAAGTGATATGGAACATCAGTTTTTTTGTATTTACGCATAAATATAGAAGAAGAATAGTATCCTCTCAGTATGGACTTGTGATCAATACCTGATGTTGGTATTTACCATCAAAGGCTGAATATTTATGTACTATTTATGCGATTTTTTTATTGAAAAGTGTAGATTCATTTTAATCAATCAGTTTTGATAAGAGCTTTCAAATTCTTGCGCTATGCGTAGCAGCATAGATAAGACGCGGGTCCCCTTTCACCGATAAAAACTCCCCATAACGATCATATCCCGTTTTCTGACTGTTTTTTTTTTGGGGGGGGGGTGCGTGGAATGAAGCTGTAATGCACAGTATTTCACTTCCTAATGGAATAAAAGTTCTCAGTGCCAGGGTGGGAGGGGTATTTTAGTGAGAAATCTTATTCTATAACGTGGGCCTCTATTGATTTGGATACTAATCATTGTCATAGATCAGGGGTCTTCAACCTGTCGCGAGTGCTGCCTATACCCATCATCAAACGAAGAGCAGACCTTACGGCACCTTTGATATTCGCATTCATATACCTGAAATCTGCATTAATTGTAATAATCATTGAATGAAATTTTGTACAGGGTGTTCAATCGAAGCGTTGATCAAGTGCTCGTGAGCATGAAATCGGACACGTGCATTGATCACTCTTGATGCTTTAAAGATCACCATGGTGCTCTCGAGCATTTCTTTTCTGCACGTGTGGAGCTTGTAAAAGCTGGAAGCATGTACTGCTGCGACTTTAACCCGTCTCGGGGGAAGGAGAGAAGCTCTGAACGCCGGACGAAATATTAAATAATACGGTGAATTCAAACATTTATGATTTGATTTTTCTGCAGTTCCCCCCTGAACTTCTAATCAACCAAGTTGAACTCTCATTCAGTTCAACTCGGTCAAGGAACCGTAACATCACGTCAAAAATGAACAACAGTTATTGTCATCACGCACATTATTTATGAAAATAACGAATTATATTTGATTTTATATAGCACTTTATATGATTTCTGAGAACAGAATGTGCGTAGGAGAAAAGTGCATTGGCATATACTCGCGTCTTTTCTCTATGAATTTATGTTAAAATACATCCCTTCACACAAAGACGAGCGGGAAAAAAGATGCTTGTGAGTGAAAAAAGGACGTGTTTTTAATCTCTCAAACGAGAAGTTTTAGGGTTGCTTTGTTACGCGCACACACTGCGTAACAATAGCATGAAGGAATGGTGTTTCTACTTCTTCCATTTAACACTCCCGACGTAATATTACGTCAGAAACACTGGACAGGTTAATGTAATCGTATCTTCCTTTTTTGGCTACTTTCTGCTCAGAGAAACTTTAAATGCATTTCGTTTAAAAAATTGATATGATTTGTGACCTACTACGGTTTAAGGGTCGAATTTTGGGGAAAAAAAAAACTTAGTGAGTCTTTACGTCGTGAAATAAAACTACTGACCAAATTTTATAAATAGTGTCTAGCGGTTCCGGCTCGTCACTATTTCTCTGTATAACCTCTGAACTCCTTTATGTCCCCCTTAGGTGTTGGATTTCGAAAAACCTTTTCTTAGTAGGTCTTTGCTCTTCATGAAATGAAACTAGTCACCAAATTTCATATTCACAACTTTAGTGGTTTCTGCTCGGCGATGATGAATCAGTCAATGAATCAAGACATGTTATTATGTGTGTGTGTGTGTCCGTCCCAAAGAAACTGGTTTTAATTGTTTTGACGGCCATATGTTCTTTCAGAATTTTTTTTTTCTTCCAATGTTTCCAGCGTTATCTCCCAGAGGATAAGAAAGTCCACAAACACACTGTAATCAAGTATTTGGAGGGTACAGGTCTGCCGATAATAGACACATTACACCGAGTTCTTTCGATCATTTCCTGTAGAATTTTCTTTCGTTCTGGTGCTTTGCTTGGTAGCAGTGTCAAATTCACCGTTCGTATTGTCTAGAAAACGAAAGGCGCTTTCTTTAAGAGATTAAACTGGAAATTTAAGAGGAATTGGAAAAGAATTTTAATTAATGACGAAAGTTGATTTGCAAAACCGTTGAACATTCCTGTGTCAATTTGAAAACAATTATAAAGCAAAGAAACAAAATCAAAGCCTAGGCTGCGAGTTGCAAATCATCGTGCCAAAAACATGAGTCCAAGATGAGAAATTTTTCGAAGTCGAGAAGATATTTTTGCAATTCTTTCACCCAATGTCGTGTTTCAAAACCAATGTTCTGTTAAATTTTATTTTTTGAACCCTTTAAGTGGCAATGACGAGATATCTCCCCTGTGTAAAAGCCTCTTATTTCAGCATTGACAATCCCAGCTATTTGGTAAAAATTATTTCTCAATGGAAAACTGTTCCCTATACCACTTAGCTGAAAATCACCCACCTGCTGAAAATCGGAAGAAAGCGTACTTCATTGAAAAAGATATGGCATTTTTGAGGGAGGTTTAGTAATTTTCAATTACCGAGTAAAGATTTAAGTGATTTGAAATGCGTTTTAATTTGTTAAATTGCATTAAAACACATTGCAATAAAACACATTGAAATTTATAATGTTTTGTTTGTCTGTGGGGAGGGGAGAAGTCATTTTTTTTTAAAAGAAGTCAGTTATTCGACTTACAAATTTATACGACGTTCTGACTGGACCTCTTGAATATCGTATAAACGAAATTCCACTCCAACAATACTAACCCCAAAATGAAGAATTCTATTAATTTTTGAAAATTCGCGCTCGCCCAATTTGTGCAATCAAATTTTAAGCAAAACGCTTATTTTCAGCAACAGTAGCTCGAGCACAACACGTTATCAACATCATCTGACAACAAGGGAAATAGTTGTTACAGAAGTAAAACTAACATGACGGACATGGGTGTTTACGACACTTGGTTGTCTCGAATCAATATTAAAACTTCATAAAAACAAGATTTTATGCTCTCCTAAAAAATTCATTTCTTTGAGGAGACCTGGTAAAATATTTGAAAACCCTTACATAGAAAAAAGATATTTAAAAACACTTCGTCTATTTAGCTCCCAAAATTTACAATGCCTTGCCATTCGAATTTACAAATATAGCTTCATATTCTAAATTTAAAAAAGGAATTATTTCGTTACATTGCTGCTATCACTAACATTGAAGACTATTTTTAAATGTAGATCATTGGACTATGCTAATGCTGTACTTGAATTAAAATGACCGTTTCATGTTTATAACTACAGTTTTATTAATATTGTGTATTAAAGTATACATGATTGAAAACTCTGAACTATGATCATTAATCTCGTTGATTGGTTGCCAGTACGGGTATAATTGCCCCTTTGCAACTCATATACATATATATATATAGATAGATAGATATAGATGTGTGTGTGCGCGCATTTTTTTTCTCTCTCTATTTATTCTCTAAATTGTTCTTCACACCAAGAATCTGTATGTTTAATTTTTTTTAAATTTGAATAACTTTTATTGATAGATGCTGAAAAAAAAATTGAGCAGAATTATAAATTTATTACATTTTTTTCTGATTAAAATTTACCAAATGCAATTACGAATGACATGTAAATGTGTTAGTATACATTTAAGTAAACAGAAGACCTAGATGAAAAATTTTTTGAGAATATTTTTGAATATATATATATATATATATAAAATCTAAATTTTCCTTACATCTGACAATTCTCACCTGTTGACGGTAATAGAATTTGTATCGAATTTGCATAAGAAAGTTCGCTCGTTGAAAAATTAACGCAGTAAGTATTTGTGAGAGGGAGCTTGAAAAGTAAATAATAGGCCTTTTAATACTAGCATTCAATAAAAAATAATAATTTTCAAACATTTTATATATTAGCATTTTTTTTTTCATTTTTGCTTCCCATGCTTTTATGACATAGTTGTATTGATAACTCGCGGCTTCACTCGCGTAGGTTTGATAATCTGAAAATTGCTTGGGGATGATTCTTTCCAATAACATTTGAATTCCTCATGAGCCCCTTCGGGGTTGAATTTTCAGAAATCCCGTCTTGGCGAGTCTATATTATAAAATATAATACTGACCGAATTTCATATTTATAGCTTCCAGCGGTTTGGGCTCAGTGATGATTGCCCCCATATAACCTTTGAATCCCCCCCCCCCATGACAACTTACAGTATGAATTTTGAAAAATCTTCCCATTACTAAATAAAACTATTGACCAAATTTCATATTTATAGGTTCAGCGATTATTGTCCCATATAAACTTTGAGCCCCCTCGTGACCACTTTAGGGGCCAAATTTGGAAAAAAAAACCCTTCTTAGTGAGTCTTTACGTCATGAAATAAAACTACTGACCAAACTTCACAAATATAGCTGCAGCAGTTTCAGGTTGGCATAATTTCTCTAAATATATGCTTATGATCCACCCTCTTATGATCCACTTAGGGGTCGGATTTTGGAAAACCCCTTCTTAGTGAGTCATGAAATAAAACTACTGACCCAGTGTCATATTTATAGCTTCAGCTGATTTGGTTCGGCGATGATGAATCAGTCAGTCAGTGAATCTATTAGGACATGTTATATGTATAGATAACAAGATCAAAGTTTCTAAAAATCACGCCTAATTCGAATGAAATAAAAAAGACAATTAAAAGTATGATTATCAGAAAGTTCAAAAGGTAATTATCTCCTCGAGTTGGATTTCATTCAGCCCAATAAAATTCAACTGACATACGGATTTCAACTGAAATGAATCCGAAAAAAATATTTTTAGTTGAAGTTACCTCATAAGTATAAATACCGAAATTTCTTATTTTAAATGTTTGAATTGTTGTTAACCTGGTACTTGAAAATTTCTCCTGCACTATACGCTTACAATGAAGATAAAAAAAATACAACTCAAAAATGTTGAATTATACATAATAATGAAAATTGTTTTTTTGTTTTACCACGAAGAAAGCCATAATTTGTTTTATACATTTGATTAGGGAACATTTTGTAAAAGCAGTGTTTACTGAATTACACTTTTGTGGTAATGCAGTAAATACTTTTACTGGGGAGAAACATCGAACTCTCTCTCTGAATTTATTAATTAACATATTAAAAAACACTAATGGTTCCCCTTCTCCTTCCCCCCCCCCCCCCGTGCTGTCATCTGGTAAGCGCGTAAAGAAGTTATACCGCCTTTATATTCCAAAATACCAATACTCAACAGCGTATACAAGGGACGTTATGAGAGTTTACATGTTGTTGGTACTTTTTTTTAAGTTACCATCAGTCAAGGAGGTTGTAATCCCCTGGAGGTGATATCACGTACAAAAATTGAAGCCGTTATGGCAACCCTATAGGCTGACTAAGTAAGCCCAAAAAAACCGCACTCTTCCAGCACCTCCTAGAAATAGGACTCCTCAGTCTGCTTTGACGTCAATAAGTAGTCCGTTTTCCCTCAGAATATTCAGGGAAAAAATTCCCTGTTCGTGCCAGTATCATCGTTGTGAGGAAAAGATATGATCAGGCTCAGAATTGGCGATTTCTATGCCCCACATCCAATCACTATGCGGTATTTGTGAGCCAATCAGGAAGATTCTACGCCAAAATAAGAAGAAACGAAATAGGATGCTGTGTGTCAAAATGTGGCAAACTTACTAGGTAGTCTGAATGACGTTTATGGCAAACAGTGCAGAGGCCTATCTCTAGGAGGGGCTGGCTCTTCCCTATACTTAACATGTGTTTTGCCGGACTGAATAAAATATAAATAACTAAATAAATTCAAGCACCATGACTGTTTAATGCGTCTTCTGGTAATCTACATCAGTGGTTCTCAACCGGGGGCCATATGGCCCCCTTGTGATACTGGGATACTTCAAGGGTGCCACGGAAGAAAATTTGGAAAGGGCCATGACAGGTGGTTCGGAGGGCTGCAGAGAGCTGAGAAGAAAAATTAGGTGTGAAGAAATAATGCTTTTATATTAGTGACTATACACTTACAGAATCCAAAAAAAACCACCCACAAAACCAGGCCGTCTTAGAGCATGGACTCACCCGGGCCTTACCGCCTACATTTTGCAGTAGGTTCCCTAGGATGGGGTTTATCGCAGGCCCCAGGCTATATTTTTCACAGACTCCTCTATATTAAATTTATAGTGTGAAAAACAAAAAATTATGAAAACCATATCAGGCCCGATCTACAGCTCTGTCAGTCCCACACTTGTGAGGGGGGGTGATTCCCGGGGGTCTTATGTCCATAAGTGACCCCGCCTTCTGATACTTTGTATAGTAAAATAAATTTTGAAAATAATTAGGAAATATGTAGGCTATTTATTATTTCCGGCTAAGTATGGGACTACCATAGCATCACTTTCATCACTTTGCCTAGAGTTCCCTAGATGGTACTGAATAGAACTTGGATTAGCGGGGAGCTCTATAAATTCTAGGCCAGTAGTCTGCAGGCCAGTCTTATTTGCAAAATTTTCTCTCATTCAGAGTGTAAATTCACTGAAAAGGTCAATTGAATACGTATAAAGGATCTTGCTTCTAGGTGATGGTTGAAGACTCTGGGTAAGACAGCGAGCTACAAGAAAAAAATGTGCTTCAAAGGGGGCCACGGGCACAACAGTTTAAGAAACGCTGATCTACATGACCCAATAATGGGGAAAGATGAAAGTTTTTCCTTATAAGAGAGAGTGAGAGAGAGAGAGAAAAAAAAATAATAAAATGAATGAATGAATCATGACAAAAGTTGAGAGGGAAAATAATAAGATTTTAGTTCAGTACCTTCAATTTATTTTACAAATTCGATTTATCCCATCAATGTCTATGGGAATATGATTAATTAAAATAATATGAAGCTTCAATACAAAATTAATATTCATAAATTTTTTTTCTTTTTAACTGTTTATCTTTTGCCTTTGTTTCGTTCATCATTATAATAGATCCGGGGCATTTTGGAAGTGTTTCGGACCTGTGAGTGCTCGTCTTAAGCTTAACGTGGGAAAAATTTTGATTTCTGAATGAATTCTGAGGTGCTCCAGCACACTTTTCGCTCCGCCACTCTGATGGACTACATAATATTATTCGGCAGTATTTGAAACGTATGAGTGGTCGGCTTAAAAGGGAGAGTGGCAGCGTTAGAGCTGTTGGGCGTGAAGCACCGTGGCCTGCTCCAGGAAGCAGGCCCCTCTTTAGTTAATTAATAGCGTGAAACACAAACACGCATTACTGAAATATGCCGCCGAAAAAATGATGAGAATCGTCCCGTGCCAAGGGCTGGAGCCATATCAGCCCCAACCTTTGGGGGAGCAGGGAATTGACGGCCCCAGCCCTGGAACCCGGGACTATTAAAAATTATTTTGTTTCTCATGCCATAAATTCATTTTAGAAGGGCTCGTGAAAAGTCTGGCTTGTGGGGGGCCGCTATATAAAGATCCTGATCCAGAAGGGGGGGGGGCGTGTCGGCCGAACACAGCAGAATAAATTCAGAAATGAAAATTTCGTGCACGCAGTTCAACAGAGCACCCATTAGTCTAAAACATTTTCATTGCCCCTTATGTAGGAGATATTTCGATTTCAGAATCAATTTATATACAAAATAATGTAAGTGCTTGAGCGTCCTCCGCCACTGTATTTATGGTTTTGCTGCTGCCTGTAAGCTATATATACAAATGTCACCACCTTTCTTCCGTTCCAGTATCATCCTGACCATGTATTACTGAAATATATACCACCCATCCTAACCTTTCACTATGGGGTATATTATTGAGAAAAGAAATATTAATAAAAAAAATTGCGTGTGAGAATCTCGCACAAAATAGAAGTGAAACTTCTAGGTATTAGATTCAGCTCAATTGAATTTAATTTTAATTATTTAAAATTGAATTTAGACACTTTAAATTTAATTAAATGCTGTAATAATCCCATAGTAAATCCCATGTGTGGCAGGTTTGTTCACTAAATATTTCTGGTGACAATCGTAGTTGGCAATAAGTCAGAGTTGTATGGGGGGCGGGGGGCTTTTTATTGAAGTCTAGTACATGAGTGAAAAGAGAGAAGAAAAAAGGTGAAAGAGAGAAAAAAAATTGTAAAAGATGTAACGAGCTGGAATCGAACCCGAAACCTCTGGATTACGAGTCCTACGCTCTATGGGGGCCATTCAAGTATTACGCCAGCAGATTTTTAGCCATTTTTGACTCCTCTCCCACTTGTCAGCAGAACTCTGACCTCCCTCCCCCTCGTCAGCAAAATTTTGTCAGCTCTGCTCTCTGCCTCCTAACGCACATTAAGATCAGAGACGTACACGGGGGGCACCAGCCTTCCCCATGGCCCACCCCATACGATCAAAAATTTATTTTATTGATACAAAAAATATTTAAAAAAAAATTAAAATATCGGAAGAAAATACATTGATATATATATGTTATTCCAGCAAATTTCTGTTACTTTCAATGCTATTTGAAGGCTAAGAACTCAAAACCTTCTCTTTAATAAACTCATAATAAACTCATTGCGACCTACCCTTAAAGCTATTGAGCTCAACCCATGGCCCCCGGGGTTATCTGATGTGGCCAGCCACCTCAAACCTAATTTTATAAAAATGAACTATATGGACATTTACAGATCACTCAAGTAGGCCCGCGGCACATTTACAGATAACGTGAGTGACCCGTAGCATAGTTCCAGAACACTTAAGCGGCCTGCAGTTCTACATCACTGAAGTTCAGGGCCGTAACTATGCTGGGGCAACCGGGGCACTGTCCCTGGGCCCCCGAGCCGAATAGGGCCCCACAAAAGTTTACGTTTGTTTTGCACAATAATAAACCTTTCAGGGGGGCGAGAAGGCACAATACGGCCCTGCTCAAGTTACCCGCGGAACATTCTCAGATTACTTAAACGATCCGCGGCACAATTTTAGAGCACAAAGTGGCCCAGCGGGGCCCAGTGGCTTCAGTGATGAAATATCAGTTCAGACTAGATTTCCGCTCGAAAATTCCCGTTCGCCCGTTTTCGTGAATTTTTTGCGATTTCCCATTCTCAAAATCCCGAGAAAAATTCCCGGAAAATCGAGAAAATTACTGTTGCGACACATTAATACTGAAAATGAAATATAAAAAATTAAAAAAAAATCAATATGGGAATATTTGTTTAAAATTTAATTAATTTTCTTTACCTATAGCATAGCATTGCTTGAAAAAGAGATATGGGGGTTGGAGAAAGAATAGATTGAAAAAAAAACATGGAGGGGAAGGGGCTTCTCCAGTTTATGTAACTGTACTAGCAACCCTGTCTACTATGAAATCCCTATACTGTTTTGGGAAAGTGGAAACATGAGACATGAACGAAGGAGATAGGATCTGAAAAAAGGGCATGGTGTTACGATTTCAGGCCTGTTGTGATTTATAAATGTGTTATAGCGGGTCAATGGCTATCCCAATTATTCTATGTGTGGGGTCCGTCCATTTTTGAAAAAGACCGAAGCTTCTACTATTCTAATGTCAAAATTCTAAAGTGAAACATGCATAATACCTAATAGACAGGGTGGGCAAAAAGTCCGTAGAAACTTTAAAAATTCATAAAAAAACCGGAAAAATAACCGAAATAAAAAAAACTGTTTGCAGGGTTAGCATCGCTAGGTCACGGGAATTTTTTAAGACAGGGAAAAAAGTCAAAACAGCCCATAGGTGGCGCTGACGTTCACAAGTCAAAGAAAAGATACGCAAATAACAGAATGCCTCCAAATCGTTTATTACAGCAATATATGTTTCACATGACCACCGCCATGGGATAACACATTGCAAGCCAGTCACAAATCCAGCAACGGCAGAGTGCAGCAGGTCCACATACACGGTTTACAACGGTGAACTTTTTGTGGATTAGGAGCGCAAGTTCTTATAACCGTCTCATTTCCACCGAAGTCACGCATACCAGCGCCACTTAGCGGCTGTTTTTTTAGTTATTTTTCCTATCTTAAAAAAATTCTCGTGATCTAGCGATGCTAACCCTGCAAACGGTTTTTTATTTCGGTTATTTTTCCGGTTTTTATGAATTTTTAAACTTTCTACGAAATTTTCGCCCACCCTGTATATAATAACGTCCTGATTCACTGACTGATTCATTATCGCCGAGCCGAAACCACTTAAGTTATGAATATGAAGCAAAGGCCCACTAAGAAAGGGTTTTTCGAAATTCAACCCCTAAGGGGGTCCAAAGGTTATACAGAGAAATCGTGACGAGACGAAACCGCTGGAGGTATATTTATGAAATATGGTCAGTAGTTTTATTCCATGACGTAAAGACTCACTGAGAGGGGTTTTTTCGAAATTCGGCTCCTAGAGTGGTCATGAGAGGTCTCAAAGCTTATATGGAACAATCATCGCTGAGCCGAAATCGCCGAAGCTATAAGTATGAAATTTGGTCAGTGGTTTTATTTTGTACTATGAAAACTCACTAATGATGGATTTTTTAAAATTCATATCGTAAGGCAGACATAAAGGGGAGGTTCAAAAGTTATATGGGACAGTCATCGCTGAGCCCAAACCGCTGGAAGCTATAAATATGAAATTTGATCAGTATATATTTTATAATATAGAGACTCACTAAGACGGGATTTCTGGAAATGTAACACCCAAGGGATTCAAATGTTATTGTAAGGAATCGTCGCCAATTAATTTTCAGATTACCAAATCCCCGCGAGCGAAGTTGCGGGTAACAGCTAGTCGCTCATATAGACGGAATTATCTGTCTATAAGTCATTTTGATTTGAATGGTCTCTTGAAACTATCTCATAAACAATATCATTCAATTTTCAATTTCATTGTAGCTGCTCAAAGACTGGAAAGTTTTGTTCTCGCAGAAAGCGAATATGCAAATGAATCCTAGACACAAAAATATTTTGATATGCACTCTGATATTTCTTTTACTTAAAATATTTTCTAATGCTCCTATTTTTGAAATATATATATATATATACAGTGTGTGTGTATATATATATTTCTTTTTTTAATTAAATATATTGTTTGTACTGTATGTATCACGAATGTATTTAATTGGAAGTGCAATCCCCCTTCCTTTTTTTTTCCTCTCTCCTCTCTCAAATTGCTGTATTGTCTCACCCACCTTTCAGTGTAAAATATATATTCAATGCCACCAAATTGTAATAGGCTCACGGCCTCACAATGAAATTCTGTCTGTCTGTTTTCCGGAAGAATAATTTTACCCTGGGTGAGCTTCAGGATTTGATGTTAGATGCATGTGCCTTCATTTCCGTTGAGACACTCGGAGAGAGAAATTTCATTCTTCGTTTCACCCTCTCTGTGCTGCTCAAGGTGTTCATTTCTTAATCTGTTGTGATGTGATTACAACGACTAATTGTCAATCTTGCAAATAACAGTTGATAACCTATTTCTTGGACTCAAATTGTGATTACAGCATACAGCGACACCTACCGGCAATATTTGTAACTAATTTTGAAACTTTTTCTTAACATATTTTTACTTCTTTCAGAATAAACGTATCACTTGTTTTATTCTTCTATCGATCACCGTTCCTGGGTTATTTCATTATAAAATTAGGTATTATTTTGTGGGGCACCCTGTAGCTGCGCAATTAACAAACAGAAACTAGTGTAAGAAATAAATAATCCGTATGTGACCAGTGTGAAAATATTACAGCATACAAGAAAATGTGATAAACAAATACTAGATGTTGCACATTTTTCCACAGAATCATCTTGCATTAGCGTATGTGACAAAACTGAAAAATCGTGTAAAACACACGAAAATTCATTTGGTGTGGTCGTCATGGATTTGGTCTGACCGTCCCAAATAAATATCTACGCTCTTTTAGGCCATTTTAAACAATCATCAAAAAGAAGAACCCGTCTCCTGTTCTGATGATGTCAAGCTTCCCTGCTTCTTTCTTTTACATCAAGCAACATAAATGCAGGACGGATCTAAATAAAATTTACACCCGTGCGAGAGCTTTTCGGATAGGGTGGCCAGATGAGGTACCTGCAAAGCCGGGACAAATCCCAGAATTCGCTATTAAAAACCAGAACAAAACACGGAATCCATTAATAGGAATCCATGATATCATATCAAGCGAGAAACTTTAACATTGTCTCTATGGGAGAAATTTTGGTTCCAGAGGATATTGTCCGTGCAAGCGGAGTATCCGTTTATCCATCGCACGTTAATTGAATTACAGGGCTGACTAATTATATCTCATTGGATTTTGGATGCGCAAGGAAAAATCGGGACAAACAGGCGTCCCGAAAGCTTTTTTCAGGATAGAGAGTATAACAACGAAAACTTAAGTCAGGGCTGTCCCGGAAAAAACCGGTACATCTGGCCACCCTATTTTCTGAGCCTCTTCATCGTAGAAGCTGCACCAAAAAAACTACCTGGTAAACTTGTAAATTTGTATACGCAATTCTTAATATTGTGAAAATTAACAGATAATTAAAGGCCCGTTTACACGTGGTAAGTGATTAAGTTGGTAACTAAATTTTGAGTTGCCAAGTACGATACAATGTATGCAGACGATAAGGGCCGTTTACACGGCTTTAGTTGGCAAGTGATTTAGTGGTTAAGTGAAATAAAAACGGTTCTATTTTTTTCCGCTTAAGTAGACCTATGCGCATGCGCCAGTGGGCGTGACCTGCCGCTCTAGAGGGGGCTTTTTGCTCTCTCACGGAGGGGTTTATTTTGATCTCAAGCGTGAACCTGTTTATGCTCCGTCTTCTCCTACCGTTTCGCTAGAATTCAACGGAAGTACAGAATGGTGAAGTGGCCAGAGGACATAACCTTAAAGTTTGTTGAAGAATATCTTCGCCATGGAAGTTTGTTGAACTATAGAAATGAAAACTACCTTAACAAACAAGCTAAAAATTAATCGATGTTGGAAATAGTAGAAACTGTGGAATATTTGGTCGACGTGCTGCCAGGAGTTGAAAAAAAATTGAAGATTCAAAAATATATCGGGTGCTGGTGTGGAAGATTTATTATATATTAAAAAATTAAAAACTTGACGGGGGGGGGGGAAATATTTCTCTCATCCAGAACGAATTTGCTGTCATCTATTGTAAAAATACATAATCAAATATTTAACAAAGATAGCATCTGCATTAAATTAGAAAAATAATAAAATTTCAAATAATTTTTATGTTTAATGAGTTTTTATTATTTATCTCCTCTATAACTTCGATTAAAATATCATATAATCGATATTTACGTCAGTCTATAATATATGTTGTGTATTCTTTTTTTACCCTCTTGTATAAGTGAAAGTGAATAAATGTATTATTCAAAAAAAAACAAAAACAATGTGGCTCTGATCATGGCCCCCACATGGGGGGGGGGCTGACAGGGCTCTAGCCCTGGGGCCCGGGACGATTATCATTTTTTTGCTTTTTCACGCTGTAAATTAACTACAGAAGGGGCCCGCTACAGGATGTGGGGGCCATGCTGATCACAGTATTCGTTAGTTCTACCGGATCATCTTCATCCATTGTTGCGGAGGCTATGAGCTTTGAAAAAAAAATATCTTTTAATGCCAGATATATAAAAATCATTACTATTATTCTCCCGCGAGGTGCGTCTCTCTCCCTCCGTTGATTCGAGTCGAACGTACCGCGCATGCGTCAACTGCGCTCGCCTACATAAAAATTATCCAATGAGCATCTACTTACCACTTATCGTGTGAACATCTTTCTGAAAAATCGGTAACTTGAAATTTAGTTACCAACTTAATCACTTACCGCGTGTAAACGGGCCTTTTTAGTCGTTAAAACTCTTTCCCTGGACTTATATCTCTCACCCCCTCCACACTTCTTCATTTATACTGACACATATTTGTATCTGATTATCTATCTGTGATCCTAGTGATGCATAAAAAACACCTTTATATAAATTTCTGACATTTGTATTATCCCATCCACATAGTTTGAATTTTATCGACAAAAAATTTCTTCAAAATTTTTCTCTAAATTTTTTTCCTTACCCCCGGACGCTTATAAACAAACCCTACATTCCTAGCTACATTATAGAAATATATCGCATCGTGATTGGCCGAAATGAGTGATGAACGTCACTCAGTGAAATTTTTGCTGGTGACGTTCAACTATAGATATACTTAATTGTTCTTGAATCCGATATCCACAATTGGGAGACGGGCCACACGTACCGAAGAGTGTGTGTTTGATTCCCACTCAAACCCATCTGACATTCTTTTTTTTCCATTTTTGCTATAATTTATTGATTCACTAAAAAATGCTTTCATTTTTTTCCCGATTCAACCAAAGGCTGTTCAGGTGCATCAAGATGACGATAATAACGGCTCGCGAAGCTTGTCCCTGCAACCAATTATTAATTCACTAAAAAATGCTTTAGTTTCTCTATAATGAACTGCGAAATTCAGTTTTGTCGAAAGCTCCGCCCCTCGTGACGTTTTGTTATCTTTCTTGCTCGTAGTAACCAATCACTTACGTGCTAATGGTTCTTATGTTACTAAGAAAGTAGGGATTGTAATTACGCACCCCGGACTTTTGTGTCTTATACACCAATCGGTTCACTATTACAATAAAATAATTCAGTTAGGTTATACATCAATGAACGGAGTGCAGAAACAATTTAAATTGAACGAACTATGAACACCATATTGCTTCGGCATATCTCGAAGAACATGATGAAGCGAGAACAAATGCATTGAAATGCAGGGATATATCTCATTTCTATCAGTATTTTTAGTCAAGTTATGCCATCGATATAATTAATAGTCAAAGTTTAGCCATAATATATAATATGAACATCGATATTTACTCTGATGACGCTTTTCCGATAGGAACAATTTCAAATTTAGCACATCTTGTATATTTATCTGTTTTTTACGCTCGCTTATTTAGATAATCATCTTTTAATTTTCGTTTCAGCCTTGAGATGGAAGTATCTTTTGCAGATGTTTGGGCATGGTTTTAAATCTAAGAATATATATTCTACGTAAATATCAAGAATTGGAATTAACACCGAGCAGAGGCAATAATTTAGTGAGTATATTGTATTTTTTATGTGTTGACATGTACAGTATATGCTTTTGTAAATAGTAAAGTTTTTCTGTGGTAATAAGTTGTATAAGCTCTTTTTTTAATGCTGGGAAAAACGTATGAGGTTCTAATTTTAGACAGCCATTTTCGTTTAAGCAGCTTAGTTGCATAAACGAACCACAATGAATTTGTACGTATGTGTTCTGTACAAATTGAACTACACGAGCATGATCTTTGCTGTATATCCCGCCAAGCCGCCGATGTTTGGCGAGAAAAAATATACTTCCGCTGGCAGTCACCGCCGAATGAACACGCAATAACAACCGTCCTGAAAATGTTAAGTTTATAAATTTTATAGTAATGAATATTTTATTTTAATTCACAATCATTATTTTTCTCAACTTCTCCATCACCCACCAACAGAATAATTGTGACCCAGACGTAGCCTTTTAGGTATGTGAAGAATTTCTTCATCGTTTCTCATCCGCCTGGTGGTTTCACGGTACCGTTTTCCTTTTTCGACATGGCAGAAGCGTCGGCGATACGGATACCTATTTTTACCTCGTCGGATCCCGCCTTGTGGTTTCAAATGTGCGAAGCTACCTTCGAACTCGCAACACCGAAGCCGATAACGGACTCAAAAACTATGTACAGCCACTGCGTTTCTCACCTACCACCGGAAATAGCTACAATGGTACGCGATTTCATCACGGAGCGCGGGAAAGTCAGCCCGTATGAAGAACTGAAAGCGGTCATCGTCGAACGATGCGAAAACGCAAGAAATCCGATGTCTCCTATCCGGGTAACTGCTGGGTGATAGGAAACCGTCCGAACTTCTCCGAATCATGCAACGTCGTGCGGAAAATCACAAGATTGCCGACTTGGAACTGTTCCTACAGCAGCTTCCGCCGAATGTTACTTTGATTCTAGCTGTCATACAGCCACTCACACCACAGAAAGCAGCTAAAGTCGCGGATCGCATCCTGGAATCAACGCCGATCGAAATCAAAGAGATTACGAAGCCATCGATCCCTCAAGCTAGTGCAGCTTCCTTGAATTCCGAGCTGATGGAGGAAATACAACAACTGCGGAAAGAAGTTGCTCTTTTGAGACGAGCCAGGAGTCATTCTCGTGATCGAAACCAGTCCCGTTTCCGACGAAAAAGTCCCGCAAAAGTTTCTGACGTATGCTGGTATCATCGCAAGTTCCGTTCCAAAGCGAGGAAGTGTACGAAGCCATGCTCCTACCAGGGAAACGAAAATGTTACCTTGCCGGTAAGTTCTCGTCGCCTATTTATTCGCGATCGTAAAACGAACATTCGCTTTTTCGTTAATACTGGTAGTGACTGTTTTCTTGTACCGGCAACCAAAAATAATTTCAAATTAGCACCGATTCAAAATTTCAAAGCTGCAAACGGCACCGGAATTAATGTATATGGCCGGAAATTACTCGCCTTAAATTTAGCCCTTAGGAAACCGTTTGTGTTTTCGTTTTTCATTTGTGATGTGTCATGTGCGATCATTGCAGCCGATTTCCTTCATTTCAACTTATTACCCGATCTTAGGAGTAGAAAATTAATTGATTTAAATACCGAATTGGAAGTTTCGGGACATTTAAATAGCGTGGATCTTCACTCTGTTAAAGTGGTGTCGGAAGATAGCATCTGTCACAAATTACTACTTAAATTTCCCGATATCACGAAACCACCGCGTCCCGACCAGCCCATTAAGCACAATACCATGCATTACATAGAAACTTCTGGTGCATCAGTCTCTGCTAAAGCTCGCAGGCTGGATTCAGCTAAAATGAAACTGGCCAAATCAGCTTTTCAAGAAATGCTCAATCTCGGTCATATTCAACCTTCCAAGAGCAATTTCTCTTCTCTACGCATGGTCCCGAAGAAAAATTCTTTGGATTGGCGACCAGTAGGTGACTACAGAGCCCTAAATGCTCGTACCATCAATAACAAAAATACAGCGTCCCGAACATTCAAGACTTCACTGCGGAACTTCACGGGAAAAATATTTTTCCTCACATAGATTTTGTTTCCGCATATCACCAAATTCCAATTTTTCCCGACCACATACACAAAACGGCCATTACAACACCATTTGGTCTCTTCGAGTACACGCAAATGCCTTATGTTCTGTGCAATGCGGCATCCACTTTCCAACGTTTTATCGATGAAGTGTTTAATTGTGCAATATTCTCATTGCACCTTCATCATCTGAGAGCACTTTTTCAGCGACTCAACGACTATGGTCTCTCGCTGAAACCTTCCAAGTGTGTGTTTGGACTTTCCCTAGTTGACTTTCTTGGAGTATAGGTTTCGCCGACTGGCATCAAGCCTCTACCAGATCGAGTCGAAGAAGCCATCGCAAAATATCCTGCGCCATCCACTCTCACACAACTTAGAAAATTCTTGGAACTTTTCAACTTCTACCGTCGCTTTGTTCCAAAGGCTGCTCATATCTTTGCACCGTCAGTGAAATTGTTAAAAGGCCGACGAAACTGCAAAAAGCCCCAACGCAAAGCGTCTGAAGAACCTCTTCCGTGGGATGAAACATGCCAGGATGCATTCGACAAAGCGAAATCTGCATTGGCTGAAGCAACTCTACTTCATCATCCAAATCCAGATGCCCCAATCAGTTTGTGGACTGATGCATCTGACGTTGCCATCGGTGGATCTCTCATGCAATATCATGACAAGTGATGGAATCCCATTGCATTTTCGTCGATGAAGCTGACAACAAGTCAGAAAAAGTGGTCAACCTACAACCGAGAGTTGTTAGCCATCTACACATGTGTCCGTCAATTCAGGCACATGCTTGAATGACGAGAGTTCACTGTATACACTGCCTCTCATTTTTGCATTTCAGCAGAAACCTGATAAATATTCTCCTAGGCAGCTCAAGCATTTGGACTTCATCTCGCAGTTCTCTACGGAGGTTCAGCATATCCAGGGAAAAGACAACATCGTCGCAGATGCTCTCGCCAAGGATCGAGATCGACGCTCTATCCAAACTACCACTATTTAGTTACAAGGAACTCTCCGACACTCAAACCCAAGACGAGGAATTGCAAAACATTTTGGCATCAACAGATTCATCTTTGGAAATCGTAAAACAATATTTTCCTATCGAGAATGTTCATTTATATTGCGATGTGTCGAAGACCAGTCCTCGACCATTTATACCGCAATGTCTTCGAACAGCAGTATTCCATTACCTACATGATTTGTCACAACCAGGAGCCTTGGCAACTACGCAACTTATTTCCTCAAGATTTGTTTGGCCTGGCATGAAAAGATCCATAGAAGAAGCCGTCAGAAGCTGCGTAAAATGCCAAAAATGCAAAATTTTCCGCCATACGAAATCTCCTCTGGAAACATATGCTATGCCCGACACTCGCTTTTCCCACATCCATATCGACTTCTTTGGACCTCTTCCACCATCCGGAGGGTACCAATACTGTATGACCATCATCGATCGCTTTACCAGATGGACAGAATGCATACCAACACAAGACATGACAGCTCAAACTACAGCTAAAGCTCTCATTCATGGATGGGTATAAAGATTCGGAAATCCTGTTACCATCACAACCGATCAAGGACGAAACTCTGAATCCTCTCTTTTCCGTGAGTTGAACGCAATCCTCGGCACTCACAGAATACATACACTGCTCAAAACAATTAGGGGAGCACATGGTTTTAACAAAATTACGCAAAGATGTATACCGATAAGTAACATAAAATGAATCATCCATAATTTAAAGCCTAGCAGGAAACGGAAGAAGAAAACTTCATATGCAAATCAAAGTTCATGACGTCAAAAACCAGAAAAAGGAGATAAGGGCAGAAATCGGGATGTTGCAGAAACGTCTGTTTTACTGCCGTAACTGTGAAATTCGATTGCGCAGTATTTTTTTTTGAGACAAGGTGACTTAAGGATGTCTCAACAACGTGATTTACCGGAATCCATGACATGGCGTGTTATAGGCAGACTGGAATCCGGGCAAACACAACGTAGTGTCGCGGACGCTGTTGGAGTCGCCAGAAGTGTTGTTGCAATGCTGTGGAATCGATTCCAAGAAACAGGAAATGTTAGACGTCGACCAGGGCAAGGTCGGCCACGCGCAACTACAGCAACTCATGACCGGTATATACGGTTAACAGCCCGTCGAAACAGAACAGAGAATGCTACGCAGCTGCAAAGACGGTTGCTCTTGGCAACAGGATGAAGGGTGTCCAGCCAAACAGTACGTAATCGGCTTCATGATGGAGGGCTCTATGCACGTAGGCCAATGGTCTGCATTCCGTTGACCCCACGCCACCGTGCGGCCCGAAGAAGATGGGCTGCTGAACATCGAGATTGGGAGCAACATGATTGGAGCCAAGTGCTGTTTACAGACGAGTCCCGATTCAGTCTGGAGTGTGACACCCGACGTGTTCTCGTATGGAGGGACAGGAGCACTCGAAATAACCCCGCATTCGTTCGTGAAAGGTCACAATACAGACGAGCTGGTTGGATGGTATGGGGTGGAATCGGCATAGGCGGACGTACGGACCTGCATATCATTCGGAATGGCATTTTGACGGCCCGAAGTTATGCAGACGAGATACTGGGACCTCATGTCATCCCTTACGCTGGAGCCATTGGAGATTCCTTTGTTTTCCAGGATGATAATGCCCGACCGCATAGAGCAAGTCTGGTGGAGAACATGCTTGAAGCTGAAACAATACAGCGTATGGAATGGCCAACATGCTCTCCTGACCTGAATCCAATCGAGACATGCTCGGACGACGCATTGCTGCGCGACCAAGGCCGCCTGTTACTGTCCGAGACTTGCAGATTGCACTTCTTGAGGAGTGGAACAGTATTCCCCAAAGTCTGATCGATAACCTCATCGCATCCATGGCAAACAGATGTGCAGCAGTCTTAGCTGTTCGAGGAGACCACACGTCCTATTAAAGGGGTCTCACTACTCTTTGACGCTTCAAAAAATCGATTTTTCAAAAATAATTTTAAAAAATTCTTCATTTCATGAGGAATCGAATGCAAAAAACCGCTTGTCGATCGGCCATTTCTTTCTTCTGCTATTTAAGAAAAAAGAATTGTAAACAAAGAAATTTAAAGGTCCTTTTAAATGGCCCTTTAAACGCCACATTGGTGATGGTGATGCAAAGACATTTCTGGAAGTGAGTCGATGTAACCCCTATGGAAAAGATGTGCCAATCGCCAAAATAGAATGTGTGGGACATGTTCAAAAGCGCATGGGGACTAGACTTCGCAAATTAAAAACCGAAATGAAAGGAGTGAAACTTGAAGATGGGAAACCGCTCAGTGGAAAAGGACGTCTAACTGACAAACTTATCGATAAGTTATCATGTTATTATGGAAATGCAATAAGAAATAACAGTGACTCGTTAGAAGATATGCGGAAAGCTGTCTGGGCAATTTACTGCCATACTTGTTCAACTGATGCTGAACCGATGCACTTCTTTTGTCCCCAAGATTCAGACTCCTGGTGTAAGTACCAAAAATATAAACAGTCACCCAAAGGTCAAGTACATCAGTATCATCATAGGAACCCTATTCCTCCAGCGATTGCAAAACACATCAAAAAGGTTTTTATACATTTATCAGAGCCTGAGCTTCTAAAGAGATGTTTAGGAGCTAAAACTCAAAACAACAATGAGTCGCTAAACAACTTAATTTGGAAATTTTGCCCTAAAGTGTCAGGATGTGGGCGAAAAATAGCAGAAATTGCAGTCAATGAAGCTGTAATAAGTTTTAATGAGGGAGCAACTGCTAGGGCAAAGGTTCTGAGTGCACTAGGAATGGAGCCTGGTTGTTTTTTTCATACAGCAGCTACGAAAGCAGATCAGCAGCGTGTGCGAGTTGCTGAAAGACGTGCTGACTTGACCACATTAGAGGCCAGGAGAGCAAGACGAATGCATGAAAGTGAAGCAAATAAACATATCCTTGACCAAGAAGGTTTGGTGTATCAAAAGGGGCACTTTTGATTGAGTGAAAACAAAAAGTATGCAAATTACACTTTAAAAAAACTTTGAACGCGATTTACTCAGAATGTAGTTTTTGGAGTTTATCCGTAAGATAAAAGGAAAACTATTGGACTAAATTTGCTGAAACTTTGCAAGAATGTTTATATAACATATACTAGTAGAATAGACCTCAGTTGTAGATATCCGACAATTTTTTCAATTTTTATAAATTTATACATTTTCAAAAAAATAGTAAATTTTGAAAATTTGTGTTTAAAATTTTTTTTTAAATAGTTCCTTTTTGTCAATTGCCACAATAGAGGTCTATTCAATTTGGGCATTCACATAGTTTAATTTCGTGCCACAAAATTTAATTTATCTGATTTTTTTCATTGACAATCTTACGGATGGTGGGATACTGCGGTTTAAAAAATCTGGAATATTTGTTTAATTTAATTTTTTTTTAAAAAAAGTATACAAACAAGAGTGACAAATAAAAAATGTTTATGAATATATGAAATGTTCTTAACAACATATAAAGTTTTTGAATTGATTGAGTGATATTTACTATTTAAGAAAACCACTCAAAGTAAGGGAACATTTTTCTCCTTTTTTCGTACTGAAAGAGTCGTGAGACCCCTTAAAACTCATGCATCATGTCTAAACAGTACTTTTTTTTATCGTTTACATATTGTTGCCCTAAATCATCTTTTCATGTTTTTTCCATATTTTCAAAGAATTAAAGCTTAATTCCAAATTTTTTTACGTCTTTTTTTCTGTATTGCGCATTGATACGCGTGTACTATTCATTGTATGCCAATACGTGGCTGTCTCGCACGGTTTTCTTCACTTTTTTGCTTGCTCCCCTAATTGTTTTGAGCAGTGTATAATAAATATATACATATAACCAGGGCCCAGATGTTAATAACATTAGCATTTTTTGGCCTTTTTTCACTTTAAGGGCCTTTTTTTCAAGTTTCGGACTTTTTTGGCATTTTTAGGATATTTTTCACTTTTCCAAAAAATTTTCACAGTATAAAAGGTGAAAAGTTAAATATATGTGTGTGCTAATTACACTGAGTAATATTATCGAAAATATCATTTGTAAAACTCTTGAATTAAACCGCTTTAAACTACGAATTCGGTCGTGATAGAGGAACTCAATTTAAACAAAAAGTAAAGTACACATTACAAAAATCTTCGTCCAAATGCGGGAACCGGATAGAAAAGAGCATGTTTATGATTTGGCAATCACAGAGGGAAAAAAAACCAACACGGATTTGCATTGGTATATGAACTTTTCAGTCTTTCATCGAAATGAGAAGTCAGCTAAGCCGTTCATCGACAAGAGAAAGCAAAGAAAAAGAAGTGTTGGATTATAAAAATTAATGCATCGAAAGGAAATTAAAAACATAGCCCACTACTGAGAAAGGGCTCTCGAGATAGGTGTCTCTTGAGCAGCAACATATTTCTTTTGTGGAAATAAATATGTTGCGTCTCAACCATCTCAACTTCTCTTGAACAGTGTAAGCAGTCTACATCGTCCGTCCTCTTCAAAGAGGATATTCTTCTTCAAGGAAATGTGCGGCACGTTAATGTCAACTAACATACCTTTCGAAAAAAAGCTGAACAATTCAAAGTTTAGGGACTTCTTAGAGAAGTGGCGGACATTGCATATCAACGCTGCGAAAAAATTACGTGAATGTTTGTTTTATTGAAATGAGGGACAAGGTTAGATCTCTCATAGCAGGCAAAAACTCTTTGTTTCAATAGCTGAAACAACTGTTGCTAATGTGATCATAGGAATTCTCGGGCCGGATCACACATCGAGGAAAAGTTCTCTATTAAATTCAGAGACTCTTGAGAAAGTCAATGATTCCACTATCTATCAACTTTTAGACAAAAGCATGAATGTTTTGTGGCCAAATGGTGTGGATCACAATAATATTTTACTTTTCTTCCGACGTACTCCATATATGATAAAAGTAGGGCGAGCAATCAGAAGCTTCTATCCAAAAGCTGTACATATAACTTGCCTTGCTCATGCAATGCATAGCATTTGTGAAGAAATTCGATCACGCTATTCGAACGTTGACCATCTTTCCAATGTGAAAAGTGCTTGCATATTCTACAGTGAAAATTTTCAAATAGTCAAATCCATAATAAATGAATTTGATTGGATGCATTAAAATTTCATAAAATTTATTTTGGAGTACATAAGATCAAACTTCAGTATTTTGGTTTGCACTATCCTGTAGAAGTTAGAAAGGTGGGGTAGGTCAATCTGTTGTAGCGAAATTCGAAAAACTGATAAAAAAAACAGCAGACATATATATATACTAACCTCACAAAAATTTCTGCTGTGTTGACAGGGAAATCCGAAAATTTCGAGATTGAAGAACTAACTGAGTGAATCAGTTTTTTTTCAAATAAAAAAATGCCGCTATAACATCTAAATCGTTAAAAAGGTGAGAAAAGTTCGAATATACATATTATTTTTTATTCATTAGGGGATAAATACATTTTGCGGTACATACAGTCGAATCCCGTTATAACGAACTCCAAGAGACCGGAGAAATCACTTCGTTATAATGAAATTTCGTTATAAAGGAATCCCAGGTTTTACCATTATTCCTATGTAAACTTATCTGGTGGGATTAGAAAAGAGTTCGTTAAAACGAGATTTTCGCTATAACGGTATTCGTTAAAACGGGATTCGACTGTATATGTATATATTTTCACTTTCAGATTACATACCCCATTCAAAAACTACAATGTTTTTATTAGGAAAATTCTATTGGTAGTTTTTGATGGAATGTAATGTTGAGAAGGGTGGGGGTAAAAAACGAAAGAGAAAAAAAAATCTGATTTTACTCTTCTTCAAACATTTTCCTTAGACTTTTGAACATAACTGGTTTTCAAGAACTTTGTATTGTTATTCTGATGCATGTTTTGTAATTTCTAGGAATTTCTTTTCGACTTTTTAGGGCATTTTTTTCTAGCTTTCGGGACAATTTTTTTGAGTTTTCAAGGCATTTTTTATGGTCATTTTTCAGAATTTTTTACGTGAACGACATTCGGGCCTTGGTTATGAAGGAGAAAACAACTATTCAATGTTTGCTATGTTACTTGAGATAAATATCGTCAAATGGGGTGAGAATTGCAAAATTTCATGTATTTAACTATGCCCTTCAACTCGGAACAATTTAATTTTGGTGACCTTGTTGCACAAGCCCTATAGTGTACCAATTATTTCTTATAATTTCAATGAATAACTGCGAGAATTCTCGTGGCTTTTAAGTCATAGTAAATCACACATTTTTAGGACGAGGTGGTCCTCTCCGCTATCCATACGGAGGTTTCAACGGTTGGCTGATGCGAAGATGAATTTAGGAGAAAAAATGCAGCTGCTCTTGCCGGAAATCGAACCCACGTCCTTGTGCTTGCCGGATGAGCGCTCTAGATCACTAGACTACAAAGGCAACGAATATCTCAATTTTTCCTTAGAACTTGTGTGCACTGAACGGGACCATACATGGACTGGTGGCAGGGTCAGCTATTGTCAGCTTTAGCCTCAGTTATGCCCGATCGTCCATGTACGGTTGTGTTCAGCGCACACGAGCTCTAACGAAAGATTGAGATATTCGTTGCCTTTGTAGTCTAAGGCGCTCACCCGGCAAGTTAGAGGACGTGGGTTCGATTCTCCGCAAGGGCAGTTGAATGTTCTTTCTTTCCTAAATTCATCTTTGCATCAGCTAACCGGTGAAACAAACACTGTATTTTCCCTCTCAAAACTGGTACACCTTTGAAAGCCTTTTGAGCATTTTTTAAATTGAAGCTATATACTTCTCTGACGGACGGCTGATGCAATAAGGCCGCGTTAGCACTTACAGGACAACCTGTATAGTTAGGTAATGGGCCTCAGAAAAATTTGTTTTACTTGGTGGGGGGATGCTGCTGAGGCGGCTCTGGGCTTACTTTATGGAAATAGAGCGAAATCTCTCAATCCAAAAACTGAGCATTAATGCGAGTTCTTGTTCGAAATTAACTTAGTTTCTCTGCTTTGTGTCAACCTTAAGGCCGCAACTAGAAACAAAAATTTACTGTCGCTTGGGGGCCTGTACCTACATTATTATTTTATATTTTTATGTATTTTGGAACCCCTCCACGTAATTTTTAATGGAAAAATAATAAGCTCGACGCTCTTGCTGGTCCAGCGAACAGGAAACAGACCCTCTTCTGCCCTCTTTTAGTTGTGGTCCTGGTCAACCTTTCGGTAAAGATCAACTGTGCAATCAAGTGCTCTTAAAATTTTAGAATTTCTTACCATATGGTTGACGATGAGAAAAAAAATTGTGCATTTAAAAACAATGTACTAACTATTTGATCATTTTTGTGGTGTCCCTTTTCTCCTGATGCCCTAAGCACGTGCTTATTTTGCTTAATGGTTAATCTGGCCCTGTACAGCGCCAATTCTCAGGAAAAATAAATTTTCCCATTTCTCTCTTCTTTGTAAGTCAAACAGGAGCCTTGTCTTCTCCATAAAATTTATCTTCATTCTCCATAACGGGTGAAAGAAAATGTTTACAGCACTTTTTACCCCTGTATTTGAACAACAAAAGTTCCTAGCAGTTTGACTGGTGTAATCAGTGGCGGATTACCGCACAGGCGCATGAGGCGTGCGCCTGGGGCCTCGGCAGAGCGGGGGGCCTCCAAATAGTTGTGTGCTTCATCCTACATATGAATTTACATGCGCATCAACAAATCTCTTGAACTAAGTACAGTATCTGCTCTCCCTTTTTTTTTTTAAACGCAATTTTTTTTTTTTTTTTTATGTATACTGTACGTTAGTTATGGAAGAGTTATGGAAGGAAAACGGGAACTGAAAGAAAAGAAAAATTTACAAGACGCAGCTCTCAAGGGCCAGTTCTTCCCCGACAAAGAAAGAAGAGACATTGTAAAGCGATCATTCAGGGAGGGTCATTTTCAAACAGTATTTCCCTAAGGGCACAAGCAGGAGGAGGGGTGAAAACAGCAGGTCCTAATGTCTGTCCGAAATGAAAATTGGAGTGAAGGCATAAACAGATGTCTCATTCCACAGTATTAAATGCTTTTATGGGCGCCGATAATACGACAGCTTTGGTGTAAGCTTTTTTATACAGTATAATGGATGGCAAGATGGCTATCGGCAAGCGGTGACATCGACAGGAAGAGACACTCGTACTAATTAAAATGAATGTAGTAGAGCTCTTATTGTGATTTTGTCTCCCACTTGTTTGAATGAAATTATACCTACTATAAGCTGGTTCAAACAACATATACATTTGCAATCTATGACTGGAACCATACGACCATATGACAAAAAAAAAGTGGGGTTTGAAATGAATGCTGAATGACATGCATTCTGAATCACGTGATTTTTCTGTTTCTCTTTTAACACTTCCTCCCCGGCTGAAAAAAATCAAGGGGGTTTCTTTTCCTTCTTTCTAAAAAAAAAAAGCTACATTTTTGGATTGGTCAAGGAGGCTTGGGTAGACAACATCTTTGTGTCAGACCGAAAAGTGTTTATTGTTAATGTAATTGTAATGTGTGTTATTGTAATGAAAAAAATTTTCATGCCGATCCTCAAGATTTCCTTTAGGATTTAGATGGCAGAATCTCCAAAAATAACGGTAAGCAAAACTAAAAATAAATAAATTATCTGATAAATTTTTATTTGAGCATTTCAACTACAGTAGTCTCTCGAGAATTCGATCGTGCTCTAATCCAGCACGTCCAGTAGTCCAGGATATTTAGGTGGTGTGGTGTCACTTTTCTCCTGATGCCCTAACCCCTTAACACGTTCTAATATTTCTTAATTGCTGATCAAGTCCTGACTATGTCTTTGCACGAAATTTCATATATTATTTCAATGGGTTTCTTCAAAGTTAATCCAGCAATTTCGGTAAAATCTGGCACACCGTGGTCTAATACGTACCGGATTAGCGAGAGTCTACTGCAGGGGTCTTCAACCTTTGAGGCATAGCAGGCCATATTGAAACATTTTATAAAGTACGCGGGCCACAATGTTATACTGTGGCATTTTTCGTTATTAAACGAAACGGGGAGGGGGGGGGCATAATATAGAAGATTTTTATTCACTCTGAATACAAATAATACAAAGGCAAAGGCCACAACAGGCAGAGTGCCCAACGAGGTGGCTGAAAGAGAAAATAATAATAATTAATATAATAATAGTAAAAATAATATAGAATAAACAAATAAAAAATAATAATTTCTAAAAAAAAATTTTTAAATAATTTCTTTCATTGACAATAATTTTAATTCATTCTGAAATAATTTCTTTCATTAAATTTTATTCATTCTGAAATAATTTCTTTCATTAAATTTTAATTCATTCTGAAATAATTTCTTTCATTAAATTTAATTCATTCTGAACTAATTTCTTCCATTAAAAATATAATTCTTATATTTACTCCTGATATAATTTCTTCCCTCTATTCCCTCTATTGAAGAAATGTTTTTCTATTAAATATTATCAGTATCTTTATATCAAATCAAATATATTATATTTGAGATATTATCAAATCTTTATTAATCAGTAATATTAAATTAGTAAAACTATGACGGATCTCCATTTTTGCCGTGTGGCTGAAGGCACCAGGACGGACATCTTAGATTACTAAAAATATGATGCAGAATTTTACTGTGATTTTTTTTTTTAATGGGAGTGTGATTATTTTTCATCTAGTACCAGAGAATATCATTATATTTCCTTATCTTATTTTTGTGTTTATGGTTTTGGTGATGCAAAAATAAAAAAAAAGTTATGATTTTCATAATATTGTTCATTTTAGTGAACCATCTCGTTCTTATTAGGGCCAAAAGGGTGCAGTGGTGGATAAACGCAAATTTGTGGGTGGGGGCGGTGGTTGTGACCATGTGTTCAATTTTTCAGGACGGTTCTGATTTTTTTTGGAAAAAATTCCGAATTTTCCCCCTTTTTTAAGCAAATTTATTTTCTTATACAAATACAAATACAACGCCACAACAGGCAAAATGCCCAACGAGGTGGCTGATAAAAAGATGCCCATAACAAATATGGATGTCATATGTTTCAAAAATACAGCAACCCAATTAAAAATGCAATTAACACAAATTACAAACAATATATACACATGATAAAATATTATACAATGCCCATAAAGAATACTTATGGTTGTCTTATTCTAAGAATGGATAGCTTCTCGATTTACCCCAACATGTTTATCGTATTTCTTTTTGAACGCATCAATTGTGTTACAATTTACTACCTCCGGGGGTAAGCTATTCCGTTTATTAACAACCCTATTGGAGAAAAATTCCCTGCGACACCATAACCTTGCATTGTCCCTCACCAATCGATACTGGTGTCCCCTTGTAAAAGCAGTCGATTGGCGGTGTACTAAAAGTTCATGGTCCATCCTATCCATCCCATTGAAAATTTTGAACACTTCGATCATATCTCCTCGACACCTGCGTTCATCCAATGTAAACATATTCAAAAAATGAAGTCTTTCTTCATAACTCAAGCCCTGTGTGCCAATAAGGACACGCGTAGCTCTTCTCTGCACCCCTTCAACCAAGTCTATGTCCCTCTGTAGGTATGGTCTCCAAAACCTTACAGCATACTCCATTCCAGGACGAACTAAGCCTCGAAAAAGCGGAAGAATGACTTTAGGAGAACGCGAAGAGACCTTTTTGAAAATGAGACCAAGCATTCTATTCGCTTTTTTGACAACCGCTGAACAATGTTCAGAAAACTTAAGTCGCTCGTCAATGAGAATTCCCAAATCGGTGACTCTAGTTGCATCCGGGATAGTGACACCATTCAACTCGTAAGAGAACCGTGGGTTGTTCGAACCAAAATGAGCGACCATGCACTTATCTACGCTAAACGTCATGCTCCATTCATTTGCCCATGCTGCAATCTTGTTTAAGTTGGTCTGGAGCAACTCCCTATCGCTTTCATTTCCGATTACCCCCATTAGCTTCACATCATCTGCGAATTTGCTAGTAATTCCATCGATACCCTGATCGAGTTTGTCGATAAAAAGTGAAAAAAGTATGGGGCCAAGGACACTTCCCTGAGGAACTCCACTTGTGACGTCTGTCCAACCAGAGAATTCCCCGTTCACCATAACTCGTTGCGACCTATCTCTTAACCACGATTCTATCCAATTCAGCAAGTTGCCCCCTATTCCAATCTCGTGTAAACGCTTCAAGAGTTTGCCATGTTGGACCCGATCGAATGCCTTCTGGAAATCAAGGTAAACAACGTCGACATTTTTGCTCTTACCCAAAGCCTTAGTCACGTAATCGTAGAAGCAAAGGAGGTTAGTTACACATGACTTCCCCTTCCTGAACCCATGCTGATTATCCGACAATACATTATTCTCGTCTATCCACTTCACAAACTGCCTTTTGATGATAATTTCCAAAATTTTCGAGAGGGAGCTCGTCAAACTCACTGGACGATATAATTTGACACCGCTTCTCTACTACCCTTCTTAAATATCGGAACAACGTTAGCCAGTTTCCAATCTCTCGGGACGATACCCTCAGCAACACTACTCCTGTATATCTGTGCGACTGGCCCCAACAATTCATTAGCACCTTCCCTGAGAACCCTGGGATAGATATCATCTGGTCCTGGTGCTTTGCTTGCACATACATTTCTTAGAAGATTTAGGACCTCCACGTCTTCCACTTGAATATCGTTGAGCGTTTTATTACCCCATGCAACACCCGTATATCGAATATCATTATCTCCATTAAAAACAGACGCGAAAAAGTCATTGAAAGCACTACACATGCCTACATTGCTCTCTACTTTTGAGCCTCCTATCGAGAGGGGGCCAACTGTCCCCTTACATCCATTATTGACGTATCGAAAAAATGATTTTGGGTCAGAGCCAATGTTATCTGCCAACCTAGATTCAACTTGCTTTTTACTATCCCTTATCGCTTTCTTCAACAGTCTTCTTTTATCAGTAAACAATGATAGGTCACCTCGTCCACTTTTATACTCTCTGAATGCTCTTTTCTTTTCAAGATAAAGGTTCCGCACGCTATCCGTGAACCATAGAGGGTGTGATGTACAAACACGCTTTTTTCGAACAAAGGGTATGACGTCGTGCAAAACAGAGGACAGCTTCGTACTAAATTCTTCCCATTGCCTTACCACCCCTACTGATTCCAACCGGTCTTTGAAAACTTCCGCTAACCTTCTTCGCAAAACATCAAAGTTAGTTCTCCGAAAACAAGGAACCAGTCTTTTGTTATCAACCTTACCCGAGGAAAAGTTACAGTGAAATCTGACGATACGATGATCACTGGAAGAAAACTCTTCCCCCACCGAAACATGTTCAACTAGATCCTCAGAACTAGTAAGAACTAAATCCAAAATAGCAGTACCCCTAGTGGCTTCTGATACATGCTGATACAAAAAATTTTCGAGCACCAACTTAAGAAAGTCTCTTTCATACTGATTTCCAGATGAAAGGTTCTCCCAATCAATACCCGGGTAATTGAAATCCCCTAGTATGAGAACCCTCTTTCGCTTACACATGTAGGAAATTTCATCATGCATTTTGGCAATGTAGTTTTGATCCCTATTCGGTGGATTGTAACAAACCCCAACAATAAGCTTATGACGTCTTTTGTTCTCAAGTTCAACCCATATGGTTTCAATATCACTTCTCTGCACGTTACACTCTCTAGCCTTCAAACATGATTTCACGTATATCAACACTCCACCCCCTTTCCTATCAGATCTATTTCTCAAAAAAGTATCGTATCCGGAGATGTGTAAGAAAGATTCATCCCCATCGTTTGCCCAAGATTCTGTAATGGCTATAAGATCCAAGAACTCCACAACTATCATAGTTTCTAAAAAATCTTTCTTGTTACCCAAGCTCCTGGCATTTATTAACACACATTTTAATTTGCCCGGTGGTTTGTTGTCAATCGAGAAGCCATCCAAGTCAGAGGTGGGTAATTCCCCGTCAGTACTGTTGTGATTATCATTAACTAACCCACATTCCCGACTACGTGGTCTGGGAGTAAAAAACCTGACCTAAGACTATCGTAAACCTCCCAGACCCCTCTCTTATTTAGATGGATCCCATCCGAACGAAGCCACCTATCGGTAAATGCGGGAAGCTCCAAGAACGTGACCCCAAGTGAGGAGCAAATGTCCTTCAGGCCTATATTGAATTGGTGGATCCTACTCCTATATCCCCTACTACCCCTTGGCAGCACTGGAATCACTGCCACATCTGAACCCCCCTCCCTAGCGGATAATAGTAAATCCCGGTATTCTGACAGAGACTCACTAATATTCGCTCCTACCTGATTTGTTCCCACCCACAGAATCACCCGCAAGGGCAACTTTCGGCGATGAAAAACGTCTCGAACGTTGCCAATCTTCCCCCCAGGAAGACAACAGCGCTCGAAACCCCGAAAATCCCTACACACTCGGTTCCCAAGTTCCCTAACCATAGAATCGCCGATGATTAAACCCCTATCACTATCCCCCTCTACCTCATCCACGACCACCCATTCGCCCTCTAAAATGTCGTTGTTCGTGGAGATTGCTTCTTCATCAACAGGTGGCTCGACGACCAGAGGGTCCGTTATAACCGGGCCCTCTAGCACCCTAACTTTTTCCCGTAAGGCTTCGACCTCGAGTTCCAGCCTTTTTCTATCCAAGCACCCTTTACAATTGAAACTATCAGCTACTATACCCCTAGACCAGGGAAACCTCCCGTCGCAAGCTCTACACAACACTAGTCGAGGTCGAGGCATACTATCACTATTGCTAAAGCTAGATAATAATAATAATACTTAACAATAGGAAAATGAGAAACGTTAACTGGAAATTAAAATAATGTAAAATACATTACTATGCAAAATATACGTAAGAGACTATACGAAAAAATTACGTAAAGTAGAATGCTCAGCACTAAATCACGAAGAATAAAATAAATATGTATATAAAGAATACAACACCCTCTAAAAAAAAGTATTAAGCTACGAAGTACAATTTATACTTATTAGAATTAGCTAACTATCTCAAAACACTAACACTACAACAATAGGCCCAAATGGAAGGAAAACAAAGTTATTGAGAGTACCCGGGAAAAAGTATACACTGTTTGCTAACACTAACGTCCAAAAACCTACGAACTTATATCAAAGAAGCGAGCGAACCTGGCGAAAAAACAACGAAAATGAAATGCGGACGAGAAAAATAAATATAAGTCGATCGAAAATACACAACAAAAATTTAAAATAAATGAGAGCAATATAATAAAAAAAAACCACTTATCTCACAATCCAACGTGCGCTAAAAAAAAAGAAAATCACCGCAGAATATCCGGAGAATATTCAGTCAAAAACGTAGAAAACATTTTTTTTTCCATTTAATTTTTCTGCTCTCAGAGGGGGGGGGGGGTTGACAGCCCCTACTACCTTTAATCCGCCCCTGATAGGGGGGGCCTCCAGATCAGGTTGCGCCTGGGGCCTCCCAAAATCATGATCCGCCACTGGGTGTAATCCTGTTTTCTAGTGCAGAAAATCCAGTACAGTGGAACCTCGTTTATACGATGCTCAGTTATACGACTTTCACATTCATACGACGTTACGCTTCCGTCGCAATATGAACATTCCTATACATTTTAATCTCAATTACTCAACGTTCTCACTTCGACCCGCACACCAATATTATGAAAAAACACAATCTTTGTCTGCAGTGAAAACTCGTTGCTGCAACAGTTCTTCTTGCATATTGTCACCGCAATAGCCATAAATTTTAGAATTATTGCTGACATATACGAAAATTAGCTGTTACCCGCAGCTTTGCTCGCGTGGATTTGGTAATCTGAAAATTGCTTGGCGATGATTCCTTCCAATAAAATTTGAATTCCTCATGAGCCCCTCCGGGGTTGAATTTTCAGAAATCCCGTCTTGGCGAGACTCTATTGTCAAATATAATACTGACCAAATTACATATTTATGGCAGTTTGGGCTCAGCGATGATTGCCCCATATAACTTTTGAACTTCCCTCTTATGTCCCCCTTACAGTATGAATTTTGACAAATCCATCGTTAGTGAGTTTCCTCATTACAAAATAAAACCACTGACCAAATTTCATACTTATAGCTTTGGCGATTTCGGCTCAGCAATGATTGTCCCATATAAGCTTAAAGCCCTCTCATGACCACTTTAGGGGCCGAATTTTGGAAAAACCCTTCTTAGTGAGTCTTTACGTCATGAAATAAAACTACTAACAAAATTCCATAAATATATCTCTAGCGGTTTCGACTCGGCCTGATTTCTCTGTATAACCATTAAACGCCTTTATTAGCCTTTAACCTGTCCAGTGTTTCTGACGTAATATTACGTCGGGAGTGTTAAATGGAAGAAGTAGAAACACCATTCCTTCATGCTATTGTTACGCAGTGTGTGCGCGTAACAAAGCAACCCTAAAACTTCTCGTTTGAGAGATTAAAAACACGTCCTTTTTTCACTCACAAGCATCTTTTTTCCCGCTCGTCTTTGTGTGAAGGGATGTATTTTAACATAAATTCATAGAGAAAAGACGCGAGTATATGCCAATGCACTTTTCTCCTACGCACATTCTGTTCTCAGAAATCATATAAAGTGCTATATAAAATCAAATATAATTCGTTATTTTCATAAATAATGTGCGTGATGACAATAACTGTTGTTCATTTTTGACGTGATGTTACGGTTCCTTGACCGAGTTGAACTGAATGAGAGTTCAACTTGGTTGATTAGAAGTTCAGGGGGGAACTGCAGAAAAATCAAATCATAAATGTTTGAATTCACCGTATTATTTAATATTTCGTCCGGCGTTCAGAGCTTCTCTCCTTCCCCCGAGACGGGTTAAAGTCGCAGCAGTACATGCTTCCAGCTTTTACAAGCTCCACACGTGCAGAAAAGAAATGCTGGAGAGCACCATGGTGATCTTTAAAGCATCAAGAGTGATCAATGCACGTGTCCGATTTCATGCTCACGAGCACTTGATCAACACTTCGATTGAACACCCTGTACAAAATTTCATTCAATGATTATTACAATTAATGCAGATTTCAGGTATATGAATGCGAATATCAAAGGTGCCGTAAGGTCTGCTCTTCGTTTGATGATGGGTATAGGCAGCACTCGCGACAGGTTGAAGACCCCTGATCTATGACAATGATTAGTATCCAAATCAATAGAGGCCCACGTTATAGAATAAGATTTCTCACTAAAATACCCCTCCCACCCTGGCACTGAGAACTTTTATTCCATTAGGAAGTGAAATACTGTGCATTACAGCTTCATTCCACGCACCCCCCCCCCCAAAAAAAAAAAACAGTCAGAAAATAGGGAATGATCGTTATGGTAAGTTTTTCCGTATAAGAAACTAGAGAAAACTATTCTGACTATGCAGAAGTGGCCCAGCGCCTGGGCTGGTCACACGAATCGACGGGCTCGTCAGAGCCACTCAGCCGAAACAGCGACCGTGCAGAAGTGGCCCAGTACTTGGGCTGGCCACACGAATCGACGGTCTCACCCGAGCCACTAAGCCGGAACAGTGAATAGGCAGAAGTGGCCCGACAAACCAGTCACGGCCCAGGCTCTGTCCCTCCAGGGATATAAGCCTTTTACCCTTGCGGGTTGGGTCGCGCTGGGGAGCAGGCAGAAGTGGCCCAGCACCTGGGCTGGCCACGCAGAACTAACGAACTCACTCGAATCATCTAAATAAGGACATACTGAGAAGAAACAATTGTAATAAGAATATCCAAAACATATTGTACATATCCGAATATCAAACAATGCACAAAGGCGCTGTCGCCCATGATAGTTTTATATTGGTTAAATAGAACATCCTGGGGACTTCTGGAACGGGGCTGCGGGGATTTGACTGAGGGTCCCGTCGGTCGTCGCTCGGGTTTGTGGTCCCTTCCACGGCGTGCCTGGGGTGGGGGAGCTGCTGCTGTCACAGAAAGGAGTGAAGCCCTGACGACCAGGTTTCGCGCTTGCAGCTAGGATTTAGACAGTGTGTCGGGGGTGTCAGGAAGGGGCGCTTACTGGTGATTCACCGGCGGGTGCCCCAGCCCGGCACCCCCGGCTCTCCCCAGCATGATCCAACCCACACGGGTAAAGGGCTTACATCCCGAAAGGGATAGAGCCCGGATCGTGTCTGGTCTGACAGAGAAAACTATTTGTATCCTTGAAAGGGATCACGCGTCTGATCTATGCTGCTACGCATAGCGCAAGAATTTGAAAGCTCTTATCAACACTAATTAATCAAAATGAATCTACACTTTTGATTAAAAAAAGAACCCACATAAATATTCAGCCTTTGAAGGTAAATGTCAACATCAGGTCTTGATTACAAGTCCCTACTGACAGCATATTATTCTTGTCTTTGATTTATGCGTGCTTACAAAAAACTAATGTTTCATGCCACTTTCACGTTAGGCAAAAAACTATAAATTCACCAAATATTTACTCATCGACTTCCCCGAGGGGCTGTACTATCTGCTCATGCTTATTCTCATCCCATTCGCAACTACTACTATACATTTGCTGTATTTTTTGTTCAGTGACAGTGGAAACGCAATTCATTTTGGATGCACGTGCAGAACATTTGTTGTTTTTTTCACATTCTTTATCGTTAAAATGGAAGGTGTTACGGGGCTAGATATATTTTTTTACTGGGGAGGATGGAAAACAAAAAGAATACATGCAGAGTTATTTTTATAATTAAAATATATTTTTCAGCGTTTTTACATATATTATTCAGAAGGATATTTCAGCATTTTAATTAATTTATTGAAGTTCTTTAAGCCGTACTTCATAAGGAACTACCAAAATCACATTGGAATAAAATGTATTGTTGTCCTTCATTGTCTATTTTGATGGACGTGGGTGAGATTATTACTTTGCTTCATTTATTTTATATATATATATATATATATATATATATATAAATAAAAAAACAAAATCTCGATATAATACTCTCCAGACCAAGGAAAAAAAATTATTTTAGAGAGATTATTGTTACATCGAGAGGCAGCAGCAGGGGCGTACCCAGAAATTTCGTTCGGAGGACCAAAGTTCGTTCGGGGGATAGAACAGTAGATTTGGCTATCTTTTTCCCTTTTTTCGACCATTTTCTCACATTTCGAGGGGGGGGACACCCCCAAGTCTCCCCCCCCCCCCCGCTACGCGCTTGGGCAGCAGTATCAGCATTTTCAAACAAGACTCGTAAAAGTATAGTTGTAGAGGGAATTATTGTTGTATCGTTGTAGCGAGGTTTCACTGTATAATACACTTGGTAATGAGTAGGTTTCTAATTGAATCCAATCAATTGTAAAAGGCCGACGAAATTGCATAGTTTTCTTTCAAGGAAAAACGCATCGGAATAAATTTTCAAGTCAGAGAAATAAATTTTTCATTAAATAGGCGCCATCGCGAGTAGAAAATACAATCATACGATGCTGAAGGAGTGGGCGTGTGTAGGGACCGTCAGTTGACCTGAAGAGAATGGTGTTTCGATTCGGTATAACTGTACAGTTGTGCCTGCGCAGGTATAACTGAGCGTGTGTAGGAGAAATCAAGTATAACTGCGCAGTTTTTTCCCCTTTCTAATATACGGGGTGATTATAAAAAGTTTTTTGTATTGGAATGCGAACTCCATACAGAAAAACACTAAATAGCGTTGGAATGGCACCTGTAGCACGAAAATCCCCGGAGCTAGGCAAGGAAAAAGTAAAAAGGACTTTGCCGTGCACCAGAGCATTAATGTTCGTTTCATTCGTCACACCGTTTCTTCGGCTGAGATCCCAGCCTGATCCACAAGGTCATGTGGAAAATTTGTGAAACACAATAAAATGCTTTATTTTATGCTGCTTCTCTGTCCTTATTGGTTGTCCTCACTTTTAGCCTATCTACCGCCGGTGATTTTCATGCTACAGTTGCCGTTCGAACGCTATTTAGGGTTTTTCACAATTCCAATACAAAAAACTTGGTGTTGCCATTTGATATTTTCGAAATTTTCTCACTGTAACCGTAACTGTTAGAGTGACACTGTTGTTTTCCATATCATTCTTGAGCGCATACATCAAAACACCTTATGCCAAAATTTCATTCAGTTTCTGTGAATGGTATGATAGTTAGGGGCCCATATGTCGGGATAGTTTTTTTATAATCACCCTGTATATACATATATTTCGATCCTTCTTTCTTCCCTCTTCTTTATTACTGATAACGAAGCTGAACAATGGTAACTGAGTAATTTGGTTTCGAGACGGATTGCCTTTAAATTAGAAGAAATTTTTCTAATGGCGTAATTTTCCCGATATTTATTTTTTTACAATTTCCTATCGAATAAAGAAATCGAAATAAAATTTCAGAAATACTTCGACCATTATTCCAATGCACATTTTTTTCTCTGAAATCAGTCTATTTTCAATAAATTTTCCCGAAATTATAAACGCCGAAAAACACATGAACTCTATAATCAATTTTTTATTGATTATTTGTAGAAGGGTTTTTAAACCAGGGGGTCCGTGACCTAGGATGTGAAAAACAATTAACTCTAGGGCCGTAAGTAGGATTTTTATCGCCCTTTCAAACTTTAAAATTCTATAATTTTATAACGGTGTTCTTTGTTCCCATCTAAAATTGCCGCCCCCCCCCCTAAATTTTGCTACCCGGGGCAGTTGCCCCCCCCCCGCCCCACTAGTTTCGGCCCTGATTAACTTATTGTTATTGCGTAGCCTATATACTGAATATTATTGGTGGTGTTTTTATATTGTTAACGGTTATACCGTCATCACAAAGGGTCTGTGAAACACAAACGGGTTAAGAACCTGTTGATGTTATAGAATGCAATTTCCGTATTGAGCTCAGCGCCCTCATGCGGTAATGTGGACTATTTGTCCGTCGTACCGTACGCACGTTAGTAATTTTTTTAATCCCTCTTTAATTTATTATGTGTAGTAAATGTTTATATTATACATAATGCGTGTCTATGGATTCTTTCACGGACGTTCATAGGTTATGGGCCCAGGCACACGCCCATAGACCTTGGTAAAAGCGAGGATTCGTTTTTGAGATAAGAAACAACGTGGTGACGAAAGAGATGGCGGCGATCACATTCGGGAAGATCGAAGCACTAGGAAAAAGCAATTACGAGACATGGCGCATACAGATGAAAGCTTTACTAGTGAAAAACAATGAATGGACATATGTCACGGGTGAACGACCTACTGAGGGAGCAGAACTCTCAAGATGGGAAAATGGTGACGATAAGGCGAAAGCGGACATTATTCTTTCAATTCAGCCATCGGAGTTGAAACAAGTAAAGAAATGCGAAACCGCAAAGGAAATATGGCAGAAGCTCGAGGACATTTATCAGTCGAAAGGTCTTGCTCGTAAAGCAGCTCTTCTGAAGTCGTTACTACATCTAAAAATGAAACCAGAATCAGATGTTCAAGACCACCTGCTATTTAGTGTTTTTCAGTATGGAGATCGCATTCCAATACAAAAAACTTGGTGTTGCCATTTGATATTTTCGAAATTTTCTCACTGTAACCGTAACTGTTAGAGTGACACTGTTGTTTTCCATACCATTTTTGAGCGCATACCTCAAAATACCTTATGCCAAAATTTCATTCAGTTTCTGTGAATGGTATGATAGTTAGGGGCCCATATGTCGGGATAGTTTTTTTATAATCACCCCGTACATTAGCTCAGTCGACTCCACCTTTGACGCTGGGGGGGGGGGGGCGTATCTCCGCGCATGCTGCCTGCTCCACGCTTGTGGAGGCTACGGTTTCTTTCACAGGCTTCTGTGGTCTAGATACTGTGTTTCTCATCTGTCGGGACGGAGCAACACCTTCTATAGCAGAAGGCCTCCGCGCGAAGCTCGTGACGTCATTGAAGTTTCTCTTATAGTTTTGGATATATTATGACCGATTGGCCGCGGTATCATGAAGGTTGAAAACCACTGATCTAGAGCCTAGGACAGTTCCCAAGTTTTTGTTTTACGGTCCCTTCAATCATTGGGTGGCAAAGGCATTATGGTTGAAAGTTCTGGCTTTCCATAGGTGGGTGAGATGCCCCCCCACCCCTTCTGCCTTGTCAGGAAGAAAACACAACATGAGGTGGGGACTAAAATGAAAAAAATAAAAACTTCTTTGCTCGCAAGCAAAGAAAAATAGGGAGAAATTCGCCATGAACACAATTTTGGAAAAACCGCCCAAAAAACCGCCACCCGCCAAAGCCAAAAATTTCCCGCCGAACCGTTTTCAAACCAGCCCAATTTGGCGGGAAAACCGCCAATCTGGCAACTCTACGTTGTGCAATCGAATCACGAGACGACCTTCCGAAACCAGACGCGTTATGGATAAAAATTTCCAAAGAGTTCGTTGCACGTGGTGTTAGCAATCAACGTCAAAGTGATGGTGCTTTTTCGGTACATACCAAGAAGAAATCGTTCACGAAAAGAAAGCAGTTTCGGTGGTTTCGGTGTAACAAGGTAGGCCATAAGATTTCGGAATGTTATTTGAATAAAGATAAAAAGAAAGAGCCATCGAAGCCACCGGCAGTGGGTCTGATGACAGATAAAGGTCTGGACACACATATCCGCACCGTGCCCGACACGTGCGTCGGCCGAGTGTAGGTCATCACACGGTCAAAGAATAATTCTTTGCTAAGCAATGCAGCCGTTCACACATATCCGCACCGTAGCCGAGCACCGTCACCGCACCGCGTCCGCACCGTCACCAACTAGTTTATTTTATATTTTTACGGTGACGGTGCGGTCTCGGGGGAGAGAGAGCGCAGATTTTTTTTATAAAAGAGGAGAGAGCTCATTTATTTTATGTCGCTTCTCAATTTTCATCAATTGCTGAATTATTAATTCCATTTATTTCTTGATTTTAATCAATTTCTGCATTATTACTTTTATTAATTCTGAATTTTCAATAGTTCTGGAATTATTTCTTCCGTTAATTCTAAATTTTAATCTATTCCGAAATTATTTCTTTCATTAATTCTGAATTTTCATTGGTACTGAAATAATTTCTTTCAATTATTTTTAATCCATCGATTCAAAAGTTTTCCTTAATTTTTGTGTTAATTCACATTTGTGTTGTTATTATTATTTTTTTTTGTATGGGGGTATTTCTTAGCGTTCGTGTATATTCAGTATGCCGATTCCCTCTTCCCACAAAATATATGAAATCTTGTTAAAGAGAGGGGGTGTCCTAAACATTTTTCGTGCCCCGAAATTGTTTGGACGCACCTGGCCCCGCTTCTGTGGTACTAGCGTAATATGTAGAAAACATATGGATAAACATTTTCACAACTTTGATGGGAAAACAAAGTTTAAAATTATGTTTCACATAGCATGTAACGGAATTTTGCCAGGGAGATTTTTGTTAAAATAATAATTTAAACTTGGAAAACTAACTGGGTTTAATTTCCGATGCTCTATAAATGAATCATTGTTTTGGTTTTAACATAAATTATATAAATAGAAAATGGTTCGAAAGTTTTTGGGTTTTTACTTATGGAAAAATATATGAGACATTTTAAATTTGGTACTCACATCAGATGCAACATGTTAAGCCATAAATGCTTAACTCATGTCCTGTGCTCCAAATGCGGCCCTCGGAAGCATTTGATGTGGCCCGTGACAACAAAAAGCAAAACAAGGCTCTCGAGTGGTCTCAAGCACATTTCAAAATCACTTGAGCGACTAACGGCACACCTCCAGTTCACTTAAGTGGATCGTGATACATTTGCAGATTATCCTATTTGAGTGGTTAGTGGCACATTTCCAGATCTCTCGAGTGGCCCGCGGCACGCTTGCAGATCACTTAAGCGACACGTGCCACTTCTTTTTAGATAATTTTGGAGGATCGAGACTCATTTCTGGATAACTTAAGAAGCCCGCGAAATATTTCAAAACAATGAAGTGGCCGACGCCTTCCAAAAAGGTGTTTCAGCGACTGGGACTTTGGCAATGAGTGCTTTAAATTACTATCGAATACTGGTGAGGCTTTATCATTGAATCAAGCCCCGGCAAACTAAACACCCCAATTGTTATTGATTTTAATATCCATTTGCCATCTGCAGAGCAGCCAATTTTCAGTTTAGAAGATTCCGCGAACACACACACACACACACACGGAGTAAAAGATATGCTCGCTCTTTCGTACAATATGCTCCTACTGAGCTGAGATACACTTCTCCGAGGTGTTATCGGAATTTGACACCACCTGCCCCTACAGATGATTATATTTATGATGGCCTGTTGACTCTGAATAAAAAAAAAAAACGAGTGTGTAGGTGAGGAAGAGAGTAGCGCTCTCTCCCACAGATTGTTTTAATTTCTATATGACTTTTTTTTTTTTTTTCTCTCTCTCCACTTTTATCACTCCGTAAATAATCTCCTCTCTCCAAACTATAAACAAGAATGCATATAGTCAAACTAAGCAAATGGCCGTCTTTTTATTTCCAGCTGCATTTAAAGATCCTTTTTTGCGGGTTTGTCACATACAAAAAATCTATCGGAGATCAATCCAAAATAAAAACAAAATTAAAGTTTCTATAAAAAACACATGCACACACACATATACAGACAGATAAAAAATTTATATACATGTGTAGATTATTTACAGAAATGTTTAGAACAATTAATTATTGTTAATTTACGCTAGGGTTATTATATCCAAATCACTCTTGTTAATTAATTTACTGAACATTTTGATTACACCGAACCGGTTGCGTTAAAGACTTGAAGCAATCGACACAGCTTCGTAGTCAGCATACGGCAGCGACACGGGCAACACACGGAAAGGTGTGGTCTGAAGAGGAACGAGCCGAGCCACGGCCAACTGACGCCCGAGCTACGGTCCTGGCACGGTGCGGATATGTGTGTCCAGACCTTAAATTGGAAACTAATACGGTAGGCTCTATTGAAACTGATCTATGGTGTTTGGATAGTGGCTGTACGAGTCATGTGCAAGGATCAGAAGAAATTTAGCAATTTGGAAACTTCGACGATAAGCAACGTGAAGCTGGCGGATAGTGGACATACTCAAGTACTTGGAAAAGGCAAGTTGGATATCAAGACAAAAATCAACGGTCGTGATGGCAAGGCATATATGGAAAGCGCATTTTATGTTCCCGACCTGCGTACGAATTTGATGTCTGAGGTTAAAGTTTGTGACAAGAACTTTACTGTGACTTTAAACAAGGAGAAAGCCGTCTTATGGAATGCTAGTTCTAAAACGCGTATCATCGCTGACAGAATCGGAAACTTGTATTTCCTACAGAGGAGTGAAATGGCAACTACAGCAAGTGAATCTTTCGACACGCGAACAAAAAGGAAAGTGGATCCAGCGAGATGGCATGAAAGAATGGGTCATCTAAATGTTCGTGATATCGAGAGGGCTGTGAATCGGCGATCAGTCAATGGTTTGGTCAACGTGAATTTTCCGGACGATTTTGTGTGTGAAATCTGCATTGAAGGAAAGCTGAGCCAAGCATCGTTTCCGAATCGTGCCGTGAGATGTTCAGAGAAGCTTGGGATCGTTCATTCGGATATTTGTGGTCCTATGCGAACACAATCAAAAGGTAAAGCTTTTTATTTTATAACTTTCATTGACGATCATTCACGTTGGTGTGAGGTTAGATTTTTGAAACATAAAAGTGAAGTGCTTGCTGCTTTCAAATCGGTAAAACAATTGATGGAAAAGAAAACTGGTTGCAAAATTAAGGTGCTGCAATCAGATAACGGTGGTGAATATTTAAGTGAGGAATTCAATAACTATTTGAAGAGTGAAGGAATTACTAGGAGATTAAGTGTTAAAAATACTCCTGAGCAAAATGGAGTTTCTGAGAGAAAAAATCGTACACTGTTAGACATGGCTCGATGTTCTTTGATTCAATCGAAGTTGCCTACTTCTTTTTGGGCTGAAGCCATATCAACGGCAAATTATATCAGAAACAGATGTCCTTCAAGTACTCTTGATTACAAGACGCCATTTGAAATTTGGAATGGCCGAATGAATTCGGCTGCAAAGTATGTTTGGAATAATAATAAAAATAGGGGTAAATTTGAAGCTCGTGCGAAACCAGGTGTATTCATTGGATACTCTGAAGAATCAAAAGCTTTTCGTATTTGGCTAACTGATGAAAAACGAATGGAAATATCTAGAAGTGTCAAGTTTTTGGAGACTTTTACAGACATCGCTGGTAAGCGATTCGAGGACTTCGAACCCGAAAATCAGTCAAAATCCGAAAATCGTGAAATTGAAGTACCGCTACTCCAGGTCAACCCCGATGATGGTGTTTGCGAAGAATTTGAAGATGCCAATGGAGATACGAGTGCTGACAGGACTGTGACCAGCAGTTCAACGAGGCGTGGCAGAGGACGACCGAAGATGATTCATTCCGGTTCAAGAGGACGCCCTCGGAAGCAGTATCAAACGGGGGATTGTGATACAGCTGAGATACCCATTGACTCAGCGGTGTCTTCTTCAAACTCAAGAGAATGGAAAAATGCATTGGCTGAAGAACTGAAGTGTATTTTAAAAAATGATACATGGGTAATAGTTGATCGACCTGAGAACTGTAATATAATTGGTAGTAGATTTGTGTTATCAAATAAGTATAATGCTGATGGGTCTTTAAATCGTAGAAAAGCTAGGCTAGTTGCTCAAGGTTTTAATCAAAAACCTGGTGTAGATTTTGGTGAAACGTTTGCACCTGTTGCTCGCCAAAGCTCTATCAGATTGTTAATGGCTGTAGCTGTAAAAATGAATGTAAATGTGCATCATTTTGATGTTACAACTGCATTTCTAAATGGTACTCTTGAAGAAAATATTTTTATGGAATGTCCTAAATATTTGAGTGACATATTATGTGATATTGTTTATGCTGCAAAAGATCATGATTTAGTTGCGAAAGCTAAAAATATGTTGAACGAATTATCAAGTGGTAACGAAGTATGCAAATTAGTCAAAACATTATATGGTTTGAAACAGTCTGGGCGACGCTGGTTCTTGAAACTTGATCAAATTTTGAAATGTTTTGGTTTTGATAATACCGTTACAGATCCTTGTGTATATTTTATGTCGTGTAAAGGTAAGTTAACTATTTTAACTGTATATGTGGATGATATTCTGGTATTTTCTCAAGATTGTGATACAATTTTTGAATTGAATGAGCATTTGAAAAGGGAATTATCTGTTAAATACATGGGACTAGTCAAACATTGTCTTGGTGTGGAGTTCAATCAGAAAAATGGAAAAATTTCAATGAGTCAATCTGGTTATATTAGAAATCTTTTGGATCGTTTTAACATGGCTGATTGTAATCCCGTTTCAACTCCGATAGACATTAGCACAAAGCTCAAAAAGTCTGATGGTAATGAAGAAATTGATTTTCCCTACAGAGAATTAGTTGGGGGCTTTGATGTATTTAGCTGTTTGTACTAGATCAGATATTGCTCATGCAGTCAGTAACCTAAGTCAATATTTAACATGTTTTGATAATTCTCACTGTATTGCTGCTAAACGTGTTTTGAGATATTTGAAGAAAACAATTAATTATGGCTTAATTTTTGAATGTTGCAATGATTATTTATATGGATATACAGATGCAGATTGGGGAAATGATAATAATGATCGTAAATCTTATACTGGATATTGTTTTGTACTAAGTGGAACTGTAATTTCGTGGGAATCCCGTAAGCAAAAAACTGTTGCTTTAAGTTCAACTGAAGCAGAATACATGGCACTAACAGAAGGAGTTAATGAAGCCATTTATTTACAAAAAGTGATTTCGGAGTTAAGAATTCATGATATATTTGAAACTAAAATATTTGTTGATAATCGTAGTTCCATAAAATTAGCTGAAAACTCTGTGTATCATAGTCGTACTAAACATATCGATATCCAACATCATTTTGTTAGAGAGGAAATGAAAATTGAATGAAAATATTATATCATTAGAATATGTGTCCACGACTAAGATGCGAGGTGATATTTTAACCAAAGGTCTCTCACAATGTAAACATGTAAACTGCCTGAAATTGCTTCGTGTACGTAATGTTTCTGAATTATAATTTTTTGTAAGCAATCGAAATTTGCATTCAGGGGGAGTGTTGATGTTATAGAATGCAATTTCCGTATTGAGCTCAGCGCCCTCATGCGGTAATGTGGACTATTTGTCGCTATTTGTCCGTCGTACCGTACCCACGTTTGTAACTTTGTTAATCCCGCTTTACTTTATTATGTGTAGTAAATGTTTATATTATACACAATGCGTGTCTATGGATTCTTTCACCGACATTCATTGAACCCCTGATTTATTTTATCATTATAATTTCTGGGCCAAACAAAGAAGACTTAGAACCAGCGAACTAAAATATGAAGCAAAATGTTCTGATAATAATAAGTAAAGTCTTCTCTGCTGTAACAAAAAAAAACCTCTCAGATCAACTGATGAGAAAGTTTCATTTATTTTTTCAATACGTGTTATATAGGCATAACGGATAAATAAATGAATAAAAGAATCCAGTACCTATTTAACTGGGGAGTTTTAGTATTTTATTGGTGCTACTTAGTACTGGGGAGTGTTATTTACAATTTGTGCGAAGAATTTAGAAATGGTTTATTAACTACAACAGCATGGGCTGAGATACGGGGGGGGGGGGGGCACTGCCCCCAGCGTCAAAAGTGGAGTCGACTGATCTAATGTATATGTGTATATATGAATTGACATCATCGTCGTGCCCCCCCCCCAGACTTACAAGTCTAGTCCGCCTATGTACAGGGGTACGCACTTATCTGACCTTTTTTTCGTCCCACTCTCTTAATATTCGGATAATCACGGATACGAATTTACAAAGCTTCTTTTCATTTTAAAAGAAGTTACTTATCCGGATTTTATTCTCGTAATCCGGATTATACTTTCAACAATACACATAAAATAGACGAGTAGAAGAGCAATCGAGACAGCCTTGGATAGGTATCTTCATCCATTCTGAGAAAATTATGTAAATTTTTCGGTGCAAATTTCAATTCCTGTAATAATTTAACGAGGAAAAAAATTGTTGCCTTTTCCTTAATCAACCTTTGCACAACATTACCCGTCTTTTTTTTGGAAGTTATAACTTTTACTGCCGTAACCAATCCAACTACACCAGGGCCGTAGCACACCTTTTCGGGGTCCCCCCCTTAAAAAGCAAAAAATTATACAAAATAAGTGTTTATTTTTTGTGATCAGCCCATTCGGTTAGAGACCCCGGAGCAGTGCCCCTTTGCCCCAGCTTAGTTACGACTCTGAACTACATATAAAGTATCATTTGTAGAAATTATGTTTAGAAAATTTTGAACTTTAGAGCGCGCTCGCTGAAAAATCCGAACTGATTGACAGACGCGAAGAAAGAGATCGAAGAATGAAAATATCCCACAGATCACCTGAAGCGTTTCCAGAGACTTCGCCTGCACAGGTATAACTGAGCGTGTGTAGGGCCTTTATGCTTATATTGTCATAATCGGTGCTGATACGGATCGGATTCCTGATAAGCATGAGTGGATAGTACAGCCCCAGTCTCCGTGTGCTGTATCTATATATCTTCTATTGTTGTGTTATCTTAAACCTTCCATTATTACAAATAGCAGCATGAACACCGGTTACGAATCCACACACACACGGGAAACAAAACTGACTAGTCCATTTCAGGTTAACTTTGCAGTGAAGAGAAAGGTAGAGAGTGGGTAAAGATTCCTTCGCCGCAAAAAATATAGTTGCCATATATCGGAGGTTTACGATGATCCTTTATACAAAATATTTCAGTTTTTTTCTGATTTTGAAAAAAATATCATTTGAACCGATGTTTATTCGTTTAAATTTTTTAAATTAGAAAAAAATATTGGTTACTATTATCAAAAATCCATGGCAAGCGCAACAACATTTTGGCGCGATATCCTAAAAATTTTTCCCGCCAATATATCACTGTCGTGTTTTTTTCGAACACAATTACAGTATATACTGTATATTTATTTTTTATATCGTTATTTGGTTGAATTTTCCATAACGATACAATATTTCATTCAGTTTTACATGCAGTTATAGGCTTACATCAATACGGATATTCAATCAGTTTTTTTTTTCCCGAAAATAGGCTTCAGGGAATTCAGATATTCGCTCATAGATTAAAGGAAGTGTTCCTCTTCCACGAGAGAGAGCGCCGATAGATACCGTTGTGAGATCCTCTTTATGAGTGCAGAAGTTTTGGTTCTAGGTCCTCTTTTTTTTTTAATTATTTATTTCTTGCCATGTTCATGGAAGTAGTAATTTCCGAATCCTCTATATAGTCGATCACGGAGAGTGTTGACAAGGGTCACGTCTTCCCACACGAACGCCATCTTCCACACTCAGCAGGGGCCACCTGTTTCTCCAGATGCCCCTTGACTTTAGTGTCTCTTCAGATAAAATAAGCGAGAGAGAGGGAGACCACAGGTTTAGACTTGCATCTTTTATATGACAGTTGTATCTTTCTTTTCACCGGAGATAGCCACGCTAAAAAGTTGTCTGCTCTTCCATTCCTGATTGCTACATTTTTGGTTTTTGAATACTCACTCTAAACAAAAGTCGATAAGACATCCGTAATAACCATGATCGGCACATCAACCGTAACAAAACACTAAAACTGTCGTGAAAACAAGTGGCATCAACGTATACCGTTCATATAGGGGGGGGGGGGGCTGGATTATTTTTATTTGGTGCTATTCCTGCATTTACACGTGAAAACAGAGTTAATCTGCTTGTTCTTAATTAATTTTTTAATTGGCTTCAAAAATTTTATTTAACGTTCATTTTTTCCATATAAATTGAAGAAAAAATTAAAAACCCTCAAGTTTTTAAGAGCAATGGTTAATATACAGTATTTTAAAGTTATACGTTGCTTTCATATTATTGTTTGGAATTTTTTTTTATAAATAAATTTCAGCTGAGGGAAGTGAAGTATTACTGTTTTTCGAAATTTTTAGTATTACTTACGGCACGTCAATGAAGAGTAAGTAACGCGCTGATATAAGATAATTATTTTTTCTAAATTTTAAAACACTTTTCAATCAAAAAGCAAAACAAATGATTTCAAAAATCTTACTTTAATTTCTTAAAGTATCAGCAGTCGTTTTTTTTTAATTCTATAATTATTACTAAAACTTACTTATTACTGTGCAAATTTATTTACACGCATTACGTTGCAAGTAAAAAAAATTTTTTCTCAGTGAGATTGGCGAGAATCGGCCATACCTTACCGAGGCCGCGCATCGATACATTGGTTAAGCTTTCGTTCCCATAGCAATGAGTGATGTGGTTTCCCCTCGTAGCTTTCCCTTCACTGCAAAGTTAACCTGAAACGGACTATAGACATCTCTTTCCCCTTCCTCATTACCACGCATTAATGTAATCGTATCTTCTTTTTTGGCTACTTTCTGCTCAGAGAAACCTGAAATGCATTTCGTTTAAAAAGTTGATAGGATTCGTGACATGCGACGGGTTAATACTCGGTAATAAGGATGGAAAAGAGATGTATAGCTAAATTTTTTTCCCGTGTATGGATTCCACACTAGTTTTCGTGATGCTATTTGAGTGTGAAGATCTACGTACTGTATATAAAATTGATTTTCTGTCTGTGTGTGTCTGTATGTTCTCTATACAAATTTAGATCGATCGTCGCCAAATTTTACATATATACCAAATGGGACCCGACTTGAACGATGGGCTACTTTAAAATTTCGTCAGAGCAGGGCAAATGCCCAAGTGGGCAAAAAACTGTCGGGCAACAGTGGTTTTTGGGTCTCAACAATCACTTTCGGAACATTTACTTTGGTTACCGTGGTTCCCTAGCAATGCGTTTCAGACGTGTATATGCCTTTACAATGGTTTGTCACTTCTTTAACGCTGCCATTGTATGTGTAATAGTTTACGCCTTTATAATGGTTTGCCACTTTTTTCAATCCTCCCACTAATGAGAGCTTTTTGAATAGACGTCGTCATCATCAGTATCACTTTGATTACTTTGTAAGGCAAAGGATGATCCCCATAGAAATCAGCGTTAAAATTGCCGATTTTACTGTAGAAATGCGGAATTTAGTGGGGTTTTCCGCCACATCAATAATTTTAAAAATTGCATTGAATTCTCGATTTTTGAAATATTGAGTTCGCTTAGAGATACGAAACCCAGAAAATTCAATATGAAGTAATTAGCCGGACCTACTTTTGAGTGGGATATCCAGGTAATAACATTGATTTCAACTTTTTATTTGCATCTTCTCAAGCTCCAGAATGAAAATGTGTCTTTTAATATTCAACTGCATAAATTCATATAGTTTAGGTTGTTTCAAAATTACTTATGGTCCCATAAAGTACATCGAATAAATTCCATAGCTTTAACTAAGCATTTTTGGAAGCTGAAACAGGCAGATGGATAACGTGAAGTTCGGGGGGGGGGGAAAGAAATCGGAAAAAATATATATATATATTTTCATTTCTACGTTTCTTTAAATCTAGATTTGTTTATTTCATGAGTCGCGCAGGAAGTCGCCATATGGGTTAACAAGGGCACTGTTTGTATGTCCCTCAAAGAAAGAGCAAGATATCACGTGATCCAAAAAGCCTCATTGAAGAAAACCCGGACAGCGCCAGGTATTATACCTAGTAAATATATAATAATAGAAGATTTAAGATAACACAACAATAGACGATGTATAGATACAGCACACGGAGACTGGGAGACGTCTATGAGTAAATATTTGTTGAATTTATCGTTTTCTGCCGAGTTCGAAAGTGATATGGAACATCAGTTTTTTTGTATTTACGCATAAATATAGAAGAAGAATAGTATCCTCTCAGTATGGACTTGTGATCAATACCTGATGTTGGTATTTACCATCAAAGGCTGAATATTTATGTACTATTTATGCGATTTTTTTATTGAAAAGTGTAGATTCATTTTAATCAATCAGTTTTGATAAGAGCTTTCAAATTCTTGCGCTATGCGTAGCAGCATAGATAAGACGCGGGTCCCCTTTCACCGATAAAAACTCCCCATAACGATCATATCCCGTTTTCTGACTGTTTTTTTTTTGGGGGGGGGGTGCGTGGAATGAAGCTGTAATGCACAGTATTTCACTTCCTAATGGAATAAAAGTTCTCAGTGCCAGGGTGGGAGGGGTATTTTAGTGAGAAATCTTATTCTATAACGTGGGCCTCTATTGATTTGGATACTAATCATTGTCATAGATCAGGGGTCTTCAACCTGTCGCGAGTGCTGCCTATACCCATCATCAAACGAAGAGCAGACCTTACGGCACCTTTGATATTCGCATTCATATACCTGAAATCTGCATTAATTGTAATAATCATTGAATGAAATTTTGTACAGGGTGTTCAATCGAAGCGTTGATCAAGTGCTCGTGAGCATGAAATCGGACACGTGCATTGATCACTCTTGATGCTTTAAAGATCACCATGGTGCTCTCGAGCATTTCTTTTCTGCACGTGTGGAGCTTGTAAAAGCTGGAAGCATGTACTGCTGCGACTTTAACCCGTCTCGGGGGAAGGAGAGAAGCTCTGAACGCCGGACGAAATATTAAATAATACGGTGAATTCAAACATTTATGATTTGATTTTTCTGCAGTTCCCCCCTGAACTTCTAATCAACCAAGTTGAACTCTCATTCAGTTCAACTCGGTCAAGGAACCGTAACATCACGTCAAAAATGAACAACAGTTATTGTCATCACGCACATTATTTATGAAAATAACGAATTATATTTGATTTTATATAGCACTTTATATGATTTCTGAGAACAGAATGTGCGTAGGAGAAAAGTGCATTGGCATATACTCGCGTCTTTTCTCTATGAATTTATGTTAAAATACATCCCTTCACACAAAGACGAGCGGGAAAAAAGATGCTTGTGAGTGAAAAAAGGACGTGTTTTTAATCTCTCAAACGAGAAGTTTTAGGGTTGCTTTGTTACGCGCACACACTGCGTAACAATAGCATGAAGGAATGGTGTTTCTACTTCTTCCATTTAACACTCCCGACGTAATATTACGTCAGAAACACTGGACAGGTTAATGTAATCGTATCTTCCTTTTTTGGCTACTTTCTGCTCAGAGAAACTTTAAATGCATTTCGTTTAAAAAATTGATATGATTTGTGACCTACTACGGTTTAAGGGTCGAATTTTGGGGAAAAAAAAAACTTAGTGAGTCTTTACGTCGTGAAATAAAACTACTGACCAAATTTTATAAATAGTGTCTAGCGGTTCCGGCTCGTCACTATTTCTCTGTATAACCTCTGAACTCCTTTATGTCCCCCTTAGGTGTTGGATTTCGAAAAACCTTTTCTTAGTAGGTCTTTGCTCTTCATGAAATGAAACTAGTCACCAAATTTCATATTCACAACTTTAGTGGTTTCTGCTCGGCGATGATGAATCAGTCAATGAATCAAGACATGTTATTATGTGTGTGTGTGTGTCCGTCCCAAAGAAACTGGTTTTAATTGTTTTGACGGCCATATGTTCTTTCAGAATTTTTTTTTTCTTCCAATGTTTCCAGCGTTATCTCCCAGAGGATAAGAAAGTCCACAAACACACTGTAATCAAGTATTTGGAGGGTACAGGTCTGCCGATAATAGACACATTACACCGAGTTCTTTCGATCATTTCCTGTAGAATTTTCTTTCGTTCTGGTGCTTTGCTTGGTAGCAGTGTCAAATTCACCGTTCGTATTGTCTAGAAAACGAAAGGCGCTTTCTTTAAGAGATTAAACTGGAAATTTAAGAGGAATTGGAAAAGAATTTTAATTAATGACGAAAGTTGATTTGCAAAACCGTTGAACATTCCTGTGTCAATTTGAAAACAATTATAAAGCAAAGAAACAAAATCAAAGCCTAGGCTGCGAGTTGCAAATCATCGTGCCAAAAACATGAGTCCAAGATGAGAAATTTTTCGAAGTCGAGAAGATATTTTTGCAATTCTTTCACCCAATGTCGTGTTTCAAAACCAATGTTCTGTTAAATTTTATTTTTTGAACCCTTTAAGTGGCAATGACGAGATATCTCCCCTGTGTAAAAGCCTCTTATTTCAGCATTGACAATCCCAGCTATTTGGTAAAAATTATTTCTCAATGGAAAACTGTTCCCTATACCACTTAGCTGAAAATCACCCACCTGCTGAAAATCGGAAGAAAGCGTACTTCATTGAAAAAGATATGGCATTTTTGAGGGAGGTTTAGTAATTTTCAATTACCGAGTAAAGATTTAAGTGATTTGAAATGCGTTTTAATTTGTTAAATTGCATTAAAACACATTGCAATAAAACACATTGAAATTTATAATGTTTTGTTTGTCTGTGGGGAGGGGAGAAGTCATTTTTTTTTAAAAGAAGTCAGTTATTCGACTTACAAATTTATACGACGTTCTGACTGGACCTCTTGAATATCGTATAAACGAAATTCCACTCCAACAATACTAACCCCAAAATGAAGAATTCTATTAATTTTTGAAAATTCGCGCTCGCCCAATTTGTGCAATCAAATTTTAAGCAAAACGCTTATTTTCAGCAACAGTAGCTCGAGCACAACACGTTATCAACATCATCTGACAACAAGGGAAATAGTTGTTACAGAAGTAAAACTAACATGACGGACATGGGTGTTTACGACACTTGGTTGTCTCGAATCAATATTAAAACTTCATAAAAACAAGATTTTATGCTCTCCTAAAAAATTCATTTCTTTGAGGAGACCTGGTAAAATATTTGAAAACCCTTACATAGAAAAAAGATATTTAAAAACACTTCGTCTATTTAGCTCCCAAAATTTACAATGCCTTGCCATTCGAATTTACAAATATAGCTTCATATTCTAAATTTAAAAAAGGAATTATTTCGTTACATTGCTGCTATCACTAACATTGAAGACTATTTTTAAATGTAGATCATTGGACTATGCTAATGCTGTACTTGAATTAAAATGACCGTTTCATGTTTATAACTACAGTTTTATTAATATTGTGTATTAAAGTATACATGATTGAAAACTCTGAACTATGATCATTAATCTCGTTGATTGGTTGCCAGTACGGGTATAATTGCCCCTTTGCAACTCATATACATATATATATATAGATAGATAGATATAGATGTGTGTGTGCGCGCATTTTTTTTCTCTCTCTATTTATTCTCTAAATTGTTCTTCACACCAAGAATCTGTATGTTTAATTTTTTTTAAATTTGAATAACTTTTATTGATAGATGCTGAAAAAAAAATTGAGCAGAATTATAAATTTATTACATTTTTTTCTGATTAAAATTTACCAAATGCAATTACGAATGACATGTAAATGTGTTAGTATACATTTAAGTAAACAGAAGACCTAGATGAAAAATTTTTTGAGAATATTTTTGAATATATATATATATATATATAAAATCTAAATTTTCCTTACATCTGACAATTCTCACCTGTTGACGGTAATAGAATTTGTATCGAATTTGCATAAGAAAGTTCGCTCGTTGAAAAATTAACGCAGTAAGTATTTGTGAGAGGGAGCTTGAAAAGTAAATAATAGGCCTTTTAATACTAGCATTCAATAAAAAATAATAATTTTCAAACATTTTATATATTAGCATTTTTTTTTTCATTTTTGCTTCCCATGCTTTTATGACATAGTTGTATTGATAACTCGCGGCTTCACTCGCGTAGGTTTGATAATCTGAAAATTGCTTGGGGATGATTCTTTCCAATAACATTTGAATTCCTCATGAGCCCCTTCGGGGTTGAATTTTCAGAAATCCCGTCTTGGCGAGTCTATATTATAAAATATAATACTGACCGAATTTCATATTTATAGCTTCCAGCGGTTTGGGCTCAGTGATGATTGCCCCCATATAACCTTTGAATCCCCCCCCCCCATGACAACTTACAGTATGAATTTTGAAAAATCTTCCCATTACTAAATAAAACTATTGACCAAATTTCATATTTATAGGTTCAGCGATTATTGTCCCATATAAACTTTGAGCCCCCTCGTGACCACTTTAGGGGCCAAATTTGGAAAAAAAAACCCTTCTTAGTGAGTCTTTACGTCATGAAATAAAACTACTGACCAAACTTCACAAATATAGCTGCAGCAGTTTCAGGTTGGCATAATTTCTCTAAATATATGCTTATGATCCACCCTCTTATGATCCACTTAGGGGTCGGATTTTGGAAAACCCCTTCTTAGTGAGTCATGAAATAAAACTACTGACCCAGTGTCATATTTATAGCTTCAGCTGATTTGGTTCGGCGATGATGAATCAGTCAGTCAGTGAATCTATTAGGACATGTTATATGTATAGATAACAAGATCAAAGTTTCTAAAAATCACGCCTAATTCGAATGAAATAAAAAAGACAATTAAAAGTATGATTATCAGAAAGTTCAAAAGGTAATTATCTCCTCGAGTTGGATTTCATTCAGCCCAATAAAATTCAACTGACATACGGATTTCAACTGAAATGAATCCGAAAAAAATATTTTTAGTTGAAGTTACCTCATAAGTATAAATACCGAAATTTCTTATTTTAAATGTTTGAATTGTTGTTAACCTGGTACTTGAAAATTTCTCCTGCACTATACGCTTACAATGAAGATAAAAAAAATACAACTCAAAAATGTTGAATTATACATAATAATGAAAATTGTTTTTTTGTTTTACCACGAAGAAAGCCATAATTTGTTTTATACATTTGATTAGGGAACATTTTGTAAAAGCAGTGTTTACTGAATTACACTTTTGTGGTAATGCAGTAAATACTTTTACTGGGGAGAAACATCGAACTCTCTCTCTGAATTTATTAATTAACATATTAAAAAACACTAATGGTTCCCCTTCTCCTTCCCCCCCCCCCCCGTGCTGTCATCTGGTAAGCGCGTAAAGAAGTTATACCGCCTTTATATTCCAAAATACCAATACTCAACAGCGTATACAAGGGACGTTATGAGAGTTTACATGTTGTTGGTACTTTTTTTTAAGTTACCATCAGTCAAGGAGGTTGTAATCCCCTGGAGGTGATATCACGTACAAAAATTGAAGCCGTTATGGCAACCCTATAGGCTGACTAAGTAAGCCCAAAAAAACCGCACTCTTCCAGCACCTCCTAGAAATAGGACTCCTCAGTCTGCTTTGACGTCAATAAGTAGTCCGTTTTCCCTCAGAATATTCAGGGAAAAAATTCCCTGTTCGTGCCAGTATCATCGTTGTGAGGAAAAGATATGATCAGGCTCAGAATTGGCGATTTCTATGCCCCACATCCAATCACTATGCGGTATTTGTGAGCCAATCAGGAAGATTCTACGCCAAAATAAGAAGAAACGAAATAGGATGCTGTGTGTCAAAATGTGGCAAACTTACTAGGTAGTCTGAATGACGTTTATGGCAAACAGTGCAGAGGCCTATCTCTAGGAGGGGCTGGCTCTTCCCTATACTTAACATGTGTTTTGCCGGACTGAATAAAATATAAATAACTAAATAAATTCAAGCACCATGACTGTTTAATGCGTCTTCTGGTAATCTACATCAGTGGTTCTCAACCGGGGGCCATATGGCCCCCTTGTGATACTGGGATACTTCAAGGGTGCCACGGAAGAAAATTTGGAAAGGGCCATGACAGGTGGTTCGGAGGGCTGCAGAGAGCTGAGAAGAAAAATTAGGTGTGAAGAAATAATGCTTTTATATTAGTGACTATACACTTACAGAATCCAAAAAAAACCACCCACAAAACCAGGCCGTCTTAGAGCATGGACTCACCCGGGCCTTACCGCCTACATTTTGCAGTAGGTTCCCTAGGATGGGGTTTATCGCAGGCCCCAGGCTATATTTTTCACAGACTCCTCTATATTAAATTTATAGTGTGAAAAACAAAAAATTATGAAAACCATATCAGGCCCGATCTACAGCTCTGTCAGTCCCACACTTGTGAGGGGGGGTGATTCCCGGGGGTCTTATGTCCATAAGTGACCCCGCCTTCTGATACTTTGTATAGTAAAATAAATTTTGAAAATAATTAGGAAATATGTAGGCTATTTATTATTTCCGGCTAAGTATGGGACTACCATAGCATCACTTTCATCACTTTGCCTAGAGTTCCCTAGATGGTACTGAATAGAACTTGGATTAGCGGGGAGCTCTATAAATTCTAGGCCAGTAGTCTGCAGGCCAGTCTTATTTGCAAAATTTTCTCTCATTCAGAGTGTAAATTCACTGAAAAGGTCAATTGAATACGTATAAAGGATCTTGCTTCTAGGTGATGGTTGAAGACTCTGGGTAAGACAGCGAGCTACAAGAAAAAAATGTGCTTCAAAGGGGGCCACGGGCACAACAGTTTAAGAAACGCTGATCTACATGACCCAATAATGGGGAAAGATGAAAGTTTTTCCTTATAAGAGAGAGTGAGAGAGAGAGAGAAAAAAAAATAATAAAATGAATGAATGAATCATGACAAAAGTTGAGAGGGAAAATAATAAGATTTTAGTTCAGTACCTTCAATTTATTTTACAAATTCGATTTATCCCATCAATGTCTATGGGAATATGATTAATTAAAATAATATGAAGCTTCAATACAAAATTAATATTCATAAATTTTTTTTCTTTTTAACTGTTTATCTTTTGCCTTTGTTTCGTTCATCATTATAATAGATCCGGGGCATTTTGGAAGTGTTTCGGACCTGTGAGTGCTCGTCTTAAGCTTAACGTGGGAAAAATTTTGATTTCTGAATGAATTCTGAGGTGCTCCAGCACACTTTTCGCTCCGCCACTCTGATGGACTACATAATATTATTCGGCAGTATTTGAAACGTATGAGTGGTCGGCTTAAAAGGGAGAGTGGCAGCGTTAGAGCTGTTGGGCGTGAAGCACCGTGGCCTGCTCCAGGAAGCAGGCCCCTCTTTAGTTAATTAATAGCGTGAAACACAAACACGCATTACTGAAATATGCCGCCGAAAAAATGATGAGAATCGTCCCGTGCCAAGGGCTGGAGCCATATCAGCCCCAACCTTTGGGGGAGCAGGGAATTGACGGCCCCAGCCCTGGAACCCGGGACTATTAAAAATTATTTTGTTTCTCATGCCATAAATTCATTTTAGAAGGGCTCGTGAAAAGTCTGGCTTGTGGGGGGCCGCTATATAAAGATCCTGATCCAGAAGGGGGGGGGGCGTGTCGGCCGAACACAGCAGAATAAATTCAGAAATGAAAATTTCGTGCACGCAGTTCAACAGAGCACCCATTAGTCTAAAACATTTTCATTGCCCCTTATGTAGGAGATATTTCGATTTCAGAATCAATTTATATACAAAATAATGTAAGTGCTTGAGCGTCCTCCGCCACTGTATTTATGGTTTTGCTGCTGCCTGTAAGCTATATATACAAATGTCACCACCTTTCTTCCGTTCCAGTATCATCCTGACCATGTATTACTGAAATATATACCACCCATCCTAACCTTTCACTATGGGGTATATTATTGAGAAAAGAAATATTAATAAAAAAAATTGCGTGTGAGAATCTCGCACAAAATAGAAGTGAAACTTCTAGGTATTAGATTCAGCTCAATTGAATTTAATTTTAATTATTTAAAATTGAATTTAGACACTTTAAATTTAATTAAATGCTGTAATAATCCCATAGTAAATCCCATGTGTGGCAGGTTTGTTCACTAAATATTTCTGGTGACAATCGTAGTTGGCAATAAGTCAGAGTTGTATGGGGGGCGGGGGGCTTTTTATTGAAGTCTAGTACATGAGTGAAAAGAGAGAAGAAAAAAGGTGAAAGAGAGAAAAAAAATTGTAAAAGATGTAACGAGCTGGAATCGAACCCGAAACCTCTGGATTACGAGTCCTACGCTCTATGGGGGCCATTCAAGTATTACGCCAGCAGATTTTTAGCCATTTTTGACTCCTCTCCCACTTGTCAGCAGAACTCTGACCTCCCTCCCCCTCGTCAGCAAAATTTTGTCAGCTCTGCTCTCTGCCTCCTAACGCACATTAAGATCAGAGACGTACACGGGGGGCACCAGCCTTCCCCATGGCCCACCCCATACGATCAAAAATTTATTTTATTGATACAAAAAATATTTAAAAAAAAATTAAAATATCGGAAGAAAATACATTGATATATATATGTTATTCCAGCAAATTTCTGTTACTTTCAATGCTATTTGAAGGCTAAGAACTCAAAACCTTCTCTTTAATAAACTCATAATAAACTCATTGCGACCTACCCTTAAAGCTATTGAGCTCAACCCATGGCCCCCGGGGTTATCTGATGTGGCCAGCCACCTCAAACCTAATTTTATAAAAATGAACTATATGGACATTTACAGATCACTCAAGTAGGCCCGCGGCACATTTACAGATAACGTGAGTGACCCGTAGCATAGTTCCAGAACACTTAAGCGGCCTGCAGTTCTACATCACTGAAGTTCAGGGCCGTAACTATGCTGGGGCAACCGGGGCACTGTCCCTGGGCCCCCGAGCCGAATAGGGCCCCACAAAAGTTTACGTTTGTTTTGCACAATAATAAACCTTTCAGGGGGGCGAGAAGGCACAATACGGCCCTGCTCAAGTTACCCGCGGAACATTCTCAGATTACTTAAACGATCCGCGGCACAATTTTAGAGCACAAAGTGGCCCAGCGGGGCCCAGTGGCTTCAGTGATGAAATATCAGTTCAGACTAGATTTCCGCTCGAAAATTCCCGTTCGCCCGTTTTCGTGAATTTTTTGCGATTTCCCATTCTCAAAATCCCGAGAAAAATTCCCGGAAAATCGAGAAAATTACTGTTGCGACACATTAATACTGAAAATGAAATATAAAAAATTAAAAAAAAATCAACATGGGAATATTTGTTTAAAATTTAATTAATTTTCTTTACCTATAGCATAGCATTGCTTGAAAAAGAGATATGGGGGTTGGAGAAAGAATAGATTGAAAAAAAAACATGGAGGGGAAGGGGCTTCTCCAGTTTATGTAACTGTACTAGCAACCCTGTCTACTATGAAATCCCTATACTGTTTTGGGAAAGTGGAAACATGAGACATGAACGAAGGAGATAGGATCTGAAAAAAGGGCATGGTGTTACGATTTCAGGCCTGTTGTGATTTATAAATGTGTTATAGCGGGTCAATGGCTATCCCAATTATTCTATGTGTGGGGTCCGTCCATTTTTGAAAAAGACCGAAGCTTCTACTATTCTAATGTCAAAATTCTAAAGTGAAACATGCATAATACCTAATAGACAGGGTGGGCAAAAAGTCCGTAGAAACTTTAAAAATTCATAAAAAAACCGGAAAAATAACCGAAATAAAAAAAACTGTTTGCAGGGTTAGCATCGCTAGGTCACGGGAATTTTTTAAGACAGGGAAAAAAGTCAAAACAGCCCATAGGTGGCGCTGACGTTCACAAGTCAAAGAAAAGATACGCAAATAACAGAATGCCTCCAAATCGTTTATTACAGCAATATATGTTTCACATGACCACCGCCATGGGATAACACATTGCAAGCCAGTCACAAATCCAGCAACGGCAGAGTGCAGCAGGTCCACATACACGGTTTACAACGGTGAACTTTTTGTGGATTAGGAGCGCAAGTTCTTATAACCGTCTCATTTCCACCGAAGTCACGCATACCAGCGCCACTTAGCGGCTGTTTTTTTAGTTATTTTTCCTATCTTAAAAAAATTCTCGTGATCTAGCGATGCTAACCCTGCAAACGGTTTTTTATTTCGGTTATTTTTCCGGTTTTTATGAATTTTTAAACTTTCTACGAAATTTTCGCCCACCCTGTATATAATAACGTCCTGATTCACTGACTGATTCATTATCGCCGAGCCGAAACCACTTAAGTTATGAATATGAAGCAAAGGCCCACTAAGAAAGGGTTTTTCGAAATTCAACCCCTAAGGGGGTCCAAAGGTTATACAGAGAAATCGTGACGAGACGAAACCGCTGGAGGTATATTTATGAAATATGGTCAGTAGTTTTATTCCATGACGTAAAGACTCACTGAGAGGGGTTTTTTCGAAATTCGGCTCCTAGAGTGGTCATGAGAGGTCTCAAAGCTTATATGGAACAATCATCGCTGAGCCGAAATCGCCGAAGCTATAAGTATGAAATTTGGTCAGTGGTTTTATTTTGTACTATGAAAACTCACTAATGATGGATTTTTTAAAATTCATATCGTAAGGCAGACATAAAGGGGAGGTTCAAAAGTTATATGGGACAGTCATCGCTGAGCCCAAACCGCTGGAAGCTATAAATATGAAATTTGATCAGTATATATTTTATAATATAGAGACTCACTAAGACGGGATTTCTGGAAATGTAACACCCAAGGGATTCAAATGTTATTGTAAGGAATCGTCGCCAATTAATTTTCAGATTACCAAATCCCCGCGAGCGAAGTTGCGGGTAACAGCTAGTCGCTCATATAGACGGAATTATCTGTCTATAAGTCATTTTGATTTGAATGGTCTCTTGAAACTATCTCATAAACAATATCATTCAATTTTCAATTTCATTGTAGCTGCTCAAAGACTGGAAAGTTTTGTTCTCGCAGAAAGCGAATATGCAAATGAATCCTAGACACAAAAATATTTTGATATGCACTCTGATATTTCTTTTACTTAAAATATTTTCTAATGCTCCTATTTTTGAAATATATATATATATATACAGTGTGTGTGTATATATATATTTCTTTTTTTAATTAAATATATTGTTTGTACTGTATGTATCACGAATGTATTTAATTGGAAGTGCAATCCCCCTTCCTTTTTTTTTCCTCTCTCCTCTCTCAAATTGCTGTATTGTCTCACCCACCTTTCAGTGTAAAATATATATTCAATGCCACCAAATTGTAATAGGCTCACGGCCTCACAATGAAATTCTGTCTGTCTGTTTTCCGGAAGAATAATTTTACCCTGGGTGAGCTTCAGGATTTGATGTTAGATGCATGTGCCTTCATTTCCGTTGAGACACTCGGAGAGAGAAATTTCATTCTTCGTTTCACCCTCTCTGTGCTGCTCAAGGTGTTCATTTCTTAATCTGTTGTGATGTGATTACAACGACTAATTGTCAATCTTGCAAATAACAGTTGATAACCTATTTCTTGGACTCAAATTGTGATTACAGCATACAGCGACACCTACCGGCAATATTTGTAACTAATTTTGAAACTTTTTCTTAACATATTTTTACTTCTTTCAGAATAAACGTATCACTTGTTTTATTCTTCTATCGATCACCGTTCCTGGGTTATTTCATTATAAAATTAGGTATTATTTTGTGGGGCACCCTGTAGCTGCGCAATTAACAAACAGAAACTAGTGTAAGAAATAAATAATCCGTATGTGACCAGTGTGAAAATATTACAGCATACAAGAAAATGTGATAAACAAATACTAGATGTTGCACATTTTTCCACAGAATCATCTTGCATTAGCGTATGTGACAAAACTGAAAAATCGTGTAAAACACACGAAAATTCATTTGGTGTGGTCGTCATGGATTTGGTCTGACCGTCCCAAATAAATATCTACGCTCTTTTAGGCCATTTTAAACAATCATCAAAAAGAAGAACCCGTCTCCTGTTCTGATGATGTCAAGCTTCCCTGCTTCTTTCTTTTACATCAAGCAACATAAATGCAGGACGGATCTAAATAAAATTTACACCCGTGCGAGAGCTTTTCGGATAGGGTGGCCAGATGAGGTACCTGCAAAGCCGGGACAAATCCCAGAATTCGCTATTAAAAACCAGAACAAAACACGGAATCCATTAATAGGAATCCATGATATCATATCAAGCGAGAAACTTTAACATTGTCTCTATGGGAGAAATTTTGGTTCCAGAGGATATTGTCCGTGCAAGCGGAGTATCCGTTTATCCATCGCACGTTAATTGAATTACAGGGCTGACTAATTATATCTCATTGGATTTTGGATGCGCAAGGAAAAATCGGGACAAACAGGCGTCCCGAAAGCTTTTTTCAGGATAGAGAGTATAACAACGAAAACTTAAGTCAGGGCTGTCCCGGAAAAAACCGGTACATCTGGCCACCCTATTTTCTGAGCCTCTTCATCGTAGAAGCTGCACCAAAAAAACTACCTGGTAAACTTGTAAATTTGTATACGCAATTCTTAATATTGTGAAAATTAACAGATAATTAAAGGCCCGTTTACACGTGGTAAGTGATTAAGTTGGTAACTAAATTTTGAGTTGCCAAGTACGATACAATGTATGCAGACGATAAGGGCCGTTTACACGGCTTTAGTTGGCAAGTGATTTAGTGGTTAAGTGAAATAAAAACGGTTCTATTTTTTTCCGCTTAAGTAGACCTATGCGCATGCGCCAGTGGGCGTGACCTGCCGCTCTAGAGGGGGCTTTTTGCTCTCTCACGGAGGGGTTTATTTTGATCTCAAGCGTGAACCTGTTTATGCTCCGTCTTCTCCTACCGTTTCGCTAGAATTCAACGGAAGTACAGAATGGTGAAGTGGCCAGAGGACATAACCTTAAAGTTTGTTGAAGAATATCTTCGCCATGGAAGTTTGTTGAACTATAGAAATGAAAACTACCTTAACAAACAAGCTAAAAATTAATCGATGTTGGAAATAGTAGAAACTGTGGAATATTTGGTCGACGTGCTGCCAGGAGTTGAAAAAAAATTGAAGATTCAAAAATATATCGGGTGCTGGTGTGGAAGATTTATTATATATTAAAAAATTAAAAACTTGACGGGGGGGGGGGAAATATTTCTCTCATCCAGAACGAATTTGCTGTCATCTATTGTAAAAATACATAATCAAATATTTAACAAAGATAGCATCTGCATTAAATTAGAAAAATAATAAAATTTCAAATAATTTTTATGTTTAATGAGTTTTTATTATTTATCTCCTCTATAACTTCGATTAAAATATCATATAATCGATATTTACGTCAGTCTATAATATATGTTGTGTATTCTTTTTTTACCCTCTTGTATAAGTGAAAGTGAATAAATGTATTATTCAAAAAAAAACAAAAACAATGTGGCTCTGATCATGGCCCCCACATGGGGGGGGGGCTGACAGGGCTCTAGCCCTGGGGCCCGGGACGATTATCATTTTTTTGCTTTTTCACGCTGTAAATTAACTACAGAAGGGGCCCGCTACAGGATGTGGGGGCCATGCTGATCACAGTATTCGTTAGTTCTACCGGATCATCTTCATCCATTGTTGCGGAGGCTATGAGCTTTGAAAAAAAAATATCTTTTAATGCCAGATATATAAAAATCATTACTATTATTCTCCCGCGAGGTGCGTCTCTCTCCCTCCGTTGATTCGAGTCGAACGTACCGCGCATGCGTCAACTGCGCTCGCCTACATAAAAATTATCCAATGAGCATCTACTTACCACTTATCGTGTGAACATCTTTCTGAAAAATCGGTAACTTGAAATTTAGTTACCAACTTAATCACTTACCGCGTGTAAACGGGCCTTTTTAGTCGTTAAAACTCTTTCCCTGGACTTATATCTCTCACCCCCTCCACACTTCTTCATTTATACTGACACATATTTGTATCTGATTATCTATCTGTGATCCTAGTGATGCATAAAAAACACCTTTATATAAATTTCTGACATTTGTATTATCCCATCCACATAGTTTGAATTTTATCGACAAAAAATTTCTTCAAAATTTTTCTCTAAATTTTTTTCCTTACCCCCGGACGCTTATAAACAAACCCTACATTCCTAGCTACATTATAGAAATATATCGCATCGTGATTGGCCGAAATGAGTGATGAACGTCACTCAGTGAAATTTTTGCTGGTGACGTTCAACTATAGATATACTTAATTGTTCTTGAATCCGATATCCACAATTGGGAGACGGGCCACACGTACCGAAGAGTGTGTGTTTGATTCCCACTCAAACCCATCTGACATTCTTTTTTTTCCATTTTTGCTATAATTTATTGATTCACTAAAAAATGCTTTCATTTTTTTCCCGATTCAACCAAAGGCTGTTCAGGTGCATCAAGATGACGATAATAACGGCTCGCGAAGCTTGTCCCTGCAACCAATTATTAATTCACTAAAAAATGCTTTAGTTTCTCTATAATGAACTGCGAAATTCAGTTTTGTCGAAAGCTCCGCCCCTCGTGACGTTTTGTTATCTTTCTTGCTCGTAGTAACCAATCACTTACGTGCTAATGGTTCTTATGTTACTAAGAAAGTAGGGATTGTAATTACGCACCCCGGACTTTTGTGTCTTATACACCAATCGGTTCACTATTACAATAAAATAATTCAGTTAGGTTATACATCAATGAACGGAGTGCAGAAACAATTTAAATTGAACGAACTATGAACACCATATTGCTTCGGCATATCTCGAAGAACATGATGAAGCGAGAACAAATGCATTGAAATGCAGGGATATATCTCATTTCTATCAGTATTTTTAGTCAAGTTATGCCATCGATATAATTAATAGTCAAAGTTTAGCCATAATATATAATATGAACATCGATATTTACTCTGATGACGCTTTTCCGATAGGAACAATTTCAAATTTAGCACATCTTGTATATTTATCTGTTTTTTACGCTCGCTTATTTAGATAATCATCTTTTAATTTTCGTTTCAGCCTTGAGATGGAAGTATCTTTTGCAGATGTTTGGGCATGGTTTTAAATCTAAGAATATATATTCTACGTAAATATCAAGAATTGGAATTAACACCGAGCAGAGGCAATAATTTAGTGAGTATATTGTATTTTTTATGTGTTGACATGTACAGTATATGCTTTTGTAAATAGTAAAGTTTTTCTGTGGTAATAAGTTGTATAAGCTCTTTTTTTAATGCTGGGAAAAACGTATGAGGTTCTAATTTTAGACAGCCATTTTCGTTTAAGCAGCTTAGTTGCATAAACGAACCACAATGAATTTGTACGTATGTGTTCTGTACAAATTGAACTACACGAGCATGATCTTTGCTGTATATCCCGCCAAGCCGCCGATGTTTGGCGAGAAAAAATATACTTCCGCTGGCAGTCACCGCCGAATGAACACGCAATAACAACCGTCCTGAAAATGTTAAGTTTATAAATTTTATAGTAATGAATATTTTATTTTAATTCACAATCATTATTTTTCTCAACTTCTCCATCACCCACCAACAGAATAATTGTGACCCAGACGTAGCCTTTTAGGTATGTGAAGAATTTCTTCATCGTTTCTCATCCGCCTGGTGGTTTCACGGTACCGTTTTCCTTTTTCGACATGGCAGAAGCGTCGGCGATACGGATACCTATTTTTACCTCGTCGGATCCCGCCTTGTGGTTTCAAATGTGCGAAGCTACCTTCGAACTCGCAACACCGAAGCCGATAACGGACTCAAAAACTATGTACAGCCACTGCGTTTCTCACCTACCACCGGAAATAGCTACAATGGTACGCGATTTCATCACGGAGCGCGGGAAAGTCAGCCCGTATGAAGAACTGAAAGCGGTCATCGTCGAACGATGCGAAAACGCAAGAAATCCGATGTCTCCTATCCGGGTAACTGCTGGGTGATAGGAAACCGTCCGAACTTCTCCGAATCATGCAACGTCGTGCGGAAAATCACAAGATTGCCGACTTGGAACTGTTCCTACAGCAGCTTCCGCCGAATGTTACTTTGATTCTAGCTGTCATACAGCCACTCACACCACAGAAAGCAGCTAAAGTCGCGGATCGCATCCTGGAATCAACGCCGATCGAAATCAAAGAGATTACGAAGCCATCGATCCCTCAAGCTAGTGCAGCTTCCTTGAATTCCGAGCTGATGGAGGAAATACAACAACTGCGGAAAGAAGTTGCTCTTTTGAGACGAGCCAGGAGTCATTCTCGTGATCGAAACCAGTCCCGTTTCCGACGAAAAAGTCCCGCAAAAGTTTCTGACGTATGCTGGTATCATCGCAAGTTCCGTTCCAAAGCGAGGAAGTGTACGAAGCCATGCTCCTACCAGGGAAACGAAAATGTTACCTTGCCGGTAAGTTCTCGTCGCCTATTTATTCGCGATCGTAAAACGAACATTCGCTTTTTCGTTAATACTGGTAGTGACTGTTTTCTTGTACCGGCAACCAAAAATAATTTCAAATTAGCACCGATTCAAAATTTCAAAGCTGCAAACGGCACCGGAATTAATGTATATGGCCGGAAATTACTCGCCTTAAATTTAGCCCTTAGGAAACCGTTTGTGTTTTCGTTTTTCATTTGTGATGTGTCATGTGCGATCATTGCAGCCGATTTCCTTCATTTCAACTTATTACCCGATCTTAGGAGTAGAAAATTAATTGATTTAAATACCGAATTGGAAGTTTCGGGACATTTAAATAGCGTGGATCTTCACTCTGTTAAAGTGGTGTCGGAAGATAGCATCTGTCACAAATTACTACTTAAATTTCCCGATATCACGAAACCACCGCGTCCCGACCAGCCCATTAAGCACAATACCATGCATTACATAGAAACTTCTGGTGCATCAGTCTCTGCTAAAGCTCGCAGGCTGGATTCAGCTAAAATGAAACTGGCCAAATCAGCTTTTCAAGAAATGCTCAATCTCGGTCATATTCAACCTTCCAAGAGCAATTTCTCTTCTCTACGCATGGTCCCGAAGAAAAATTCTTTGGATTGGCGACCAGTAGGTGACTACAGAGCCCTAAATGCTCGTACCATCAATAACAAAAATACAGCGTCCCGAACATTCAAGACTTCACTGCGGAACTTCACGGGAAAAATATTTTTCCTCACATAGATTTTGTTTCCGCATATCACCAAATTCCAATTTTTCCCGACCACATACACAAAACGGCCATTACAACACCATTTGGTCTCTTCGAGTACACGCAAATGCCTTATGTTCTGTGCAATGCGGCATCCACTTTCCAACGTTTTATCGATGAAGTGTTTAATTGTGCAATATTCTCATTGCACCTTCATCATCTGAGAGCACTTTTTCAGCGACTCAACGACTATGGTCTCTCGCTGAAACCTTCCAAGTGTGTGTTTGGACTTTCCCTAGTTGACTTTCTTGGAGTATAGGTTTCGCCGACTGGCATCAAGCCTCTACCAGATCGAGTCGAAGAAGCCATCGCAAAATATCCTGCGCCATCCACTCTCACACAACTTAGAAAATTCTTGGAACTTTTCAACTTCTACCGTCGCTTTGTTCCAAAGGCTGCTCATATCTTTGCACCGTCAGTGAAATTGTTAAAAGGCCGACGAAACTGCAAAAAGCCCCAACGCAAAGCGTCTGAAGAACCTCTTCCGTGGGATGAAACATGCCAGGATGCATTCGACAAAGCGAAATCTGCATTGGCTGAAGCAACTCTACTTCATCATCCAAATCCAGATGCCCCAATCAGTTTGTGGACTGATGCATCTGACGTTGCCATCGGTGGATCTCTCATGCAATATCATGACAAGTGATGGAATCCCATTGCATTTTCGTCGATGAAGCTGACAACAAGTCAGAAAAAGTGGTCAACCTACAACCGAGAGTTGTTAGCCATCTACACATGTGTCCGTCAATTCAGGCACATGCTTGAATGACGAGAGTTCACTGTATACACTGCCTCTCATTTTTGCATTTCAGCAGAAACCTGATAAATATTCTCCTAGGCAGCTCAAGCATTTGGACTTCATCTCGCAGTTCTCTACGGAGGTTCAGCATATCCAGGGAAAAGACAACATCGTCGCAGATGCTCTCGCCAAGGATCGAGATCGACGCTCTATCCAAACTACCACTATTTAGTTACAAGGAACTCTCCGACACTCAAACCCAAGACGAGGAATTGCAAAACATTTTGGCATCAACAGATTCATCTTTGGAAATCGTAAAACAATATTTTCCTATCGAGAATGTTCATTTATATTGCGATGTGTCGAAGACCAGTCCTCGACCATTTATACCGCAATGTCTTCGAACAGCAGTATTCCATTACCTACATGATTTGTCACAACCAGGAGCCTTGGCAACTACGCAACTTATTTCCTCAAGATTTGTTTGGCCTGGCATGAAAAGATCCATAGAAGAAGCCGTCAGAAGCTGCGTAAAATGCCAAAAATGCAAAATTTTCCGCCATACGAAATCTCCTCTGGAAACATATGCTATGCCCGACACTCGCTTTTCCCACATCCATATCGACTTCTTTGGACCTCTTCCACCATCCGGAGGGTACCAATACTGTATGACCATCATCGATCGCTTTACCAGATGGACAGAATGCATACCAACACAAGACATGACAGCTCAAACTACAGCTAAAGCTCTCATTCATGGATGGGTATAAAGATTCGGAAATCCTGTTACCATCACAACCGATCAAGGACGAAACTCTGAATCCTCTCTTTTCCGTGAGTTGAACGCAATCCTCGGCACTCACAGAATACATACACTGCTCAAAACAATTAGGGGAGCACATGGTTTTAACAAAATTACGCAAAGATGTATACCGATAAGTAACATAAAATGAATCATCCATAATTTAAAGCCTAGCAGGAAACGGAAGAAGAAAACTTCATATGCAAATCAAAGTTCATGACGTCAAAAACCAGAAAAAGGAGATAAGGGCAGAAATCGGGATGTTGCAGAAACGTCTGTTTTACTGCCGTAACTGTGAAATTCGATTGCGCAGTATTTTTTTTTGAGACAAGGTGACTTAAGGATGTCTCAACAACGTGATTTACCGGAATCCATGACATGGCGTGTTATAGGCAGACTGGAATCCGGGCAAACACAACGTAGTGTCGCGGACGCTGTTGGAGTCGCCAGAAGTGTTGTTGCAATGCTGTGGAATCGATTCCAAGAAACAGGAAATGTTAGACGTCGACCAGGGCAAGGTCGGCCACGCGCAACTACAGCAACTCATGACCGGTATATACGGTTAACAGCCCGTCGAAACAGAACAGAGAATGCTACGCAGCTGCAAAGACGGTTGCTCTTGGCAACAGGATGAAGGGTGTCCAGCCAAACAGTACGTAATCGGCTTCATGATGGAGGGCTCTATGCACGTAGGCCAATGGTCTGCATTCCGTTGACCCCACGCCACCGTGCGGCCCGAAGAAGATGGGCTGCTGAACATCGAGATTGGGAGCAACATGATTGGAGCCAAGTGCTGTTTACAGACGAGTCCCGATTCAGTCTGGAGTGTGACACCCGACGTGTTCTCGTATGGAGGGACAGGAGCACTCGAAATAACCCCGCATTCGTTCGTGAAAGGTCACAATACAGACGAGCTGGTTGGATGGTATGGGGTGGAATCGGCATAGGCGGACGTACGGACCTGCATATCATTCGGAATGGCATTTTGACGGCCCGAAGTTATGCAGACGAGATACTGGGACCTCATGTCATCCCTTACGCTGGAGCCATTGGAGATTCCTTTGTTTTCCAGGATGATAATGCCCGACCGCATAGAGCAAGTCTGGTGGAGAACATGCTTGAAGCTGAAACAATACAGCGTATGGAATGGCCAACATGCTCTCCTGACCTGAATCCAATCGAGACATGCTCGGACGACGCATTGCTGCGCGACCAAGGCCGCCTGTTACTGTCCGAGACTTGCAGATTGCACTTCTTGAGGAGTGGAACAGTATTCCCCAAAGTCTGATCGATAACCTCATCGCATCCATGGCAAACAGATGTGCAGCAGTCTTAGCTGTTCGAGGAGACCACACGTCCTATTAAAACTCATGCATCATGTCTAAACAGTACTTTTTTTTATCGTTTACATATTGTTGCCCTAAATCATCTTTTCATGTTTTTTCCATATTTTCAAAGAATTAAAGCTTAATTCCAAATTTTTTTACGTCTTTTTTTCTGTATTGCGCATTGATACGCGTGTACTATTCATTGTATGCCAATACGTGGCTGTCTCGCACGGTTTTCTTCACTTTTTTGCTTGCTCCCCTAATTGTTTTGAGCAGTGTATAATAAATATATACATATAACCAGGGCCCAGATGTTAATAACATTAGCATTTTTTGGCCTTTTTTCACTTTAAGGGCCTTTTTTTCAAGTTTCGGACTTTTTTGGCATTTTTAGGATATTTTTCACTTTTCCAAAAAATTTTCACAGTATAAAAGGTGAAAAGTTAAATATATGTGTGTGCTAATTACACTGAGTAATATTATCGAAAATATCATTTGTAAAACTCTTGAATTAAACCGCTTTAAACTACGAATTCGGTCGTGATAGAGGAACTCAATTTAAACAAAAAGTAAAGTACACATTACAAAAATCTTCGTCCAAATGCGGGAACCGGATAGAAAAGAGCATGTTTATGATTTGGCAATCACAGAGGGAAAAAAAACCAACACGGATTTGCATTGGTATATGAACTTTTCAGTCTTTCATCGAAATGAGAAGTCAGCTAAGCCGTTCATCGACAAGAGAAAGCAAAGAAAAAGAAGTGTTGGATTATAAAAATTAATGCATCGAAAGGAAATTAAAAACATAGCCCACTACTGAGAAAGGGCTCTCGAGATAGGTGTCTCTTGAGCAGCAACATATTTCTTTTGTGGAAATAAATATGTTGCGTCTCAACCATCTCAACTTCTCTTGAACAGTGTAAGCAGTCTACATCGTCCGTCCTCTTCAAAGAGGATATTCTTCTTCAAGGAAATGTGCGGCACGTTAATGTCAACTAACATACCTTTCGAAAAAAAGCTGAACAATTCAAAGTTTAGGGACTTCTTAGAGAAGTGGCGGACATTGCATATCAACGCTGCGAAAAAATTACGTGAATGTTTGTTTTATTGAAATGAGGGACAAGGTTAGATCTCTCATAGCAGGCAAAAACTCTTTGTTTCAATAGCTGAAACAACTGTTGCTAATGTGATCATAGGAATTCTCGGGCCGGATCACACATCGAGGAAAAGTTCTCTATTAAATTCAGAGACTCTTGAGAAAGTCAATGATTCCACTATCTATCAACTTTTAGACAAAAGCATGAATGTTTTGTGGCCAAATGGTGTGGAACACAATATTTTACTTTTCTTGACAGATGTTTTCCTTATATGATAAAAGAAGGGCGAGCGATCATAAGCTTCTATCCAAAAGCTGTACATGTAACTTGCCTTGCTCATGCAATTCATAGCATTTGTGAAGAAATTCGATCACGCTATTCGAACGTTGACCATCTTGTTTGCAGTGTGAAAAAAGTTTTTGTGAAATCTCGTAATCGCATAGAAGGTTTTAAAGCCAAAGCTCCTACATTAGCTCTGCCTCCAAAGCTTGTCATTACGCGATGGGGAACATGGCTAAATGTTTGCATATTCTACAGTGAAAATTTTCAAATAGTCAAATACATACTAATGAATTCCATAAGGAAGTGCTGCATACATTAAAATTTCACAAACTTTGTTTGCCAAAGGAATATTAAAGGACAGTTGGAGTATGTAAAGTTTCGCTATTGTTCGTCTGCGAAACCCTTTTTTCAATAAGAGAAAATACTCGATTTTATCACACAAACACTCTGGACTTTTCTTTGAGATTTTAATAACTCAGACCACATAACAAAACAACACTCATATCTATAAAAAAAAAAACTACCACACAGTTTCATTGACCATCGCCTTTTTCTTTTTCTCGCTACTTCCAGTAGCCTCTCTTTTCCTGCGTCCGCCCCAGGCAGATCCCGACACCAACTGTCCCTTTTCTTTCGTCCCCTTTCTCTCTCTTTTTCTTTTCTCTCCCATCACCGTTCAGTTCCTTGCATCATCATCTCTTTCACCTCCCGGTCGGGGGGAGGGGGGTGGTTTGTCTCCCTCATACCTCACACGCCCCCTCCAAGAGAGAAACTTGCCTTGCAGAGGCTTGTTTCTTGAATACATCACACAACCCACAATGTGATAAAGCCTATGGCTTTTCCGTCACCCTTCCTCTCTCCTTTTACAATTATAAACAACATTGGAATTCAGCCTTCATAAACCATTTTCCGTACAGAAAGATTATCGCATTGTTGAATTAAATATTTATACTAATAGGTTACATTTGGAAATATACCACACACAATACTATCAGACCATATTGAGAAATTATAATTTCCCTTAGACATAAACGAATATAAGACACAATACAACGCGACAAAGTAATAGCATATAGCAAAAAAAATAATACAAATCTATGATACAAAAAAAAATAAAAGGAAAGATACAAAACTAAAATTATCTTCAAAAAATTTTAAGACAACCTCGGTTCTACAATCGTGACAATGCGTCTGGTACCTGGTTTAATAGGCCAGCCTTGTGAACAATCGTAAAATTCCACCTTTGCAGCGCCAGGGCCCAGCGCATTAGCTTTGGGCTCTTGGGGGTGGTATCTTGCAGATACGTCAGGGGATTGTGATCCGTTATGATTTCAATCTTGGTCCCCATTGTCCATTTCTCGAATTTCTTAAGGACGAAGAGAATGGCCCATGCCTCCTTTTCTATGGTAGCCCACTTCCTCTGTGTGTCAGTAAGTTTGTGGCTCACAAAAGCTATGGGCCTGCATAGGTCCTCAGAATCCCTCTGGGTAAGACATCCCCCAACTGCAAGGTCCGATGCGTCTGCGTGCACTTGGAAACTTTTGTCATAATCTGGCGTAGCAAGATGCGTCACGTGACATAGGGCTTCCTTTAGTTTCTGAAACGATTCTTCTTCCATCTCCCCCCAATCGACTTTGTTTGGGGCTCCCTTTTTTGTGAGGTGGGTCAGCGGTGCTGACAACGCCGCGTAATCCGGGATGTATGAGCGGTAAAAGCCCATCAACCCCAACACTGAGCGGACTTGTTTCTTATCAGTGGGCGTCTTTAAATTTCTTATGGCTAGTACCTTCTCTTCATCAGGCCCGTGTCTACCCCTGCCGATCCGGTGCCCCAGATACTTAATCTCTCTCTCTGCAAAGCTACATTTTTCCATTTTGACAGAAAACCCGAGATTTTCCAACTCCCCCAGCACCCGTGATAGATGTCCCATATGCTGCTCCCAGGTTTTGGAGAATATAATTATGTCATCAATGTACGCCTGCGCGTATTCCCCGTGTTTTCTGAGGATATGGTTCATCTGTTTTTGGAAGGTGCCGCTTGCTCCTACCAGTCCAAACGGCATCGTTCTCCACTGGTAGACCCCATTGTGGGTAGCAAAGGCAGTGAGATGCCGACAGTTATCGTCCATCCTTATTTGCCAGAAACCTTTCCGTAAATCTAAACAAGTAAGCCAATTCGCACCCCCTGCCAAATACATTAATTCTTGCATATCTTTCATGGGGAAGGTGGGGCTCCTTGTTACCGAATTTAGTGCCCGGTAGTCCACACACATTCGAATTGACGAATCCTTCTTCGCGACACACACGACCGGGTAAGCGATTTCCGCCTCCGACACTTCAATAAGGCCCGCAGCCAGTAATTCCTGGACCTGTTTGTCGACCTCTGCCCGATACGCCACCGGTATCCTGTAGCAATGGGGTTTCCGCCTCGTCGCGCCGGGTATGAGTTCAATCTTGTGTTTTCCCACCTTCGCTGGCCGAATGGGTCTTGTGAATAGAGCCTTGTGTTTCATAATAATTTCCTTCAGTTCCGCTTCTTGTTTTTGACTGAGGGTTTGTGCGCCCAGCGCTTCTATCCCCCTCCTGAACTCGGCAATCCTCGATTGTTCTATGGGGCATGTCTCCACTACCCCAAAATTTTCATCCCCTTCAAAAATTACGTTGACAGAGTTCACGCTGGAGGCGAATCCCCTAAGTTTGTTTTGATGCACATGTTTCACAGTGCCATCTTCCATCTCGACCAGAAAGGAGTGCTGGCTTTTTTGGCTTTTGATGACACCTGGCCCTTGCCATCTAGCGTATACCTTATTTTGGGAATCCGGTATCAGTACAATGACCTGGTCACCCTGTTTATAACTCCTCACTGTCGACCTTAGGTTGTAATAATTTGCCATCCTATCCTGTTGTACCCGAGACGTAAGTTGTGCCTGTTCTGCCGCTCTTTCTAATCGAGATTTCATATCTAATAGATAGGCCGACACCGGCCTAGTATTCAACTGCAACCCATCATGCTTTCCCGTCCATGTATTCTTTAGGATCGCCAATGGGCCCTGCGGGGGTCTACCGTATAACAATTGAAATGGGGCGACTCCAGTGGTGCAATTCGGAATTTCCCGATACGCCCAGAGCGCATATGGAAGTTGTATATGCCATTTCCGGCCCTCCTCGTGTATGATGTGGTTCAACATTTTTTTTAACGTTTGGTTGAATCTCTCCACCAACCCGTTTGATTGTGGATATCCCGGTGTTGAGAACTGTGGACAAGACCCTATTCTTCTCTCGAACTCTTTGGTTAAATCTGCATTGAAATTTGTGCCATTGTCTGAGGCTATGACATTCGGTATGCCTGTCCTAGCGAAAATGCTTAACAATGCCTCACAAGTGCTCTTCGCCGAAATATTCGTGAGTGGCAACGCTTCTGCCCACCTCGTGTGTTGATCCACGAGGCATAAAATGTATTTATGGCCCTTCGAACTACTGGGGGTGATTGGACCAATTACGTCGATATTGACTACCTGGAAGGGCAATTCTGGTCTTGTCACTGGGGTAATTGGGGTCCTTTCCCTCGTTAACACCCGTCTAGTTAGTTGACACTCCTTACATGTCTCACAATACTTCTGGACATCCTTCTTTAGGGTGTCCCAGAAAAACGAGTACCTTATTCTTTCCACTGTTTTCTTTATCCCCATGTGCCCCCCAAATACTGAGGAGTGAGCTATTTGCATTATCTGTTCTCTCCTGCTTCGGGGCAGAACGAGCTGTGCTACTCCTTCCCCGAGGATTTTGTCCCGGTGCCATAAAAGTTCACCAGCCATGAAATAGTTGGCCTTCCCCTCCTTCGCCTTCTCCCAAGCTTCCAGCAAGTCCATACACAGATTTTGCTCTCGAAGGAAGTCGTCCCTTATCGACACCACCGCCACTTCCCCTCTTTCTTTCGCCCTGCTCTCCTCTATAGTTTCTGATGATGGTCCCTCCGATTGACTTGGGTTGCAGCTGCTATGTAGTGACCCTTCTTCTTCAGTCCTCCCCTCCTGTCCCGTCACCTCGCTCAGGGCACTGATCCCCCGTAAACTGATTTTGCCGTATTCGTTCTGGTTGTCTTCGTTTCCACTCAACAGGTCCCTTACATCTGGCGGTAACAAGACCTCCTCTACTAGATTTTCCGCTACCGCACACAGGACCTCCTGATGCGTCACGTTGGGTTGGTCCCCGATCGCCATTCCTAATGGGATGCTTAAAAGTGGGCATTTCACAGGGGGGCCGAAAATTCCTCTCAAGAAGATGGTTGATTTTCCATGTGTTGGAATTCTCGGAACTACATCCTGTCTCACCACGGTAATCTCGGTGCCCGAATCCACGAGAGCCTTAACCAACTTCCCATTCACGCTAACCGAAATCCTTTCCAACTTGCAGAGATGTTCCCGGATGGAACTCCCCTCAGTTTTCTGCCCGAACGATCGAACCCTTGCCACAATGGGTCTTTCTTGTTCTTCTATTTCTGTTTCTGATGTTTGCGCTCGATTTATATTAGCCCTTCTTCGACTATCTCCAGCTTCAGCTACGTTGCGCTCCGCAAACACAGGGCAGTTGCGTCGAAAGTGAAACCTCGAGTTACATTCGAAACATGTAGGCTGCCTCCGATTCTCCCTTAATTGCATCCATTTTCTATTACCCTCATATGATTTGTTCTCACTGCCGTGCGGCTGCCCTAGTCCCCGTTCGTTTGATATATCCCGATGTTCATCCCTCCAGTTTAACCCCCCGTAGTGTCTTCCTTTAGATGCAGCAAATGTGTCGCATTCTCTCCCGAGGTCTCGAGGTTTTAGCCAACCTTCCCCTTGTCGAATAGCAATGTGGGATGCTGTCTCTGGATCCAACGTTTGGAACATTTTATCGGCCACCACTAATGCATTGATGCTTTCGACATCCTGAGCCCCTCTCAAACTAATGTAATGTTCCCATTGTGACGCGAGTCTTGTCGCGAACTGAACGAACGTCTCTTCCTTGTTTCGCCTAGTCTTCCTGAAATTTTCCAGGCAGGTCTGGGGAGAGGGTTGATATTCCCTTAGTACGATAGTTTTTAGTTCATCGTAATCATCGTATTGATCACAGTTCATACACGTAAGTATATTCGCTGCCCTTTCTCCTAGCATGCAAATCAAAATCTTTGCTTTTGCTTCCTCCGGCACCTTCTCACTAAGAAACGCTTTTTCTAGGCTGGTAAAAAAATAACTCCAGCCTTCAGGCTCTGAGGGGACCTTTACTGTCAGCATTTTCACTACCCTCAAAACCTCATCTAGGGCTCTAGTTCCCCTATTTCCCGTCTCGTTTTGATTGCTTCGATTAGCTGAGTCGATGCGCAACTTCTCCATTGCTAACCGCTCCTCGCTTTCTAGCCTAAACTGCCGTTCCCTCTGTTCAACCCCCCTTTGGATTTCCTCCCTCTCTATTCTTTCATTTCTTATTGTGTCCAAAAGCACTCTAGCCGTTTTTTCTTCATATGCTTTGCTGTTCAAAATAATGCTATTCAACTCTAATGCCTTTGAGTCTGGTGTTACCTCTTCTCCTAGCTCTATGGCCAGTGCCCTAAGCTCTTCTTTTCGATACTTCAAAAGGTAGGACATTTTGCTATTGTATATATATATATATATATGTCTAAAAAAATTCATGCACACAAAAGAAAGGAATGGTAACAAAATCTCGATGGCAAAACAATGATAAACAAACGATTGAAATTATTCAAGAACACCGTACATATCAAATTATAACCAAGCTCAATTATTGCGATCAAGCTTCACACTCACCAACCGCAAAAAAAAAACATCGCATCTCATTTCATAAGTGCTCGTTCTTGTGAACCTGCTTTTCCCTTCATTTTCACTTTTCAAAAGCGGATAAAAAAAAATCTCGCAGAAATTTTTGTATATATTACATATTAAAACTATTATATCGTCTAAGAAGGCTTTCAGTCTGAATTCCAATATCTAACTTAAGGAGAGAGAAAAGAACAGAAGCATAGACTTACTCGACCGGTGTTCCTCCACAGAAGTTATGCTCCCTCGTTGCATCCAGGAACTCACTGCCGCACCGACTTATTCGACCAGCGTTCGCACCACTGGATACTGCGAAGTCCACAAGGTTCAATGCCGAACCACGATCACACCACTCGATACCCTGAAGTTCACGAAGTCTGATGCCAAACAATCTCTTCGGAGGTGTCACCGCTGCCACCACTGTAAAGTTTCGCTATTGTTCGTCTGCGAAACCCTTTTTTCAATAAGAGAAAATACTCGATTTTATCACACAAACACTCTGGACTTTTCTTTGAGATTTTAATAACTCAGACCACATAACAAAACAACACTCATATCTATAAAAAAAAAACTACCACACAGTTTCATTGACCATCGCCTTTTTCTTTTTCTCGCTACTTCCAGTAGCCTCTCTTTTCCTGCGTCCGCCCCAGGCAGATCCCGACACCAACTGTCCCTTTTCTTTCGTCCCCTTTCTCTCTCTTTTTCTTTTCTCTCCCATCACCGTTCAGTTCCTTGCATCATCATCTCTTTCACCTCCCGGTCGGGGGGAGGTTTGTCTCCCTCATACCTCACAGAGTACATAAGATCAAACTTCAGTATTTTGGTTTCCACTATCCAGTCCTTACAAAAAGAAGACATGGAACTTATTGATGCTTTCCGCTGCATAGATAAAGTCAGAAGTTCTTTGGTGTCTCAAAGGCGGGATAGGCCAATTTGTTGTAGCAAAATTCGGCAAAGTGGTCGGAAAAAACAATGGACTTACTACCCTCAGAAAAATGTCTGCTGTCTTTAGGAAAGTCTAAAATTTCGAGATTGAAGAGGAACTACCTGTGAGAGTGAATTTGTTTTTTTTTCTTTTTCAAATATGCCCCTACAACATCTGGTGATGTTGAGAGAAGTTTTTCTCTCGGTATAAGACTTTTCTTGCAGACAACAGAAGATGTTTCAATTTCGAAAACATGAAAAACATCTGAAATTGAAATGCAATGCGGCTGCATTTTGAATTAATCAAACCTTTTAAAAGGTGAGAAGTTGGAATATACATATTATTATTTATTCATTAAGTGGATAAATACATTTTCGTGGTACATATTTGTATATTTTCGCTTTCAGATTGCATACCCTATTCAAAAATTACTATGTTTTTATTAGGAAAATTCTATTGGTAGTTTTTGATGGAATGTGATGTTGGGAAGGGGGGAGGGGGGAAAACGAAAGAAAAAAAAATCTGATTTTGTTCTCCTTGAAACATTTTCCTTAGACTTTTGAACATAACTGGTTTTCAAGAACTTCGTATTGTTATTCTGATGCATGATTTGTCATTTTTAGGAATTTCTTTTAGAGTTTTTAGGGCATTTTTTATGGTCATTTTTAAAAAATTTTTGGTTCAACAACATCCGGGCCTTGCTTATAATCGCTTTCTAACCCCATCATGCTCCTTTTCCGATGGGAGAAAATTTTACATTACCCCCTTCCTAAGCGTGAAATATGCATAACATATTTTACCAGACAATCTGATTACATACATTGATACGGATAATAGAAACTAGGATATGATCAAATTACACGATACGGATAGCAATAAATATTTACATAATTTGCAATAAAACGCAAGTAAACATTAATGTTCATTATTTCAGTTCACACAGTTCGTTATTTCAGTTCACACAGTTCATTATTTCAGTTCACACAGTTCATCATTTCAGTTCACACAGTTCATCATTTCAGTTCACACAGTTCATCATTTCAGTTCACACAGTTCATAAACGCGATATCACGTCTGCGCTTACATTGTCTGTCCCGGGCGTGCCCGCTTCCAGGTGCTGTGATGATGGTCGGCCAGTTTCAGTTTTCGTTCTGCCCCTGCTAACGGAGTAATTGGAGCTCTGTCTGTGACTTCATTCTTTTCTCTCAACTGGCAAGCTTCACATGCACATACAAAATTCCTCTGTATCCTTGACGATCCCCTCCCAATAAAATGAGTACCTGATTCTGTCATTTGTTTCTTAGCACTCTTACATGTCCCTCAAAAGAAGTTTATGGGCCTTTCGCAAAAAAAACGTTTTTTTCTTTTGGTAAAACCAACCCCTATTTTCTCTTTGTGGAAAAGCAAAAAGTCCTCCGTATCCTCCCTTACCCTTCACTGCTGACTCCCATTCGGCAACCAGTGAGTCGCTAATGTTTTGAGTTCTTCGAAATTCTTCTTGTAGGGGTGAGGGTGTGCTCTGTTTATGTTTTTTCCTCTCATCCACTCCATCTCTCTCACCCTTTGCCTGCATTTCGTTGTTCCTTATATCCTTCTTGTTCAGCTGCGAACTTTTGAGCCTTCACTTCCACTTTCAGTAAGCTGATAATTTGTGGATGCAGTATGGCCTCCTCACTTATGTGGGGTGTAATAGTTCACAAGATAGCTCTGTGGTGGACTACACTTGTTTTGTCCATTATGGGAATGGCAAGATTGATGTGTCTCAAACCTGCCAAAATAGGCTTTCCGAATGCAGGTTTCAAATATGTCTTTGCTTTGCTTTAGATTCTGTCTTGTGACGAGGAACCAAATCTTCTCTTAAGACAGAAATTTGGCAACCTGAATTGATCAATGCATTCACAATTTTTCCCTCAATGTTAACTTTCATTCTCTTTAATGCGGTGATAGATTGGATATATCCCGAATCCTGCCTGATATCGTCACTGATACCGATTCCTGTTACTGAAAACGCTTCTTGATCTCGTGGTACACTTCCTGTTTCCATCTTGTTGACTCTAGTATCAAGATTACCTGTTCTCATATTACTTATCTCAACTCTGTTCTTATTTTCAGGACAGTTCCTTTTTACATGGAATCTTGACGAACAAATGAAACAACCTTCCTCTCGAAGTGGCTTCCGATCAGAATATTTCTTTCCATTGTCACGCTCACGAAAATATCTATTCTGTTGGTTATCATAATATTCTATGTCAAAAAAATTTGTCTCATTTCCTGAATGTGAACCGCTATTGTTTCTCGCACTCGTGTAATTATCTACTTCTTTCGCGAGTTTGACTGCATCTAACCAACCGTCTGTTTCTTTCAATTTTATATAGGTTCTGATGTTTGGGGACAGGCTTTCTTTAATTTTATCAACGATGACCAATTGTTTCAGACCCTCAAACGGATCCTAACTTCCCTCGACTTGAGGTATAAATCTACAGCTGTTTCCACCCTGACCGCATATTTACTACACGTTTCCTCCGCTTTCCTTTTCATCGTATCTAGATTCTTTTTATGTTGAACTGAATAAGTGATTTGAAATTCCTTCAAAATCATCTCTTTGATTCTGTTGTAATCATCGAAATCGGGTTCTGCCAGTCTCATACTTATGCATCCAGCCTTCCCCTACAAAGTACACAGTATAATTTTCCCATGGCATTCCTCCGGGACCTCATACAACTTGAACATAGTTTCTGCTTGATGAAAGAAAAATTGCCAATCCTCTATGTTTTCCGTCACCTCTGGCATTACACCTTTCATTAAATTCAAATACCCAATAAAATCATTATTGCCACGTGTTCCACGTCTTTCATTATGTTTTATTCTTAATTCGCAGTTTCTTGCTTCTCGCTCTGTTCTTTCATCGATAATACTATTTAGTAATTCTTTCACAAATTCTGGTTCATAATGAGGGCTTTTCATGATTAGCTATTTCAAATCCACAACCTTTGCGTCTTTGGGGACTTCCACCCGTAACTCATCTCCTAAAATCAGCGGGTCCTCTTTTCGTCCTCTGGCAAAGACGGCCATTTTTAATATTTTTTCTTTTCTTAAATCAGTATCGAATGAAATTACTGTACGAAAATAGTTCGGTTTCGCCTAACAAAGAAAGAAAACGTACCCACTCACCTCCTAAATATAGGCGAAAGTCCTGATGCTCGTACGTTTCTGCCGATGGTCGAGCTTTCATATAACTATTCCGATGCCTTGAGACACTGGTAACCACCCAATGTGTGACCAGCTACGCCGAGTGATCAGTCCTGATCCTTCTCTGCTGTCAACCGCTTAACGATGATTTATTCCTGTGCGATCACCTTCGCACAAAATAGTCAGTTTTCATTTCCTTTTTATTCAGTATAGTTCTACTGACCGCACACTCCCATCATCCGTCCATCACTCCCGTTCGTTTGGCAGAATATGTCGGATTCATCCGGTATATGTCACAGTAAATGTCCGGAGACTGGTAAAACCCGCAATACGCTAGTAAGCGTTTTCATTTCGAACTTTTCCCAGGGCAAAGCTCATTTATAAGGAAGCAATTAACCATCATGGATTTATTGGTTCCTGACGTTTATTAATTAATTAATTATTATTATTTATGAACTACAATAAATTAATAATTAACAAATGAATTTATTAACCACCATAAACTTTTGTTCCTTCGTTAAAAGTAAGTAATAATTATCATAAAAAAATATTAACTAATTGAGATTTGAAGTCCATACTTTTCGAATAAATTGCTATGAACAGTAAAAGCCCGTTTCTAATGAAAGTCTAACAAATAATTATTAATTTATTAATAAGTGTCAGAGGTATAAAAAATTTAATGACGGAAAATTTAATAAGAGGTATAATAATAAAATAAATTGATTCATTAAAAACGAGCTTTCACTATTGTGGTAAATAAATTAATTGGTAATTACTGATAATAAATGATTGCTTTAATACTGTCAGGAACTGAAGTTCATGGTGGTTAATTTATTCATTTGTTATATATCAATTAATTATAATTATTATAAGGTTATAATTATTGGTAATTATATATATATATTGATTGATTAATTAATAAGCTTCAGCAACTAATAAGTTCAGGATGGTATTCATTAAAAACGGGCTTTGACTTGGTAAAAGTCCGAGAAAAAAAAAAGTTTACGAGCGTATTTCAGGCTTTCACCAACTCGTCTTGAACGTAAGTTTTACCAGTTTTCGTGCTTTTACCGTAAGATGTATATACAGGGTGCATAGGTAACACGGCGTATGGCATTTTACTGGCGAACCACAGCTAATCCTAGAGGCAAGCTTCCAATTAGAAAAAGTGTCAAAATAGCTTGTAGTACTCAGATATGTCATTCATCATTTGATCATTTTTGTCGCACCATGGTCATTTTCTGCACACGAGAGCTTTTTATACTCCCCGAGAGGTTGGTGCGCTAACCCCTGGTGTGGGACTTCCTGCGGTAGCAATCTTTTTCTGTGGTCATGTCGCCGTTTCTGTTGTATCTCTGTGTCAGGAAAGTTTCTGACAAGGACGAACCAGGTATCCAACTCGTGACACCTCTAAACCTCCTTTGGTACTTTAGGCGAGTATCTTATCGACTTGGGCTACCGCGCCCCTCGGATATGTCATTCATGTTGCAAGGGGTTGTATAGTTATTCGAATAAAAGGATTAACTTTATACGGACACCCTGTGCCCAAAAATCGAATTAAAAAGTTGTTGCCATGTCTCTTCTGATGCCAACTAAAAAAATTCCACGTTTCTGAGGGCAATATTCACTAAGATATTTGAATTCAAAAACGGAGAAAAGTTGCAGGAAAAACAGGATAAATGGGGAGGATACAGGCCAAAAACTTTCTCATTGGGGAAGTGTACAGGGTGTCTGAATAAAAAATTAATTTTTTTATTTTAATAACTTTACAACCCCTTACAACATGAGGGATACATCTGAGTTCTACAAGTTCTTTTGATGCTTTTTCTAATTCGAAGTATCCCTCTAGGATCAACGGTTCGCCAGTGAAATGTCATATCCAATGTTACCTATGCACCCTGTGTGCGCATAGAATTACAGGATGTCCTATTAGTGCTAATGTGGCCTTTATCTTATCAACCGTTCGTCGTTGAGGCATGATTCCAAATTGAAAAATGCTCCAAAGTCGTTCAAAAATTACCCTTTACCAGTTTTGAGAGTGAAAATACAGTGTGTAACAAAATGGAAAATCTAAATTTTTACGTGGTCCCCCATGTTCTAACTTTGAATTAGAAAGTTGTTGCCCTGTCTCTCCTAGTGCCAACAAAGAAATTCCATGTTTCTAAGTGCAATATTCACAGAGATATTTGAATTCGAAATTTGGTAAAGAACGGCGTTAAATGTGGAAAAAGCGTCTTACCCGCATTTAACGCTGTTCTTTATTACGCTTTTTTACATTTCCGAAATTTCCTCCGTTTTCGAATTCGAATATCTCTGTGAATATTGCACTTGGAAACATGGAATTTTTTTTTTTTTTGTTGGTATCAGGAGAGACAGGGTGACAACTTTGTAGTTGGAAATTAGAGCATAAAGAACCCGTATAAAAAAAATTTAGATTTTTTATTTTGTTACACACTCTGTTTTCACTCTCAAAACTGGTATAGGGTAATTTTTTTTTTTAAAACTGGAATCATACCTCTCTGATGGACGGTTAATGAGATGAAGGCCGTGCGAGCACTTACAGGACACCATGTATAATCGACGAAATAAATTCAAAAGCAAATTAGCTCCACGCTAAAAGAAATCAACAGAAATGAAATTTATAATTGAAAATAAAATTATGACCTTGATGAGTTGAATATTCAAAGCCATCTCTGGGTTCTTCTCTATGTATGTAGAGTATTTATTTTCTTTGTTTTTTTTTATTATATTATTATTGCTCCCGATTTCGTAATGGGGGAATCATTTATCACTGTACGAGATCGGAAAAAAAATTTTCTTCTTGAAAATAGGTGGCAGTTTCTAGAAGGTTTAGTGATTTCCACTATGGCACTTATTATGCGGATCAGGGAAACCGCTTAAAGGATTAAGTGATAAGTTTCACTAAGGTAAGGTGTGTCTCTTGCATTTGTGTTTCTCCATCTTTTAGCACGGTAGGATGCACACTGATTAACGTTATTCTTAATTTCTTCACGTTTAGCCATGTTTTGAAGCATTTCACCACGAAAACCACTTGAATGGCTTATTAACCCCTTGAACTGCAATTTATTTTCATACTGTACTGTTCAGACATACAATTTCATATCGAGCTGGACTCGTCATTTCAGTTCAAGGGGTTAACAATCAGCTAGTACTAGAACACTTCCTTTATGCATATTACCACCCACAAAACATTTTCTGCAACTTGTTTCGCGTTTGCATATTAGATACTTTTTTCCCAGCGAACTCAATATTAATACCAAATAGTTTTGCTCCAACTTAATACTTTTGTTTTCGACGTCATTTTTCGATTTGTAATAAACTTTTATTTTCATCATCGTTCTCCTCTTCCCCTTTATTAAATACTTTTTTCCAGAGGTTGTATGAATTTTCTTTCTTTTTTTTCAAAACTGATCGGTTTTCAATTTAAAACAATGTACGTTTGTAAGCTTATACGAATACTGCATTCCGGGCAGAAAGCTGCAGTCAGTGGAATTTTTTTACCGTTTCGTGAATTTTTCGATGAAAACGACATAAGACATATTTTGACAGATATTTGGTAACCACCGAGTGTTTTTTTACTCGCCATTAAAATCCTCTGAAAAACCCTTGTTTTTAAACCAAAATTTTTTTTTAAATTTACTGATATTTTAATTTTTAATATTGGATTCAAGTTTGGAAACCCCCTCCTTCCACCTCCACTCTCAGTTATTATTAAGTATATTATTATTGTGTTGTTTTTTATTTTCAACACTATAAAACTTCCTTCTTTTGATTATATAACTTTCTCTCCTTCTAGATATCGAAGGTCTCTGTTCAGAAGCTCACTGCAGGTCAGATGTTTCTTTATAAACAACTCCATGAATTACCGTGAGCTGGACTCATTCTCTTCGTCATGTTGGAAAATCTTCTCTGAAGAAGAAATTAGTGATAATCACTATTGCGGTGTGTGCTGTGTGAAATGTGTACTATTATGATCCTGTAGTGCACATTGGAGAAGATAGAAGAATAATTAAATAGAAAAAGATGTGTTCAAATGAAATGAAACCTGGACGGATCGTCCTTAGGTTTAAAATGTGCTTATAATTTCAATACCAAAATTTGTCAAATAGGTATGAGGAAATAAAATTTAGGGCAGATAACTTGATGTTTGTGGAGTTTTGTTCATCATGACTCAAGACGATCAATGTGCAATTAATTCCGTTCTTGTGAACATTTCAATAAAAACTTCTGATGAAAGCAAAAACGATACTTCTATTTCAAGAGACCCATGAGCTGTGATCGCAATCGATGTTGCAAAAGGTGCAAGTTTGAAAGAAAATTTTAACGCGTGTGATATCAGCTGTTTTTGGTAGCAGTTCACGAAGATACAGGAAAGTTACAGGCTGCTTTACTTTTAAAGTTCTGTACTGCCTCAAAAACTTGACTGCTCAATTTTTAACCTGTGCTGGAACTTTACGATGTGGTCCGAAGAAAGTTTTATATGCCAAATGCTTTTTTTGAGTGAAAATTATGCTTATGCAAACGAATTTTTTTTTTCATATTTTATGTGAACTTCGTTGTGTAAATATTCTTATCCAAATATTGTTTCGCTATAACTATTATCATAACATTTTTACTGTAAAAAGACTTTTTTTCGCATACGTCAGCTTGTTTAGAAAAAACTAATTTATTTTATAATTTTTCTACGTCATTTCTCATCATTGAATGTGGACTGCATGTATGCATTATAAGATTATTTTCACCCTTCTCGTTTTTCTCCCCTTGTATTTGAGTTTAACGTGTATATAACTATTAAATTCCAAGTCCAATGCGAAGAAAACCAGTAATGATGCAATTAGTACATAAAATTTGATGATATTGTATTTTGCAAGATTTTTCAAACGATAATATTACATTCATTAGACACTGAACAAAAGTTAAAAAAAAAAATAATAATAACACGTTGCACTTTGTTTCATTTCTAAGATTTTGAATTGAAAATCATGTAAATACAAATGGAAAAAAAGGGGAATTTTAGATTTTGCTTATTTAAAAGTAGCCTGTTTCTTTTCTTCTACTCAAGTTTAACATATATATATATATATATATATATATATATATATATATATATATATATATATATATATATATATATATATATATATATATATATATATATATATATATATATATATATATATATTGCCATATAACATTAACATATATGTTAAATATGAAAAATTGAAAACAAGATTGATGATGAGACAAACTTGAATTTGAAAGCATTATATGAAAATTCAAAAATGAAATTAATCGAAGTCGATGTCTCGGGCTCTCATCAGGGGGAACACCCTGACATTGGCTTAAAACAGAACGTTTCTGAGAGCATCTTGAACTTCGAAAAGCCTAAATAGATGCTCGATCCCCCAACGTTTTGCTATAGTACCATTGAATTCAATAATTATAGAAAAATTCAAAAGTATTAAAAGAAAAATATGGCCAAAGATTTTTGTTGTCAAGTCAAAAATATTGGCAATGTTTGCAGTCAAAAAATATTTTTCAATGGTACTATAGCAGAACGTGCCGGGGATCAAGCATCTATTTCGAGGCTCAAGATGCGCTCAGAAACGTGCTGTTTTAAGCCAATGGCAGGGTGTGTCCTTCCCCCCCCCCTCCCGTGATGAGAGCTCGAGACATTGGTTTCGATTCATTTCATTTTTGAATTTTTCAATCTTCATATAATGCTTTCACTTTTCATATAATGCTTTCACTTTTCATATAATGCTTTCACTTTTCATATAATGCTTTCACTTTTCATATAATGCTTTCACTTTTCATATAATGCTTTCACTTTTCATATAATGCTTTCACTTTTCATATAATGCTTTCACTTTTCATATAATGCTTTCACTTTTCATATAATGCTTTCACTTTTCATATAATGCTTTCACTTTTCATATAATGCTTTCACTTTTCATATAATGCTTTCACTTTTCATATAATGCTTTCACTTTTCATATAATGCTTTCGAATTCCAGTTTTTCTCATCATCAATCTTGTTTTCAATTTTTCATATTTAACAATGTATTTTTACAATGTTTTTACACTACACTGTATATTGCAGTTGCCTGTAGCGCTGTTATTGGTGAGTTTCGACAAAAAATTAAATAATTTTCTAAAGTATTATACATTTTCTCTCTATATACAAGTATATGTCATCAACAACAACCATTTTCAATCCACTGCGGGATGAAGGTCTCCTCTAAATTTTTCCATTTTACTCTGTCTGATGCTTTAGCCATCCAGTTGACTCCAACCACTTTCCTGATCTCGTCAATCCATCTTGCGTGGGAACGCCTTCTCGGACGTTTAACGCCATGGGGGTACCAATCTAGAATACTTGTGGTCCATCTGTTGTCCTGTCTGCTGCAATATGTCCAGTCTATTTCCATTTTAGACGTTTAATTCTTTTCGTGATATCATATACCTTTGTATGGTGCCTTATCCAAGTGATTCGTTTTCTGTCTCTCCTTGTGATGCCTAGCATACATCTTTCCATGCTCCTTTGTGTTTTCTGTAGCCTTTGTATGGTCTTGCTTGTGAGTGTCCATGTTTCAGCTCCATAAGTCAGTGCTGGTAGCACACACTGGTTAAGCACTTTTCTTTTCAGGCATAATGGCATGTGGCTTTTCAGAATTAAGTTTTTGCCAAAAGTGCTCCATCCAATCCTGATCCATCTGTTTATTTTATTAATGATTCCGTTTTCCATGGTGATTTCTTGTCCCAGGTACACATAGCTTTCTACTTCTATCTCTGTGTTGTTGAGCGAGATTGTCCTTTTCAACGCAAAGGGGTTGAACATAACTTTAGTCTTTTGCAGATTCATTTTCAAGTCCACCTGAATACTTGCCTTCGCCAGTTCTTGTATCATTTCTTCTAGTTCGTCTGGATTACTGCTGATAACATCAATGCCGTTGGCAAAACGCAAATGGTTGAGAAATTCTCCATTTATTTTAATTCCTTTTTCACCCCAATCCAGTTTTCTGAATACCTCTAAGATAGCGGTAAGGAGTTTTGGTGAGGTAGTATCAACCTGTCTGACTCCTTTTCGAAGTTTAATCTTTGCGTTTCCTTTATCCAAACGAATCGTTATACAGTTGCTTTGTCATATATTTTCTTGATGATATTGAGATGTAAGTCTTCTCTACCCCAATTACATCTAGAGCTTTCACAACAGCAGATGTGAAGTCAAACGCTTTCTCAAAATTAATGAAGGCCATACACAATGGTAATTCGTATTCCTTGTGTGTCTCTATGAGTTCCTTGATTGTTTGTATGTGATCTCCATTGTAATAAATCCAAGTCGAAATCCTGCTTGTTCTTTTGGTTGGGCTTCGTCCAATTTGGATTCAATCCTATATGTCAGCACGCATAGGCCTAAACTTGTATTCGCCCCCCCCCCAACATTTTTGAAGAGCCGGCTCGGCTCCCCCCCCCCCCCCGCCCAAAAAAAAAATTCGAGTGGATATGTTTCGCACACTTGGCTCAGAAAAAACTTTTTGACAAAAAAATTTCTGTAAATAGTAGAAATCATCTGCTCGAAATTTCATTTTTTTATTTTGCTTTAGAATCTCAATGCACTTTAAGATGTCCGAGTGATGTAAGGAAACGCACACAATGATCTAACAATAATTAATTTCAATGCAACTATATTATTTTAAACTTGCAACTTGCAAGTACACAAACTAAAACATCGATCATTCAAGTGGAGATACATATGCGCACATTCGATTACAACAGCCAGTTATATTTCTAGTCCAATTCCGCGCGAACACCGTGCTTACAATAGTTTTTATAGCGAACTCGGCACACGCTGTTTACGTCACGAACGAGCATCACTTCATTTGCATCTTTGGTCATCACAGTTCCTCCCTTCGTAAATGAAGTATAGGCCAGTCTGTCCGGTGGTCTTGTTGGTCTTGTACTTCGTCTTGGAATCCATTCTGGTTCTGGGCTGGACGTTGTGGCAACCGGTTCAGGAATTTCGTTCAACTCCGAAGTTTGGCGTGGCACTGGTCCAAGTCCTGGATCATCCGTAGAACTAGTCCTTTTTACAAGAGAATCCTCTGCACCGTCTTTATCTTCTATCGGCAGGTTTGACACTAGAGGTTGACTACCTGAAAAACATTCTAGAACAGTAGTTGTAGGAACATTATCACCAATATTTCGCATTTGATACACATGGCGATGGTACATATCATCACCAACAGCTACACGATAATTTAATATTCCTTGTCGTTCCACCATTTTTCCAAAAGTCCACTTGGGTTGTTCAGGTCTCCCGTAATTTCTCACTGCAACATTTTGTCCAATTTCGAATTCTCGATTTATCTTTCTATTACCCAAATTATTTTTCACAGGCTTTTGGGGACACAACAAGTCCAAGCGTGTTCGAATATCCCGGTTCAAAAATAAGATCGCTGGAGATACTTTTGTTGTCATGTGTGGCATTTTCCTATACTGAATTAGGAATGATTCAAGTTTCGATTTTGTACTACCTTGTTCAAATCGTGAACGTTTCATGGCAGCTTTGAAAGTTTGTACAAAATTTTCAATTTGACCATTTAAACTAGGATGGTATGTGAGGTTCTAATATGGTAAATACCATTACTTTTCAGAAAATTTTCAAATTCCTACGACACCAACTGAGGTCCATTGTCAGATACCAAAGTATTAGGTAGTTCATAACGACTAAATAATGAGTTTAACGTCTCAATAGTTCCATTACTAGTTACAGTTTTCATTCGAAATACTTTAGGCTATTTTGAACATGCATCTATCACAAGTAAATACATTTCACCAAAAAATGGACCTGCGAAATCTATATGTATGCGTTCCCAAGGTCGCGATGGCCATTCCCACCGGTGACAAGTTTTTGGTGGATTTTTAGCATATTGTGAACACCCGATACAATTCCGAGCCAGATCCTCAATATCTCCATCTATTCCATTCCACCACACGTACGATCTAGCTAAGGCTTTCATTTTGACAACACCAAAATGTTCACAATGAAGCTCTATTAGTACAGTTTGTTGATACTTTTTTGGAATTACAATTTTTTATGACCAGATTTTATGACCAATACTTTCACCAGATCTCAAACGCTAATACAAAACTTTGACATCAGAATCCGATTTCGTTGCTTGTGCAATCTCACGAGCAGTGATCGGCATCGTTTCAAGCTGTGTAATTTGAAATACATCAGTTAAATCACATGTAAAATTTTCATTCACATTTATTGGTAATATGAATAAAGCATCAGCATTACTGTGTTTCTCAGTTTCACGATATTTAATATCATAGTTGAAAGCACTTAGAAACAATGCATAATTGAGCAAACGAGTCGCACTAAGAACAGAAAGTCCTTGTTTAGGCCCAAAAATGCGTTTCTTTATCAATTTGCGAATAATTACGTTCTGTACAATTCAAAGTTCTTGATGCAAAAGCGATCGGACGCTCCGATCCATTTTCCAAAATATGCGAGATAACTGCCCCTAAGCCAACAGGTGATGCATCGGTGGCCAACACAATCGGTAATTCAGGATTTTATAGCATCAAAACCTGGTCCGAGGAAACTTGTTTTTCAATAACTTCAAAAGTTCTCGCACACTCTTCGGACCATTTAAGGGGTATCACGACCCCTGAAGTCGAATTTTCAAACGTGACTTCAAAAAATACTTCATTCAATCGCGAATAAAATACTAAAAATTTCGTGTCTATCGGTTAATTTGTTCTTTTATAATAAAAGAAAGAAATAATGAATTATAGTGTAAACGTATACAAGAAAAAAAAACTTTGAACGCGATTTTCTCAGAATGCAGTTTCTGAGCTCATCCGCAAGATTTAAAAAAAACTACTGCTCCGAAAATTCTGAAATTTTGTAGAAATGTTTATTCGACATGTGTTAGTAAAATTAACCTCGAACTTGAATATCAGACGTTTCGTTAGAATTTCATGAATTTTTAAAGTTTGAGAAAATATATAAATTTCAAAAATCTAAATTCAACATTTTTTTAAAAATACTTTCCACCAGTCAATTGCTAAATCCGAGGTATATTTTACTATCACATGTCGAATAAACATTTCTACAAAATTTCAGAATTTTCGGAGCAGTAGTTTTTTTTAATCTTGTGGATGTACTCAGAAACTGCATTCTGAGAAAATCGCGTTCAAAGTGTTTTTTCTTGTATACGTTTACACTATAATTCATTATTTCTTTCTTTTATTATGAAAGAACAAATTAACCGATTGACACGAAATTTTTAGTATTTTATTTGCTACTTATACTTCTACTTATACTAATTATACTACTAAATACTTCATCCAATAATAATTGGATGAAGTATTTTTTGAAGTCATGTTTGAAAATTCGACTTCAGGGGTCGTGACACCCCCTTAAAACGAGCATGTTTTTTTCGTAAGTTGATTCAGAGGATAAAGTGTAGATGCTAAATTCGGCAAAATTCGTCTATAGTAGCTAACTAATCCCAAGAACGATTTCAATTCCCTCACATTCCTTGGTTGAGGCATCAAGTATAGGTTTAACCTTTTTTTCACTTTGACGCAACCCGTTTTTATCGATCACGTGTCCACAATAGTCAATTTTATCAACTAAAAATTCACTTTTGGATAAATTTACACGTAATCCATGTTCACTCAATTGTTCCAACACTTCTCTCAACCTTTGATTATGAACAGCGACCGTAGGCCCGACAATTTTAATATCATCTAGGTAAACATCCACTACAGGAATATTTTTCAAAACATTTTCCATGGCACGTTGCCAAATACTTGGTGTGGTTTTAATACCAAACATTTTAATCGTTTACACCGAAATAGGCCTTTTGAAGTATTCAAAGAGTAATTCACGATCGCGTTCATCAATTTCCATATGAAAATAAGCTTGAGCCAAATCAATTTTGCCATCACTCAAAAACGAAGTCGTTTATACATGCTCAATGGCATAATGGATACGGAAGCACCCGTGTCCAATTGAATTTTAGCATTCTTACCGTCTAGTTCAACTTTTGAAATAAATTTCCGATCAATTTTAAGCATATCAGCCGTACGCAATGTATGAACAGAATTTTCATCAACTTTATGCATTTTTGTCTTTTTTGTCCTACAATGTCTAGCAATATGGCCTTTGAGATGACATTTATGACAAATTGAATTTTTATCTGGACAGCTATTAGCATAATGAAATTTGCTAGAACAACGAAAGCACCTATCTCTTTGTTGAGCTTTCTTAGTCCCATTTTCATTAGCCTTTTTCATGGAAAGAGTTTTAGGTATCGCAATTCGATGAACATTGGAGACAGACTTCTGTAATTCAGCAGTATCCTTCGCTGCAGTTTCCATCCTGGCGCAATTTTCACGGCATTGGCATAAGTCAGTTTGTCTTCGCTCAGTAGTCGCTTTTGGATTGAATAATTATTCAAACCACACATAAATCGATCACGAAGACTGTCCATTAAATAGTCTCCAAATTGACAATATTCTGCCAACTTTTTTAATGATGCACTGTAAGTCGCAATTGTCTCCCCGGCAGGCTGATTCCGCTTGTGAAATCGAAATCTTTCCGCTATGAGTAACGGAGGCGGTGAAAGCTGTGCTTGTAAAACCGCAACCAGTTCTTGAAATGACTTATCCTTCGGCTTTGCAGGAGTCATCAAGTTCCGCAACAATGTATAAGTTTTGCTCGGCAACCAAGTTAGCATCGTGGGAACATATTTATCAACCGGTGTACCAGTTGCTTCAAAAAACATCTCCAAGCGTTCGACATATGTAGACCACTCATCATTAGCACCATTAAACGGTTCCAACTGCAAATTGGTTTTTTGAGATTCAGACTGCTCCATTTTCAAATTTACTTCGGGAAATTCAGAATTTTTGGACATCTTCAAATTTAATTTCGGGGTTCAAGTTACTCCAACAACTCGTCGCCATTAAGATATCCGAGTGATGTAAGGATCCCGTATGATCTAACAATAATCAAATCAATTTTAATGCAACTATATTATTTTAAACTTGCAGCTTGCAAGTACACAAACTAAAACATCGATTATTTAAATGGAGATACATATGCGCACATTCGATTAAAACTGCCGGTTATATTTCTAGTCCAATTCCAATTCCGCGCATACTGTACTTACAATAGTTTTTATAGCGAACTCGGCGCACGCTGTTTACTTCACGAATGACTATCACTTCATTTGCATCTTTGATCATCACACACTTGTTCTGTGACAATAGTAGTCTTATCTCGCAATCACTCCGGCATCCATCCATCCTAAATTGCATCCTCCCAGAGTGCTGCCTGAAGGCACCTCTGGAGATAACTTGTGGAATCCTTTCTCTTGCTTGTACTGTCGGTAAACTCAAGAGCATCTCTTCTTTTGTTGAGTGTGACCCTTGGGGATGAGGACATGAGACAACAGAAAAAAAGTGAGAGGAGGTAAAATGAACAACGATTAAGTTTATTAACAAGTTCGAATGCCTGTATAACATTTTTCGAGCCTTCACAACAGAGGCACCGACATGAAGAAATTAATATTGGGTCGGGAGAGAGTGCTGAAAGTACCCGTCCCGTCTATACGGGGCTGAAGCGCATACGCAGGAAACAGAGGACGCACTGCATTGTATTCTAAAAATTATTGGGGGAAGGCTCAGATCCATTACAAAATTTATTGGGGGTGGGGGCTCAAATATCCTCCACTCCTATGTTTGGGTGCCTTTGATGAGGAATGCATTACAAATACAACGCCACAACAGGCAAAATGCTCAACGAGGTGACAGAGAAAAAGATGCCCATAACAAATATGGATGTCATATAATTCAAAAATACAGCAACCCAATTAAAAGCACAATCACAAAAATTATAAACAATATATACACATGATAAAATATTATACAATGCCCATAAAGAATGTAATGGTTGTCTTATTCTATGTATGAATAGCTTCTCGATTTACCCCAACATGTTTATCGTATTTCTTTTTAAACGTGTCAATTGTGTTACAATTTACTACCTCCGGGGATAAACTATTCCATTTATTGACAACCCTATTAGAGAAAAATTCCCTTCCACACCATAACCTCGCATTGTTCCTTACCAATCGATACTGGTGTCCCCTTGTAAAAGCATTCGATTGGCGGTGTACTAAAAGTTCATGGCCCATCCTATCCATCCCGTTGAAAATTTGGAACACTTCGATCATATCTCGACACCTGCGCTAATCTAATGTAAACATATTTAAAAAATGAAGTCTTTCTTCATAACTCAATCCCCGTGTGCCAATAAGGACGCGCGTAGCTCTTCTCTGCACCCCTTCAACCAAGTCTATGTCCTGTAGGCATGGTCTCCAAAACCTTACAGCATATTTCAGTCCAGGACGAACTAAGCCTCGAAAAAGCGGAAGAATGACTTTAGGAGAACGCGAAGAGACCTTTCTGAAAATCACACCAAGCATTCCATTCGCTTTTTTGACCACCGCTGAACAATGTTCAGAAAACCTAAGCCGCTCGTCAATGAGAATTCCCAAATCGAGAACACCGCCAATCGACTGCTTTTACAAGGGGACACCGGTATCGATTGGTAAGGGACAATGCGAGGTTATGGTGTCGCAGAGAATTTTTCTCTAATAGGGTTGTCAATAAATGGAATAGCTTACCCCCGGAGGTTGTAAATTGTAGCACAATTGACACGTTTAGAAGGAAATACGATAAACATGTTGGGGTAAATCGAGATGCTATCCATATTTAGAATAAGACAACCATAATATTCTTTACGGGCATTGTATAATATTTTATCATGTGTATATATTGTTTATAATTTTTGTTAATTGCATTTTTAATTGGGTTGCTGTATTTTCGAAATATATGACATCCATATTTTTATGGGCATCTTTTTCTCAGCTACCTCGTTTGGCGTTTTGCCTGTTGTGGCGTTGTATTTGTATTTGTAACCTAGACCCTCCTATCGAGAGGGGGCCAACTGTCCCCTTACATCCATTATTGACGTATCGAAAAAATGATTTTGGGTCAGAGCCAATGTTATCTGCCAACATAGATTCAACTTCCTTTTTACTATCCCTTATCGCTTTCTTCAAAGCTCTTCTTTCATCAGTAAACAATGATGGTCACCTCGTCCACTATTATACTCTTTGAATGCTCTTTTCTTTCCAAGATTAAGGTTACGCACGCTATCCGTGAACCATAGAGGGTGCGTTGTACAAACACGCTTTTATCGAACAAAGGGTATGACGTCGTGCAAAACAGAGGACAGCTTCGTACAAAATTCTTCCCATTGACCTACCACTCCTTATATTCAACGGTCTCTTTGAAAACTTCCGCTAACCTTTCTCTCAAAACATCAAAGTTAGTTCAAATAAATAATCATCTAAATAAATAATAGTAAAATGAAATTAACATTAAAAAAAAAAGAAAATAAGAAATTAAGGGAAAATTTCAAAACTCCTGAGCCGGGTACCATTGCATCCAATACCAGGAATATGAAATTTTTCTTCCTTACAAATCAGGTATACCCAAACTATTTACGTTAGCATCGCTCTTAGAAATTTTAAATATTCCAAGTAATGTTGAAGGGAGGTTAAAGGGTAAAGTTTGTGACCCTCCTGGTCCGGCAACCTGGTCATTTGACCCCCCCCCCCCCAGTTGCAGCCCTGTTTCCAGTACCCCAACACTTAGGTAGACAGGGCCGGAACTAGGGAAGAAGGCAGTTTTCACAGGCGGAAATCTTGAAGGGGCTGCTAATTCTGGGGAGGAGGGACGAAAGAAATACCGTTTCGATCGATTTTTTCAGTGGAGAGGGTGAAAAAATTACATATTCTTCCCTCCACGATTAAAATGATCCTGTTTCCGTTGAACCGGGCTTTTGGACTGTGATGTTTTGTGAGACTATTTTGTGTCTAGTCTCTCGAATTCCCACTGCTCTGTAATCCTGGATATTCATCGGATGGACTGTGATGTTTCATGGGAATATTTTTCACCATATCACTGTATATATATATATATATATATATATATACAAATTTTTTTTTTGTCTCTTCTTTCCCGCTCATTTAACAGAATGAACTGCGATGTTTGTCATGTTCTTTCCTGACAATTTCCACTTGATGTTAAGCACTTGCTGTCATTTCTGTTCAGTGCTTCCATGTGCAATGTATGCATGTTTTCTTTCAGGTGGCAAGGGAGATCCCACGGGTCCATCTGCGGATGGATTGGTGGGGACGGGCGTGGGCTGCCGGAGGGGGACGGACGTTTGGTTCCGTTCTGTTGCTCCTTTGAGCGGTGAGTGGCGGACGGGGGTGTTCTCTCGTGGACTAGGGGAGCCGAGGGCCTCGGAATGTTTTTGCTGGGTCGGAGATCTGGCGGGCGGTCCACCTGTGCTCCTTCTTGACCATCGGAGGTTTCCGGGAGCTTCCCGGAGTCTGGCTGCTTGGGATGGAGTGGGGTCCTGGCGGGACGGACCCGGTGGCTTGCGAGTCGGGGGATGTTCACCGGGTCCGGATGTCAGGAGAGTTCTTCCAGCATGGCCCAGCCGCAAGGTAATCCGCTTATATCCCGCAAGGGACAGAGCGGGGGCCATGTTTGGTGTTAAGGCTTTTGGACAGATCTTTCACGAGGACCCCGATTTTTTACAGTGAAGTGCTTGGAACCTGTCGGCGTAAACTTGTATTGGGCCAATGGGATCGAGGGCAACCCCCCCCCCTATTAATTTTGAAGAGCTGGCTCAACCCCCCCCCCCTTCCAAAAAATCGCAAGGATACGTTTTCCACACCTAGACTCGGAATAATCACATCACGTCAGTACAGTGTGTTTCGGCCTTTATACGAAGCTGTGACATGTAAACAGTGGCGATTTTTAAACAAAAACTTAAGGTGACTCAACGGTACATGTAGTCTATCCATAATGTACGTGTGGCGAACGATTGCACCTGCTTCTCGATTGTACCTGCCTAGTCCAACAAGCAACAAAAGATAAGGACTCTCATACACTCTCTTAACTGTCTCGAGACCAGTCGGTCGCATGAACCAGCTCGTTATTATATTTAAAAATGTTTAATATTCCTGTGAAATAAATTGTATTAAATTTCAACTTCAAAGTACGCTATTAAAATATGCGTCAGTGGTGACCCTAAGGATTTAAACTCATGCAACCTAAAAACAAGCTGAACTAACAAGCCATGTGTGCTTCAAAATTTTAACTTTGGATTATTCAAGTTCAAAATCCACCAAGCAAAATGCCGATCGCTAGCGAAACCGAGAAAAAATGTCTCATAATGAATTTGTGCATTTATTTCCTCTCTGGATTGAAAGCTAAAGAAGGTGACGAACTCTGCTCTGCCGCATAGAAAGATACAAGAACGTATACGAGGTTAGTGTGTTATATTTCTTCTTTTCGCGAGCATCCGCACTCATATTTTTCATAAACATGTCGGTAGATAACGCTGATCCTCCGCAAGTCAGTCGTGTTGGGTTACGAATCCCCCCCCCCCCCACTTTTTGGAAACAAAACATAAGATTATGGTTTTTTCAGGTCGAATCAGCTTTCGTTATGTCAGGCATCACACAAGACGAAACAAAATTCGCTAGTTTAGTTTCGTCGGTGGATTCAGACACTCTTATAGTTACGTGAGTGATTTACTCTATCGGCCCCCTGACACAAACAAATACGAAGCTCTGAAAGAACGGCTCATAGCCGACTTCGCTGACTCCGAAAGTTGGGAAATAAAAAAATTGCTCAGTGACCTACAATTAGGGAATAAAAAGCCATCATTTTTACTGCGGGAATTGGCAAAAGATAAATTCAACGATGATTTTTTTGACAAATCTTTGGCTACAAAGACTACCGTCTGAAATTCAAACTATCCTTTCGGCTACGAGAGAGGAATTATCCCAATTAGCCATTATAGCTGACAAAATCCATGAGGTATCCGCAGAACATACGGTTTATTCAGTAAATCCGCCAGAATCAGAACTGACCGCTGTGTCGTCAGCTAATTTGGTTGCCTTGCAAAAACAAATCGAAAACTTAAGCTTGCAAGTAGAGCGACTGTCTAAGGAAAGAAACTGACTTCGCTTCAAAAACAAACGTCATTGGTCTCGCAACCGAAACCGCAGTGGTTCAGGCCATCGATATCCTCATGCTAAGAACCTAAACAATGACCTCTATTATTATCATGACCGTTTCGGTGCTTCTTCTTTCAAATGCAAACAACCGTGTTCTTTCTCTCAGGGAAACGAGTAGCGGCCACTGCTTGTATGGATACAGGTGGTGGCGAAAATAAGGGTTTGAGTATCAGCCATCGGTTAAAGGTATACGACAGACAAACAAATTGTAGTTACTTGATCGATACAGGAAGTGATGTTTCGTGTATACCACCACGAAAAGGTGCTCATGGAGCCACCGATCTGGTACTTTTTGCAGCCAACCATTCCAAAATAAAAACATATGGCACAACCCTTTTACACCTTTCCTTGGGTTTGCGTAGATCATTCAAATGGAACTTTGTGATTGCTGAGGTATCTGTACCCATAATAGGCGCTGATTTCCTACAACACTTCGGTCAATTAGTGGACCTAAAAAGGAAACGGCTCATAGATTCTACTACTAATCTCAGCATTGGAGGTGATTTCAAGCCTTGCTCTCAAGCCGCGGTGAAAACAATAGACGGATTTTCTCCATATCATGACCTCCTGAGAAAATATCCAGATATCACAAATCCGGCATTGAATTTTGAGGAAGTTAAACATTCTACGGAGCATCATATCCAGACGACAGGACCACCTGTTCATTGCAAAGTCAGACATAACACATAGTCCTAAAACATTTGATTTAGTCAAAAAAGAATTTGAATACATGTTAGAAACAGGCATTTGTAGGCCATCAAAGAGCCCCTGGGAATCGCCCTTACACGTCGTGGATAAGTCAGCTGGTGGTATACGTCCGGTGGGAGATTATAAGAAGCTAAATGCTCAGTCAGTCCCTGACAGGTACCCTATACCCCACTTAACAAGATTTTTCTCACGTGGTTTATGACAAGAAAATATTTTCTAAACTAGATATTTTTTGAGCTTACCACGCAATTCCAGTACGTGAAGAAGATATTCCTAAAACTGCAGTTATCCCACCATTTGGGCTGTACGAGTTCCCATTCCTAAATTTTGGACTCTGCAATGCAGCTCAGACGTTCCAAAGATTCATGGATGAGGTTTTAAGAGACTTAAATTTTTGCTTTGTTTATATTGATGACATTCTAGTTTTTTCTGAGGACGCTGACGAACACCTTCGTCACTTGGAGTTGCTATTCAATCGCTTAAACAAATATGGTATCAAACTTGATGCCTCTAAATGCGAGTTAGGCCTTAAAGAATTGACATTCTTGGGTCATGTAATAAATGAAAAGGGTATCAAGCCCTTGCCTGAGAAGGTCCAGGCCATTTTAGAATACCATAAACCTAGCAACTTAAAAGAATTGAGGCGGTTCTTAGGACTGGTAAACTTTTACAGAAGGTTCTTGCCACGAGCAGCAGAAAAACAAAATGTCTTGACAGAATTTTTAAAGGGCTCAACTAAAAATTCTAATCACAAAATTGATTGGTTCGACGAGGCTTCTACAGCTTTCGAGGACTGTAAACATCAATTAGCCGAAGCTGTACTTTTAGTACACCCATCTCCAACAGCTCAATTGGTCTTGAGCGTTGATGCTTCAAATGTAGCCATAGGGGGAGCCTTGAATCAAGTGGGACAGACATTAGAACCCCTTGGTTTTTTCCTCTCGGAAACTTGCCTTGACCGAAAAAAACTATAGCGCTTATGATAGAGAATTGCTTGTTATATTTGCCAGCATAAAATATTTTAGATATATGTTGGAAGGTCGACAGTTTAGCATCCTAACTGATCACAAATCGTTAATATATGCATTTCGCCAAAAATCGGAAAAATTATCACCGAGGCAAAACAGACAGTTATAGAATACATTTCCCAATTTACGACTGACATACATCATATTAAGGGATCAGAAAATTTGGTTGCGGATGCTCTATCGCGAATTGAAGAAATTGCAACACCATGTTCTATCAATTACACTGAAATAGCGGAAGCTCAAGAAACAGATGCAAAGCTAATGAACTTGTTATCGACGCAAACTTCACTGGACTTAAAAAAAGTGACACTACTCGACTCTGACCGGGAACTGTATTGTGATGTCTCTTCCGGCAAAGTCAGACCTTACGTTCCAAAGACCTTCCGTTACCAGGTTTTCCAGGCGGTGCAAAAATTATCACACCCGGGAACCCGAGCCACTACCAAACTGGTCACAGACCGATTCGTCTGAACCTCGGTTAATAAAGATGTCGCCAGATGGGTCAAGTCTTGTATTCCGTGCCAGAAAGTGAAAGTTCACAGACATACAACCAGCAGTTTAGGGTCATTTGAACTTCCAACCGAACGCTTTGAACACGTCTACCTTGACATTATTGGTCCGCTTCCAGAATCACAAGGATTTTCTTATGCACTCACTATGGTGGATCACTTTACACGCTGGCCAGAAGTGGCACCGATCGTGGACATTACTGCTGAGACTGTGGCGAAGGCATTCCTGTCGGTATGGATATCGCGATTCGGATGTCCCAAGCGCATCACAACGGATAGAGGACGCCAGTTTGAATCTTCGTTATTCCAAGAATTATCAAACCTCTTGGGTGTGCAAAAATTATGGACAACATCATTCAATCCCAAGGCAAACGGCATGATTGAATGCGTACATCGTCCGCTAAAGGCCGCGATCAAGTGCCAAAACACGAACAGATGGGTCGATGTACTACCAACAGTTTTGTTGGGTTTCAGATCAAGTTTTCGACATGACCTTAGTGCAACGTGCGCAGAATTGGTATATGGTACAACTTTGCGACTTCCTGGTGATTTCCTCGCACCACAAAGAACTGAATCAGCTCAGCCGTCAACATTGGTCTCCAGACTACGTGATGATATGCAGCGTTTGACTCCGGTACCAGCAAGTTACCACGGGGTGAAAAAAGTTTTTGTGCATCCTGAACTTTCGCGCTGTACACACGTCTTCGTGCGCCGCGATGCGGTACGCAAACCTCTACAAGCAACATACGACGGCCCTTTTGAGATATTAAAAAAAATGACAAATACATGTTTCTCAAAATTAAGGGAAAAGAAGAAGCGGTATCGCTAGATCGCATTAAGCCTGCCTTTTTTGTCACCGAAGAGGACAGTCAACACAATGTTGAAGCCCCTGAGTCACCCGTGACCACAACAACTCGCTCCGGGTGATGTGTGCGTTTCCCAAGACATCTCGTGTCCTACGACACTGGAGGGGAAGTACTGAGGTGACGCAACGGTACATATAGTCTATCCATAATGTACGTGTGGCGAACTCTTGCACCTGCTTCTTGCTTGCACCTGCCTAGTCCAGCAAGCGACAAAAGATACGGACTCTCATACACTCTCTTAACTGTCTCGAGACCAGTCGGTCGCATGAACCAGCTCGTTATTATATTTAAAAATGTTTAATATTCCTGTGAAATAAATTGTATTAAATTTCAACTTCAAAGTACGCTATCAAAATATGCGTCAAACTTTTTTCCGGCCATTTTTCAGGATGCGACTTATTTATCGGAAATTACTGTAATTTGTTCTATGTTCCATTGTAAATTAAATTGGGAATTTCTAAAAAGTATGTAGTATTTTTTACTTATGTTATTCAACATTGTGTTTATTTCAAAATGAAGAATTATTCTCAAGGTTTTAATAGGGTTCTTTTTTTCCTTTCACGGTCACTTTTCTTTTTTACGGACGAATTTCTTTTTGTCCCGCCAGTGACCGCAAAGAGGGGGTTTTACATACCCTGTTTACGTTTCGCAACACTCTTAGAAATTTTAAATATCTTGCGGCATCTGAATCGATCTCGAGGAGTCATTTCGATGCTTCCCCCCCCCCCGACAATAAAATGATCTTCACTCCTAGTTACAGCCCGTCCGTGGCATCTAGTGGTGTGTGTACCGGAGGGGCACTCAGCGGGCTATAGACTCCCACATACTGGAGAAGGGCCTCTAGCCTGGGATCTTTGGAGGGCCCCCGAATCCAAACTTTTCACAGGTAATGGATTCATAGCATGAAAAACACTAAAAATGATGGTAATTGTCCTAGTCTCGTAACTAGGCTGGGGCATTCAGGATAATGCTCCAGGAACCTGAGCCAAATGGGTGGCCCCCAACAAAAAAAATTAATTATTTTGCACATTTCTTAAAATCTTTGACAGTTTCTTATTTTGCAAAATGAGAAGAGAAGAGGTGGGGGGATGAACCCCCCCCCCTCCTTTTTTGAGTATAACCCTTTCAAAGGAGCCCCCCCCCCCATGAAAAACTCTGCACCGGGGCCCCGAGAAGGCTCGCTACGGCCGTGGCCCCCCAGGGCTGGAGCCCTGTCAATTCCACCCTTGGGGGGGGGGCCATACGGAGGGCCGAAATTTTTGGGAGAAAGAAGACAGGAAGAGAAAAGAAAAAAATCAGTTCCCGAAATTCTTCCGAACATTTGAAAAAAATGTATTTCATGTATTTGAGTTTTTTTCTTTTCATGCTAAAGGGGGCCGCACCTTCCGCAGCTGACAAAGAGCATTTCAATAGGGTTCAGTTTCGGCTGCTTCAATGCAGGTTTTTGTTCCTAATTAGAAGGACAGGGAGTGTATGGCGTGTCGCCTATGTGGGGAATATGTAACCTGGAATCATCTGTCCATATGGGGATTCCTGCTGTCTCCGAAAATGAAAACTACATTCTTTTCGACGCCACCGGCGCCGGTCAGGGCTTTGGTAAAAGCTTTTGCGCTTATAATGTATGGCCAGAAAAGCCAGACACGTCCCAACGTTAATATTCACAACGAACCTCTAACGTATAGGGGACGTGTTGGAAGTATGCATGACAGCCCCTGGAGAGCCACGACCCTGAACCAGCCCGGGCCGCACCACCGCAATTATTACAAAAAGAAAAGTACAGAACCCTTCATCACAGAAGGGATTGATTAAACTGTCTTACAATTTTACAAATATTTCGCGCTGCCACCAAGGGATCGTTCATGATGTTACCCGCCCCATCCGGACGACAACAGGGGAGCTCTCCAACCCAGCGGTCTGCTGGGGAGACATAAATTGTACGATGCCTCAGAACCAATCCCCGGTGACAGTTACAAAAAACAGTTGAAAAGATTCGATGCAAGACATTGTAAAGAAAAAATTATGCAAATGTAGCAAAACAAGTAAAAATTGAAAACGTACAACAATGCAGAAGGGTAAAATAGGCGATGCAATATTCTGATTAATAAAACTATACATTGAAAATTGCAGGAAAATATACTCGTAGAGCGCTTAAGAACATATATAGCAGACATTCCTTATATGATACAGAATACTATTAAAGGATATAATGGAAAATATCAACATGATACGAATAAAATGAAATATAACATTATATATATATATTATAATATGACACAATGCAAAAAATACAAAAAAAACCACAAAAACATGAGAAAAATTAACACGTGCGATGTAGATATGCCATAAATATTTTTGACGTTCTTTGTTGGACACAGTGTTAAAAGAGGATACTAGAAGAAGAAAAATTCTATACACATGGAAAAAAAAGGCGAATGGATGGAGTGCAATAGCTGGGGAAAGCTATGCACATCCCAGTCTATTATTATGGCTAAGGAAAGCGGAGCACATCCTAGTCCATAGATACAGCTATCTAAGGAAAACTTCGCACGTCTTAGTCCAGCTGAGTTGCAAAAAGTCCACACCAACGCAAATAACACTACGCACCTATCTTTCGCCCAAATGCTTAGTTTCCTCCATGTGAGATAGCTTGCATCCTGGAGCGAGCCCTTGTAGTCGGAGGGGAATACCAACCAGAAGAGTCGTCTGATTCGTCGGTCAAACGAAGGTGGATCAGAGATGAAATCAGTATATGTCAATCTTGAATATTTCTCCAAAAAATTAATGAGATTTTGGATCTTTTCTAACGTCATTGGATTCCTCGCTATCCTGTTTTTCCATACGAATTGCCTTTCTGTCCAGTTCTCCAAGGAAAAACAGTGAAAAGAAGCCATGATAGGACAGCTTGAGACATAATGATATAATGTGCCTTTGTCACCACAAGAACAAAAATAGTTGTTGATTGCTCTGAATCTTTTATGATACGCAGGGAAGGGGCCATTTTCAGTGAATGAAATGATTTTGGCCCTTAGCCATACTTCCCTGTGTATAGCTACTTGTGGGACAATTCGGTTAACTTGAGTAGATGTATCAGTGAGTTCCCAGATTTTCTTCCATCGCCAAAGTACTAGCTCCGAGAGCTGTCGCTTGGCATATGACTGTGGAAGGGGGAGATCTAATGCAGAATCAGATTGGGTGGCTTCCTTGGCAATTCTATCAGCTTCCTCATTGCCTGTGATTCCGCAGTGAGCTCGAACCCATGATATGTGAATATGATTATTACGTGTAAGAATGTCTCTGATTCCTCTAATCATTGCGTGCCTAGACGTGGGATTGGCGATTGCAAACACATTCGAGAGACTGTCCGTGCAGATTGTTGAATGGTCAGTCTGTTCCTCCGCAAATTGTAGTGCATTGTAGATGGCAAGCATTTCCGCCTGGAATACGGAGTTGTGATCGTTGATGCGGATTGACCATTCCTGAAATTTGCTGCCATTTTTGTAAGCCACAAAAGCTGCCGCCACTCCTGCATCTTGTTTAGACAACACATCAGTAAAGATGCTTAACGGGTGACGATCCAAAGATATCGGAGTTGTAGACACTTGTTCGTTTGAAGGACCTACGCTTGGGTGGTGTGACCAAACAGATATTGATGCCTCGAATTTATTGGCAAAGAATCCTGTATTGCATAGTTTTATGTCCTCCCGAAAATGTAATAAGCGTATTCTATTAGATTCTGCTTGAAGAACAATGTCAAGTGGAGGATTGCCCGTGGCAACCTGTAAGACTCTGGTGGCCGTTGTCTTATACGCCCTGATAATGTAGAGAAGCGATGGTCTTTGCACCACGTCCATTTTATTACGCAATTTAACACTTGGAGTGGAGAACCATATAATGGATGGCCATCAGTGAAAGAGGGACGCCGACAGAAGCAGTTCCATAGGTGATCCTAATTGGAATATAAAGAAATTACGGTAGTGAAGAAATCGTCTATAGACGGGGTTTGTGATTTGTGATTCTGCAGAATAAGAATAGCTTTGTTTGGAGCCCCTTAAAGTAAACTCCTTGTTTTTCCCTGAAATAACCCCACAAATGTTGAGATAGGTAGCTCCACAGTATTTTATCGTTTGTGTGGACCACATTCGGTTGTGCATGTACAATATAACCTTCTGTTATCAATAAAGCGTAGTAAAAGAATTTTGTGTTTCCTGTTAGACATATCAATAAATTAATAAAACTTACCGCATGTTTTTTTTTCACATTCATATTTAAAATTTATTTAAGAAAAATTTAAACTCCATTTGGCTTGCGTACTTGGAAAAGTGACAATATTTCAATCGAGTTTTTTTATTTTTTTTTTTTATTAAGAAATTTATGCAACACTAAAATTTAAAACTTTCCAATTTAAAACTTCATATATGGCTCAATATATGAGAGTAAAATAAATCTTGAATAAGTGGAATGTAATTTTATTTTGAGGGAAATATACACTGTATCATAAAATATAAACAAATACAGGGCTTAACAAATCAGAAAAAAAATTTAAGCGCCAGCCAAATTCTGTAGGAGCCAAGCATGGTTTTTTCGCAAGAAAAGTGTCTTAAATAATCTTTTTTCGACCTTTCTGGGAATTGATGCCCCCCCCTTCCCAGGGCCGCAACTAGATACTTTGTCACCTCGCGCAAGCCGGAATTTTGGCGCCCCTTAGTAGAAGAAGCAATTAAAGGGTGCATTCGACTCCCATTCTGGTCCAGCGTCCGGGGCACCAGACCCGCCTGCTCTCCCTAGTTGCGGCTCTTCTCCTCCCCATGCTGGAAGACATGCTGGATTATGAAATCAGAAAATTTTGAGCCATCCCTAGATTCTGATTTAGCAATCACATATACAAAATTTTAGGCGCCAATACAGATTTTCCAGTCGTCATGGTGACCTGGCGCCTGGGAATTGTCCAAATAAAGAATGTACGATATAGATCTTTGCCAGGTTCATGATACAGATCAATGTTTTTCAAACTATATTAAAATAATTTATTGTCCCAAGTTGTTGTCCTTCAAAGTGGAGATTATTCACATGGAATCAAATGCATATTCGACTGAAAAATTAAAGACTTGATCAATTAATATCATAAATAATTTGTACCATATAGGACAAGATCGTTTTATATCATAATTATGACATCTGATATTCCTCTGACATTTCGATATATAACAATATGGTAAAGATATTGTACTATATCGTTGTGCTACTGGGGTCAATGCCTTCTTTTTGAAAACTCACGTGTTATATTCAAAGAAAAAAAGATTTTTAAAACAATCAATTCATAGTTATTAAGTTATGAAAATTACCTTATGTCAACATTTTTGATTAAAATAACAAACTTAAGTATTCAAGCAAACTCTATTTAAAAACGGGAAAAACCGGAACATTTTTGTAAACAAGTCGGGACGACAGGAAAAACCGAAAAAACAAGGGCATCCCGAGAAATGTGGGACGTATGGGCATTCCGAGTATAAAACATCAATGAAATTCAATCAAGTCAAGACCAGAGTTGCCAGATTGGCGGTTTTCCCGCCAAATTGGGCTGGTTTGAAAACGGTTCGGCGGGAAATTTTTGACTTTGGCGGGTGGCGGTTTTTCCAAAATTGTGTTCATGGCGAATTTCTCCCTATTTTTCTCTATTTTTCTTTGTTTGCGAGCAAAGAAGTTTTTTCTTTTTCACTTCAGTCCCCGCCTCATGTTGTGTTTTCTTCCTGACAAGGCAGGGGGTATGGGGGGGGGGGCATCTCACCCAACTATGGAAAGCCAGAACTTTCAACCATAATGCCTTTGCGACCCAATAATTGAAGGGACCGTAAAACAAAAACTTGGGAACTGTCCTAGGCTCTAGATAGTAGTTTTCAACCTTTATGATACCGCGGCGGGTCGGTTATCATATATCCAATGTAGTATAAGGGAAGTAGTATTTTGCATATATCCAATGACTATAAGGGAAATGGGAGACTTCAGTGGCGTCACGCGCTTCGCACGGAGGCCTTCTTCTATAAAAGGTGTTGCTCTGACCCGACGGTTGGGAAACACAGAAGCCTGTGAAAGAAACCGTAGCCTCCACAAGCGTGGAGCTGGCAGGGCTCAAGCCCAGGAACCAGTTCTGTCTTAACGCATGGGCCCATCAGGGCATGGCCAGGGGGCCTCAAGAGAAGAGGGGCCTCAAAAAAACGAGAGGTAGTTGTATTTTTCGGGGATTTTCCATGTAGGGAATCAGAAAAATCACTTGGCTCTCTGAGCCCATGATGCTCTTAAAACAAACCCAGAAGAGTAGCAAGAAGAGAACCCTCTTCTTAAATTTTTTGTTTACTAGACCGTGAAAAATTTGGTCTGGGACCCATACCTAATTTTTAAAATCATTGTACCAAATTTCGTAGGCACCTATGCACATAGGCGTAAACTTGTATCCGGCCCATGGGCCCGAGCCCCCCCCAACATTTCTGAAGACCCGGCTCAGCCCCCCCCACCCAAAAAAATTCGTATGAATATGGTTTCCTCATTTTGCAATGATGAAAAAAAAATGTTAACCAAAAGTTGTCCTAATTATAAATTAGTTAATTGAAACAATCTACTCAAAATTTTAGTTCTTTTAAAAACTCTGAATGGTCTTTGGCTTTCTTGTTCCATGAGCCATGACAATACGTCTGTCTCATTTCTTCCTTGCCGTTCAATCCCTCAAGGCACAGCTGAAATCACAGCACCCCTCCCCACTGAAAGAAACTTTCAGTGGGGAGGGGTCATTCTTGTGTGCCTGGCAAAAACTGAGTGTCTCTTCTTTTGTTCACTGCGACCGGGGGGGGGGGGCATGGCGCCGTCACGAAAAGAAGCCCAAAGATGCATTGCGGGGGGGGGGGGTTGAAAATTGAAAAGCAGTGATATTGAAACTGAAATTTTGTAAGGAAACTGAGCCCCCCCCCCTTCCCCAGTAATTACTGAAAAAACCATTGCAATGCATCCTCTCTCTCCTTCGTAAACGCTGGAGTCCCGTATATACGGGCGAACCAATAACTTTTAGCCGCCCCCCCCCCCAATGTTTTCTTGAAAAATATTGGGAAAAAACAGTACATTCTAAATGTCCATTCATAAAGGGCCCTACACACGCTCAGTTATACCTGCGCAGTTATGCCTGTACAGGTCAACTGTGCAGGCATAACTGAGCGTGTGTAGGGGCCGTCAGTTGACCTGCACAGGCGACCTGAAGGGAATGGTTTTTCGATTCGGTATAACTGTACAGTTATGCCTGCGCAGGTATAACTGAGCGTTTGTATGGGCCATCAGGTATAACTGCGCAGTTTTTTTCCCCGCTTTCTTATATTCGCCCTTCTTTCTTCCCTCTTCTTTTTTCACTGATAATGTAATAGAACAATAATAACTGAATAACTTGTTTTGGAGAGGGATTCCATTTAATTAGAAGAAAATTTTCTAATGGCGTAATTTTCACGATATTTTCTTACAATTTCATATTGAATAAAAAAATCAAAATAAAATTTTAGAAATATTTCGACCATTGTTAAAATTCGCAATTTTGTTTCTGAAATCACTCTTTTCAATAAATTTGCCCGAAATTATGCACCGAAACATACAAACTCTGCATTCAAATAATGTGCTATGACTATTAATTGTTTATTGATTATTTAGAGAAGAGAGGTTGACCAGGGTTCTTGGAGATTTTAGGGGCCCCGTGACATAAGATTATTTTAGTATTCTTTCACATGTACTTCCTTTAGAAATCAAGATTCCTAGAAATCAAGCAGGTGTTTATACGAGTCGGTTAATGTTTGCAATTGTTTTCAATTTCAAACGCAGGATTCCCACTCCTTTCTTGACCGAAAACCAGCAAGCATCAATAGGACAAAAATCACTGTAATTTATTATTTTCTTTTATATTTAATGAATCTCATTGAATTTGTTTTTTGGACACATCTCGTCAGATTGCAACGAATTTCAACTTTCAGCTCAAACATTGAAAGAAAAAAATTCAGATGAAATTACGCTAGTTAAACGTAAGAAAACAATCGAAAAATTCTTTGAGAGAGATATACGATTGATAATATAATTATATCATTGAGTAATACTATTAATATACATACTATGCTTAATAATAAGTCAATTTCTAATTGAGTTGAATTAATCGTAAGAGGTCGCGTGAAAATGCAGTTTTCTTTCAAGGAAAAACACTACGTAAGTTACCATAAAAATTTTCAAGTCAAAAAAATTATTTTTTTTAAATCGACGCTATCGCGAGAAAAAAATGTTATCATACGATGCTGAAGGAGCATGTATCCCCTATCTGTATATTCAGAGGAGAAACGATGCTTGTTTTCGAAGATACAGTCGCTCGTTATAGCGATCATTCACGTTATAGCGACAAAGACTGGTAGGCTAAGTCCCAAATGTTTTATGTTTTACTTATATAACGACCGTCCCAATCAGGCCCGACCACAACCCCAAGTCTCCCCCTCGCTACGACCTCACTCCAAATGTAACATCCATTCTCGATGAGACGAAGGGGTCGTTATATCGGGCGTCGATTGTAATACCAAAATTTCTCTTTTATTGCCTATACGTATTGTCATGATCACTGTAGATATGGATAGCATTCTTGATAAGCATGAGAAGGCAGTAGTGCCTTTTATTACTTACGTCATGAAAATCGGTCATTATGAGAGGTTTTAGGAACATCAAAATACGTTATTGTACTTATGGTGTCGATTCAACAAACATCTTCCGTTACAGCAGTCTTCCTCAAAGTGTGCGTCGCGGCTCTTGGGCGTCACCCCCTGCCCCTCCCCGCCCACATCCTGCCGCAGGGCACAGAGGCTATTCTCTTTGCCGAGCCGCCACTATAGTGAATTTTTTAACGTGGGAAAAAAGAATGATTGGAATCATCTCGGGCTCTGAAACCAGAATCCTGATCCCAATCCCATCTTTGTGGGGGATGAGGGGAAATGGCTCGAATAATGGCAATATTCATTAGTAAAACCAGCCCCCGGGGATGCAGGACCCCAGATGGTGTGGAGATCTGTGACAGTAAGCTTTACCGATCAATTTACAGTTACAATACATCTGGAATGTGCAGCGCACATTCAAAGGGAGAAAAAACACTTTAGCTCTGATGAAACAAGTACGAATTTCTGTGTGCAATATTAGTTTTCTTTTCTTTTTTTTTTTTTGCCCAAGGCCCATATTGTTTTACAAAGGCTTCCTTGGTAAAATGGTCCGAGTTTTCGAAAACTAATGTTTTCCTCTCGTGTCCCCCCCCCCCCATCACCTCCTTGCGTCCATTCATAGCCTGAATAGTCCTACTTTGGGAAACACCGATTTCAACACTCCACCAGAGTTTAGTTCAAAGTTCAGTTTAGTTTTCACGACTCGAAGTTTATAATGAGGAGTGATCTTCGAAACGGACAGCGCGAATGTTTGGAAGAATTCATTGAAATGTATAGGAATGAGAAATGCTTGTGGCAGGTGAAAACTAAAGATTACCATAACAAAATTAAGAAAGATGATAGTTATGAGAGATTGGTGTGGAAAATGAGAGAAATAGATCCTCTAGCGAACAGAGACAGTGTTCTTAAAAAAACAAACAGTTTGCGAAGCAATTTCCGAAAGGAATTGAAAAAAAAAAAGCTTTGAGTAGAGGTATCTTGATCCATTCTGAGAAAATTATGCCAATCTTTTGGTGCAAATCTCAATTCCTGTAACAATTTAACGTGCGAATATTGTTGCCTTTTTTTTTTTAACCAATCTTTGTACCACGTTACCCGTTTCTTTCTTTTTTTTTGAGTTAAAAACTTTCAGTGCCATAACCAATCCAACTACACCCAAAGCATCATCTGTGGAAATCATACTAGAAAATTCCGAACTTTATAGACTATGAAAAAATCCGAACTGATCAAAAGACCGCGAAGACAGAGATCGAAGAATGAAAATGTCCCCCCAGATTGCCTAGAACCGGTTCCAGAAGCTTCGCCTGCACAGGTATAACTGAATGGTGTGGATGCATCGAACCGTTCAGTTATGCCTGCGCAGGTATAACTGTGCAGGCATAACTGAACGTGTGTAGTAACAGATCTTGAGGGCCGATGCCGAAACATTTTTCGAGCCTCTTTACAACAAAATTTGACTGGGGGTAGAACATAGAATCAAATAAACAAGTGAATTATAATATTGATCTTAAAAAAAAAGGAAATAAAAAATAAATGATAATTTTTCAAAGGTTCAGGTGCCTCTCGACTAGAACCAAGAACCTTGACTCCTCAAGAACTTCAGAAGATTATGTTGATTTTATAGTTGATTGTTTATTGTTTATTATGATCCACCGTTGTCGAGTGTTGATTATATGAAAAAAAAATCCACCACACACACACACCCGTACACTTTGATATCTCTGAGTTGTGAAGCGGAGTGTGTTCGGTCTTCAAAGGTCTAATAAGGCGTAAGTCCAAGCCATAGGCGTAAACTTGTATCTGGCCCACGGGCCCAGGCCTCTCCAATAATTTTGAAGGACCGGCTCAGCCCCCCCCCCCCCACAAAAAAAAAAATTCGCGTGGATACGTTTCCCATATTTGGCTCGGAAAAACACGTTATGATGAAAAAAATTGCCCCCAAAAAAATTTTGTAAAAAAAATCCCAAAATTTTATTTCAATACTTTTTTAAAATCACAATCGACTTGCCCTTGGCTTTTTTTTCTTTTTTTTTGTAGCAATATGTAGTATTTCTCACGGTCAACGACGACACTCAAAGCTGCATTAAGAGTTGCATTATTAACTTGCTGCATTAAAAGCTGCATTATTAACTTTCAAGCGGCTTTGACGACACTCGATCTCCAATTATCATTCTCCCTCGGTGCTAATCGTAGCTGCCCCAAAGGCATGCATCTATTATTCCCGCTGTCGGAAAACTCAGAAGCATCTCTTTTGTTTGAACGTGACCCTTGGGGAAAGAAGCTTCCAGACGATGCAGCAGGAGGAAAAGAAAGGTTAAAAAATAGACCGATAATGATTGAAACCGAAACAAGTACACTCCGAGAGTCATATTTTACTTATCGAGTTCGAGAGCCCGGGCCGAAACATTTTTGACAAAATACTGTATGACTAATAACACCGAGACAAATAAACAATAGCTAAATGAAATGCAGTGAAACCTCGATATAACGACTGCGGACAAAGAAAAAATATCGTTGTAGAGGGATTATTGTTATATCGAAAGGCAACATTATCATCACATGCCCTGAAATTTCTGTTGCTGTTGGCATATTTTGTGAATCGCGTTGTTAGTACCACCAAAAAAATGCGCTTTTGAGTATTTATTCACCGCAAAAATAATTTTATTGATAAATAAAATTCATTTGGATGTATTGCCCCATAAAGAGCTTAATCACAATACGCCGTGGCATGGCCCTCACATCCTGTCGCAGGGCGCCAAGACTGGGATCTTTGGCGGGCCCCTAGCCAGACTGGTTCTCGTGGGCCCCTATATAGTAAATTTACTGCGTGAAAAGTAAAAAAAGACAAGAATCATCCCGGGCTGGAGAACTGTCAGCCTCACCAATGTGGGGGACATGCAGAAGCACCCACATGCAGAAAACATTGAAGGGGGCTGAAAGTTGCTGGTCGTCCCGAATATATGGGACTTAAGCGCGTACGCAGGAAAGAGAGGGTGCCATGACCCCCACATCTTGGTGAAGGGCCCGAGGCTGGAATATTAGTCGGGTCCCTCGAACCACATTTTTCACGGCCCTCTAGAGGGCCTTACTTACTAACCGAAACGGCGACCCAGTCCATATTTAGAAATTCTTCGGAATATGGACTGGGTCGCCGTTTCGGTTAGAAAGTAAGTAAAGCCCTTATAGTGAATTTATAGCAAGAAAAATAAAAAAAATGATAATTATCCCGGGCCCTGCCAGCCCTATGTGGGACCATGTCAACCCATGTGGGAGCCATGGAGGTTGCATTGCATTGTTTTTTAGAAATTATTGGAGGGGGGGGGGGGCTCAGTTCCCTCATAAAATTTATTTTGAGGGCCTCCTCAAATGGCTCCGTCGGCCCACGGAACAGAAAAAATAAATCAAGTCTTATTTGAATATCAGTATTTCATGAGTCATTGCAGAAAAATAACGTGCGGTGTGTGTTGTTTCCTGTGATGTTTCCGCAAAAACTTTTGGCCCTGGGCTGCAATTTTGGGAGGACAGCAAATTTTAGGGGAAACAAAAACTATCTTTCAAAGTCATCGATTTTTACACTGTGGAGGTGATGTAAAACTACATTTGTTTCAGCCTCCCCCCCCCCCAACTCGACAGCAATAATTTACGCTCTTGGTTACGGCCCTGTCCGCAGCACCCAGAAATTGCTGCAACAAACAGATTGGGAATCACAGCCCTATAAAAATTTTACAGTGCAATATACTCTACATTGGCCCCCACGTCATCGAACAAGGCTTCTGGATTGAGATGTTTTGTGGGTATCGGGGCAGGATTTCCCAATTCCCCCCCCCCCCACCATCTGTTGTGAATTTATATGGTAAAAACTGGAAAAAATTGCTCCTGAGACTTCAGTACGGAGCTCTGTGGGATCTTCCTTCATGGGACCTCTGGGAATCATTCATGTACAGTAAGACCTCGGTATAACTTCAACCACTTGTTGGTCGGTGAATTTTCCGGACACGGGCAAAACGTTTACTCGTTAGTAAATCACCCCGTTAATGAAGTCATATTTATTCGGTCCTCAGGTGTGACGTTATACCGAGGTCTGTCCGATGATGAAATGGTGTCAGACTCGGAAAAGCGGTTTGTTGCAAGGAGCGGAGCACCCCCAGATTCAGAAATAAAAATTTGTTATAAGCATGAATTTGTAATTGTTTCCGCAAATATTGAACACACATGGCCCCTAGGCTGGGATCTTTTGCGGGGCCCATTATGGTGAATTTATAGCGTGAAAAAAAATGATGCAAATCGTCCCAGGCCCCAGGGCTGGAGTCCTGTCAGCCCCACCCTTGTGAGGGCCATGATTGAATAAGGGGAGAATGAAAAATCCTCGTTTGCCGTCTGTGCATATTGAATTCTCCCCCTCCCCGAAACTATTGCTTGTCTTTAGCCGCCGATAAAGAGGCATTTCCCACACACTTCCCCCCCCCCCACCTCTCTTTATCTAAATTTTCGGTTGTGTGGAGGCTTTCTTGCTTTGCCCCAGGGATACAGTGGGTGCATCAATAGGACAGGGGATCCAGACACATTTTTTACATTTGTGCTACTCAGAGGCCAAGCCGCATAACTTCAAAGTAAAATAACTGGTGAGTAATTGGGAATTTCCGATATTTATGACCAGCCGCCAAATCCAAATCGAGAAAAATTTATGGCAGGGCCTATCTGTTTGCAGACATCTGCTGCCCTCAAAATGGGAACAATTGGGGAACTCGTATGCTCGTATGAAGAAAAAGACGTATATGTTTTGTGTGGAATGTATGTATGTCAGTAGGGAAGATTTTGACGACCAGACGCAAAACACCTAAAAATCTCTAGCAGTCCAATTATAACGATGGAGGACGTATTAACGTCAACCTGTTCTCAGAAATGAACGAGGAAAATGACATGTGCATGGCAAATGTCAGCGACTAACCAGTGAAGTACCAGCTGAATATAGTGTTTTGAATCGGTCATCAAGGTGCACATGAGTGGTGATGTACCGTACAGTTTTCTTTGCATGCAGTGAATTACGTTGCGAGTTTCCTTTGTGCTTTTTTCCAAGTGTAGTATTGTTCATTTATTCAAATGATAGGTTCACAAATATAAATTTTTGTTACGAATTTATAGAAAGGGTTTCAAATTTTAGAGTAGAAAAATCGCTTGAAATTTATGAAGTTACACAATTTATATGAGCATCTATCGTGAATACACCTAAACGAGTGTTTCGCCCATAATTGAACAATCTCCTGCTCTTCAGCTGACTTTTATGGTGAGTTACTATGTAGAATTTTTTCATATCGTTACTTTTTTTCTGGCTAACAAAATACAAAATTCGGTCATAAAATATAATTTACACTAAATTATTAACAAAACGTGCTAATAAATAAGTATTACGTCGATGTAAGTCAGCACAAATAAATTTAAATGTATGGCAAGATTTTCATTTCCCAACTGTGAATGAAAACTATGCAAAATTATTCTATGAAATTCAATATTCACCTTTCGATTAATTTTGTGATCAATTATATTTTCCAATGATGATGTTTGCAGTTGCTGATGAAACGCGCTTCGTTCATACGTACCTATTTTGACTTCTGTGCGTTATTAATACAGTACCAAAAAGGAAAAACGTTCTAACAGTTCGTTAAAACCATAAGATAATAATGAATTCAACTCATAAGTTCATTAAAAGGGTTTTAAATTAATTAATCTCTTAAAAGTGTTTAAATTAATTAATCTCTTAAAAGTGTTTAAATTAATTAATCAATTTGTTTGTGTGAATGCTTTTAATTAATTAATTAATTTGCACTGAATTAAAAAGTAATTGGTTATTTATTAATTATTTATTACCTTATGAACGAGTAAATTATTGCAGACCGGGCCGTAGACTCATAGAAATTAGATTCATCGGGTCACAGTTTGAAAAAGATTTAGAACCACTGTTTTAGGATGATTTTTGGGAACTCATATTATGTCTATAATATATTATGTAATAATTAATATTATGTCTATAGGCCTGCTCATTTCACTACTTTCTTGGGATGGATGCCACGCCCGCCCCCTTCCCCCAAGGGTGGTGTTGACAGGGCTCCAGCTCGAGGCAATAACAATTACTCGATGCGTGGCCCACTATTTAGAGGGCTAAGAAGGGTAGAGGGGGGTACGAATTCTATTATTGTGTTTTACTTTTTACATCATAAATTTATTGAACGGGGGGGAGGGAAAATTTTTAATCTAGAAACCCACCAAAAATTCCAGCTTGTGAGTCGCCAACTTTTAAATTTTTTCGCTGATTTAAAATGATGATTGACCACAGATCAGTGTTGTCTTAACGCATGGGCCCAATCGGGCACGGCTCGGGAGCCTCAACAGAACAGCGGACAGCGGCCTCACAAAAATAACAACTGTTTGATATTTTCGGAATTTGCCAGGTAGGGCCTCAAAAAAATCACTTGGCCCGGGCCCTCACGATGCTCTTAAGACGGCCCTGCCAGAGATATGGATAAAAAGTGGAACTAACAAGCTATACGTCTAAACCCGTGAACCGAAGCTTTAAAATCAACTGTTCTTAATTAGGGATACTTGGAGGCCAGGCCGCAACTAGGGGGGTGTAGGTGGATCTGGTGCCCCGGGCGCCGGACTAGAGGGGGCGCAAATTCCACTCTTTAACCTCTCCTTCAACATTATGAGGAGGCGCAAAAATGCGTGCTTGCCCCGTGCTGACCAAGTACCTGTTTAGTTGCGGCGTTCATAGTATAGGTCAGCCGTTCTAAACATTTGGAAGCCCGTGGCCTGGTAAATCTCTTTTGTGTTAGTGGAAGGCCCGGCTTCGCAATGCAAATATAAGCCAATGATAGGCATTTTTAAGACAAATCTAAAAAATGGTACTACCTGGACCACAATTAGGAAGAGCAGGCTGGTCTGGTGCGTCAGGCCAGAGAGGGCACAAATTTTACCATCTAGCCTCTTCTTCAGCATTATAAAGGGGCGTCAAAATATCCGGGGAGAGTTCTTGCCCCGGCTGACCAAGCGTCTATTTGCTGCCCTGGGTACTACTCTGGTTTAAACTTACTTAGCTTTCCCGGTCTGGACACCAGGCTCGCGTCCCGCTTTCGTAGCGAAATTATTTTGCGCTTTATCTCGAAAAGTTTGTAAAGGAAATAGACGATACCATTATCGTCTATTAGCTATTGCAAAGACAAATCTGATGATACCCGAAATGTGAGAAAATGACCGAAAGAAGGGAAAAAGATGGCCAAATCCATTGTTCTGTCACTTTGGTCCCCCCCCCCCCGAACGAAATTTCTGGCTACGCCCCTGTCAGTAGCGACAACGCTGTGTATTATTTATAAAAGTTTTCTCCGACACGGTCCCGCCCCTTCACAAGGGCAATGGCTAAAATTGGCTAAATCCGATAGAGCCTGATCTGCCTGTTCTTTTTGAAAGAACGTACCGACAACGAGATTCAAGGCACAAAGAAAGTGTTCATATCGAAACTTACGGCCTTGTCCACGACATGCAGCCTACCACAATTTTTTTCCACAGAAATAGAAACCAATGATTTTGAATTAAAACCATTAAATTCTTTAAAAAAGGGCTATGGCTGGAGAAGAAGAGGGGTCATTTAAAAAAAATTTCAGTAAAACGACTTTCGCATTTATACGACGTCTTGACCCGTACGAGCGTACAGACCTCGTTTATACGACGCGTCGTATAAACGCGGTTTCGTTATATTGATACTGAGGGCACCCCCCCCCCCCCAACATTTTGAATAACTTTACGCCTATGCCTATGCACAATTTGAGGCAGTCTCGTCTTGACGCATTGGCCAACCCGGGCACGTCACGGAGGCCTTGAATGAAGAGCGGCGGTGGCGGGGGGGGGGAATATGAGATATGGTTAAGATTTGCGAGATTAAGCATGTCAATTGGTAAGGTGGCATTTGCAGGCTAGATAGAGGGCTGAGCGAAATCAACTTGCCCGGGGGCCCCATGATGCTTTTAAGACGGCCTCCACTCCCCAAGTAGTCGCCTGACGTCAAAAATGACGTTTTTTGGAAGTCATGAAATGCCTTATTTCTGACGTCATAAAATAGGTGATTATGTCCATTTTGAAGACGTCATCTGGGCGCCATTTCATGACGTGATTAAATGACGCATTAGTAAATAACGCACCCCCCCCCCAAATACGTACTGCTTTATAAATTATTCATGTGGAATAGAACTAAAAAGACAAACACAAGTATTTAAAGAAAAAAAAATGTTTTATTCAGTCAAATATGCATATTATATATCTACACAGTGGTTCAATGGACGAAATGGATTATGAACTGTGCAGCAATGGTAAGCTTACAAAACAATCTTTCAAGGGCAGCAGAACACATTTGGAAACAACATCCTCTAAGGATACTTCAGTATATATATTTGCCAAATCTTTCACAATAAAAACATTCAGTTTAGAAGATGGAAGGGGATACGTATAGAAATTTTCCTGTTTACTAAATCGTAGACCTAAAATACTTAATCTGTCAGCTCTCCTCAATACATTGTGAACCTGAATAACTGATTTTTCTTTAGTAAAACAATAACAATTAGCGGGACTTAGAGAGGAAATTGAAATACAGAATTTATTAAGGAATGACAATTTTTTATATTGATGTCCAATAAAATCACAAGGAACTGGCCCCAAATTATGTTCATTTTGCATCTCAAATAAATCAGACTGAATTTGATTAGAAGGTTCACCATGTTCATCATATTCATTTAGTCTCCGACAAATTTGTTCAAATGGCTTATTGCCAGATTTAATGCTTTTTTTTAAACTGCCTAGAAAACTTTCAAATACAAAAGCTGAGAAATTATCTAAAACACCCAATTTTTTCACATCATCTGCAAGGTGAATCAAAACATGAACATTATATACTAAAAATGATTTGCCATATAACTTTTCAGAGTGGCTTACAAATTCCCTAAGAAAGTTATTAGCAGAACGAGAATAATTCACCAAGTGTGGAGAACATAAAATGCTAATACCACAATGCAATAATAAAAAATGCTCGTATATGGAAGAATGAACTAAATTAAGCAAAACCACAGGGCCAGCATAAAGGAGGAAGGTTCGTAGCTCTGTGGCTTTCCACCTGTCAATTTCATTCAGTCCTCTAGGCTTTCTTATGAATTCTGCAGGAAAAAATGTTTTCAAATAAAGCAAACGAGTATTCAATTCTGCAGTTGTTTTGGCATCTAATTTTAATGGAACTTTGCCACAAAGCCAAAAATTTAACAGTTTCCTCATAACTCCTACACACACACAATGCATATAATCCAAGGGGAAATGTGAAACCATGTCAATATCAAGAGCTAAAAGTGGTGAAGTTCCAATGTGATGATCTTTGTCTCTTTGTGCTCGAAAAGATTTGTCATTGCGATTTGTCGCATTCAAATCTGCTAAAACAACATTTCTACCCTCTGGAACATACGTCCCATTACAGGTGCATTTATCACATGAAGAGTATCCCCCATGACCCTTTACACATTTTAAAAATGCACGTGCAGGAGCATCGCAAATAAAAGAATACAGCTCAATTTCAATGGTCCTGCCCTTGAAATTAAAACCAACATCAAACAAATGCTTTAGTTCTAAAACTAGATGATTTAGAAATTTTTCCAGAGGCTTTGGTTTCGAGGTGCCACAAAATATGCCAACTACTACAGGAGTGTTTATTAAACAGTCATTAACCGACATCAAAATAGGCCAAAATTGCACTCTGGAGCTTTTGAAAAGTGGTAAACCATCGATGTTGAATATTAATTGCAAGGTATCACAAGGAACAATAGGATGTTTAGAAAAAAATAAAATCAAACGCTTCTCCACACCAAAATAGCAAAACTCACCATTATCTAATTTTTCTGTGTCTAGGGCACACATTAGGGAGGTACCTAACAGAGATCGACTTGTTTTAATCAGATTAGGATGATATGGAGAAAGAAGTTTTAGCAAATCGGTTATTGCTACACCAGGAATTTTATATTTGACAACCCACTTATTAAGGTCACACTGAAGAAGCTCGTCACTGGGCTCTTTTTCTCTCATAATTTCTTCTGCATGTTTTGGTGCTGTGCAAGAACCACTAAAATTACCACTTAAATATTTACCTCGATTTTCAAAATTGTGTTTATCACAACTATGTATCACTGGATTAATTTGACCATCATTGCAAGTCTCTTCTCTAGATTGATCTTGATTATTTTTACATTCATTTTCTTGACTGAATGAATGAACGCCAGGGGCTCTGTCATTTTCTTGACTATGGTTTTTCAAAAATCTATCAATTACTTTGTTGACTCTTCTTTTTGTTTGTCTCTTACTGATAATTCCTTCTTTTGGCATGTTGCAAACGAACTACAGCTATCTCAAAAATTCACAGTTGTTTTTCAACAACTTCGATTGCCGCTGTGGCGCATGTTTTAACCAAATTTTTATATAATTCTTTATTGTTACATCAGATTCACCAGTGGCTTTTTTCACAGCTCCTGCAAAATAGTGGAACAAAAAAAAAATTTACTTAAATATGTAGAATAATAATAAATTTTAAATAAATAGATAACTAAACAAAATTATGATTTCATGAAAAATATATTGTACACGCAGATGGTAAAGATAAGCTCCCAGAATGTCCAGGCTGTTCAATTTGATGCTAAGAGACTTGACTGAAAGGACACCTCCTGCTCTAAAAACATAGGCTCTTTTATTTTTCACTGAATCTTTCATTTCACATGAAACAGTTCAGAAACTTTCATAAAAAAAATTATGCGGAAAAGGTAGAGAAAATATTGCAATTGATTGTATTTCCTTAAATAGCAATAACAATGGATAATTATTTAACAAATTTAACTTTGAGGTGACAATGGTACATGTATCTCGTGATAGTGACGTACGCGCTGTGAACTTTTGCACCTGCTTTTCCAGCATATTTAAAGTTGAATTTTTAACTCAATTTTTTGGCATGAATGTTAGACGTTTAAAATATAATACAGAGTCGGTTCATGTGACAGTCTGGTCTCAAGACAGTTTCGTCTTATTTCGTCTTTTGTTACTTGCTGGATTAGCCAGGTGCAATCAAGAAGCAGGTGTAAAAGTTTACCACACTCAACTTATTCATGAAAAAAGAGGCAAGCATTTTTATTAATGGAACAGCTTTGGTATAAGGGACAGGTTGGCGATTTTTGGCGACTTTTTTTTTCCGGCGCCAAATATGTCCGACGGCCCGAGAAAAAGTCGCCAGACACTACGTGCGCCAGAAAAAAAAAGTCGCCAGCATAGAAAACAGTAAAAACAAATGGCATAAACAAAAATAAGCTGTGGAGTATTTAAAAAATAAAACTGGATAAAAAAAATGAAATCAGGGTTTAAATAAAACCCGGACCGTTGTGAATAAATAACGGTCCTGTTGTATAAATAAAAATATTCTATGTATTATAAATTAAAACCCGGACTCTCTTTCCGAGAATCCGGGTTCTTATAAATAATCAACGGTATAAAATAAATAAAATAAAAAGGATGCAGGGGCATCCTGCATGTAGAAAAGAATAAATATTGGAAAATATTAAAGGTACAACCTGAGGGAAAAGATGTCCAAAATAATTCCAATTAATCCGACACACACACTACATCATATATACGGAAGGAAGAGAAAATATGAAGAACTATCCCAATGGTTTTTCAAAACGCCGCGGCTATTAAGTGACGTCATTTGGAAGAAAAAAAGAGAGAGGATAGAATGAGAAAAAGAGAAAACCAGTTTGAAAATGGCAGTAAAACCCGTTTGAAAGACGCGCTAGGACGCTAAGAACACGGAAAAACAACAGTCAGCGCCACCGACTGGCAGAATTCTACGAACATTCTGGAACAACGACAACCCAGCAGAACAACAACAAACCAGAGCGCGCCAACTATGGCAACTTATCGCCGGAAAAAAAGTCGCCAATTTGGCGTGTCCCTTATACCAAAGCTGTTCCTTATTAATCCTGGCTACTTTTTCGAAATATATGTATATAACAGCAGACTCTCGCTAACCCGGCGCATATCAGATCACCAGGGTGTGCCCCGATTACTAGAAGTTAATTGAAGAAGCGCATTCAATTAACATAAACTTCCGTGCACTGACATGCATTAACATGTTTTCCTCTTCAATGGGGTCAACGAAACCCACCTAAAAATGCTGGATTACTAGATGGCCAGATTACTAAGTCTGCTTAATTGAAAATTATTTTAACTTCACCACGCAGTTTAGTTCAGTCTTCTATTATTTCCGATATATAAGCACACATTTTCAACACACTTTTTTTAGTGTTGCAAAACATGAAAATCTCTCTCCTGGCATTATGTAACAAAATGAAAGGTTTTACCATAAGTTGAAAGGGATAAAAATTTAAGAAAACCCGATTCTATGGCATATACAACATCAAAATATAATGTTTTATATGGAGACAATGCTTTAAGAGCACCTCTCTTGCTTCAGCAAAACTAAACAAATTAAAAATCTGTCGTCCCCATTAAATTGATGGGAAAAAATAAGAAACACCTAAAAATGTGTTTGACAAAAAAAAAAAAAAAAAAAATTGTTTTGAGTATCAGTGCTTGGTCAAATTGAAAATGAGCAATGAAAATAGATTATATTTATGCTTCTCAATCAAAATTTTTAAAGTCAAATGCTGAAACTGGCAAAATGCTACATTTTCCACCATGAATTTTAAACAAACATCTTTGCTGAATATGTATCAGCTTTGGTTGACATTCATTTTTCGTTACCTTTTTTTTTCAATTTCATGAGAATGATCCATATGTGAGAACAGTAACTTTTGCTGTAAATACCAATTTTCTTTGCTTAAAAACCTGATACATGATATTAAAAACTTACGTAACAAAACATTGCATAGCGATGTGGATTCAAATGCAATTTTGCTGTTTCTTCCTTTAAAGTTGTATTCACACGCCAACCGATCAGTCAATAAATACCGTAATGAGTCATTCACTGCTCGCACAACCCCTTTGCCCACTCTGGAAGACAGGTACTGGCACTGGAAAGCATATTAATTGAAATTGTAATTAGAAAGGAATAACTCCATGTGACAAACTGGCATTTATAACTTCATTTGAATATTCTGGTTCTAAGCCCATTTCAGTTTCATAAAAATCACAGTAAGCATGCAATGATTAATTATCAAGATATACTTACCAAATTGAAAAAATTGTTATCAACTTGCAGAAACTCTTCCAATAAAAACATCTCATCTTGCGTGGTAAGAGGAAGAGAAATGGGCAAATCTACAGGAATCTGTGACAATTCCAGCTTCATGTTTTTGTTCAGTTGTTTCATGCATTGCAGGAGCTGGTTATTCTGTTCTCGGATTTCCACGAGTATACTTAAAATCGTATCATTAGTTCGTGGACTAACAGGAGTAGATGAGGTTTTAGGAGTACTGAGATACTGACTTGCTTCTATCTCCAATTCTACAGATGGAAAAAATAATTCAATTTAAGCTAATTACTAGAGAATTTAGATGAGAAACTTACAATAAAATATGATTAAGCAAACGAAAAGTGCAAAGCTTGGAGGCCTACTCAAGCCCTATAATAATTCAAATATAGCACGGTTATCTTTTTATCCCATTTCCCAGAACTGGAAACCACACTCCTCCTAATGTTATCTTCATATCAGAACCTGATCCATGAAAAATACATTAGACTCCAGACTAATGTGGCGAAGGGCAGAGTTGGCAAATTTCTTGTTATGGTGGAAAAAACCATGGAAAAAAAATTGCTTATTCTACTTGTATATCCTACCTGTTAAGAAACTATTATTCTCATTCAATAATTTCTCTTGCTCAGGCTTCAAATATTCAATAACTGGCCTCGGTTTAGGTAGAGCAATTGTATTTCTCGCATTCTCATCATCACTTTCACTGCTGCTGAGAATTACTGGTTTACGTTTTCGAGGCCTGCGACAATCATCATCCTCTATCTCTGTGCTTGCAACGTCAGTTTCATATTCAGCTTCTTTGGCTCTTTTTCTGGCTTTCAGCAGGTCATCTATTAGAGACAAGACCTACTTGTTGACAAGGTAAAGTATATAAAAGAAATATGCAGCATCATAGAACATTCAACATTACACTTGAATATATTGCCCCCTCATGCCAGCACAAATGTGCTATGTCCTTGGGAAGAAAAAGAACATGGGAAATGGCGTTAGAATGTTTGCTCTACTCATGTATGGTAGACTTATCTATGGAAGTTATTTTCCTAAAATGTTTCATGTATTCCAATAGGAACACATTTACAGTTCAGGGAAACTGTATAGAGCAAAATAAGGTATCGAACCAGCTGATAAAAAAAAGAGAAAATTTTCACATTTGGGCATTGGGGGGGGGGGCGCTATATATACCACACAGGGCTGGACAAATCTTTAAAAACACTCTAGCTGCCAGAACAATTTTATCAAAAAAGGTCCAAAATAATGCTTCTTTTGACTTCTTCAGGACATAGTGACCCTCTTACATGTTTGCGGACATGTTGCTATAAATTAAAAATATTTTGGGTTGCCGCTGTGGTGGTCGAGTGGTTATAGTGACGGACTCGCGATGCGAGGATCCGGGTTCGAACCCCACAGTGGTGGTCGGCTGAAGTTGGTTTTCTGTGGTTCCCAACTTCAAGGTGCAAATGCGAGCCGATCTCCCCGTTAAAAAGTCTCGCCACAGAGAGCAACAGTCCTACAATGATAAATCATTCAATCATAACACTTCACTCATAGTTAGAAAAACTGGTGGCAGATGGCAGCACTACACATAACAAGCATTACAGAGAAACAAAAAATTTCACGTCAGGTTCCACTACACGTACACTCACATTCCCGCATGTACTGATTTGTTGGGGGTTCTGTGGAGGGGGGTGTAGCAGTAGTAGGTAGGGCCTCCAAAAAATGGCTCGGGGATCCATGATGTTCTTAAGTCAGCCACCTCGTTGGGCAATTTGCCTGTTGTGGCGTTGTAATTGTAATATGGAATTCCATGTTAAAGAGACCGAAATGCAAAAAAAGAATTAAATAATGCCTCTCAGCCTGCAATTTATTGACTGTATAAAGAATTTTTTAGTCCTCGTGGTTACCCGAGATCTTTCCAGCCTTGATAACACAAAATGTATAACAAGGCTCCAACACTATTTCACTGGACCAAATTCATAACTGTTGATGCTGGAAGATCCATATAAAGGTTTACCGACATTGCCTCTCAAAATTTGACTACAAAATACGTAAATTTCACAAGAATTTTAAAAACCTTTTTAAAGCAAGAACCTAAGGTTTGCCAGCTTCAAAGTTTGGTTTAAAAAAAATTTTTCCCCATTAAAATTGAACTTGATCTTCAGTCATAAATCCCAATGTTACATGAAGTGAAATGGCTACCTGTTTCATAGAGGATTCTGTTTAGTTGTATTATTTTCCAATTTTCATCCGGCTCCTCGCCAGAAATCAGAGCTTTATTGTAATTTTTCACAGTTTTTGATGGCCAAAAACATCTGGTCTTCCGGGGCGTTAACCAATTGCCGTTAAGGATAACAACTGGACCATTCCCAGAATCGATTGCCTCCTCTGCAACGCAAAACATTTTTCTACTGAAAAGCAATCGAAGATAAATACGTAAATAATTTTCGAAAAAAAAACCCAGACAGAATTCTAACAAAAAAGCAGAACATGCATAACATTTTACTTTGATAGAAATTGACTGTCGTGACTCATGAAATGAAAATTCGAAAGGAAATTCACCTCTCAGGAAAAACCTCTTGAAAACAACTTGGTCCTTCGTGCTCAAGCTCAAAATCTTCACTTTTTTTAAGGCACGCAACTATAAAAGGCCATCGCTAGCATAAATTGAACAAAAACAACAAAAAAAAAAGAAAACAATTTGATAAAAGTAACGTTGTAGGATTACAAAAAGATCCAGAACATATACATAAGACAAAAATTTTAACACCATGTAAAACAAAGACTATCATCAACATTCACTGCAGCAGAGAAAAAGAGCGCGCATTCTTTGCGGTTGACGGTTTTTCCAATGGGCACGAAACTCGTGATGTTTATGACTTAAATACATTTACGCTATTTACCGACACGTCATTTCATGACCTCGATTGTTCATGAACGTCATGAAATGACGAGTTATTTAAAGAAGGTCATGAAATATCACGTCATTTCATGACCTTCATTGTTCATGGTCATTAAAAGACTTTGAAATGACGTGATTTTTTTTCCTCATTGACGTCATTTACAGAAAATGACCAAATTATCACGTCATATTTGACGTCAGGCGACTACTTGGGTCCAGTCCATCTCTGGGCCGTTTTTCTAGGAGAGAGAATGTGCAGCCCTGACTTTCGCAACTTTTCAAAGAAATCAATTTATTCGGTAAAATAAAACCCTTATTTTTATAAAAGGGGGGGGGGGTTACTGGACCATAACAAGAAAAGCTATAAATCACACCTTTGCAGACTAGAATATCGTCAAACTGTAGCTCACTTGTTGTTTCATAGAGGGCAGCACAAGTACAAATATTTTGGGCTACTTTTTGGCTATTTTTGAAGAGGATTTTGGCTGGAAATTTTTTAAGGACCTGGCAACTCTGGTCAAGACATTGTTGATAATATGTTTATTCTGTTGACAAACGTCATTGTGGTTCATTTGTGAAATTTTGCTTCACGAACTGAAAAAAAAAAACCATGTGGAAGTGTCACAAATGTGGTAAACCCGTCTTTTTCGGTTAGTTTTTTTTCCCCTTTCTAATTTGTGTTCGACGGAGACGACAAGCAACTGGGGGAGCAGACAGTTCTGGCGCGATGTTCACAGTAAGGGGGGGGGGTTGCAAATTTTACCCTTTAACATCTCATTAAACATTACAAGAGATCGCCAAAATGCTTGCTTGTCCCAGCTGACCAAGCATCTAGTTGTGGCCCTGGACAGAGAGTGGTAGCTCCCCTTTGCCCGAAGTTTGCATTCCAATTTGCCTAGGGTATTATTCATTATTTAGTTCCCCTCACCCAAATTTAAACTACCGCATTTCAACGTGTATAAGGAACCCCTTTTTTGCCAAAAATTGTGTCCCAAAAATAGGGGTTGTGTCATCTTATACATGGATAGTGTTATAGATATATCTTTATCCAGAGATGCCGCTGTACTCTAATTTACCTGGACCCAGGTTATTGGCAGAATCTTGGTCCTTTTTGAGTGAAAGTGGGTCCCTCTCGGAAAAAAATTAAGTATGCTTTCCCCCATTCACTAGTATCCTTGTGAATCAAATCATTTCTAAAAACATGTTCAGCCCAAAAGTTCATTTTAAAAAAATTCAGGACCCTGTGAATTTCGCACTGCTTGTCAATTATTTTGATTGTTAATAATGAGCACTGATTTCAGCAAGGTATTGCTTATAACGGATTTTCGACAGATGTCCAAACATGGCATTGTTATGAATTTCTTTGTAATCTTCAAGGCTCCCACTCATCCTACGTTTTGGTAAAATGTCCTAATTTTGTCATACTTTCTCGGTTTTGTCCTAGTTTTCCACCAAATCCTATCAACAAAATTTTTGTAATTGGTTTTTAATTAAGCAGCAAATCATCGATGTATTGCCAAATATTACAAATGTTGTAGATTGCAATTAATGATTCTGCCAAAGCAGAAATTGTATCATTTTCAGTGAGGTATTTGCGGGGGCTTAGCAGGCTATAGCTCAGGGTGGCATATTTGAGGAATGAGTGGCCGAGAAAATTAGGAGAAGAGAGGCAAAATTTTTATAACCCTAAATAAATCTGCCTCTTCCGAGCAGTGCCATCTTGACGCATGGGCCTACGTAGGCCCATGGCTCTTGAGAGCGGGATTTATGAAAATCTGGATCATGAGATCTGGTTAAAATTTTCGAAATTAAGCATGTAGATTAGTTACGGATAAGAATTTCTAGCTAGATATCCCAAGTATATCACTTTGCCAGGAGCCTTTGATGTTCTTAAGATGGCCCAGCTGCCGAGACAGTAAGGGGCTAGGTGAGTGAGTGATCAAAAGAGTGGCCTAGAGAAATTGCAAGCATGTGAGTGGGCAAAAGAGTGACTTGGAGCGCGAGTTACCATGTGAGTGAACAAAAGAATGACCTACAGAGCGAGCGACCAGGTCAGTGTGTGACCTAGAGTGTGTGCAACCATGTGAATGACTAAAAGAGTAAGCTAGAGAGTGAAAGCATGTGAATGATCAGAAAAGTGATCTAGAGTGCAGATAACCATGTGAATGACCAAAAGAACCATAAAATGACACCTAGAGTATATGTAAATCATCAGAAGAGTCACCTAGAGCAGTGGTTCTCAACCGGGAACCATATGGCCCCAGGTGGGCCCTAGGATATTCCAGGGGGGCCACGGATGAAAATCTCGCAAAAGGGGAGCCACGGTAACTGATACGGGGGCCACGAAGAAGTTTATGAGATTAAATTTTTTTAGTCACTCTGATTAAAAAAATTTAATTGCAAACAAAATGCATAGAATAGCATATATATAGAATATCTTTTTCGTAAATTTTCCCCTATTCAAGTAACATTAACATGAGGAAGGAAATAAAAAAAAAATTGTTCATGTAATCTCGGTGGTTTTACGACTTGGGAGTGACAGTAGACCCTGACACAAACTATAGAAGAGGTTTAAGCAAAATGGAATAACTGTAAAGACAGAAAATTATGTGTTCGAAGACTTTTCATTCAAAGAGGGCTGCCATAAAGACAAAGCAAACAAAGATTTGTTGACCATTCATTGACATTCTTTTGAGTGCTGATAGTAAATGCAATCCAATAAGTCGATGAGTGAAAAATGAAAGCTTGTAAAACAACCCATCGTTTTCATGCAATTACAGACGGATAGCCATCTAGTTTAGCGCAAAGCTATCTACAGCAGTGGTACTGTATAACTCAAGAAACTGTAATTGCATGAAATAACTGTTGTTTCAATCGCAAGTGTTCATATGTCATTTGCTGATTGGTGTCTATATGCAATCCAAGAAGATAATGTATTGGGACTTCCTCTAAGATAGACACTACACCTTTAAAGTTTTTTAATCGATACTGCAATGCTTCCTATTAATTAACTGACCTACTACTTAAGCCTGCTGCTGGCCTACTACTGGCCTTTGACCTTTGAAGACCAACACAACCCGCTTCCCATCTCATTGAGATATCGAAGCATTCCCGGAGGATGGGTATATCTGGAAATTTTATTAGATATCTTCAGGATAATAAATAAAAATATTACATATAGATTGCACATATAAATTCACACATAATCAATGTTCGTCAATGGACGGAGCATAATATACGGACGAAAAAAAATCAACTATAAAATCTACATCATAATCTTCCGAAAGTTCTTGATTCCATCCGAAGATGAACACTAGCGTCCATGCGCTCTAAACAGCGTCCCTTGACACTGTGGTCATAGCCTTGTTGAGGTATAATATATATATATAATCTCAATTTTTACAAGTTGATCAGACATTCATCAGTACGGAATGTCGATAGGCGCCTACTACTGGCCTGCAACACACATCTCAAATAATTTCAATGCAATTTTCCTATCCTGCAAGAACAATGTTGTGGACATTAGAAAAAAAAATTCTTAAAGGGCGTATGATCACATTTAAAGCAATTTAAATCCGTTTATTTGAGACTCACTGCGTCTGCTGATTTCTCAGAAAAGTGCAATAAATTCTCACGTAAGTCTTCACTTTGAAATGTCCGTAACCGGCTGGATTCATCTCTTTGTATCTGTCAACCTAAAATTTATGGTTTTTAGTGTTGATTAATATGCATGCAAAACCAATTCAGTGACGCATTTTCACAATCTGCAAAAACTGCGTGGATTTGATAGTTTGAAATGATGTCTAAATGCCAAAGATTTGGAGTTCCAATCAAAATGAAAATGTGTCAAATAATTGAAATTGTGCTTCGTATAAATGAAATATTTTAATATTGAAAGCTATATATATATATATATATACACACACATTAATCGTGACTGTAGTCAAACGTCTCGTAAATGGGAAATTTTGTCATAAAACTGAGAGTGAGGCGCGAATCCCCTCCCTTGCTCACAAGTGGAATTTTGAGGCATTTACGCACAACCGAGCCCCTCTTGGTAATTTTTCTTTTTTTCTCTCCACCCTTTCTTCCTTTTGTTTCCTTCCTAAATTTAAAAAAGTAAAAAGGACATAATCATTATAAAAAGGACTGTTTTCAGATCAAATTGCCGAAGTTCAATTACTTTAGTGCAAAAATGTCCGATTTTTTTGGGGGGAAATACAGTCAAACCCCATTATAATGAACTCCAAGATACCGGAGAAATCACTTCGTAATAACGATATTTTGTTACAAAGGAATTCCAGATTTTTATATTGTTCCTATGTAAACTTACCCGGGGATTAGAAAAGTTTTCGTTAAAATGATATTTTTTTTTCCGTTATAACGGTATTCATTAAAACGAGAGTCGACTTTATTTCGTCCCAAACTATTTTTTTACGTGTATATGCAGGCTGCATGGGTAACAGGGCGTATGACACTTTACTGACGGGCCGTTAGTCTTAGAGACATACCCAACGAGGAAAAGTATCCAAATCACATGTCCAACTCAGATATGTCATTCATGTTGGAAGGGGTTGTATAGTTATAAAGTAAAAAAAAACTTTTTATACTGTCCCCGTGTGCCAAAGAACCCAATTAAGACGTTGTTGCTATGTCTTTCCCAATACCAACTAAAATAATTTCACGTTTGTAAGTGCAATGTTCACTGAGATATGTGAATTCGAAAAATTGAGGAAATTTGGGAAAAAACAAACGGATAAAATGGTTTCCCCGTATTTAATGCTGGTTTTTTTTTCAACTTTCTTCGAATATATCAGTGAATATTGCACTTAGAAACGTTGAATTTTTTTGTTGGAGACCGGGAAACAACTTTCACATTGGGTTTTGGGCACAGGGTGTCCGCATAAAGAGTTAACATTTTTATTTTAATAACCATGTAACCCTTGGCAACATGAATCAAATATCTGAGTACTACACATTATTTGGGTACTTTTTATAACTGGAAGTATGCTTCTAGGACCAATGGCTCGCCAGTAAAATGTCATATGCCCCGTTACCTATGCGCCCTGTATATGAAATATAGTACAGACTGTTATGTGAAATATTGCCCTGTGTTTAAGCCAACTTGCACGTTGCTTCGTCCGCCTGCGAGAGAGCGGCCATATTATGAACTAAAAGGTCACTTGAAGGTAGCTTGTCCTTGTCATCCAACGAAATATCAGATTTTCACCGTATCGAAATTGAAGTCAACAAACTGATAATTTTCGTATTTGAAAATCTGATTATTTATATTTTCCGATGGGCTTGAAATCCTGATAATGAATCATTATTCTGATCACACGAACAGTTTTGTCACTGCGTACATGATTTCTCTGGAATGAATGGTTCGAATAAATATTAAAAAAGTTTCACACGTATTTTAGTTCATTTTCTTAAATTCATAGTAGGGTTACAACATGAACCTATATCCTTGATACATGTATTGTTGAAAACGATGTGAAAGGTTGAACTTTTCAATTGTGATTCATTTGTGTGACTACTCCCTCATTACTACTTTTATCCACATGAAAACTAATTTGGAAATAAAACAAATTTCATCCAGTACAGTAACTTGATGACATTGTGCCGTCTTCAAGCGCAGAGTTGCATTGTTACATTGATTGAAAATAATTTATTCTATTTTTTACTGTATTCTATTATGTTTGTTTTGCTTTTTCATTATTTTCATAAATTAAAAATTAATCAAATTAAATTCAAACATATTTATACTTCAGACAATTTTTGAATAACTATCTTCTAATGGGAAAACGGGGAGGGGGGGAGAAGGAAGGGGGAGTAGAAAATTATTCATGTTCGCAAGGGGGGCCACAGGAATGAGAAATGGGTGAAAGGGGGGCCATGGACAAAAAAAGGTTGAGAACCACTGACCTAGAGCATGTGTAAACATGTAAATGATCAGAAGAGTGACCTAGAGCATGTGTAAATTATCAGAAGAGTGACCCATAAAGCAAGGAACCGTGTCATTTAGCGACCTACAGTGTGTGCAAGTATACTGTGATTGACCAAAACAATGCGCAAGCAGGTGAGCGACCAATACAGTGTGCAAGCATGTGAGCAGCGCTGCAACTAGATGCTTGGTCACCCGGGGCAAGCGTGCATTTTTCAGCCCCCTCTGGTCTAGCGCCTGGGAAACAAGACCCGCCTGCTCCCCCCTAGTTGTGTCCCTGCATGTGAGTGACTAAAAGAGAGACTTAGAGAGTGTGTGAGCATTAGTGACCAAAAGAGTCACTTAGAGACACAGGTGTACTTGCAGGAGAACAGCTGTCGTATGGTCCGCCACTTGGCAATGTTTGGCGCCAAACGTGTCTGATGGCTCGAAGAAAAGTCGCCAAGGCTGTCAGACACTACGGAAGGCGGGAAAAAAAATGTGCAAAACATAATAGAAATCACCAAGCATAAAAATAGGAAAATTATCAGTTAAAAAAAATTCCGGGCGTGTTGAATAAATAAATATTCTATGTATTAAAAACTAAAACTCTGGCCTTTTTTTAGTAATAAACGGATCGGGCATAAGTAGTTCCGGGCATGAAAAATTCTCCAGGTTCATTTTAAATAATAAACCGATAAGACAGAAGGCATGGCAATGGATGAATAAGTAATAAATAAAACGGAATCTAATAAAACGGCATGATGCAACCTGACCAGTAGATAATAATCCAAATGACGCAAGCTACAGAAGGAATAATAATCCAAGAGACGTGCTCGAAATGGAAAAAACGGCTGTTTGGAATTTTTGAAAAAACGCGGTGAACAAAAGAAAAATCCTGTTTGGCGAAGCTAACGCCGCCTAGTATCACAAAGTGAAAACTAGAAAGATGTTCAAAAAAACTACAACCTAGAGCCCCATAATGACGGTCTTGGCGACTTATCGCGAGGAAAAAGTCGCCAAAGTCATGGCGGACCATACTGCATCTGTTTCCTTGCAGGAGTGGAATGAGGCCAAGCGGATTACAGCACAGGGTGCGAATTTGAGAAAAGAGTAGTCAAGAAAATTAGACTAGAAAAGAAGGGCAGCAAAATTCATGTGGCCCACAGGCAATAAAACCAATAATGCATTCTGATAATTTTCAAAGTTATTTCGGGGGTGTATGTGGATCATTTGGGTTATTAATTTTTCATTTGCTTAGTTTGAGGGTTCAACAAGTAGAGTAGTAATTAAAAACTTCTGTGTCTGGATGGGAAAAATAATTTTGTATTTACTACACTTATATAGTGCAGTAACCCCCAGTGCAGAATGTTTAGCACTGTACTGCGACGAGCCTTCAACTGACTGGAAATGTTCTGCAGTAAAAATCCCCATACATGTAATAGTGCTTTTTTGCATTTTTTCTTAAAATTCTTCCAAATTGTTCTGCAGTAGCACTAATTGTTCTGAGACGTACGTCACAGATTTTGGCACATTCTGCTTTGGGGCAGTAACTAACATTCATTATTTAAAATTATGGTGCACATTTTGTGTGTAGGTGAAGCAACAGTTTGCATTACAAAGCAGTTGGATGCATATGCCTATTCTAGGTTGGGTAATTCTGATGCTAACAATATTTACAATATACTCAGCAAAGAGCTAAAAATGAAAGTGCCTAATTTGTCAAAAATGATTACACAGGTATTGATCAGTAAAATGTTAGCAAATCCCTCAAAAAAAAAAAGGAGACAGTGCAGCAAAACCATCCGTTTAACCTTGGCCTATTTACAGCAGATCTTGTAATTTACACATTTTGCACTGTGCTTTTGAAAGTGGTCTGGAAGGAGCATCATTCTTAAAAAATGTACGTCTTCATAATTAGCTGTGCATTGTTGAAGAGAGTTGACAGGCTGGACTGTGGAAGAGACTTAAAAAAAAAAGAATGTAATATATATTGTAAGAAGCAACAGAAAAGAATTTTTGTTGCTAAGTCATTTCCTTCATTTTGCTTTGGCTTGAGTCAGTCTTATAGGATACTGAAATAGTGCTATGAAAAAAAAAATTAAAAACTAAAAAAAATCTTTTAATTTTTAGGGTTTTTTTATTATGCAATGATTATGTCTAGGGGGGGGGGTACTCTCCCCCATCTTATATTTTAGCAGGGTTGGTAAAAAAAAACAAAAACCGGGTTTTTTTGGTTTAAACCGGTTTTTTTGTTTTAAATAGTATTAACATTAAAAACAATGAAATTTCTGAAAAATCATTCAAACTTCTAATAATTAACTGAAATAAAATGTTTATTAATGTAACTAACACTATTCCCATACTAATTAATCAATAAATATTTCTTACATTTTAACAAAAACCAACTTTTGCAATTTAATTATTTTTTGCTTAACTCGACTACTGTGTGTTTGAAAATTCTTTTAATGTTATTATTAATCATATAATATATAAAGGTTTTTCTCCAGTTACTTTCAGTATACTTAATTAGGAAGCTATTTTGCAAAAAGTAATAAAAATTAGGTGAATATAATGTCTTTAATGAAGCATAAATAATGCAGATTAATTAGCAATGATTTACGATATACAGGGTGATTATAACTAAGGTTCTGATTTCAAAACACTGTAAAAAAAAGAACGATTGTCAGGATGACTTGAAAATTGATATGAATATTCGTGAAAAAATTCAATTTTATTTGATAAAGGGGAAAAAATACTTAAAAATGTAAAATTAATGACATCATCCAACCTGTGGGAAATTTGCACGCAGAATGGAAACGATAGCCAGTCATGGCAGAATGATACCTTAATTATAGCATTTCACGATTTCATAATTCATGGAAACATCACAAAAAACGAAGTAATTGAACAAATAACTACAACTTACTTAAGAAATGTTAAATATGTTGTTCACCGCGTGTTCTGGCTATGAGGTTGAAAGCACAAAAATTCTTGTTCAACAGCAGAATCAGGGTATGCCATGGTCATAATGTGGATGTGCTTGCAATTCAGCTTTATTAAACCAAACACGCCCCCCCGCCCCGTTAATATTCCTGAGGAACTTCTAACATATAGGGAATGTGCTGGACCCCAAAGCAGAATATGCCGAAATGTGCGATGTATGTCGCATAACAACCAGTGCTGTTGCAGAACAATCTGGAAGAATTTTAAGAAAAGTGTAGAAAAGCGCTATTATGTATATGTGAATTTTTACCGCAGAACATTTTCAGTCAGCTGAGGGCTCGTTGCATAACATCGCAAAACATTCTGCTTTGGGGGTGCTGTAGATTGCAATTCACCAAAGTTTGCAATCTGACCACTATTCATAACATTTTGAGGTGCCCCCACAGCCAGAAGTTGCAAGGGTTAAGGTGCATCCTGTCAAAATGGGTCTTCAGCAGCTGCTTTGCTGGTATTGCAATGTGCATCTTGATAGAAGTTCTATCCACACACTGATGCTGTGGAAGTGCCGAAATGATGTGGTTGCACAAAATAGATTATACTGTGGCCAAGTACAGCATCATCTACTTGCACATTTTGCACGTTTTTCTTTTGCGAAAGAAACTTCCATTGCTTCAGGAGTATCCATGCAAATTTTCAAGTCATTCCGATCAGTACTTATTGTATAGTTTTGGAATCAAAACTTAAATTATAATCACCCTGTATATAGCTGATTATTTTTCATAAATATGTTATTACTATACAGTAGAACCTTGATTAACTGGGCTTAACAGTGTGTGTGAAAGTATAAAAAAACAACTATTGAATATTAAGACTGGGAGATATACAGTAGGAGATGTGCTACATGAAAATGTATGTGAGGTAATGTAACTACTAGTACACTAGTCTTTGTCCTTTAAGGACAGCTGGTGTCTTTATTGGATTATAGGACCACCTGCCCTAGCATGATGGTGTCACTACTGTAGCTGCTTCTTTGTGAAGGGAAAAAGAAACCCTGTGAGATAAAATGCACCACTACATTTAGATGTGTGATGCACTCCTTATTCATGAATTTGCTTAAGATAGAGCATCAGAATGTAGCTACTATGAAAATGTATGTGAGGTAATGTAACTACTAGTACACTAGTCTTTGTCCTTTAAGGACAGCTGGTGTCTTTATTGGATTATAGGACCACCTGCCCTAGCATGATGGTGTCACTACTGTAGCTGCTTCTTTGTGAAGGGAAAAAGAAACCCTGTGAGATAAAATGCACCACTACATTTAGATGTGTGATGCACTCCTTATTCATGAATTTGCTTAAGATAGAGCATCAGAATGTAGCCAAAGGTTAAAAAATGTTGTAAGAATGAGAAATTTTGGCTTTTATATATAACTTTAAATGACTAAGATACTTCATATGAAAAATCTATATATATTCTGGCCACTTTAATGAGACTTTTTGAAAAAAACCACTTATAAAATCTTATGTCATTTAAAGATATGCCATCAGAATGTACCCCAAGGATATAAAATGTGGTAAAAATGAAACATTTTGGCTAATAATGAACCAATATGATATTTTTCAAGGAAAAAAATGATATTTAGCCAACTTTTATTTGATTTTTTTGAAAAAAACCAATCACTCTCCTGATTGTCTCTCCTGATGCCAACAGAAAAAATTCCATGTTTCTAAGTGCGATATTTGAATTCACAAACTGGAGAAAAGTTATGGAAGGACAGTAAAAACTAAACACTCCTTTCCCTCACTTTTGCTGTCCTTTCCAACTTTCCTTCAAATTTTGAATTCAAACATCTCAGCGAATATTGTACTTGTAAACTGGGAATTTTTTGTTGGCCTCAGGAGATACAGTGCAACAACTTTCTAATTGAAAGTTAGAGGACGGAGGGCATATAAAAATTTAGTTTTTTTAATTTTGTTACACACTGTGTTTTCCCTCTCAAAACTGGTAGTGGGTAATTTTTGAATGCCTTTTGAGCATTTTTAACTGAAATCATCTCTACGACTGATTGTTGAGGAGATAAAGGCCACACTATCACTTAAAGGACACCCTGTATATACCTGACCACCACACAATTTGCATACGCACTCTCTTTAAAATTTTAACCAGATCAAATTGTCGTGTCGTCTTCCCGGCACTGGAAGCTCCCCAGCCATGGCATCACAGGCTCCAGGCAAAATGATTATTTTGAACCCCCCACCCAAACTACCTGCTTATCAAAATTTGCATAGTTTTACTAGAAAATTGTAAACAAATCTAATTATCACAGGGGAAAAGCATTCGTTAAGGTCAAAAATAAGGGGGGGGGGCACCAAAATCACTTTCGTGCTTAGGACTTTCATATGGGTTAATCCGTCCCTGTGTGTTTCATGATCCACTTGGGCTCATTTATCACCCCTATTTTTGTTTGGCAAAATAGGTCGGATTCACCCTGTATACACGAGGTTTTTATAATTTTTACCATATATAATTAGCCTCTATGCAGAGATGCCCTTGGCACACTATAGCATGTCAAATACCTGGAATTTCGGATAAGGATGCATAAAAACTTTGTTCTTTTTTAGTTCCAAAGAAAAAAACCCACCCGACTTTTTTCCCCTCTTTCTACCATATATCATGGTTTTCTTACTTCGAAGTACAAATGAAGCATTTTACTGTACTGTAGTGATATACATGTGGGATGTTGAAGAATAAGATGATGGATATCTAGTTGCGTCCAAGGAGGTTGTAATCCCTCCATAGCTCTATCCCTGAATGAGAGGCTGTTTACCAAATTTTCAAATTTTGGTGTTTTTATTCCCCTGTGGGGATTTTCCCCTCTGCTTACATAATGGAAATTATGGTACTTTCGTGTCTATCTACTGGCATTCAATGACAGCATCTATACAATGTAAGTTCACCTCATTCCTACAAGATTGCAAATGCTCATTTTTGGAAAAATCTTGAAGGATTTGGAACGTCTCTTTGAATTGTAAAAAATTTTCTGAGATTGCTTAAAAAAAACAAAATCTGTAAAACTTTACCTTGAGTATCCAGTTTTTTTATCTAACTGCTATGCCGTTGTCACTGTTTTGCATTGCGAAAATCACAGGTTGTACTCAGAATCGGCTTTTGGAAGGGCACAAAGATTTCTTCCACAGAAATTGTGGGTTGCTAACACCCACAGAAAGAATTTTAAATTAACAGATAGTATAAGAATGTATTTTTTTTCAATATTTTAATTTACTACAAAAATATTGAAAATATTTTGATGTTGAAGGGGGGTGGCACAGACCCCCCATAACCCCTCAAATTTTACCTTTGGTGGAAATCTGGGCTTGGAACCCGCGATATCGCAGCGGTGGAAATATGCTAAAAGTACGATTTTCTAAGGTTTTCTAATTTTGTGTTGGCTATTCTTTTGAAAAAAAAAAGCCCTGGTTGCCCACGACAATCACACATGCCTACAGCACAAATATGTATACACTCAATTTCAAATCCACACATTACCAATTTGGAGGATAGATGGCACCACCTACTGAACATAAAACACGCCAAACACTGGTCACACATAAATAAGCACCCTGTTAAGTTTCACCATCACAAATCTGAAATAGCTCTTATATTCAGTAGATATAGATAATATGTAGCAGTTAAATGGTGACAGATCACAGTGATGGACCATCAGGCATGGTATGAAAAAACTATTTTTTTTTAAATTTTAATGACTGCTTACTACTTGAAACAAATCTTGTTCAGATTAAAAAAAATTTGTATTTAAAAAAAAGTCATAAAAAACGAGTGGGAAAATGCTTTAAACGGAAAATCTCAATGAGAATTACTTGGCGAGTTGGGACCATGAAAATAAGTCGTACTAAGCAAGAAGGCGTTCTAAATAGGAACGTTATAAGCAGGATCGACTGTAATTTGTTTTAGATTTATTGCATGTGTTAAATTCTTAATGTTAATGGGCTTCTTTACAAGCTTTTTCTATTAGTAGGCAATGAAAGTAAAAGAACCTAGTTATAAGTTGGTAAATTAATCTTTTTTGCAATGAATCTGTTTGTTTTTAGAAATGAATTATTTGATTCACAGTGACACCTCCTCCTAACCAGAACGTGGCTTGCCACCTCTGTCTCAACAAAGAGATAATATAAGCAGGTGATCAAAGACCTAGGCCATGCTGGGTAAAATTCACAGAGATACCAAGTGAATGATGGGGGGGGGGGAACTTTTTCAAGAGGGACCTATATTTTGCCACTTGCAGTGGCATCTCTTCTATATATATTGATAATTAATATGCAGTGACAGTTTTTCTATTAACTATGATTAATAGTTATTTAAGTAATTATTATAAAAAATCTAATAAACTTAAGCCCTAATTAAAAAAGAAAAGAATTGTAGAAACAACTGTTGTAACATGACCAATAAGGGCCTGATTAAAATGTTTTAAGGTCCTAAGCACTTGGATGATTTTGGTGCCCCTATCCCTAAAAGTATATATTATATTGATTATATACAATATATACGATATCGAATATATTATATATACTCCATATCGAATCTATAAAGGAAAAAAAACAACATTAAATGAAATTTTATACTTCAGATGTAGCTAATCTAAGGTAGAATTATGATTTGAATATTTTTAAGCACAGACATAGAAAAAAAAGGGGGAGGAGAGACTTTCAACTTCCAAATCATTGATAATATCTCTTGGATCATTTTTGTGACATCTTTGAAAGTTTTTGGAATTTTTCTTTCACATTTCTCAAAAAGATACACCTTAAATTTTTAGACTTTTTTTTCAAAATATTTTAAAAACATTTTAAGATATTTTCTCCGATCGACTGCTTGTTAGGATTTCACAAAGTGCCTTCAAACGCAACCAGTCAATCTTGGCATGCCCGATGTTACATTTTTTTTGGGGAACCGTAATCATTGGGTACCTGTTTTTTCAGATGCATTTTCGAGTTGCAATTTGCTAGCATTTCTTTTTACTTCTACGGTAGATCGAACTAAAGCGTCTTCATACCTATATTCTAGGAGTTCTAGATCGAACCACAGAAAGGTTGCTTTAGACTATGTAGCCTATGCAGAAGCAAAAAAAAAATTTTCGAACGTTATGCAAAATTTCAAACTATAAGCATACTGGACTGAATGATCCGCAGTAACCCATGATTTTTCTTTTTAAACATGATCCTCATGCACTCGCAAGAGATCCGTCAGATCTGTACTGGAAATTTGTTAGTGTTAGTAGAGATCGAAGAACCGGTATTCGAACACTGACTTGCCCAATCAGAGGTTACCTCCCTAATCACTGGACTGCCAGGTGACAATTTTTGATGCATTTCATCTGTCTGGGAACACAGCAGCAAGTTTTCAGGGTTATTTTACTGGTGAAACTTATACACCAGAGAGGCTATTTGGTATCACACTGTCTCGCATAGGTAGTAATAATTAACTATAAGATAAAACCCCAGAAACCATACAGTGTCGATCCACTAATGACTCAAAGATTTGAGCATTTAAGTTCACATCCTTATTCTGTAGAACTTAGCTTGCTCTTAAATTTGTCATTTTTGCAATCATTTAGCATTTAGGGGCCGTTCAAGTATTACGTAAGCAAACTTGTAGCCATTTTTGACCCCCCCCCCCCTCTTGTCAGCAAAATTTCATCATCAGCTCTGCCCCTCTGAATCTTAACTCATATTTTCACAAGGGGTGGTTGATGGATGACGTAAGCATTATCCAAACCCCCCCCCCTGTCATCAAAAGTCAGCAAATCGGAACCCCCCCCCCCCCATCGATGATGACGTAATACTTGAACGCCCCTTATCATATGGATTGGGAATTATAATGATTTGTTTTATTAACGCGTGGGTCTCACCCAGATGCTTATAAACAAACCCTGCATTCCTAGCTTCATTATAGAGAGAGTTGTGCCCGAGTGGCGTGGGGGTAAGATGCTCGTCTATCACTGTAAAGGTCACTGTCACGGTCCAGTGTTTGAACCCGAGGGAGGATATGGATAGGATATTTTCCCCAGTGAACTTGAGGCACCAATAGACAGCACGTTCATTTCCAACCCATCTCATTAATGGCAGTAAATTGTGATATAGCCAGAGTTGGTGTTTGGTAAAGTAGCTAGATTATAGCAATTTAGTGCATCGTGATTGGCCAAAATGAATGATGAACCATTACAGGGTTCCCATCGACCTGGAAAGTCAGGGAATTGGAAACGGTCAGGGAAAATGTGAAATATTTGTCAAAAGTCTGAAAATTCTAAATACTTGGGAAAAATCTGAAGGGGAAAAAGAAAAACATCGAAGGATAAATCTACATTCAACTGGTTTACCTTCACTTTTTCCATGGAAGATTATTTTTCAAATCCCCAGGGAGAGGAAAAAAAATCCTTATCAGTATTCTCCTCCAGATCCCCTACTGAGAGAAAATGTCTTATCAGTTGAAGGGTGGGATTTCACATATAAATATTTTAATACAAATATTTTGCCAATCTGCCCTCTGAGTAAATGGATGAAGGGATCTAAAGGTGGAGAGACCCTCCTTTTCATTGTTGAAAACAAAGCCAATACCAGCTCTTAGCTTCTTTTCTATCTTTTGTGAAAAAACATTTTATCCTCTTGCTTTTTTTCCTGCCTGTGGGTAGAGAACTTTTATATGTTGAAGAATGATTTGAATTCAATTATCAATGTGAGATTTCCAAGGAAACTGGTATTGTGTACAAGATCATATAAACAATTTGTTTTTGTAAGTGGTGGTGGTGGTGGAATATTAACATATTATATTAAGAATATTAACATTCTGTCTGTAATGTGGTTTTCAATGGTACATTACTGCAAAATGATATGCACAGTTGCCCCACCCCCGTATTTGTGGTTTTTTTCCTTCATTGGAATTTTTTTCAGCAACGCTCAGCAATCGCCATTCACGTGTTTTGTTTAAAAAATTTGAGTTGTGCGTGTGTAGGATGGCTCATTTGTCTAGTACTACTGATAATGCTGTAAAAAGACAAAAAAAAGTGAAAACTTTACAAGAAATATTATCTATGCTTGGCGAATGTAAATCAATTGCTGCTGTGACTCGTCATTACGAAATCAACGAATCTACGGTGAGATATATGAAGAAAAAGGAATCTGAAATTTGATCAGCCATGGCTGTAGCTGCACCTGTGGCAGCGAAAACTTTGCATCGCCTACGGAATCCATGTGTTTCTCATACCAAAAATGCAGGGTTTTTTTTTTGGTGGGTACAAGACTGCTACAAAGAAGGTAGTCCAATTGATTGTAATAGTATAATAGGAAAAAGCAAAAAGATTAATTTACTCTTCTATAAAGGGAAGGGCTAGTGAAACATCTATTTCATCAGAATGTTATGCAAGTAAAAGTTGATTTCATAGGTTTAAGAAACGATTTGGATTACGCAATGTAAAAATCACTGGTGATCAAGCCACTGCCAACCAGGAGGCAGCAAGAAAATTTCCAAAGACTTCCGAAAATTATTGAAGAGAAGGGATATTCACCTCAGCAGGTGTTTAACACTAACGAAACTGCACTATTTTGGAAGAAAATGCTGCAGGGAACATTTATCACCCAAGAAGAAAAGCAATCCTCTAGTTTTAAGGCAAGTTAAGGTAGACTTACTATGTTGTTTGTGAAAATGCATATGGGTATATGGTAAGACCCACTGTCATTTTCAAATCTACGAATCAATGAGCATTGAAGGGAAAAGATAAGTCAAAGCTCCCGCACAGTATATTGGATGAACAATAGAAAAGCTTGGGCTACGAAAACACTTTTCCTGAATTGGTTTAAATAATGTTTCATTCCAAAAGTCAGGAAGTACCTTGAGAGTGAAGACATGCCATTCAAAGTTCTTTTGATACTGAATAAAACTCTTGGACATTCAGATGTCAAGGAGTTCAAAGCTGATGGTGTGGAAGTCTGTTATATGTCTCCTGATACAACATCTATCATTCAGCCCCCCTGATCCGGGGGCAATGCGAGCATTCAAGGCTCACTATATATGTCACTTAATGAAGATGATTTTGCATGCAATAGAAGATGCAAATGCAGAAAATATCTTGAAAGTATGGAAGAATTACACTATGGCTAATGCCATTACTGTCATCACTATATCCATGGCAGCTCTTAAGAGAGAAACAGTCAACTTGGGTTGCGCTCCAGGACAACCATTTTTACAGAGCCAACTGAAGAAATTATAAAATACATTGTCACCAGGGTTGGCAAGTTTTTGACGGTTTAAACCGCGGTTTAAACTGTCACGTCAAAAACCTCAAATATTGCTTTTTGATATAAAAATTCCCATTGGAAATGCACATGTTAATTGCATGTAATGTTTAAAGTGACTATGTTATACAAAGAATAAATATTTAATATGATTCTAAAATAATTGTCTACTCTCTACAAAATTATTTTGCACAATATATATATATATATATATTTTTTTTTTTATAAAATATACAATTTGAATAAAGCATAGCATAAACACGAAAGGGAAAACTATGGAATGATTTGACATTCTCTGATTCAAAATGATTCTTCACCTTCCAAAATTTCAACTGCTTATATATGTGTGCATTGATATAAACCATCTGCTATACTCATTTTACAGCAGATAAGAGTTTAAAAAAAGGTTTATTACATCATATATGTATGGTGATTTCTGTTATTAAATTATCTGGATAACCACTGATACTTAAAATGATACTCTTGCTGTGCATAACATTGAAATATATCTAGCGATCAAAATACTAAATTGTAGGACTAAAATGTCATTTAATTTGGCAATGCTAGTTTGTATATGTCAAACTTGGTTTATTCTTACTTTTGCACTATGATATGGTGCATTTACTAGCATTTATAATGTAATTGTTTTCCAATTGAAGCTGTATTCAAACGTGCAAAACAAATACTTTGGGTATCAAGTCTTGTCAGCTCTGCTTTGAAAATACTCTTTAAAGCTCTGTGAATTTATACACCCTGATCTAAGAAATTTTTAGGTGAAAATAAATGAGTTTAATTAGTGCATGAGAATTTTTATATGGAATAAAATTTTGGGCAGATCACAAAATTTTCAATATCAAAATTGGTATTTTTCCTCGGTAATTATAATTCTGAATATAAAACCCTTTAATCTAATTAAAAGTAAGTGTTTTGTTATTTAACATATCTATCAAGTTAACAAAAACTATTTGACATCATTGACAGTAAGATTTTGATAGTTTTAATACCGAGTTAGTTTCTGGGGTCAAAAACCTAACCCAGATGCCCTATTATACATATTTTGAATAAGCGATTCTATTCCACTTAGAAAAATGGAAAACACGGGTAATGAGTAGCTTAGATAAATAAACCATAAAATTATATTTTATGTGTTCTAGACTCTTATGTTCAAAAATTCAAAATTGCAAATTATAATTAATATTTTGTTTTAATTATTGTAATAAATTAATGTTTAAAAATAAAACGTAATATGCCGAAAAGTAAGTTTTTCATCATGTTGTACACCTATTGTGTTCAAAACATTATCAAAAGGCATTCATTTAGGTTTTTTAGGTTTAAATCAGTTTAAACCAGTTTTTGAAGCTTGTCATGTCAAAAATCCAACCCTGATTGTCATGTTAGCAAAACAGGTGGGTGGAGAAGGGTTTAATGACATGGATATAGACGAGAAGTCGAACAGCTAATTAATAGCAATTCAGAGCCATTGACCGAGGAGGAATTAATGCAGCTGATTGCTCATGAAACAAGTGGTACCAGACAAAGATCAAACTAAAGAAGTAGAAGACAAGTTCACCATCAGTAACATAGCAGGAGAGCTTCACGAGTTCAAATCAGCAATAGATTATTTTCATGATATAGATCCCTCTATGGTACATTCTTCACATGTAGAAAAATTGGTAGAGGAAGTCTTGTCAACATACTTGATGATATGAAGAAGAAACAGCAAACAGAAATCACAGCGTTCTTTCAGAAAACATCAACAATCAATTGCTGTACCCTCTTTTACATTTCCTTATACTTTTGCGTAACCCTGCTCTTCTCATGATGTTCAATAAACGAGATAAACAAAAAAAAATTATGGTTTCGGTTATTTGCAAATTTCCCGTATTTTCCCCACCCCCAGAACGTAACCCCTACAAATACGGGGGGGGGATGATAATTTAGAGTGATATTGGATGGTTTAGAATTATATATGCACGTGACAGTGTACGCGCTTTTGGTCAGGGAACCATGCATTACATCACTGAAAATTTTGCTGCGACATTCAACAATGCATATACTTAATTGTACTTGAATCCAACATCCGCAGTTGGAGCAATGGTTAAGGCACAGGACGCATGTACCGAAGGTTGTATGTTCGATTCCCTCCTAGTCCTATCCAAAAAAAATTTTCCTCCCTTTCATCTTTGCTATACTTTATTGATGGGGGTGCTGTAGCCCGGTCGATAAGATGCTCACCTAAAGTACACAATGATGAAAAAACTATGATTAAAAATTTTTCCAAGCATTTCGATTGGCTGTTATATCTGATGTCTTCCAGCAGCTTTGGTCTTATTAAAATTAAATAGGGAACACCTGTCGATCATACACAAGTTGTATTATAATTCCTAAAATACTTTTACATTTCAGTTAAACGCAACATATTACTCCTTATCATTATATATTGCCAAGTAATTAGATAAATGTGCTGAACATATGAAACTAATTATTTTCTACAAACATGTATTAATTATACTTTAAATTTTATATTTTTTACACTCAGATTAACATTTTGAGCAGTAATTGAAATAATTTGTTTTAATATGTGTGCTTTATTGAAAAATTAAATATTGCACATCTCTGTAAGATATTTATAATTAAATGTTAAAAAAATATTGTTTTTAAAACATATTTGATATTATTTCACAACCAATGAGATGAAATAACAAGCATTATTTATGTAAGCTTAAACTGAATGGTAATTAATGCACATTTTCAGTTTCTGTTCATTTTTCCACTGTCCCGGAAGAAACCCAACCCTGGCACACACATCATGAGTGGTCTGCTAAGTGAAAAATCACTTCTGGGGAAGAGGAGTGCAAAAAGCCATGAAAAACAATTAAACTGTAGTCAAGCCTTATGAAGCCACCACTTTTGATTCTATGGCTTTATTGATAAACAAGTATGGAGGTTAAAAGAGGCATTCCTTTTTAAATTACATTTTCAGAAAAAATTTTGTAAAAGATATTTGCTACTATGAAAGTATATTATACTGAATAGTTTTTGCTAAGATTCAAATAGCAACATTGATTATGAAATAATTAAAACAAAATAGCCTCACATAAGTGTGCATGTTTTTTTTAGTATATTTATACAAAACTAAGACACTTTCAAGTTTCAGACTGACTGGTCCCAAAGCAGAATATGCCAAAATCTGTGACGTACATTGCAGAACAATCTCTAATAATTTTAAGAAAAGTGTAGTGAAGAAACACTATTATGGGAATGTTTACTGTCAAAACATTTTCAGTCAGCCGAGGGTTCGTTGCAGAACAATTAAAAAAATATTACTTTGGGGCTAACTGGTAACGTTTTTCGCTACTGGTCCCATAGACCAGTACAATTTTTTTCTTGGTGGTCCGATTGTTTAAAACTAACCACCAATGATTTCAAACCCTGTATGTAGTGTTGCATTGTCCTATTGGAATTGTCCAAGTCCACTGGAATGCATACAGGACATGAATAGATGTAAGTCATTGTAATGGAATTAAAGGATGTTTATATACGAACTGGTAACCATTTAGAGTCGACTGTAGCCGTATTCATTATATCATGCAAACTACACATGTTCCATACCATGACAGAGCTTCTACCAGCTCCAAGTCCCCTGTTGATATGCTGGGTCCATGGTTTTTTTATGGGGGGTTTTCTCCATACCTGTACATATACATCAGCTCGATATAACTGAAAACTCGACTCATCAGACCAGGTAATGTGTTTCCAGTCATGAACAGTCTAATGGCATGCTAGCAAGTCCAGGGAAGGTGCATAGTTTTGTGCCTTGCAGTCATCAAAGGTACTCGACTGGGCTTCAGCTCCAAAAGCCAATATCAAAGAATTACCATTGTACAGTTGGTATGCTGACACTTGTTGATACCCTAACATTGAAGTCTGTAGCAATTTAAGGCAGTGTTGCACGTCTATCTCGTAGAATGATTATTGTCAGCTGTCCTGTTCCTTCGGGGTCTTTTGCCACCCACACTTTTGTTGGAGAATGTAACAGCTTCGGTAGCTACCTGTTGTCTTATATAGGCACTGCTGACCGCATCGAGTTACGTTGATTGGTAGCATTTCTCCTTTATCTGCAAATGCATGTCTGTACCAGTTTTTCTGGAACTTCAGTGTATATAGATGTGTCAGGTTCTGATTGGTTGCCTTTAATGCCTAATGGTGATTGGTTATTAGGGTCATTTCCACTCGCTCACATAAATCTATAGCTATGCTTGATCTCTTGTCTATGATGGTGGGCATGGTAGTGAACTTCTGACGAGATGACCTTGATATTTCCAAATTTTATTTCGTTCCCAGTTTCTAGCACATAATCTGTAATGGTTGAACTTTACCACTCCATCAGAAACGTCAACATCTCTGATGTTCTTAGATTCTCTTGTATCTTCTTAGATTTGTATATTGGGCTATACAATTTTCATGTTCTCCTCTTATTCCAGTTTAATTTTCTTGACCACCCATTTCCCAAACTTGTTGCCCTAGAGTATAGCAGCTTAGCCCAGGGCCAGATTAACCATTAAGCAAAATAAGCACTTGCTTAGGGCATTAAGAGGAAAGGGGCACTACAAAAAGTTGCTAAAATTTTTCTTTTTATGTGCAATTTTTCTCCAGCATCAAGCATCCGACAGAAAAACCTAAAATTTTTGATTGATTGTATAGTTGAAGATATTCATCTGGATGGCAGAAAAACAGATAATATTGTAAACTAGAGATCACATGTTAATGCTGAGTTTTTGGAATGAGAGATTTTGTGCAATTTCTATAAAGTTAGCTTGAGCTATTTTAACAGCATCATGGGGGCCCTTTGACAAACCAATTTTTTCAGAGGGGCTCCCTCTACCAGTTAAAAATTACTGCCTACCAATTTGTATACAAACTCTTGCAATTTGTAAACAGATCTACTTGTCACGAGGTCCTCAGGTTGTGGCCAGGTTGCATAATTACAATCCCTACTTTCTTAGTGACACAAGAGGCATTAGCACGCCGGTGGTTGGTTACTACGAGCAAGAAAGATAACAAAACGTCATGAGGAGTCTTTGGCAAAACTGAATTTCTCAAAGTTCATTAATGAAAAATTAAAGCATCTTTTGGTGAATCAGTAAATGATAGCAGGGCCCAGCTTCACGAGCCATTATTATTGTCATCTTTATGCACCTGAACTACATTTGATTAAGTCAGAAAAAAAATGGAAGTATTTTGTACTAAATCAATAATAGCAAATATCATAGCAAAGATGAAAGGTAGGAAATTTTTTTTTTTGGATAGGACTATATATATAGGAGGGAATCGAACACACAACCTTTGGTGCACGTCCTGAGCCTTAACCATTGCTCCAACAGCGGATGTTGGATTCAAATGCAATTAAGTATTTGTGTTGTTGAACATTGCCAAAAATTTTCAAATTTTTTATTTTTGATGTAATGGTTCTTCGTTTTTTTCGGCCAATTACGATGCACTAAATTTCTATAATCTAGCTACTTTACCAAACACCAACTCTGGCTATATCACAATTTACTGCCATTAATGAGATGGGTTGGAAATGAAGGTGCTGTCTATTGGTGGTCGCCTCAAGTTCGTTAAGAAAAATATCCTATCTGTTCTCCCTCGGGTTCAAACACGGGACTGTGACAGCGACCTTCACAGTTATAGACGAGCATCTTAAACCCCCCCCCCCCCCCGCCACTCGGGCGCAACTCTCTCTATAATGTAGCTAGGAATGCAGGGTTTGTTTATAAGTAGAGCCCGGATTGTATGCAAATGCATATGTGCATATGCATTTGCATATTTTGGCCTTTTTTAGCATTAATGCATATAAATGCATAAAATCAAAGAATTTCCAGTATAAGTGCATATTTTTGAAGGTTTACTTAAGCTCACTAAATTTTTTTTTTATAATTTTCCAAATAAATATTGTTCATAATATTTTCATAACGATTTTTTTCCCCCGTATGTGAAATTTAGTGAATTAATACATATTTATAAAGTTTTTTTTTTTTTTATAACGGGATCCTCGCATATTCCCAAGGGATCAGCATGATCCGTCCAGGGAATAAGAATAAGATCCATAAGAGTACTAACTGTTTTATTATAAGGCTATTTCTAGAGATGTGTCAAAATGTTAATTTTGTTTTTAGAAATAGTGTCGAAATTCTTTTATTACTGCTATTTTCGTTATTGAGCAGCTACAACAAACTGAAAACTAAAAAAATGCCTGAATAAAAAATATGTAGAAGTTATTTGCATATGCTGTATACATATATATGAGGGGATATTTTTTGGTAAAAATGACTACATATGCACTAATAGAAAACATGTATTTTAAAAACACATTCGCTTTTTTTTGCATGGTGTATTTTTTAATGCATATTTTCTCTTTTTTAATGCATATTTTCTCTTTTTTTATATATATTTCGGAATTTTTTACTTTTTCAAGATTTCTGTTGCATATTCTGGGGTGTTTAATGCATATTTTGGAATTTTCAGTGCACATTTTGCATTTATAAGTGCTTATTTTTGCATTTATAAGTGCATATTTTTGCATTTTTAAGTGCATATTTTTACATTTTTAAGTGCATATTTGCATATTTTTACATTTTTAAGTGCATATTTGCATATTTTTACATTTTTAAGTGCACATTTGCATATTTTTAGAGCATATTTTGCCACTTTTTCAGTGCATATAATCCGGGCTCTATGTATAAGCATCTGGGTGAGACCCATGCGTTAATAAAACAAATCATTATCATTCCCAATCAATATGATAAATGCTAAATGATTACAAAAATTACAAATTTAAGAGTAAGCTAAGTTCTACATAATGAGGACATGAACTTAAATGCTCAAATCTTTGAGTCATTAGTGGATCGACTGCATGGTTTCGGGGGTTTTATCTTATAAATTATTACTACCTGTGCGAGACAGTTTGATACCAGACAGCCTCTCTGGTGTATAAGTAAAATAACCCTAAAAACTTGCTGCTGTGTTCCCAGACAGATGAAATGCATCAAAAATTGTCGTCTGGCAGTCCAGTGGTTAGGGAGGTAACCTCTGATTGGGCAAGTCTGTGTTTGAATCCCGGTTCTAACAAATTTCCTGGACAGATCTGACGGATCTCTTGGGAGTGCATGAGGATCATGTTTAAAAAGAAAAATCATGGGTTTCTGCAGATCAGTCAGTCCAGTATGCTTATACATTTAGTTTGAAATTTTGCATAACATTCGAAAAAAACTTTTTTGCGTCTGCATAGGCTACATAGCCTAGAGCAGTGTTTCCCAAAGTGGGCGATGGGACTATTAAAGGGGGGGGGATACCAGCTACAGACAGGATTCGGGGCTAAGAATCGACATAAGGGGGCGATGGGAGGACGAGAGGAAAAAATAAGTTTTCGAAAACTGGGACCCCTTTCGCAAGAAAGCCTTCGTAAATATCTGTGCCTATGGGCGAAAAAAAACAACTAAATATTTGCACACACATTAGTTGTACTTGTTTCATCTGTTAAGGAAGCAGAGTTAGTGTTTTCCCCCCTTGAATATGTGCTGTTCATTCCAGATGTATTGTAACTGTAATTGATTGATAAGTTTTCTGTCGCAGAGTTCAACACCATCTGGGAATGACCGGTTTTGCTAATGACTGTTCATTATTGGAGCTGGTATCAGTGTTTTGATTTCAGGGTCCCTAGACGATTCTCGTCATTTTTTTTTTCACATAAATTCAATACAGATGTGGTCCACCAAAGAGCCTAGCCTCTGGACCCTGCGGCAGCATGCGGAACATGATTTTAGCATCACTTTTCATTCACCTATGGCTATGGTCTTTTTGTATGCTGGTTTTTTTTTATAAAAGAACCGCTTAGGAACAGACGCAACCATCAATGGTCAACAGCTCGTCACGGCACCTCTAGGAACCCCGACACTCACTTTGAGGAACTGTTGTAATAGAAATTTTTTTGTAATGTATTCGTTCAAGTTCATAAATTACTTAAATCCAAAGATAACGTGTGTGGAAGTACCGAAATATGAATTACAGATGAGCGGTCTTGAATTTTCATGCAAAAAAAAAAATTCACATATCTAAAGTGTTTGTTACACAACAGATGGACCTCCATTTCATGGTTCAAACATGCATATCAGCTTCAGCCACCTCGTTGGGCAATTTGTCTCTTGTGACATTTGTGTTTGTATTTGCAATTTCGATGGTGTCCGAAAAGAAATGAATGTAATGCAAAAGATTATGTTTGTTGAATCCACACCGTAAGTACAATAATGTATTTTTTTCATCCAAATTTTGATGTTACTAAATACTCTTATATTGACCAGTTTTCATTACTTGAGTAAGGCACTTGGGCAGTACTATCTATCAGAGGCGCTGACATGAAAAAAATATTGGAGGGGGAAGGCATAAAGTTGCTTGTCGTCCCGTATACACGAGACTTAAGCGTATATGCAGGACAGAGAGGACGTACATTGCATTTTATTTTTAGAAATTAATTGCGGTACACTACCCCCTTAAAAAAATTATTGGGGGAGAGGAGCTCAAAGGTCCTCAGCTCCTAGGTTTTGGTGCCCATGCTATCTATTAATGCTTATCAAGAGCGCTATCTGTAACCGTACTGATTATGACAATAAGGATAAAAAGGAAATTTTGGTACTATGTTTTTCCTTGAAAGAAAGCGATGCATTTTCATACGACCTTTCAAGAGTGATTCTACTCAATTCGAAATCTACTCATTCTTAAGCATCATATAAGTAGTATATTAATAGTACGGTCGAATTACCTTTTAAGCAATGTAGAATGCAAAAAACCAATGATATTCGTTAAAAATACACTGAAATAAACGCCAATGAATTCCCAAGTATTTTTAGTGAACATTGTTGTTGATGTTTTTTTGCGTTCTATATTAATAGTATTTATTATTCAATGATATAATTATATTATCAATCATATCTCTCTGAAAAGATTTTTTATTGCATTTTTACGTTTAATTAGTGTGGTTTCATGCGAATTTTTTTCCTTTTAATATGTTTGAGCTGAAAGGGTTGAAGTTCATTACAATCTTAACGAGATTTCAGATATGTTCATAAAACAATGGTAAATATTTAGAATAATTATGTCATTCGGAATTATATGTATACGAAAACAAAGAGAGAGAGAGAGTCAATTGCAATCTCCCCGATGCTTGCCAGTTTTAATCAAGAAAGAAGTGAGATACCTGTGCTTGAAATAATGTAAAATTACATTTTCTTAAAATATGGACCTATATAATATCGCAGTAACTCTGGCAATTTGAAAAATAAATGGCAGCTAGCTGGAGCCCGACTTAGACAAGAAGAGGTCGTGGGCAAAGCAGGAATTAGGGCCTCTGTGACTTGAGTCCAAATATTTTGTTTACCCAGCCAATATAACGCTGGGATAATGTTTTGTATAGGAAATTATTTAAATAAAATGTCAGACGTCTTTTTTTTTATTCGTTCATTATCTTCTTTGGCGAGAAACTCCATTTTCTCCTAACACCCGAAATAACATGACGGAAAATAAGGTAATATAACAAAAAAATACTTGCGTTCGAGTTCGTTTCAGAATTTACTTGGATGACAAACCAAAAACACCAGCGAGTCTCATGAGCGGCTTGATCGATAATTTCAAAAACGAATTTATTTTAACGATTAAATTTTGAATTTTTTTACAAACTTTATTGTTGAAAATTTTGAGTTCAAATCATTTATTAGTGTTATTGCTAATCGAAATGAATAATTATGTATCACATTTTATTAAATGACCAATTTTGCTTATATGAGCAAAGTAGGGCGTGGGCAGAATGCCCACTTGATTCTGACCACAGTTTCTGACTTGAATTGATGTAATTTTTCCGACGTGTTTATAATTTGGTAATTAACCCAAGTGGGATCCCCGTTCTGCGTTAATAGTGGTTGTATTCATCCTTTGAAGACGGCACCCATAGTGTAATGAAATGCTTTGGAGAAAATTCATAGCGTTTCCCTCCTTATTTGCCTTTATCGTTGGTTCTTTCTTTAATTTACGAGGGAAAGGATTATTACAATTCTAAATTGTAAACGTATTTAATTGCAAATGTACAAAATTATTAAAAATCCAATCGACAATTGAAAGACAAAACTAGAATAATTTTTTGGCAGTATTCTAGTGTTTAAAATAAAAACAACGAAACAGCTGGGACTCGTGTTCCACCTCTGATCACTTCGAAGGGGAAAAGTCATAAAGCAGTAGATTGTCAGGTAAATTTGGTTGCCGACCCATGCTTCAGAGTGTGTGAACACGATTGCGTATTTAGTGCGTTACAACAACACTAATTCTAATTGGATAGCCATGTGCACATATTTCTAAGACGGTCACTGTAAAATCGAAACCACCGAGTAGTTTGCATCAATTACATTTAAAATATATATATATATATAGTAGGGTAAAATACAAGAAAAATGAAGATAAAAAAGATAGAAAAGAGGGATTTTTTTTTCATAATCCTTGTAAAATATTCACTGTAATTATTTTTCCTGTAACTTTGTGTATATATATAAACTGAAGAGCCAAAAAAACTGGTACAGGCATGCATATGCAAATAAAGAGATATGGAACCAATCAGAGTACGGCGCTGTGGTCGGCAACGTCTATATAACACAACAAGTGTCTGGCATAGTTGTTAGATTGGTTACTGCTGCTACAATGGCAGGTTATCAAGATTTAAGTGAGTTTGAACGTGGTGTTATAGTCGGCACACGAGAGATGGGACATAGCATTTCTGAGGTAGCGATGAAATTTAGATTTTCACGTACGACCATTTCATGAGTGTACCGTGAATATCGGGAATCCGGTAAAAAATTAAATCTACAACATCACTGCGGCCGGAAAAAGATCATGCAAGAACGAGACCAACGACGACGACTGACGAGAATCATTAAATGTGACAGACGTGCAACCCTTCCGCAAATTGCTGCAGATTTCAATGCTGGGCCATCAACAAGTGTCAGCGTGCGAACCATTCAACGAAGCATCATCGATATGGGCTTTAGAAGCCGAAGGCCCACTCGTGTACCCTTGATGACTGCACTACACGTAGACATTGGACTGTTGAGGACTGGAAACACGTTGCCTGGTCTGACGAGTCTCGGTTCCAATTGCTTCGAGCTGATGGACGTGTACGGGTATGGAGACAACCTCATGAATCCATGGACCCTACATGTCAACAGGGGACTGTTCAAGCTGGTGGAGGCTCTGTGATGGTATGGGGCGTGATATGGTACCCCTATACGTCTAGATACGACTCTGACAAGTGACAGGTACGTAAGCATTCTGTCTGATCACCTGCACCCATTCATGTCCATTGTGCATTCCGACGGACTTGGACAATTTCAGTAGGACAATGCGACACCCCACATGTCCAGATTTGCTACAAAGTGGCTCCAGGAACACTCTTCTGACTTTAGACACTTCCGCTGGCCACCTAAATCCCCAGACATGAACATTATTGAACATATCTGGGATGCCTTGCAACGTGCTGTTCAGAAGAGATCTCCACCCCCCTCTTACTCCTACAGATTTATGGACAGCCCTGCAGGATTCATGGTGTCAATTACCTCCAGCACTACTTCAGACATTAGTCGAGTCCATGCCACGTCATGTTCCGGCACTTCTGCGTGCTCGCGGGGGCCTTACACGATATCAGGCAGGTTTTTTTGGCTCTTCAGTGTGTGTGTGTATATATATATATTTTTTTTTTTTTCTCTCATGCTTCTTTGAGCTTGTATATTTTCTAATATTGTATTTTTTACATTTTTTCATAGTCTTTTTTCGTCCAGCATATTTTTGAGAAGCCAGGCGTCTGGGAACAAGTGTTGGCATTTTTAATACAATCAGGCATAGCCACCCCTCAGAAACACCTACACTTTTCGAACCATGCATGGGGTTTCCCCTGATGAAGACCCACTGCATAGGTTCTATTTCACTCATAAAATTAAATTTTTTTTCCTTTTTCTTAAAATAATTCTTTTTTGTATATATATATATATATATATATATATACCCTGCTTAATTATGAATATATATATTTCTAATTGAGCCGGGTGCAAGTGGCTTTGTTCGAACTTGAGTAATAAGGATTGGCCGATTTTTATCATCAATGAAGGTTTATGCATTCACAGGAACTTATTTCATCAAAACCTTATTTTGTGCTCCATGTCAAAGTAGAACACTCAACTCTCACATGCGTTGGTGCGAATAATTTTGTAGAAAATAAAATTTCTGCATACTAGATTTCATAGGAGTACGTAACACATGTTAAATGTAGTTTAAATTGTTTCAGGAATGTGTAAGGTGCAGTTGACAATAGGGAGAGGGGGCGTGGAGGGAGATTAAAATAATATTTTTTTTATGTAACGTTATCATCACGTATTTCCAAGAGATCCGTACAATCTGCAATGAAATAAATAATCTGTACATAATGAAAAAATAACAATTTTCAATCTCCAACAATAACAATTATCACATTTACAAGAAAAATTGACAGCTGATGTTCAAATTTGAAGATGTCTATTAATTTTTCTGGCTGCAAAAGCAAATATTGCACCTGGAATTTATGGGGATATACAGTGGAACCTCCCATAATGACACTCCCCGTTTTTAGCGGACACCTCCAGTTGCCAAACTTTTTTTGAATTACGTCAACAGGACTCCGGATATGAGGCATTATTTTACTATCCATTAACGGACACACTTCATTAGTGGCGGAAATTTTCGGTCCCGTGAGTCAGTGTCGTCTTAACGCATGGGCTCCTGAAGAAAAGTGGGGCCTCAGAAAAACGAGAAGTAGTTGAATTTTTTGAGAAGTTTCCAGGTAGGGCCTCAGAAAAATCACTTGGCGGGGGGATCCATGATGCTCTTAAGATGGCCCTGCTGTGAGTGTCCGTTATTGAGAGGTTCTAATGTATCTGAACATTTTTCATGTGCGAGACGTTTTAATGCAGTCACAAATCTTTCGACAAAAATCGAAATCACCTAGAGATATTCAATTGTGAGGATTTGAGAGAGAAGAATGCTGCTTAGTAAAACTAAGCGACAATCATCACACTTAGAAAACATCTATTAATAATAAAATTATTTTTATTAAAACTAAGTAACAATTGTATAGTTTTGCATTTGTATTTTTTAATAATTTTAACATTAATGGATATTTTTTGTGATGCAAATATTACTTTGACCACAATAAATGCAACTAAATACATGTTTTGTGCTATGTGCATATGTTTATAATTTTATAATTCACAAATTTAATTTTTTTGTTTTGCAATGAAGTTTACTATAACTTTTTTAATTGTAATTATTTTAGAATTTTTAATTGTAATTATTTTAGAATTTTTAATTGTAATTATTTTAGAATTTTTAATTGTAATTATTTTAGAATTTTTAATTGTAATTATTTTAGAATTTTTAATTGTAATTATTTTAGAATTTTTAATTGTAATTATTTTAGAATTTTTAATTGTAATTATTTTAGAATTTTTAATTGTAATTATTTTAGAATTTTTAATTGTAATTATTTTAGAATTTTTAATTGTAATTATTTTAGAATTTTTAATTGTAATTATTTTAGAATTTTTAACTCTTTTTATACCAGAAATGTTTCAGGAAAACATTGATGCAAAAAAATAGAAAATTCGTCACTGCATCTTTCAACTTTTTAATGTTTGTTTTAACATCTCTTCCAGGGGGGCGATAAGAAATTTTGTTTTTGAAAAGGGGGGGGGGTGCGATGAGATGAATAAGTTTGGGAAACACTGGCCTAGAGCAACCTTTCTGTGGTTCGATCTAGAACTCCTAGAATATAGATATGAAGACGCTTTAGTTTGATCTACTGTAGAAGTAAAAGAAATGCTAGCAGATTGCAACTTGCAACTCAAAATGCATCTGAAAGAACAGGTACCCAATGATTACGGTTCACCAAAAATAATGTTACATTGTGTTACTTTAGCAACTCATTGGTGCACTATCAACCAAATATGCTGAAAAAGATTTTTTAATCGTAAATTATTTTTGGGATCTATTTCAAAGTTGGGGTGCCTTTTTTTGGACACACCATGGCTGGTTCTCCACTTATAAAAGGTTTTTTTTCTTTCAATCAAGCTGAAAGACGAACATCTCTAGGTTATGAATGGCACCCAGAGTGCTTAAGATGTGAAGAATGTGGAAAAAGACTGAATCCAGGACAGCATGCTGAAGTAACATTTATAATGATTTATTATTCATTCTTATCCTATTTTATGAAAATAAAATAATTGTTATTAGTTGCTATATGAAATAAAGTAAAAATAGAAAACTCTTCATGGTTTAGAATGAAAATTGGTAAAAATTTTCTACTTGTTAACTGAAAAATTTAATTGGTTATTTTTGAGTGTTAAACATTTATAACAAAGTATTGATTAACTATACAGGATGATTCAGAAAAGGTGGGAAAAACTTCAAGAGGTGATAGTACACACCAATGCAAACAATTTTCATCAAAGAATGCATGGTCTAACATGAAACGCAAATGCGCGACACGTTTCGAAATGGCCGCTCCGCAAATGTTAAAACGGCATTCCTGTTGAAATTTATCAGGAGAAAACAAACACCATGCATGCGAATGTAACCTGGGGAAGAAGAAGAAACTGTATGAAAATCTGCATCACAGTGAATAAAAGGTGCAGATGCCAGCCCTGTGAAGTTATTCCAGCGTGCAACTGTTCTAACAGTTGTAACATATGGGATAATGGTGCACTTTAGTAATACTTAAAAAGCAGACATGCATTTCCATTCCACCGTACATTTGTGCTGCCTCTGTGGTACTTCCGTTTGCAGCTCTATAAATGAAATTCATGTCTGCTTTTTCAGTATCACGAAAGTGCATCATTATCCCGTACGTTACAACTGTTAAAACGGTTGCTCACTGGAATAACTTCAGAGGGCTTGCAACATTCCGTTTGCTATTAACTTTACTGGATTACTTTTAATTACTTCCCAACATTAATTCAAACGGATTGCAACAATGAAAGACAAGGTTTTATCTACTTAAATCATTTATTAACAATACGTTAAAATGTTTTTAGAATTAACAAAGTAACAAACAAATTTTTCTTTAAAGCGTTAACATTAGAAAACATCACAATGTTATTGAAACGTTCTCACCCGAGTCGGTCCGACAGGGTTCCCTTCAAAACTTTGTTATCAGAGTTCTCACATCTTCTACAATGGAAGAACATTTCAAGAATCCAGATCACCTCCCGATAGCACAAGTTCAGCAAGAATTTGCACTAGCGAGTCCAGGAAGGGTGCAGATATGTCCCGAAATCCATCAGCAATGTTCTATCCTCAATGAGAGGGTGTCCCCTCATACTTTCACATGCAGGCGACTGGACGATTAGAGAGATGACCAATTGGAGGAGAAGTGGTTCTACTCCGATGGCGTCGCAGTGAGAATCTGGATCATCAACTCATGACAACAGAATGAGAGCAACCCTTCGCACGGAGCGAAGCCGAATGATACACCTCAGCAAGCAACTAAGATGCAATCGAATGCAGGAATCAAATGGTGTTGATACTCAGCATGCTGCTGATATATTGAGAAACTCTTTGTTGCCCACAACGAATGAATAAATTCTGAGGCTGCAGAGACCCATGCCACAAATTGCTATGGGTGCTCAAGCACCCCTGGCTTCGGCACCATGGAAGACTGGGTTCTAATTCTCATTTGTGATTGGCTTTAGTAGGTCTCATTTGAATAAACCATTGTGAGCACAAAATGACTGTGGTGCTGCAAAAATGAACAAAAAAATTTTATCCGATAACAAGAAATTTGTTCCGAGTGAAATGATTTTTTCAGTCCCTTTTATTTTCCAGTAACAAGGTTTGACTCTTATAGAGAAATTTGCTTTCTGTTTATGCTGTGAGAGAGCTTCCCATGGATGGAGATACATGGGAGCAATATGAAGGGGTTGCAGCTGCTCCCCCCAGCAGCAAAGATTTGTATAGTTGATAAAATATATATGTGTGTGCATATATATATATATGTATTGACATCATCATGCCCTGCCGAAAGTTTCAAAAGATCAAAATTGATTTCTTTTCAAATTGTTTTTATTTTGCAAATTCACTCGCATTCCCCCTTTCATTAAGACCCTCTATTTTACTAACCCAAACCCCTTAAGGGATCGCTACTCACAGTTTGGGAACCACTGATATAAGAAAAAAGTTCAGCATGGTTCATTTTGTCAAACGAGAAAAGGTCACAGAAACGTCAATGAATTTTTCGTTTGGTATATGGTAGACACCCTGAAATTGATAGTTGTGCAGTCATCCAACATGGTCACCAGTTGCCTCGATGAATTTAGTCAAGTTAATCGGTTAAATAGGAAATCATAGGTCTTTTTTCAAAACCTCATTTATCTTTGTGATTGTGTTTACAATAAACTGTTTTTTAAAAATAGTATATTATCACATTTGGATAATTGGTACCACTGGGATAAAAACAAATTTGTTCGCTAGCAGGGAGTATCCATTAATACAGTGGTTTTCAGCAGGGGTCACTGGGATATTCCAGGGAGCCACGGATGAAAATCTTTGAAAAGAGGAGCCATAGCTGCCAATAAGAGGGGGCATGAAGAAATTTGTGAAAAGGGGGACCAAAAAAATTTAAAGAAAAAAATTCATGGAATATTTTTTTCTCAACTTTTCCCCCATTTAACTTAACATGAGGTAGGGGAGAAAAAAGAAAAGTGTTGCATGTAATATGAATGGCTTTACGATGTATGTTGTAGGGCTGACAGTAGGCCATGACACAAACTAGAAGAGGTTTCAGTATAATTGTAGTAACTGTAATTAGACAGGAAATTGTGTGTGTGTATTGGAAGACTTTTCATACAAAGAGGTTACCATTAAAAAGGCAGACAAAAAGATTTACATTCTTTTGAGCGCAGGTTATAGTGATGGTAATAAATGTAATCTTAGAAGTACAGGGCAAGCAATTACAGACAGATAGCCATCTACTGTAGCTCAGTGATTTCTGTGACATATTTTTTATGACTTTAGAGAGGAAGGCCAATCTATTGCCTCTGCTGAAAAGAAATAGTGTTGCGCTATTACTGCTGGAAAAATAAAAGAAAGGCGGATACACCACCACCTATTTTTTAGGGATATTTGTTAACCTTTCCTCCACTCTGTGCTGAGGCAGGCCAGTATGGTCCTTAAGGCAGAGTCATAAATGCAAATCAACAGAAAAAAATTTAGACCTTTGATTGCTTGGCAGGTTATTTCAACACCAACCATAGGATCTGAGTAATTAAAAGATAAAATTTAACACTTAAAGTATCAGAAATTTTAAGAGTTTCACAAAAACAAGCATATGATGATTTTTTTCATTTGTGTGTGTGTTTATCCAATTAGTCATAAGCTTGTATTACATCATTATGAGGTTTCAAGACAAATATATACATATATATATACAGTGTCACTTTATTGAATCTGACATATTTTTCAATCTAAAAGAAGGTAAGACTTTTTTTTTATTGCTTTTTTCTCAATTTTAATTTAAAATATCAAAATATATACTATAACAGAAATAAAAACTTATTTGGTTACTATAAAAAATTGAAGAAAAAAGAAGTAGCTCACTTGCAATGATAAATTAGTACTATGTGTTTGTTTAGAGCCTGAACAAGTTAGCATGGAATGTGGAGCTCGATATTAATTCATCTCTATACTTATATGTGAAATGCTCTGCTGGGCAAAATACATATATCATTTATTACATATCTGTTGTATGTCAACATTCTAAACATAAACTTCTGACTCTAAAATAGTGATTGACCTTTATCGTAACAATCTTCGTTGCATTATATGTACGTATCATTCAATATTTAAACCACGCTCTGTGTTTGTTTGTTAGTAAACTATTATACTAAATACAGTGTAACTTCATTTGCATGCCATTCAAGAGACCATATCAAAACTTGGCATAAATATGAAAATTGCACAGCTGAAACATCTTTGAAAAAAAATTAACCCCATCCCCATATACAATCGATCTGACTCATAACGTTCCCACTTAGAACATTTTCCTGTGTAGTACGACTTATTTTCATCATCCCAACCTCAACTAATTCTCATTTTGTTTGAAGTGTTTTCCCCCGCTTACAATGGCGGTTTTTTTAAGGGAGAAAAACAGTTATAAGTGTGATCCACTGTATCTCAATAGAAATATCACAAAAATACAATTGTTTTAATTACATGTTAAACTTTGTGATACAATAACCATACATGAGAAAAAATACCTACAAAATTTAATTTTTTTTAATTATATTGCTGTATAACTTAAGAAAGAGTACAACAAAAAACGGCGACTTGACCACAGCAAAAAATTGCTGCCGTAGGGCGTTCCCCATATCGAGGGGTTAGCGCACCAACCTCTCGATGAGTATAAAAAACAAGCCTGCCGTTTGGAATCAGCAATAAATTGTAGGTGCCGGTCTAATTAGCCCTCGTGTGCAGAAAATGATCAAAACGATCAATAACTTAAGAAACTGTTGTAATTGGCAAAAAATTATTTTTTTTTCAATCTCAAGTATTCATATGCTATTAACAGTGAATACAGTAAAAAAATTTAACAGTAAAAATGTGTGACGGTCAAGAGCGGCCGTATTCGTGAATATAGGTGGCGCACCCGAGATTCACTCTCGTGGCAGTCGTGTTCAAGAGTAGTTCAAACAAGGAAGCTGTTGTGATGTCACCCACGCGATGTATGTTTTGTTGTAAGCAGGGTTTTCCCCCACGATGTAAATTTCTAGTCTCTTCTTGAAAATAAATATAGTAGTTTCAACCCTATATACGATGCTACAATTTGACGCCCAACGTGAAATATGACGTTTTTTCAACTCGAGGGGAATCGTCAGCGTTCAGCCTGAACGTACCTACTAATAGGTAAATGAAACTTTTGTCGCAAATGTTCATCCGATGTTCGTTTTCAACCTGAAAAGAATTCATCGCATCAGCTGTTTCAAAATTCGCGAAAGTGTTCATCGGGTGTGAAAATGTTCGTCCGATGTTCGTTTTCAACCTGAAACAAATTCATTGTATCCAGTCTTTTTGAAATTCACGAAAGTGTTTGTTGAGTGAGAAAATGTTTAATGTTCGTTTTTTTTTTTTATATCAATCCGCGATTCTCAAAAGTGTAAATTTTTTTTATTGTTATTGAAACATTGGTTTATATATAGTGTGATATGGCTTATTTAACAAAAGGAAAGAAGCAAGACCTCATCGTTCTAGCTCAAGCATTGGGAGTAGCAGTATCAACAGACATGACAGTCGTTCAGATAAAATCTTCAATAGTCTACCACAACGATTATGATGACTTTATGAAAGAATTCCTGCTAACTCATCGATGAGAGAATTTTGGACTCTAAGCGCCAAGATCAAAGGGAACAAGCCATGCTTCAAGCGGAAAAGGAAATCGAAATCCGAAAGTTGGGAATGCAATTCGAACTTGAAAAACTCAAACTTCAAACCGAAGTTGCTTATAACAGTGCCAGCTCTGTGTCAATGTCACCAGAACTTAGATTTGAACTTCATAAACTGCTCCCGAGTTTCGACCTTCAAAAGGATGGCATATCCTTGTTTCTATCTCTCGCTGAACGGCAACTCAAATTGACAAAGGTCCCTGAAGAATTTTGGGTATCCCACCTCATCACAGTCCTGCAGAGTAGTGTAACATCGCTCATCGCACAGGAACCTGAAGATAAAGCATCTGATTATCAACATGTAAAAGGGGTCCTCCTAAAACGTTTCCGATTATCTGCTGAAAAATTCTGTCAACTATTTGCTACTCACAAGAAATCGAAAGACAGTACACTTGGCGTGATTACAATTTCAAGCTCAGGTCGTTTTTTGAGAACTTGTAAACTGAATCGAACATCACAACTTTCATGGCTTAAAGGACTTGATTATCACCGACCAGATGAAAAAGAAAGTCCCTCCTGAATGCAAAGAGCATCTAATGGATGAGTGGACAGAAGTAATCTCACCCACTGTTCTTGCGGATAAACTGGATGCCTATGACAATATCAGAAGTGTTTTCAACTGAAACAATTTTTCGAATAAACCTGAACAAGTTCATCAAACTGTGCAACCCTAAAAATCTGTACCTTTTCATGACAGATCGTCTATCGTTTGCTATGGATGTCATATGCCAGGGTTCATCAAAGCAAAATGTCCAAATTGCTCTCCAAGGACTGCGACAGCTGTGAAATCTCCAAACAATGCTATTTTGTACAACTGTCAACCCACAGACGCTCAGGTATCGCTACTGCTGATGGAAATTCGAGTATATCAAGATCGTGGTCTCATATGCATCGACACAGGTGAGACACACTCGGTTGCAGGGGAACTCTTATACAAGCTTTTCCTAAGTAAAAATATACCAATGAATAGTGCCACCACGACTGTTTCTCTGGCTGATGGTACCAGGTCTATCTGCAAGGTCTATGAAGTCAACATACCTATTTTGTACTCGTTGGAAATCGAACTATTGATACCACCTTTTTAGTGTTTCCAGAAGCAAAGGGTAACTGATCACTGCTGGGATTAGACTTCCTGACAGCAGCAGGCATCGCTGTGGATCTAAAGAGGAAATGTTGGTTTTTCAGTGACAGTCCTCATCGCCGATTCTCATTCCCACAGCTTCCGATGGTTGAATGCGCTGTACTTAGCACTATGTTAATCAAGGATCAGCATGTCCTCAAACCAGGGGGAGAGCCTACTCCAGTCGTTCAGTATCACATAAAAACAAGTAATAGTTCACCAACACCTGTGTCTCAGTACCGAATGTCTCCAGCGAAAACCAAGAAGGGTCACTAGTCTGACCCACCGGGACTCATGGACATCCAAAGCCAGAGAGAAAAGGGACGCAAAACGGCTGAGGCCATGATAGAAACGACGGCTATGCCCGGAAAACATGATGCAAAGAAACAAAGGGTCGCAGTGAATCCTCCACTCTATGCCAGAAACTCATTTAGATGTCACGTCTGCCAGTTCGTTTTCACCCAGAAGAGCCAGTTTCAGAGACACTTCGATGAGCAACACTCAAGAAGCCATTCTATGTCCACAAATTCATCAATTTCAAACAGCAGCAAGGTCGTGTCCGCCAGTCGCTTGCAGGCTGCCTATGCTTGCTGAATCTGCCAGTCCACATTCAGTCGGAAATTGCAGATGATAAAGCATGTCATGACCCACACGAACGAGGCGTACGCCGAGGAAACGACAACGTCATCGCCAGAATCACGACAGCCGATTCGCGTCCAGGTCATATATGTCTGTCAATACTGTGAAATGACCTTCGAGGACGAATCCGTCTTCCAAGAGCACGTAGAGTTCCACAAGAAGAAAGAAAATGACTAAAACTGTAGACGCTCATCACAGAGGCGTCAAAATTCTGCAGTGTCCCAGAGATCTCCATGTAGACATGATGTGGCCAGTACATCTTCACCTCAGGTATCGCTTGGAGTGAATCATACATCAGCACTTCGACCTTGCAAGAACATTGCACAGACACCGGTGATGCCTATGTGTCAATGAGGCCGCCCTATGAAAAATTTGCAGATTGATCTACCTACAAGTCATCGTTCTCGCAAAGAATGAACTATATATTTATATTATTTTTTAAAATATGTGTGCTTTTTTTTCTCTAATTTTTTTGCCCTCCACTATTGAAATGTGGTCGTCAAATATTTTTGATTGTTTATATGCACCGTATTGTTTATGTTTGAAGACTCTTCCTGGTTTCATACTGAGACGGTTTCATGAAACCAGAGGGGGAGTCTGTGACAGTCAAGACCGGCCGTATTCGTAAATATAGGTGGCACGCCCAAGATTCGCTCTCGTGGCAGTCGTGTTTGAGAGTAGTTCGAACGAGGAAGTTGTTGTGTACAAATGTAATTTTTAACATATTTAAGGTCTTATTGTCATTTGGTTGCTGATTGGTTTCTACATCTAATCAGGGCAGATACTGTATTGAGACCTCCTCTAAGATTGATCCCACCAGCAATTTTTTAAAGGTTTTTAAACTGATATTGCACATGTTTCCTATTAACAGGCCTGCAGCATCCAAAATAATTTCAAATGTACTTTTCCTACCCTGCGAGAACAATGCTTTGGACATTCGAAAAAGTTCTAAAATTCTAAATTAGCATATGGCCATATTTCAAACAATTTAAATCCATTTATTTGAGACTCGTGTCTGCTGATTTCTCAGAAAAGTGCAATAAATTGTCACGTAAATGTTCACTTTAAAATGTCCATAACCAGCTTAATGCATCTCTTCATATCTGTCAACTAAAGTTTATGGTTTTTGCATTGATAATACTAGCATAAAAAATAATTTCAGCAATGCATTTTCACAATCTGCAAATATTGAATGGATTTGATTGTTGGAAATGTTATCCACAGATTCCAAAGATTTGGAGTTTGAGTCGAAGTGAAAATGAAAACTTATTGCAATTGTGCATCGCATAAATGAAATATTTTAACGTTGAAAGGTATATAGGAATGAATCGTAACTGCAGTCAAATGTCTCATAATTGTCAAAGGCTGAGAAACTTATAAATGGGATCCCACTGACAGTACCATCTTAAGGCATGGGCCCACCCGGGCACGGCTCAGGGGCCTCACAAAAATGAGAATTTTGTGGAATTTTGAAGTATTTATGCGCTACGTGCCCTTCTTGGTCATTCTCTTTTTTTTTTCCTACCCTCCTTTTATTTCCTTCCTAAAGTTATACAATTGCCTGTTTTCACTCTTTTTTTTGGAATATTTCATCTCAAACTATATTTTTACATGTATATACAACCTCTGACAATAAAGTTTGGTGAATGAAGTCAGAACGGCCGATCTGGCAACACTGGCAAAGCAAAACGCTGCACATGTGTAGCGGCAGGTGTTGACCATCTGCCGCCACCGTTGTTCAGTTGAGCGTCGTTTGTGTTCCGTGAAAGACTTGTTTTACAAAGTGCTTGTTTAGTGCGTTGGTTCTTAACTGAGAACAGGAAAATCCACAAGGAATTTCTACCTGAGGAAACGACGACGAATGCTGCAAGGTACATTGAAATTTTGACCCGTTTCATGAAACGTCTACGCAGGGTACGACCTCAGTACACACAACAAGGTTCATGGTTTCTTGTTCACGACAATGCTCGCCCTCACACAGCCAATATCGTCAAACAGTTCCTGGCAAAAAAGTTGGTGGTGCAAATTGAACATCCACCATACTCACCAGATATCAATTCTCCAGACTTCTTCCTATTCCCACAACTCAAACTCGCTTTGAAAGGAAAGAGATTTGACGATATTCCTGACATCCAACGAAACGTGACGAGGCTTTTGAACTCCATCCAAAAAAAAGACTTCTTGCAAAGTTTCCAGGACATGTATAGGAGATCTCAGTGGTGCATATTAATGGGAGGTGACTATTTCGAAGGTAACTTTCGTTAACATTTCATCTACGTTAATGTTACAGGACTATTCACCGAACTTTATTGTCAGAGGTTGTATAATAAATATAATACAGACTATTATGTGAAATATTACATTGTGTTTAAGTCAACTCACACATTGCTTTGTTTGCCTGTGGAAGAGAGGATGTATTATGAACCAAATAGCCACTTGAATGTAGCTTGTTATCCAATGAGACATTGGATTTTCACTATGAATGTAAATCTTACCATCAAAATTAAAGTCAACAAACCTATAATTCTCTTATTTGAAATCTGATTATTTATAATTTCTGATGGATTTGAAGTTCTGATAATAAATCATTGTATGTTCACAAATTATTTGAACTCAATTTTTTTTCCAAATGAGCATTTTTGTCACTGTGTGTGTGATTTTTCTAGAATGAATGGTTCAAACAAATATTCTAAAAGTTCTCACGCTCATTATTATTTTTTAGTGCAAAGTGCTTTAACATGAACCTATATCCTTGATATACAGTTGGACTCGCTTTATAACGAACACTGATATTAAACATTTTTACATGTAACATAGTTTTTCGTAGTCCCATGAGTTTTGTATTGCTTATATGCCTTTATTTTCTTGGAAGACATTCTAGTAATTTGGGTACATTCTTGTTTTGGGTACTCTAAAATCAAATTTTGCTGCTTTTTCCTCACCTTTTTATCCTTTAAATCTTATTTCGTTAGCATAAAACCTCATTAGGAAGAAAGGAATAGGGGTTATTTATTCCCTAGAATCAACCACCAAACCATCTTTAGTATACATTTGCCATTCTAAAGCTTGATTCAGATGCTGTTTCTGGATGTTTCATCGTGCAGAAATTAATTTTAAGAATATCAAGTGTGAAACGCTGCTTATTTTTGCTTCAAAAAATTGTAGCTATATAGTTGGTTGAAAGCCAATTGGTTTGTTTTAATCCAATTTAATTGAAAAAGAAAGTGAGGCATAAAGAAAAGGATTATTCTCTTTCTCTCTCACTTTAAATGGTTTGGAAAGATGAGATGAAAAAATTTTAAGATATCCGTGCCTTTCTAAAAGAAAATGCATTATATTTTGCATGCTCATTTGACAAAAATGATTTGAACAGAAAACACATTCAAAGTCCTTAAAAATACTAAAAAAAGCAATGATTGACATAAACTGAAGAGCCAAAAAAACTGGTACAGGCATGCGTATGCAAATAAAGAGATATGGAACCAATCAGAGTACGGTGCTGCGGTCGGCAACGCCTATATAACACAACAAGTGTCTGGCATAGTTAGATCAGTTACTGCTGCTACAATGGCAGGTTATTGAGATTTAAGTGAGTTTGAACGTGGTGTTATAGTCGGCACACCAAAGATGGGACATAGCATCTCCGAGGTAGTGATGAAATTTGGATTTTCACGAGTGTACCGTGAATATCGGGAATCCGGTAAAAAATTAAATCTACGACATCGCTGCGGCCAGAAAAAGATCATGCAAGAACGGGACCAACGACGACTGACGAGAATCATTAAACGTGACAGACGTGCAACCCTTCTGCAAATTGCTGCAGATTTCAATGCTGGGCCATCAACAAGTGTCAGTGTGCGAACCATTCAACGAAACATCATCGATATGGGCTTTCGGAGCCAAAGGCCCACTCTTGTACCCTTGATGACTGCACGACACAAAGCTTTACGCCTTGCCTGGGCCCGACAACACAGACATTGCACTGTTGAGGACTGGAAACACGTTGCCTGGTCTGACGAGTCTCAGTGCCAATTGCTTCGAGCTGATGGACGTGTACGGGTATGGAGACAACCTCATGAATCCATGGACCCTACATGTCTACAGGGGACTGTTCAAGCTGGTGGAGGCTCTGTGATGGTATGGGGCGTGATATGGTACCCCTGATACGTCTAGATACGACTCTGACAGGTGACAGGTACGTAAGCATTCTGTCTGATCACCTGCACCCATTCATGTCCATTGTGCATTCCGACGGACTTGGACAATTTCAGCAGGACAATGCGACACCCCACATGTCCAGATTTGCTACAAAGTGGCTCCAGGAACACTCTTCTGACTTTAGACACTTCCGCTGGCTACCTAAATCCCCAGACATGAACATTATTGATGACTGGGATGCCTTGCAACGTGCTGTTCAGAAGAGATCTCCAACCCGTGGAGTTACTTCTCTTACTCCTACGGATTTATGGACAGCCCTGGTGTCAATTACCTCCAGCACTATTTCAGACATTAGTCGAGTCCATGCCACGTCGTGTTGCAGCACTTCTGCAGGCTTGCGGGGGCCCTACACAATATCAGGCAGGTAACCAGTTTTTTTGGCTCTTCAGTGTATATTTTTGTTAATGTATTCAATTACGAGAGATTTTAATTAAATTTTTCTGTATTCTTTATTAAATACAGGGCATCCATAATTAAAAGACGCTATTTTAAAGTAGCCTACAGGCGAAACAGTCATCAGAAAATTGTTAAATTTTGTGGAGGACTTCATGAAGTGATGGGAATTTGTTTCAGGGGAAAAAAATTAGTTGCGCATGTTGCCACCAGAGGGCATTTCACTTTGAATACCTGTAGTAAACATGTAAATTTATGTGATGTCACACAGCAGCTGTTATGAAACCTAGAAACATTCGCGGAGGTCTTGTTTCTCAATGTGTTTGCTGCTCACAATGACGATAAGTTTACGAGATCACGCTTTCTTGGTCAAATTGTTTTACCAAAACAGCGATTCCTCAGTAACTGCTCTACGGAAATATCAGACTTGGAAGAGGATTCGAAAGGTCCAATGAATGTTAAAACCTTTGGAGTATGATAATGAAATTCGAAACCACAGGATCATTCATTGGATGGTTGGTTGATCAGAGGAAGAAACCCTGTTTCTATAGATGGTGTACAGGAGGTTTCGCTTCAGGTGGAAGAGGACAGAGCTTTTCGAATTCTCATGGTAGTGTCAGGCGTGTAGCACAGGCATTAGATAGACCATGTTCAACTGTGTATAAGATCATGCAGAATATCCTCCGATAATATCCGTACAAACTTTCACTTGAGCAGCAGTTGCTTCAACATGATTATAATGCTCGACTCCGGTTCTCACTGCAGTTTCTATCTCGCATTGAGGTTGATTCGTAATGGCCTTGGAATATCCTCTGGAAAGACGAAGCACATTTTCACTTTGATGGTACAGTCAGTATTCATAACCACCAAATTTCGGAACCAGAAAATCTGCACGTTATCTTAAAGGCTTCCGTTGCATTCACCAAAAGTGACGGTATGGTGTGGATTTATTGCATCATTTATTCTCGGTCCCTACTTCTACGAGGAGTTACGTTCTACAGGTCCAGTGATATGTTTGATCACCGGGAAGCTATATGCATTGCTGCTACAGAATGAAATTGTTCTGCCTCTGCAAGCACGTCACTGCCATGCAGACACAATCTTTATGCAAAACAGAGCTCTTCCACACATTGCAGTGTGTGTTAAGAATGTTTTTAAAACACATTTTAGTAGAATGTGTCATCAGCCTGCACTTCTCTAATCTATGGCCTCCCCTATCCCCAGACCTTAATCCATGCGATTTTTGGCTTTGGGGGCATTTGAAACGTCTGGCAAGTCGTGACAACCCAAGAACTTTACCTAACCTTAAAGGCAGCATTTCACGCCACGTGCTGAACATTTTCCCGCACACACTTTGGTCAGTTGTAGAACATGCCATCTTGCGATTTCAGATGGTATCTGAAAATGATGGCTATCATGTGGGACATGTTTTGTTGCAGTAACAATTGTTAGTGTTTAACAATTGTTAAAATTGCAAATGTTTGCCTAAATGTGTCATTTCTTAATAAAACACCCTCTGATGGTGACTTGTGCAACTAATTTTTTTGCCCAAAACACAAATTCTCATCACTTCATAAGTCCTCCATAAAATTTCACAATTTTCTGATGACTGGTTTCGCCTGTAGGCTACTTTAAAATAGGGTCTTTTAATCATGGACACCCTGTGTATTATTTTAATCTATTCATTTTAAAAATGCTCAGATTATTGAATAATTAATATCGTGTATGTCAAATGTTTTATTTTGCTTGAACGCATCATTTTCCAAGTTGGTACAGATTTATTTAAGTTCACTTATAACGAATAGTATTGCTGTTTTTTCTGACTTCGTTATAAGCCAGTCCCACACTGTATGTATGTGCTCAGATGGCAAAATGTAAGTAAGTCACTTTTGATGTGAATGTAAGTAAGTCAGTAAGTCACTTTTTCAAAATTTCACGAGCTCAAATTTGTAAACAATATTTTGGAAAAATGTGATACTGTGGCTTTTTGACTTTCTGCAATTTGCCTCTGTTGGTTCCTCATAAACTGAAAGAGATGGACAAAATTTTTTCACATTCCAAAATTTTCACCAACAAGACTCAAGAATGCGAACAACTCAATTTTTTGGGAAAAGGGACTTGTGACATTTTGCCATCTGACCACAGATATAATTGAAAATGATTGGATAGGTTGAAATTTTTATCTTCAATTGTCGCTACTTCCTCATTACTACTTCTATCTGCATGAAGAAAATAAAAGTAATAAAGCTGTGCTGTTTTGCTACCACTTTTTGCGATTTTTATCATAAGAATGCATATTTTGAAAACTATAACTGATATACAGTTCATCTCGCTTATAACATTCCCATTTAGAATGGTTTTCTGCTTAGTATGACTTATTTTTGTGGTCCCAACTCTAAGTAATTCTCATTAAGATTTCCATTTTAAATCGTTTTTCCCACTTATGGTTTTTATGATGGTTTTTTAAAAAATGTTATAAGCAGGATCCACTGTGATTCTGAATAAAACTATAAACATTTAGCCAAGAAAAACTAATTTTTAAATGATATAAATTCTATCCAGTACAGTATATTGATGACATTGTGCTTGTCTTCAAGCGTGAAGTTCACATTGATTAAAAGTAATTTATTGTATTTTTTTATTGTATTTTGTATATTGTTTATTTATTTTTCATTATTTTCATAAATTAAAGCATGTTTAAACTTCAAACAATATTTGAATAACTGTCTTCTAACCAGAAAACGGAGGGGAGTGGTAGGATATCAATCATGGTTACAAGAGGTCCTAGCATGAGAAGGGGGGGGGGCATGGGCAAAATGTTGAAAACCACTGTATTAATAGGTGGTGAAATATGCTACATTGCAGCCCTTTTTTACAACATTGTTTGTAAATGGGAGGTGTCTGTTAGGAAGGACTGTGTTATGAAAGGTTCCACCATATTAACTTTTGATATTTGGCCATTACACTAATTATCACTCTTCAGTGCACTTATATAAATTGTATTTTGGGTTAATGGTGCTAAAAATAAAATAAATTACCTATCAATCAAAGTACTGTTTGGTCATTAGATTAAATTGATGTAAAACTATCTTCAAGTTTCAGTAACTGGCCACTTGTCTTGTACTGTTAACAAGGTGCAAAAGACATATTCACATTCAAACTTATGGCGGGCGTGGTAGCCCAGGTCGATGACATACTCGCCTAAAGTACCAAAGGATGTTTAGAGGTGTCACAAGTTCAATACCCAGTTCGTCCTTGTCAGTAAAACTTTTCTGACACGGGTACAACAGAAATGGCAACATGACCGCAGAAAAAATTGCTACCACAGGGTGTCCCCCATCAAGGGGTTAGCGCTCCAAACTCTCGATGAGTATAAAAACAATCCTGTCATTCAGAATCAGCAATAAATTGTAGGTCCCGGTCTAATTAGCCCTCGTGTGCAGAAAATTACCGTGGTGTGACAAAAATTATTGAATTGATCAAACTTGTGGCAGTGTCTGTAGCATTCAGCCTGTCTTGCTATCAGCTAAAAACAAAAAATAAAAACATAGTCATTTAAAAAAATCTAAGATGCTCATTTTGATTACATTCAACCTTTGATTAACTAAGCAGCTCTGAGCATTTAGAACTATTGATCAAGCAAGCACAGAATTAAACAATTGGCTGTGATCAAGAATCTTGTAAATTCAACACATAGAAAATATAGCATAATCAATGACAATTTAATTCTTATTTAAGCTGACAGTTCTCAACCACAGGAGCATCCGGCAGGAAAAATAAATAAAATAAAAACTTCCTTTCAATTATACATTTTTTAAAATCTAAATCTTGAAAAAATTAGATCAGTCCATCCTGAAAAGGCTAACTCCACATGTTCCTACTACAGAGTGTCATCTGCCGGAAAAAAACAAAGTTGGACTCTTTTTATTCTTATTTTTATCAAAAGTTGTATGACAAAATGACAAATCATCTTTCTATGATCATGCGACTATTTTTTCGGGGAAAGGCAAAAAATGTTAACGTTTTGTATCTTGATTTCTAGAAGGCATTAGATCAGGTCCAACATAATAAACTCTTGGAGCGTTTGCATGAGATTAGCATTGGGGGCAACTTTTCGAACTGGAAAATTGTAGTTGTAAGATATCCATCTTATAATCAAATGGGAATTTTCTGATGGGACATGTGTCACAAGTGGAATCCCTCAAGGAAGTGTCCTTGGCTCCATTTTTTCCCTCTTTTTGTCTATAAACGACGCGCACACTTGTAGGTACTGGGCTTGAGCTATGAAAGATACTTTTATTTTCTGAATATGTTTACATTGGAAGAATGCAGGTGTCTAGAATATGATTGAAGTTTTTAAAATTTTCAACGGATTGGAGATGATGAACCATGTATTACATTAATACACTGTCGATCGACTGCTTTGACAATTTCAAATTCATTCAATGATTAGAGTAAAAGTTATTTTTTTATTATACATCTGTGAAAACTGGTGATTCCATTTAAATTTCCTCTAACCTGCGAGATGGGATTCATTTAAATCTCCTCTGGTCTTGAGGGGTTAAAAAGAAATACAATGTTCATAATAAGAATGAATCAAGAAGCTATCACATTCTTAGATAACACAATAAATAATTTTATTATGGGTAGTGTATTTTATCATTAATTTTTATTAGTTTTATTTCAGTGTGTCATTAGTTTTTCCATTATAAATTGCTCTTGTTTTGGGTTGCTGTATTTGAGTTATAGATATTTGACATCCATGTTTTTTATGGGCATCTTTTTTCAGCCACCTCATAGGGCATTGTCTGTTGTGGCCTTTGTATTTGTACAAAAACCTTCCAATTTGACAGATATGGCCACAGAATTATTATAAGAACCACAAAGTAGAATGTTTTGCATTGTTCTGCAATGATCTCTCATCTGACTCAAAATGTCATATGATAAAAATTCCCACAATAGCTAAGAAAATATGAAAGAGTTTTTTTTTTTTCTTTTCTTAAAAATCTTCCAGATGCTGTTCTGCAGCACACATCAAAGTTTTGGTACATTCTACTTTGGAGCATAAGAATTTGATGAGACATGACAAGATGGTGTGATGAGAGACTTTGCCAAGGAAAACACAACAGTCCCTCTTATTTGGAAAGTAGAAAAGAATTACCATTACTACATCAAAAGAATTACCATGAAAGAGAAGGAAACAGAAAAGAGAGAGAAGTTTGATTCATTAAAAAGAAAATCAATCTGCTTAGGCCATGGCTTGACAAATCCCAAGCACCAGGTCACCATGGTGACCAGAAAATCGGTATTGGCACCTAAAATTTTCTGTATGTGATTGCTAAATTGGACTCTATGAATGACATAAAATTTTCTGATTTTATGACAATGTGTCTTTTAATATAGGAAAAGGATATAAAGCCTCAGAAAAGTCAAAAAATATTATTTGGAACTGTTTGTCTTGAGATTAAAATCATTCTTGGCTCCTAAGAAATTTAGCTGGTGCTTGTTGTGATGTAGCAACACTCACGACTCATCTGCATATCAACAACAAACATACATGGCTGGGCACAATAGCCCAGGTCGATAAGATACTCACCTAAAGTACCAAAGGATGTTTAGAGGCGTTGTAAGTTCGATATCCGGTTCATCCTTGTCAGAAAACTTTCCTGACATAAGGGTACAACAGAAACGGCGACATGACCACAGAACAAGATTGCTACCGCAGGGAGTCCTCCATCGAGGGGTTAGCTCACCAACTTCTTGATGAGTATAAAAAACAAGCCTGCCATTTGGAATCAGCAATAAATTAAAGGTCTTGGGTCTAATTAGGCCCTCGTGTGCAGAAAATGACCATGGTGCAACAAAAATGATCAATGATCAAATGAGCATACACGGCTACTACCACGCTCACCTTGAAGCATATATATTGTCAAGAGTCTAATGTGATCACTATTACTTCTGCTTAACTATCTAACTTAATTATACACCCATTATTGTTTTAATCTAATGTTAATCATCTAATAAATTCTAGTCAGTTACCAGCATGGTCTTTCTGTGTTTCGATCTTCCCCCTACAGTGCGTAACATTTTTCCAATTTGTCAAGCCCTGTCTCTCTTGGTACAAGCCAAACCTAATTGTGTTCAAACTGACATCTTGCCCATTTTCAATTGTTTTTCATATAATTTGAGTGTTCATTAATCTGGGGAGGTCTTAGTTCCTTATATTTTAAATTATTAAGACTCTGTTGTATTTATGTATAACAAAACAATATATAGAAACATGTGCGAGAAAAGTATGATAAATGCACAGCATTTATCACTTCAATCTTTCCCGCGCTACATTTTTGGCGACATAAATGGGATTGGATCAACGGAAATTCTACGACATCGATAAATCTTTGTTCGCACCATCGGTGGAAATTTCCAATTTTCGTTTGTGCCGATGCTCGTGATCATCTATCTTCTCAAGGTCGTCCAAATGCGGGTTTGTTGATCTGCGATCTTTCAAGTGAATGGAGTTTGTGATTTAGTTTGCAATGTTCCAATCATCAAAGTTTTTGTGTTGTTGAACTGACGATTTCAATGTGTTTTGGCTATGCTTCCCAGGATTTTTCACATGCTGGTATGCATTTAGGGTGGATATCTATTTTTTTAGAATATTTAGGTAATTATATTATACACTGTTTTTAGTTTTACTAATTTTTCTGAATCGTGTTTATACCAAATTTTTTTTTTAGAATTTTGGTAAAATTTTCATTCCCATGCCTTTGAAATGGCCAGCGTCGGATTGATTCAAGAATCTGACATTTCCGATGTGAATTATTTCGCACTTTATGCCAAGCAACTAAAAATTTTTTGAGGCAAATTGCATAGCCAATCTGGGTAAGAAGTGTGCCACTCTATTGGCTATTTGCGGCATCAAGACCTTGGATGTTATTTTGACCTTGGTTTCTCAGAGAAATGTCTTAGATGTCTCTTTTGATGAAATTTTAAGCTTGCTCTAAAATTATTTTTGCCTGAGATCATTCAACGTTTCAAATTTTGTAAACGTTCAGAATAAACATGAAAGTGTTAAGGCCTATGTGTTACCGAACTGCATAAACTCGCTGATGAGTGTAATTTTGGAATCATATCCAAATGCTTGAGGGTCCAATTTGTCTGTGGCATGAAGGACAGCGATGTTGAAAAGAAATTTTGGGCCAAGTCTAAATTGACTCTAGAAACTGCATTTCCATTACAGTTGCGGCCAAAACTGGCTTTTCAGTTGAGGCTTGTTCACTTTCAGAATTCATCCAAGGCTGCCAATTGTGTTGATCATGTGGGATGCAGTCGCAAAGAAAAAAATGTGTTTAAAAAGAATTCATTCGGGAATGGGACCGGGAGTTCGAAAGAAAAATTGGGAAGATTGGTTTGTTTCGGTTGTGGTGTTGTTCATGATAGATCGGATTGCAAATTTCGAACAGCAGTATGGCATTCCTGTGGCATTAAAAATCACATAAAAAAGTGTGCCGAAAAAATTAGAACAGGGGATCGCTTCATGCTAATAAAGTAGAAGTTCAGGGGGAGTATGTGAAATAATTAAAAAGCCAATTCTCAAGGAAAATATATTCATTCATTTTTAGGGTAAAAAATTACAAATGGAGGTCGATTCGGGAAGTTATTATTCCATTATTTCAAATTATACTTTCAAGCACCTCTAAACCATAAAGTTGAGAGATTTTAAAAAATATGGAATTTCCCTTACAGAAAATTTGAGGTTGAAGTTGAGTACAAATTTTGCCGGGTGAAACTTGAATTGCTAGTTTCAAAATTTCATTGCACTAATATTTTTGGATTTTCATGGTTTAACTTTTTTTCATATTTAACATGGTTCATAATTTGGGTATTTGTTTCACACGCATAAATGAGATAAAGGGGAAAATTAGTTGATCAACTACTTTTCAAGTACAAAGATGTTCTTGAGAAAGGTCTAGGCACCTACACAGACCTTCCAGTTCCTTTACCTCTCAATCCAGATTTTCCACCCATTCGCTGTAAACCTCATAATGTGCCTTTAGGAATGCGACCCAAAATTGAAAATGCTCTAAATAAGCTCTTGACGAGGTGTCAGCCGAGGCACAAACGATTGTTACACATAATGGTACGTTCAAGGTGAAACGTCTCCAATTTGGAATCAATGTAGCTGGCCCCAAGCATTTTTCAAAATTTGTTTCAAATTTAGAGGGGTTGTTCCTTATTTTGATCATGTTTTAGTCAGGGTTTGAGAGCCATGCTCTCAGAAGCAATTGGCTGAAAGTAGAGCAAGTTTTTGATCGGTTGAGGTCATCTGGATTGAGGGCCAATAAAAAAATGCCTTTTCGATGTTAGAGAGGTTGAATTTCTCGGTTATTGCATTGATGGAAATAATATCCATCCATCAAAGTCAAAGGTCAGAGCTATTCATGGGCTTCCAGTATCCAAAAATAAAGTGAAGCTTCAAGCCTTTTTAGGACTTCTAAACTTCTATAATAGTTTACTAAAAGATAAAGCAACCAAGGCAGAGGTCCTGTGTGTGTATAGGTTATTGGATAATGCTTGAACACACCCCTGACCCACTCGAAGGTATACAGGTTTGGTTATTGGATAAAAATAACCAAAGTTGAATGGCGTAAAATTCATAATGATGCTTTTGAATCCTTAAAAAATCTTCTGACATCAGAGGATGTGCTCATCCCTTTTCACGAGAAACTGTCCATCACTTTGGTATGTGATGCCTCTCCATTTAGTGTCGGGGCTGTATTGAGTCATGTTTTTTTTTATGACATGAAGCTCCCATTGCTTTTGCTTCTAGAACACTCTTACCTACAGAGAGAAACTATGCTCAGCTTGATAAGGAAGCAATGGGAATTATTTTTAGAGTTTAATAATTTCACCATTTCTTCATATGGACGTCAGTTTTCCATAATTACTGATCATAAACCTCTTAGGGATTTTCACAAAAAATCCAACTCTACAACACCATAGTGACCAACGCTGTTACATTGTAACTACAAGTATGTGCCTCATCGAGACCTGATGGAAGGATTGCAAAATCCCTATAGGTCACAAAGTGTGTGTTCATTTTTCTCTTTTTTGTTTATATTGTACCGTGTTTTGATGTTCACTGTGTTTTTGTATTTGTCTGATTGTGTGTGTATTTGAAATAAAAAAATATAATATAAATCCCCTACCAGAGATATCACATTGTATGCTAAGGTGGTGTATTTTATTGAATGCATATGATTTTTCTCTTATTCATAGGCCAGGGAAAAAAATCAAAATGCAGATTCCCTTAGTAGATTACCCAGAGAAATCAAAAATCTCAGTGTTTCTCCTCCGTTAGAAATCCTTTTCATTGAGGAATTAGAAGACCCTCCTTTACAAAGCTAAAGAAAGTTCTAAAATTACTTTACGTGATCCAGTACTATCAAGAGTTCTCAATTGGGTCCTAAGGGGTTGGCCAAATGAAAAACCAGATTATAAATTTCAGACTTTTTTTTAAAAGAGAATGAATTGTCTGTCCATAGAAATTGTCTTTTATGGGGCAACCACGTGGTCATACCATTCTCCGGGAGATCCTGTGTGTTGCACACCTTGCATCTCATCCAGGAATAGAGAGAATGAAAGCTCTCCCTCGTTCCTATGTGTATGGTGGCAAGGAATTCACAGACCTGCCAACTCTCCCGATTTAGGCGGGAGACTCCGGATTTTTCATCCTTCCTCCCGATCTCCGGATTTGTTAAAATTTCTCCGGATTTTGGCAGTAAATTAGATTTCACGTTGTCGTGGCATCAATAATTACTGTCGTCGTTAGGGAAAACACCCGTAGAGGACAGCCGTAGTCATTTTCACCGAGCAGCCGTAAAAAAAAGTCTTTGTGACCACATTTAAGCAACTGGCAAAGGCGCGACTTTGTTTTCGTAGCATTTATCGGCAATCATTTATCAGGGGCATGACCTTCATTGCCGAAATTCCTGTATAATCGCTATTGTATTCCATTAACAGCCGCGCTGTAAACACGTTTTTTCGTCCACAGCTTTGTAATTTGAATTTTTTTTAATCGTTTCTTCCGATTAAACATCTTCAGAAAGAAAATATAAAACTTTAAGCTATATACAGCTAAATATAAAGCTTTTAAGAATTCATATACCCAATATTATCAATCACTGATAGCGTCCACGAAAGGAAACACATACTTTATTAACAGTATGTAGATGTGATTTCTCTATTCTGCATGGAAAGACTGGCATAGAATTATATTCTTCTCAGTGGCAATGCAGAACGTGCCTTCGGGGGGGTAGAATGTAACTTTTTCTTAATTTATTAAAAATTTCGAAAAAAAATTTTATGAATTTTTTTTTATCGAGTCTATGAATGTCGAGGGGGAAGGGGGGGGTACCCCCCTTGGAAGAATCTCCGGATTTCTGGATTTCAAAAGTTGGCATGTCTGAATTCATGATAACATAAATCATTTTGTAAAACGTTGCAGTATCTGTCAAACATCATGTGAGTCTGATAACATCCATCGGCGCAAGTCCTACCAAGTTGCTCATGGGAGGATGACTAAGGATTGTCCTGGATAACCTACATCCAAATATGACTTCCGAGAGGAAAGACAAACAGGATATTGATACTGCTAAGAAAAATGGAAATCGTTTTTTGCAAGCCTTTGTTGCAGATAAACCAGTGTTTGTACGAAATTATGGACGGTTCAAAGTAGGTTCCTGCAACTGTGTCAGAACCAACAAGTCCCGTGTTGTACTGTGCAGTTACTGAGGACAGCAATCTGGTCAGGCAACATGTAGACCAGATGTTGCAGCGTGCATCTGCCGTGGAATTTTCAAATGGAAATCCAACAGAAGAATCGACAATGCCTGAAAAAAAATCAGCTACTTCTCAAGCTTATGTTCCTGAACCTGTCATACCTGCAGAGAATGTCAAGACAGCTCCTGATCCAGTGGTTCCAGACCCTCCTATAGTGACTGTGTCAAGTGAGAGACCCAAAAAAGACAATCGTCCATCCAAAGTGGTTAAAGGACTTTGTCACATAGGGGGAAGGGGTATTTTGATCTAGCAACACTCCCAACTAACCTGCATATCAAAAACGAGTGTGCATGGCTACTACCACGCCCACCTTGAAGCATATATATTGTTGCGAGTCGAATGTGATCACTACTACTGCTATTAATTCTGCTTAACTGTTAAACTTAATTAATTATACACCCAATATTGTTTTAATCAGTTATTAACCTATAATCTTAATCATGTAATAAATTCTAGTCAGTTACCAGCATGGTCTTGCTGTGTTTTGATCTTTCCCCCACTACAGTGCTTAACATTTTTCCAATTTGTCAAGCCCAGTCTCTCTTGGTACAAGCCAAACCTAATTGCGTTCAAACTCACATCTTGCCCATTTTCAATTGTTTTTCATATAATTTGAGTGTTCAGTAATCTGGGGATGTCTTGGCTCCTTACACTTTAGATTATTAATACTCTCCTGTATTTATGTATAACAAAAATATATATATAAACACATGCGAGAAAAGGAAATGAGGAATTAAAATTGAGCGTCTTACCATTTAGTCTTGTTGGTCATTGCATCAAAAGTATTGGTGTTAGTTAACCAGGCATACTGGCCAATTAATTTCTCCTTTTTCCCTTTTTTAAAAGTTTGAAGCTAATAAAATATATATTTTCCTGATTAAGATTTTTTATGAATACATTGAAATTGACTTCACACACACACACATCGTGTTCCTAACTGTGTTTTTAAATCATCAACCAAAAAAATAATTGAAATAATTACTAATTAGTTTTCAAAATCATTCGACCAAAAATTGACACAACATCCTATTCTGCTGTAGCCAGATGACTGGTTAAACATAAGTGTTTTCAAGTTGAACATAGACTTGGTTTAAAAGTTTTACAAATTCCTTTTTTTTTTTTTTTTTTTGAAACCCAAAAAAATTTATCAATATTATGATTATGTATTCTAGTATTCTAATGAATAATATTTTCTTGATTGGTTTTTCAGCACAAAGGTGTGCCATACTGTTATATACCCTGCTACAGTGTTTTATTTGGTCCAACTCTTTTCGGTCATGGATCACAAGTAGAAGCTCACACAAGCTTTGGAAAAATTGAGAATAGGCAAAGTACTCTAGTTCCTAGGTAATATATTTAAAGTTTTATTTCTATTTTTTTTCCCGCTTTATTTTGTAACATTAAAAAAAATTAAATGACAGTGTGTGAATTGTAAAGAAGTTGATTATTTTGTAACAGCAAATTTCTTAATTTAATACAAAACGATTGTCATTTATTATTTTTAAATTTTATTTTTGAAAATGTCTACGTGCCTTCACATATGGATTTTTTCAATATTAATAATATTAAGAATCATGGAAATGATTAAAGTCTGGCACCAATGAACCTAAAAGGCACTATCGCTGATCCAGGAGACGTGTACATCAGGAGCCATTTTGGGAGGTCAGAGCAACTACAGGGCAACTCACATTAGCTGACTCTCATCACAAAGTCACAATATTGATAACAAGGATGATGTACGTGAATGACATTTACACAGGGGGATTCAAATTGTAATTTCTAATATGTATGAATTTATTGAAGCAATAGTCTTTTCTCCATTTGTCAATATATCGTGGTTGGAAGTGGGCCTGAGAGATGGTATTCTGTCACTTTCTATTTATATTCCTCTTTCAGACATGTTGCTACTGTATAATTTTTCACCAATAGATTTTTAAAATTTGCTTGAAAAAATTTTCATTTCTTAAGGGAATGTCCTCATTTTTTAAATTTTAAAATACCTCTATCTTAAAACAAAAGTATATTTTTTTCAATAATATATATTTTTAGAATGAGTATACTTTCATATTTCATCTTTTTTATGATTTTAAATATTTTTAATCTGATTTATAGCCAAATGAAATTTTTCTCCAGCTTTTATTTTTTATTTGTGACATTTGGAAAACATTGGTTCAAATCCTACGACACCAGTTCCCATTTATCAAATTTTGTGTTGAAAGAGTTAAGAAGAATGTAGCCATCACTTGAACTTCCTTTCAAATCTAGAATTTTAAATTAATTCATAAATTAGATTTATTCAGGAAAAAAAGAGGCGAATATTTCTATTAAATGTCTTTTTCTTAGCTTTTTTTTTCTTTTTTTTTGTGAGAAATATATACTTTAAAATTATTTTCACTTTACCTCATGTTTCAGTTTAGAGACTTCTATTATTTTAAAAGGCACATATTTTCAACATGCATAGTTTTTTAATAGTGTTGCAAAACATATAAAAATGTTTTTCTCTTGGCATTAGGTAACCAGAAGGACTGTTTAATCATAAGTTGTGGGGAGGGGTGGAAAGAATAAAAATATCCAGAAATTTGGTTACAACATCAAGCTGTAGTTATGTTTCACGTGAAGCCTTTGCTTTGAGAGTGCCTCTCATGCTCTAGAAAGATAGAGACAAATTAGAAATCTGTTCTCTCTATGAAATTAACAAAGAGTGAGAAATACAAATAAAAAAATAAAAATGCAGTTAACAGAAAAAAAGAAAAACTTCAGAGTATCAGTGCTAGTCAAAAATGAAGATCAGAAATCAAAATCAATGGAACATGTTGCGAGTGTAAAGCATAAATATCAAATTAGTGCTGAAATAGGCAAAATGCTACATTAGATTTGCCTATCTCTTAACATTATTAAACTTAAATCATATTTTTTCATGAATTTTGGCCGAATTTGCTGCTGACTATATATATTTCATTTATTAGCAAGTAAAGAAGGATCCCTAAGAATTTTTTTGATTTTTTGGTTGACATTTATTTTTAACAATTTTTTCGAAAAATGACCAAAAGTCAATTTCATGAAAATGACTCATAATAATATGTTAGTCAACATGGTGACTGCAGCTGTATCCATTGTGTTGTGTAACCGTCTTTTCTGTTTATGTGCTAATAAATATAGTAATTAGCATTTTTTATCATACTTAACATCATCGATCTGGATGTCGTATTTCTCCATGTTATAAGTTTTTTTTCTCTCCCATTCGATAACCTGCTGATCTGCTTAGGTTTCCTTCCTCATAATGAGTTTCGGCAACACTAGTACTTTTGACCCCTCACTTGAATCATGGACTCAGTACATAGAAACTTTGCAGCAGTTTTTCATAGCAAACAGTGTCAAAAACAATGATCAGAAATGAGCAATCTTCCTGACAGTCATTGGTGCATTAGCATATGGACTGTTTCAAAATTTAATTTTTCTGGAATCGCTGACATTGAACACGTTGGACAATGATTCAATTATTGAATTAGCACTTCAACCCAGTACTGTCCAAGATCATCAAAAGGTTCAAGTTCAATGGCCAAGTTAAGACAAGTAAGTCATTGTTAAACATAGCCGAATTACAAGGCCTGGCAGAGTTCTGCAATTTCAGAGTGATGTCGGATGTCATTCTCCAAGAACGTATCATTTTGGTATACAAGGTGAATCTATACAGCAGAAGTTGCTGTCCGAGGCTAATTTATTGCTCACTCATGCATCGGAAATAGCAGTTTCGATGGAAGCTGTGAAAAGAGATGAGGTTGACTTATGGAAACAAGCAATGACAGATGTCCACAAGATACAGATGTGAAGGTCTCTAAGAAAGAAACAAATGAGCCATGGATCTGAAGTTTCGTCATCACGTGACAATATTGACACATGTTTCACTAGAAAGCAAAAACTGTTATTGTTGTGGCGACTTGCAACATTTGTGTAATATCTCTCTCTCTCTCTCTGCTGGTTCCAAAGCATAACTTGCTTTAGTTGCAAGAAAATTGGCACATTGCAAGGGTATATTGATTTAAATGGAAAAATAGCACCCTGATAGTCAACAAGTTGCAAGCAGAGTCATCTGGAGAGAGACTGTGTTCTATTGATTTTGTCAGGAATTGCAGTTTGCTTCATCTTTATCCTGTGGGACAGGCTCCTCCACTGTTTTTGGTGTGTTGCCTCATTGAAAGAAAAGAAATCAACATGGACGTCGACTCTGGAGTGCCGTTCTTGTTGATTCCAATGGTGGTGTATCGTAGATATATGGAAGTTTTTCCGAGGCTGGAAAAAACTAAAACTTGACTTCAGTCATTTGAAAACCATCCAATAAATATACTAATTCACCAAACACCAACTCTGGCCATATCGCTATATTGCAATTTACTGCCATTAGTGAGATGAGTTGGAAGTGAAGGGGTGCCGTCTATTGGTGGTCTCCTCGAGTTCGTTTGGAAAAATATCTTATCTATATCCTCCCTTGGGTTCGAACCAGGGACCCTGACAACAACCTTCACGATGGTAGACGAGCATCTTACCACCATGCCACTCGGGCACCAATAAATATACTGGGTGTGATGCAAATAAAGGTCACTGTGTAAAAATTGGATATTGTGAAGTTACTTCTGCTAGTGGTAAAGGATGGCTCTGTAAGCTTCACAGGTCAAAATTAGATAGAGCCTTTGGGTCTATGGTCATTTCTTGCACAGTCGACTGATAGCATAAGCCACATTAAGTCAGTACCTAGCACAATGGAAGTGTTGTCGCTAAAACATAATGAAATGTTTGCACTTGGACTGGGTCATGCAGATGTATTGAGCCGCCTACCTATGGGTACCAAAAGTATTGAAGAACCCATGCCAACTCATATGGTATTGCTACGAAGACAGTTTAATGACAGTCTGTTAACTTCTTGCTTCACTAGGTAGTAAATTGCCCATGGCGATAGACCTGAGTTGTGCTCGGCTTCAAAAAAATAAATAAATAAATAAATAAAATAACTTCTTGCTGAATCGCTGCCTGCAAACAATGAAGATACTATTTTGGTTAAAGTCAAAAAATATATCCAGTGTGGCTGGCCAAAGACTGTCAGGGAAGAGTTATATCCATTTTGGCTTAACCGGCATCAACTCTCTTTGGTCTAAGGCAGAGGAGTATGCAGGGAGGGTGCTCAGGATCTGTGCCCCCCCCCCCCCAAGCCCAAAAGAAATGAGGAAAAATATTTTGGTGAAAAAATTGAAATATGGATAGAAAATATACTTTTTTTATATGCTATATTAACAAATTTCTGTTAATTTAAATGCTTTTTGAAGAATGGCAACTGAATTTCTCAAAGAAAATTTTTGTGCCCTCTCCAAAGATTGATGCTGCTTACGCACCTGGTCTGAGGTGTGATAATATGTAGAGCTAGAGTTTTTATACCTTTGCGTTTCAAGAGATTCATCTTAGATGAACTTCATAATAGCCATGAAGGAATGTCAGCAGTCAATACTATGTCAGGGTCAAGTGTGTGGTGGCCAACAATTGATAATGGCATTGTCGTGCGTTTATCAAGACGTATATTAATAATAATGAAATATCAGTACTCTACGTTACATGCTTGCATGGCTTTATCGTAGAATTACATGTGACATATATGGCACTGAAATATTGAAGGGACATTGCGAAAATAATGATACTTCACTTTCACTTAGAGAATTACAAGTTAATTTTATTCGTGCTTATCCCTAATCGTGGTACATTACACAAAACTGAATATAGAATATAAATGAACAAGGGCACTCTCACAATACACAAGGATTTATACAGAAAAAGGTCGCATAATAATCAAGAATGAAAATTGGTTAACTCACCCATCACCTCCTTTCACTGCCGATCTGCCCTGTAGCTTAAGGTAACCCTGGAAGACATCGTCAGAGTTTTTTTTAGATTACCAAGAGAGAGTGTTCACATTTTAACACGTGACTCACCCCATGAAACTCTCATCACTCTCTCTCGAAAAACATGGTCAGTACTAACTCTATATCGATTTAAATCTCTCCTGATTGGTTGAGTATGATCACCTGACAACCAACAAGAGCGCTGGTTGGCTCAGAGGCACGTTTTTAAAAAATTGACTTTTCAGGTCGGTCTCAGGTGATGTGATTATGTTGCGCAATCTTGTACATATCTCAGTACAAGAAAAATGCATAGAATTCCTGCGATGAAAAAAACTCAAAACGTGTTGGTTCACGTTTAGAGAGAGATAGAGTGTGTGAGTGCGATCATCACAACATGAAGTCTCATGTTCACTCCAGGGCAGGACAAATCTCTAAAAAATTACATATGTGGCTAAAAATAATACATGCTCAAATAAGTATTTTGCATGCCCATAAAATATGACTAAATATTATTGGATTTATTTATTTCATTGTAAAAATGATTTATCATTGTTAAAAATAATACACGAAACGGCTTCATGTAATTGTTATTCGCATAATTTTCTTCAAAAAAGAAAAATACTGAGAATCTTGCACAATAAAAGTGAAACTTCTAGGTTGCTTAATCTAACTACTTCTAAACTAGGTGGTTTGTGTTAGCTGAAATACAATATAAAACTTTTGATTCCTAATATCACGTTATTATGGGTTAAATGGGCATTTGATGCTCTTGGAAATCTCACGAACTCAAAGTTGCGAAATGGAGAGTTTCCAACTGCTACAGATTGCCTGTAGTTTCTACGGAGCTATGGGCGATACCCTCAATGCTATGGAAAGAGGGCTTCCACTTGTCCTACTTCACCTACTTTTTGGTAAAATGTCCTATTTTTGTCCTACACAATGATTTAATTAGCTTGGTACTTGAAAGTTTCATCAGCTCTATGCACTTGCAATGAAAATAAAAAATACCAATTCAAATATGTGGAATAATAATGAATATTTATTTTACCACAAAGAAAGCCATAATTTCTTTATGCATTTGTTAGGAAACATTTTGTAAAAGCAGTGTTTTGCTTCATTACACTTTTACAGAGGCAAAGCATCTAATTTAATTTTATTAATTAACATATTTGAAAAACTAACAGCCCCATCCTTGTACTGTCATCTGGTAATCTTAAAATAGTTGTACAGTTTTTATACTTCAAAATACCAACACCCAAAAAAACATATGCAAGGGATGTTATGGGGGTTAAAAAAGTTGGTGGTACTTTAAAATACCGTCAGTACTGAAAGCGTTTAAAGATATTATCCTATGAGTAATCCATTGAAACTGCCTAATAAAATCCTAGCTGGAAATTAAGTGATAACTAGAATAGTTCCTAAATAACAACTATTTAGGAGCTACTGTCAACAAACTTGTTATACAGCATGTCCAGGAAGTTTTTATCCAAGCCTTTTTCTTCTCATCTGGCTATAGAAACAAACTAGTGTCCAAAAAATATGCGCATTTTACATTTCATTTAATTTAATCTGCTCCTGCCTCCATTAAGCTTTCTGGACACGCTGTAATTACACACCCATACAGTTATTTTGGTGAGTCGCTAAACGACTCATCCTGGCCTTGTGGTAATTTTAGTAACATAAAATTTTAGTCTTGTAACACTAAAATGACCAAGCCGGTCATTTGAACATTTTTGATCTTTTTGCTCTGTTTTCACAATGAACTAGATTGTTTGGAATGCATAAATTTCATGACTTTTCTTAGAAGTACTGAAACATTATGCTGTCTAAATATCATTAGTTTTTGAAAAAAGTCTGTTGAAATATATTTTTAGTTTTACTCAGAAGGACCATTATCAGTCAATCTGATTGGTAATTTTATAGACCCTGTTAATTGCATAGACAGCAAATATTTCATGAAATCATAGCATAAAATTTCATATAATTTTGATGTTATAGCTTCAGCTAATTGAAAGCATTCTTACTGACCGACTAATGATGAAATAAAAAAATGTCAGTTTGCCCAAAAATGTAGTAATGTAAATCACTGAATCTTATCTAAAACATAGTAAAAATGCGACCAAAATAAAACAAATCTTGGCAGGTTTAATAATGAAAGATTAACCGCATTTCATGGAAAATTCAACAAGGACCCTCTTTATATGAAACACGTTTGATGCTCTTACACATAAAGATGTTGCATTTTGTATTTAGGGTTAAGGAAAAGAAAAACTCTTCTACACCAAGTTCAATGCATTGAAATGTTGAAATGCATATTCTCAAAGTGAAAAAAAATTCCAAGAAACATTGAGTTTTACAATGAAACGAAATATAGTTTTGATCAGAAAGCATTTCTTGTGAATATCATTTATTTGTTAGTGAGTGTTTTTTACAACAATCGGTTCAAGAAATGCTTAGTCAATTTGTAGAAAAAATAAAATAAACTGGGAAAATTAATTTACTTCTTGTTGAAATTACCAAAAAAAAAAGCTTACAGAACCTTATTTGTTCAGAAATCAGAATTTTACTCACAACAACAAGCACTACTACTAGGAAAAAAGACAGTGATGCCAGATCATTCCATAAGACAGCAAAACAAGTGGTACATTCTATTGGGTAAAAAAATCTATGAACAGAAAGTGCATTTATAATGTAAAAAATAGAAAAATAGAAAATGTGTGCAATGCGCAAATACGTTTGCAAAATAAGTTCCTAAACTTTTTGTTCCATCACCCCCTTTTTCAGAAATTTTTTCTCTCATCACCTCCCAACTGAAGTGAACCGATAGGATCCCATGTTTTACCCATAGCTTCTATCACCTTAATCCCTGAACCATTCCATTGCCCCTCGGGGGTGATATTGCTCACTTGGGGAAACACTGGTTTAGAACATAAATATTTTTTATCATATGTAATAAGGAATTTAAAATAAAATTGAGTTATGTAATTTGAATTGAAAAAATTTGGTAATTAATATTTGATTGCTTACCTACACTCATATTTACAGCCAAACCCTGATATAACACCACCACTTATTTCACAAAAATTTGGCGCTATAAAGAGTTTGGCATTATATTGAATCACTGTTTTATATATTTAAGGCCTAGAAATATAAGTAGGTCCCGGTCTAATTAGCCCTCGTGTGCAGAAACTGACCGTGGTGCGGCAAAAATGATCAATGATTCAAAATATAAGATAGTTTTGATCAGTGGCGTCGGAGCCGGGGGTGCTGTGGGTGCTCGAGCACCCACACTCTCTTGTAGAATGGGGCAGAGCACCCACAGAATTTATTCAGAAATAAAAATCTCTGCATAGATTTTTCATTTTTTTCGCAAATACCGAACATGATGCGCCTTGAATCTTGCTGAAACCTCTGGTTTCAAAACAACTGATATAGCCTTTAAAGGCACCGATAAAGGAAGACACAGAGGGCCCACCCTTCTTCTCACAATTTTTGCTGTCAAAGATTCCCGGTTTTTGCCTAAGGGATGGGAAACACCATATGTTTTAGCAGTGTTATCGGAGCCCAGGGGTGCTATGGCTGCTTGAGCACCCACAGTTTAGAACGGAAACCATTTACTGCTTGCTTTCGTAAAAAAAACTAACAAAAAATTTTTTTTTCACCCTATACTAGTCTTATTCTGTGGGTTTGTTATATCTATACGTGTCCAGTAGTTAATTGCATGGTCAAGCACCTACAAAGGGTATTTTCGTAGAGAAAGAAAGAGCATACATCCTTTTTTTTCTAGATTGTGTCTTAGCAGGCGTCCCTCCTTTGCCTCAAGGGTAAAAGCGTGTTTTATTACAATAAATGAAATTCTGCATTGACGGGTAGATCCAGACACACACATGTTTTCAGAGGACCAAGTGAATGCTCGAAGAGAATGCTGTTTTTTTTTTAGAAAAATTTGTCTCCTTGTTTGTGACTGATACCGGCGGATATATGGGGTAATTCGCTTATGTGATCTTGACAGAGTGGCTTCGACATTTATGCCGTTCATTTCCTTTAAACTGTTAAAGATAAGACTTCTTCTGGGTGTTTGGACCATCTTTTTGAAGCAACTAGGTAAGCAATAATTCCATTTATACAGTATCAAGTGGTTCTCGAAGTTTTGTCAACCCTCTTTTTCCTAGCCATTGTTTCTCCGCGGCCTTCTAGAACAGTTCAGAGAAAGAAAAAAAAATTAGAGCACAGAACTGAAGGTGCCAATCGTCTGGTCCCGAGCCCGTACACTGGGGAAGGGGCAAACGTTGTGTTGCATTTTATATTCATTAATTATTGTTGTCGCTCGGCTCCCTCACAAAATTTATTTGGGGGAAGGAGCTGAAACAGTCTCAGCCACTAAGTTCCAGCACGTATGTATCAATAAAATTCAAACTGTAAATGATTCGTAGGAGAGAGATAATTTTTTGTAAGCATTTTTTATATCGCTCAAAAATACAGTGATGGGTTCTCAAGGTCATTTTACAACTTATACTCCAGAAGAGAGCCAAAACTACGTCTCACACTATTGACAGTTTAGTCAGGAGCCACCCTTGATGCTGGGACCCCACACCTTGGTATCAAGCCGCTCCAGGTTTGTTTCTTTCACTGAATCCCAGGCCTGGATTTTTCGTGCCTACCCCCCCCAAATGTAAATACTGTGTTTAGTGCAAAATAAAAACTAAACTTCCTATTTTGTGGAACAAGCATTGCGTCAGCATAGTAGTTAGTCTTTTCGCTTGTATTACGTAAGAAAAATATTTGTTAAAACGTCCTTGCTAGATGCTCAGAACTTCCCAGCATGGCCCACACAGTCAAAGGGCTCATATCCCTGAAGAGACAGAGCCCGGGACATGTCTGGTCTGACAGATTCTCAGAACTGAATCGCAATAGCATGCAATTTAGTTGATTACTTGAATTTACTTGGGGAGTGAAGAGAATCATGGCTCCCCCGAATTCGGGGCTGACAGGGCTCCAGCCAAAGCCTCCTAGAGAGTAGTTTCTAGGGGAGCTCAGTTTTTCACCTTACAACAAATTCTCTTTGCAGGGGCCATGAAAAGTCTGGTCTGGGAATCCTGCTGCAGCATGTGGGAGGCCATGGCGGGGGGATACAGGGAATATCTTACAGAAAATCTTGTGTTACTAACGTTAAAAAATTAGCATTTCAAGATGAAGGAATTTAAATAAAATATTACAGATATTTTTCTTCGAATTTTTAAACCATCTATTTTTCTGATCACCCGAGGAAGAGCCAGGGCCGTCTTTGTCCCTTTCCTGCGTGCGCTTCTGGAGCCATGATTTCATTTGAAGCGATATTTTTGACTTTGGAAATTAAACAGTGCAGAGTAGAGCAGTGATTCCTGAAGAAATGTGCCGTGAGATAGGTCAGGGCAGGGTGCCGCTATACAGTATTTCCGAGGTAGAATTCAGTGGCAGCTCCTGACAGGAAATTTTTTTTAGGATTGGGGGGAGGGTTGCCAAATCAAATATTCATTGTTAGATACAGAGAGAAGGTCAGTTTTCAAAAACATTATTCTTTTAATTAACTTTGATAATGAATTTGTTCTAATTAATTTATTAGATAATTTGTGAAAAAAATTATTGCTACATAACATCTATATCCACATAAACCTTGTCGCACAAAATCAAGTCTATTTTCAGTCATTTGAATGTTATATATATATATACAGTATTTTTTATATTTTCCTGGAATACAAATGTAATGCAGGAAACAGTTTTGCGTAACAAATGAATTATTGGCTGTTCATACGCTGCAGTAAAACTACATTTTCTGTGTTTTTAATTATTATTATTTTTTTGTCATGCTTTATGTCATCCACACTCAAATACATTGAATTATCATTTAGACGTTTCAGGGCATTAAACTGATGGCTCTAGGAAAGTGGGGGTGGGGGGGCTCCTTCTCGCCTTCATGACGAGCTGCCCCCTGGTAGAAATATATTTAACGTGATAATAGAACTGTAATTATCAATTTGTTTGTCACAGTATTTAAGGAAAGGTGCTAGTGTACATAGGGATATATTTGATGTTTCTAAAATTCATGAAGGGAAAAAAGACGGAGCCAGGAAACGATGCGTAAAGAAAAAGGATAAGAGAAAAAATTTTGAACGAGCTATCTATCTACGAGCTAAAAAATCTATGATAACGAGCTGTAGCCAATGTATACAATAGTTTTAACAATACCAAATCGTTAGATTTTTTCCCTTCAGGTATAATTAAAAAGTGAATGATAAATGGTGTACATTCCAACCGAGGAGAAGTTTCCTGAAAGTTTTAATATAAACATGCCCCCCCCTGCCCATTGGAGGCCAAAAAGTCAGCCAAAGGTGTAATTTTTTTCCCATACTATATATGTATTTGAAAGATGTCCTTAAAAATTCTGATCTGAAAATCTGAAAACCCACATGGGGGTACATGAACAGCAATTGCTTGAAAAGGGGAGGTACTTTCAGCATCCCATATCCTGAAGCCAGGTCCCCAGGCTGAGATTTTTCGAAGAGCCCAAGGCAGGCCCTTCATTTGGAGGAGGGGTTGGGGGCCCGCCCCCCTGGCTTTTGAAAATACACTAAAAATGGCATATATATATATACCTGCATTGAGTACATGTGCTTTGCCTCCCCCCCCCCCCTGAAAAATTTGAAATGACGGCCTTAGCCCAAGTCCAAATTTTTACACAAGCAGCTCTAAAACAAATTTGTATTATAAAAAAATACAAAAATAGGAACTCTCTCAGGGCTGGAGCCCTGTTAGCCCTCTCTCCTTTTCATGGAGAGGCTACGATTTTTAGATACTCACTCTAAAACAGGAATGTTCAACCTTTTTCTAGTCGTGAGAACTGCCTGTACCCATCATCAAAAAAAAAAGAAAAAAAGAACACCCTTACGGCAAGTGTGACGTTCCCATGCTTGAAATCGGGATGATTTCAGTCCTTCAACGCGATTTGTACAAAGTATTTACTTGGGCCGTTGATCAAGTGATCGTATGAAAGTCGGACATGAGCGTCGAGGACTCTGGATACTTCAAAGAGCACAGCGGTGCTTGCGAGTAACGAGTTAAAGGTAGCCATGTGCACGATCGCATGAGCTCGAACATTCTTTTGGGTTGGCATTTTGGTTCTTTGGAAGGATTTCGGGTGGGGTGTCAGTGAGTTTGGATGAGGAAGCAATTTACTCTTTTCTTTTATTATATACTGAATATTATCCTATAAAGGGGTAACTGCGACCACCACAAAGGGTCCGTAGAATACAGAAATACCCCTTCCTCAAACGAATAGAAATCTTGTCGTTCTTCCATTCACAATGACTTTCCATTTCAATGTTTGTGAAAAAAAGACAAAATTCCTAATCCCGATGGGAACTGTTTTGTTATGCTGTTTTGTTAAACTATATTTTGTCCTTTCATGGTCAAACATATAGTTAGCTATTTTCTCAGCGCTTCTTCCCACCCCGCTATCATCTGCGCGTGTTGTCTTTTATTTGGCGGAACTTGCCAGCATACCAAACAATACCTGCCATTGCCCCTTCCAGCCATAACAATCACCATTTAAACCAACCCACTCTAAAATGTCACTGACAGACGAATATCAGTGTGCTCGTTATGACTAAACAAAAAACCAAAAATAGAAAGAAAGAAAACTTACCTAGGCTAATCGCCCAGATCTCTTTCGTATTTTTAGAAGAAAAAAATGTTCGACTGTGAAACTCTATCTGTAAAACTATATTGGACTGATGATTCTCGGAGAAAACTAATTTCTGTTAGATTGGGCGCAGTAACTTTCCTAAATTACCATATAAGGATCGTTAGAGGTGTCATGAGTTCGATACCCAATTCGTCCTTGTCAGAAACATTCCTGACACAGGGGGAATAACAGAAACGACCACAGAAAAAGATTTCTACTGGAGAAGTCCCGCACCGAAATGCACCAGTCTCTCTGTGAGTATAAAAAAGGCTGCCATTTGGAATCGGTCTAATTAGCCCTTGTGTGCAGAAAATGACAGCGGTGGGACAAATATACTAAATATAAATATGCGGAAAACAAATATACGATAAAACTATACATTTTATCTAGCTGAGAAAACATTTGCGGAGTCTCTTTACTGATGTGCCAAAGGAACGCTGAATCAATGTTTCGCATGGATGAAAATTTTCTTTTGGCTCACTCTGCCCAAAATATACACAGCAGCGGCTCCCAACTGTTTTTGTGATGCGAGCTGTTTTTAGTACATTATTTCCATGACAGAGCACCGTACACAAGCCTCTTTCTATTTATCAGATTCACCGATTTGTTTTATTGCCCTGGAGCAACCGCGAGCTTTTGAGAAGTGCATATGGATCCATAAGGGCTCCACGGAGCACTGGTTGAGAACCACTGTTATACAGTGTTTCTACAAAAATATAAACAGGAAAAAAATCAATTTTTTTTGTACAAATAAATTTTCAATTTTTTATATCCTTCAGAGAAGGGGGACACCCCCCCCCCCCTCCGTACATCGGTGTGAGCACCCACGGGTTGAAAATACTTCCAACGCCCCTGGTTTTGATCATTTCTGTCGCACCACAGTCATTTTCTGCACGCGAAGGCTAATTAGACGGGACATACCATTTATTGCTGATTCCAAATGGCAGGCTTGTTTTTTATACTCATCAAGAAGTTGGTGCGCTAACCCCTCGATGGGGGACTCCCTGCGGTAGCAATCTTGTTCTCTGGTCATGTCGCCGTTTCTGTTGTACCCTTATGTCAGGAAAGTTTTTGACGAGGACGAACCGGGTATCAAACTCATGACAACTCTAAACATCCTTTGGTACTTCAGGCAAGTATCTTATCGACCTGGGCTACCGCGCCCTGGAAATATAAGATTCGTCCACACTGAAAATTTCTGGCACTAAGCTGGTTTAGCGTGACATCAGGGGTGCTATAACCGGGTTCAACTATACATTCAAACATAATAAAACTCATGAAAATCAAGATTCTATAGTGAAAAACAACCTCTGGTCATTTTGACCAGTATCAGTCCTTCTTGTGTCAAATCTTTATTTCAAATGTCACAAGGAAGGGATGCTGGAGAAGCAGCATCATGCCAATAATCATAATAAAAACATGAAAGTGTTTTAATTTTTTGGTTTTTTTTATGTGCCCATGTCTGGCATGTGGTTGAAAAAAGTGCATTCCTCTGTAGAATGTTTATATACCCCTGCCATGGCAGGCAATAGATTTGTCCGGCCCTGATTTGCTGGTTTGCTTGTGTGTCATGTCTAGAAAATACATTCATGCCTCCTGCCAAACATGTTCCTTGGTCAGTGACCCAAGTTCCATGGAAGAGAATTTATATTGATCATGCTGGTCCATTGGAAAGCTATATGCTTATAGATGCAGCTTCGAAATGGGTAGAAGCTATTACCATGCCCTTGATTTCTTCAGCTGCCAGGATTTCTCTGTTGCATAACCAGGGGTGGGACCTCTACATCAATTTTACCGCACTGCACCAAAATTAACATCTTGCATCATCCAACTCCAATAGTATATTTTTGTATTTTTCTGTGCCAAATAGCCAATTTTGCCCCATTGTGCCCGGAATTTGGGAAAAAGACTCCAAAAAATTTTGTTCCTGCATGCAGCGAAATTATTCTTTCTGAGAAGAAAGTGTTTTATTCCTCAGTTTGTTCATTTTAATGATCATAACTCGTCATCCGCCTCCGTAAAGTCTGGGACCCCTCAAGGATCGGTCCTCTCCCCGTTACTTTTCCTAATTTATATCAATGACCTTCCTCAATCCCTCAACTGCACCACTAGACTTTTTGCTGATGACTGTGTAATTTACCGTATCATTCTCCATCAATCTGATCAAGAACTTCTCCAACATAACCTGGCTTCCATCGCAGACTGGTGTTCCGTATGGCAAATGCCAATGAATATCTCAAAAACGGTTCACATGAAAGTTACCCGTAAACTTCTTCCTCTTGAATACTCCTACTCCATCAATCATTTACCGTTATCCCAAGTTTCACATATCAAATACCTTGGTGTCATTATTTCAGCCGACCTACGTTGGAACAAACACATCGACTACATTTACCAGAAGTGTCTTAACAAACTTTTCTTCCTCCGCCGCAATCTTAAACACTCTACTCGGGATATCAGACTTCTCTGTTACCAAACTTATATATCCCCCGTCCTCTCCTACGCCGCTGAAATCTGGGACCCTTACACCTCCAGTAATATAGACAAACTTGAATCTATTCAAAATAAATCCGCCCGATTTGTTCACGACTGCTGGTCATCTTTCATTTCTGTGTCCGAACTTAAAAATGAACTTCATCTCCTCCCTCTCTCTACTCTTCGTTTCATCTCTCGATTAACATTGCTTTATAAAATTTTCCATGGTCAGTTCAACATGGATACTTCTGGTATCTTAGCCAAACCATCCTACATCTCTAGAAGACTCGACCATTCCCTTAAAATAAAACCTATTTTTGCTTCCACTGACTGCTTTAAATACAGCTTCTTTCCTCATACCATTGGTGAATGGAACAAACTCCCAAGCTCTATTGTTGAATCTCCCTCTATCACTAGTTTTTTATCCAACATCAAACAATATCTTTGTCATTCTCAATCGCATCCTCTTGTATAGGCCCAAGGGCCAACAATATTGTATAAATAAATAAATAAATAAATAAATACTCAGCACCACTTCCCCTCCTCCCATCTTCCATAGTCACGCTATCGCATGACCTTGAAAAATAGAGATCTCTGTTGGAAAGTAGTTTCAATACTGCAAAGTACATGTTGCTTCTTTCAAATTATCTTCCATTTTGCAACGATTTTTTTCTGAGTATAACAAGAAGCCAGCAGGAATCATACCCATAAATTTTTTTTTTAAATCATTTGTTTATATTGATTCATCATCAGTTTCTCACTTCCCATTTGGAGCATGAATGGTAGCGCCTCTTGAGCACATAACACTGCCTAATTTACCAAAGAACATTTAAGATTTCAAAACCATATTCATTCACTCACTCCTCATTAATTAAGATGATGCAAGGGTCATCCTCTGCATTAGCAAATCTGGGGTTTAAAAAAATTGTCTTTAAGGTTCTAACTGTTTACAATGTAATGATTCTATAATATAATTCTAACAAGAAAGCATTGAGGTGACTGAAAGTTGCCAGTTATCTTGTATAGCACCTGACTAGCGTGGTGGTACGATTCTCGTCTACCACCGTAAAGGTTGCCATCAGGTCCCAGGTTTGAACTGGGAGATGAATGTGTCATATTTTAACTTGTATAAGGATCCCCCCCCCCTGATTTTTTGGGCTTAAAACTTGAAAAAGTTGAAAAGATATATCTATAGCACTTTGCATAAGAAACCCCTCTAATTTTTGGCAAAAATTGGTTCTTTATACATGTTAAAATATGGTATATAATGGTATATAAGATATTTTCCGTAATGAGCTTGAGGAGATCACCAATAGATGGTGCCTTCTTTTCCAACCCAACTCATTAATCGCAGTAAATTGCAATATATCAATATGACCGCAGCTGGTGTTAGGTGAAGTACCCGTGGCTGCAGATAGCTGACGAGACAGGTCGGATGCTGTGCTCCGTCTGCTTCTTTTGACAGTTACTGCCAAATACCGGTCTTCATTCGGCGTTGTAACTCGGGGGCGACCTGTACTGTAACGTCTACTGACATTTCCGTTATCTTGGAATCGTTGCCAAAGCCTAGAGATGACACTTTGGGCAATTCCAAGTTCCTCGGATACTTCCATCTGAGTACGCCCACATTCCAGGCGGCCGATAATTCTACCACGTAAAAAATCATCCACATGCTTCCTCTGTGTCATAACTATTCGCTTATGGCACTGAGCGCCTTACAGAACTCTTGTGAACAATTTCACTTCTTTGCCACCATTCCTTATATACCCCCTCTTGCACTCTCATCATTGTGACGTACTATCGGCATCATCTGGTGGCTTCCTGAAATTTGCATTTCATTCTTGCAGATGTGTGTGATAATTCTACAGGTGAAATTTGTACTTTAGATTTCAATTTCCTTGTGATTCTGAATTATCCTTAATTTATGGACATGAGTGAAGTTGCGCCTAAATTTTACTTTTCTGTCCTGTGTTCATATCCTATTCTGATCTATAATGATTGCCATATAACGGGAGGGGGGGGGGTGATGCTCAATCTCTGGCCCACAGGCGTCTACACATCGATGAAAAACACTGATAAATTTAATTGGAATTCATGGTGTATTGAATCATACATTTGAATACAAAAGTATGTCATCACCAATCAATGGTGCCAAAATACTTTCTGCATACTTGGTTATAGTCTAGCAACAAAATCAATAATGCATTACATAATATCTATACATATTATCTTTAACCGCATATCCTCAAGTGTATTTTAAAATAATGAAATACTTTTTCGAAATTGTTTCGTGGACCGATTAAAATTCTAGACTGGGCCACCAGTGGTTTGTGCACTCATGTGATTTCAATGCTTGCATTACTTAATGTGCAGAGTGTCCCACAATCGCCTGACGGTTTTCAAAATGGGAATATCAAGAAAACAGTCACAGGTATTGAAGTCATTCTTGCGGAATGTAAATGTGCAAAGTCACGAATTTCAGCTACGTCATTCATGTTTCAAGGGATTGTATAGTTATTAAAATAAAATAAAAAATTAACTTTTTATATGAACAACCTGTGCCCAAAAACCGAATTAAAAGGTTGTTGCCCTGTCTCTTCTGACGCCAACGAAGAAATTTACACTTTTTTAAGTGCAATATTAGCAAAGATATCTCTGAATTCTAAAATCTGTGAAAATTTGGGAAAGAAGCAATGTCTATTAGTTTTTGCTTCTTTTTTTCTCCCAACTTTCTTTAGATTTTCAAATTCAATTAGTATTTCAATAAATACTTAGAAACAACAAAATTCTTATTAATTAGAGTGCTTTTGTTCCTTTCATTTTTGTTCTTTTCCCTATGCTACTTTTATATTCAAAACTACATAATAAAAAAATATAATAATACATACAGTAATATTATGTAAAAAATTCTTTGAAAAGTTAATTTAGTATTTATAAAAGGTTAGAATAATACATATTTTCTCCTGTTATACCAAAATCAATTTTGGTGAAAATTTTTTGCATGATAGTCAAAAATGAGCCACATTTAAAATCAGTGACTAAAAATGTACCACAAAATGCATCATGGTTTCCAAAACTTTGTATGTTCATTATTTTCCAGACAATTTTCCTAAATTTCAATTCCACACGTCTGAATAATCAAATTTATTATATTAAACTGATTCAAAATACGTATTAATATGGGATTTACCTGAGTGGTAATTAATATTTTTATTAAAATTAAAAATAAAATGAGCAATATATGTATGTAATATATTTTATTGTGGTCCTTTGTTTCTATATTTCATTAAGTATATTTTTTTTATTGTGGTACGTGTGTGTGTGTGTGTGTGTGTGTTTTAATACAATACTCTGTACTTCTTGGAATAATCACCACATGAATGTTTACATCGCTGTATCGGGAAAAAAAGAACCATCAATATATGACATTTTGTTTATGAACTTAACATAAGGCCAGCATCCGCCGCACATTTCTGATATACAATTATTAAATGCTTATTTGTAATTTCAGAAATACTTACTAAATGCTCAGTAATGCTTGTCAAATGCTTGCCAATTTTAAAAATGCTACTCGGTTAATTGACTGTTGAATATCATGTGAATCAATAGGCCAATCACTTGGAAATTGTGTTTTTTGAAACGATAATGAACATACTTGTCGCATCTCTCTCAGTGCAAGCACCACCAGTCTCTAAAATCATGTTTTTCAAAACCTAGACAACGAGATGTTCGGTCCATGAAATAGGGGATTAATATAACATAATTAAAATACTGTGTATATGTAAAAGGCACTGTGTCCATTTTCGTCAATATTGAGATAACGCGATTAATTTGCTGTATTTTTGTTATACTATACACATAGGTATAGAACATCTGGTCCTATTTCAATAAATAACAGATATTCACTTTAAAAACACTTTAAACAGCTCTCTTGTAAAATTTCCCATTTAGCACATGGTGCCAATCTCCGCTATACAGAAATAGTTCAAACTGAAAATGTAAACTGTTCACGTGTCGTGTTTCTTACTCATCAGAAAAGCGAGACAGAACAATATAAACATTACAGAGAAAACATGATTTAATTTTTACCCCCATATTAAGACCAGGATGTGAGTCACCTGCATGTTGTTTCGCACCCTAAATGATACTAGAATGCAATAAATATTCTTTTTTTACTTTAATTTCTTAAACGAGCACTAGCTCAAACTTTTTTCAATTTATCAATGTATCGTTTAAAAAAATATGAGTCTTACACCTTATTGAATACAAGTATTACAGAGGATTCCAAATTACCTAAGATTGAATTGTGGTGATTGTTCATAAATTACCATTAAAGAAAACTCGCACAAAATACAAAGCATATGAACTTGATATAAAAGCTATATTTGATATTTACTTACTTTGTTTTCATCAGGAAAGTGTAGAATGAAGATTTTTTCCCGTTTTTTTTTTTGTTTTTTTTTGGTAATCCTGCATTTATAATTGAATGTAGTGTTTTGTAATACTGTATACAATTCATAAAAATGTGGATTCTGCCAAGCTCCACATTTGAACCCCCTTTTTTTCAGGAAAACATCACATAGGGAAAGCTGTCCTTATAGGACCAGTAAATGGAATCGCTTGACTCCGCCTACCATTCTGTACCATGATCATTCATCATCAATGCATCCATTCATTTTATAGCCACTTAATACATGTTTCTATCCCCACTAGATGGTCAACCATAGCCCAAAGACTCACCAAAGCCTAAACCGGTGCCAATAAAAGCATCTTTGTTACAGAAGATTCTTTCTGATATGGTGGACCTCATTAAGATCAGTAGAATGTTCTGTCAAGAGAGCCAAAATTGAGCTGTTAAAAGGTTCTTTGTGGTCAGCTGGGAATGGTGCAGCAGCTTCCACAGTCATGGAAGAACCCTCTTCCTTTTTTTTCTTCCTGACCACTGTACCAACACCATCCATAGATAGCCTTCTAAAGAAGATAAGCCCCTTCTTTCTAGGGCAGGGATTCTTACCCTATGGGTCATTGTCCCAATCCATTAACAACCAAGGACTCTGAGCTATCGGGTCCCGACTGAAACGTTATTCACTGGGCATCCGAGAGGGATTGTATGAATCCACTAAGCCAGGGACTTGAGCTATGGGTCACAACCCAGACTTGATTAGCAGGAGTTTCTGAGGTGGGTCAAAAATCCATTAACAGATAGGGGATCTTGAGTTATGGATCACTACCAGGGCTTGCTTGCCAGGGGCTTCCGGGGGGGGTCAAACAAATTCACTTGCAGCCAGGGATTCTTGAGCTATGAGTGATATCCAAAAGTTGTTGTGCAGGGGCTTGCAAGATGTGTTGTACAAATCCGCTAACAGCCAGGGGCTCTTGAGATTATGGATGACGACCCAAATGTGATTTGCAGGGGCTTTCATGATGAATCATACAAATCCACATACAGTCCTGTTATAAATGCACTTATTGCGCCACTTTTTTTCACTAATTTTGAAAAACAGTCATATGGGTCTTGAAGCTGATCTTTCTGCTGATTTTGGGTCGCGGCTGAAAAGGTCAGGAACCCCTGTTCTATGGGTTGTCAGCTAAACTCTTGTCTTTTTTCCAACACCTTCAGTAATCTAAAATGAGTGCTGCTTTTCTTCTCTGGATGCTTACTCTCACCCTCCCACCTCTACTTATGACAATACTATTTGGGAAGGCAGTGAATAACACTGTAAATAGGAAGGTTAGAAAATCATATATTTTTTTACTTCAACAACAGTCCGTGTGGAAAAAACAAAAAATAAACAATATGGTTTAATAATTATATATTATTTACAATAGAAATGACACGACACTTCCACAGGTTTACGAAAAATAAAAATAAAAAATGTTTTTTCTCTCCCCCCTCCCCCTCTTTCTCTACTTCAAAATTTGCTGCCCCTCCGAATTTGCCACCCTGGACTATAGCCCGCTTAGCCCCACTGTAAATACACTACTGAGTACCCACATTAGGGGGAATTGTAGCTCCATACTTAATTGGTTTTTTTGGTGGACTGAGATTATTGGGTAAAGTTTGAATTTCACCCACACACAATTCAATCATGTTTGGAGTGATTTCCAACCTCAATGATTTAAAAAGTTCATCAAGTTCACTTTTAGTTATAAACAAGCAGAAATTATTTGTGATTGGTAAATTCTCATTATTCAGTCCTAAATCATCATGCATCTTGGTAAACATGTCAGGTAACATTATCTCAGATTTGGTAATCCGATTCAACGTATCTGAAATGTTGCTTTGGTGTGTATCTGTAATGATTTCGCGCTTTGAGAATTTTTCTGATTCTTCAAAAATCCTACGTGCATTGGCTAATGTAATGTGATTGATACATTTGAAATCCAAAATTTTTTGTTCCTGTTTAAAGAAATCACATGATTTGTCATTCGCCATGTGCTCTTCCATGCAATTACTGCATTTCAGTCTTTGAGATATACAGGTTTTGGTGGGATGATTTTCTGAGAATTTTCCATACACAACATACCAGCAGAACAATTCTTCATAGCATGCATATGTTTGTGACATTTTCGGCATTATCAATAAACAGTTATATATGTTGTGATGTTCAAGCTGTAAAATTATTTTTTCTGGTAGGTAATGTCCCAACGATTGAATGAGTAATGTGGTTGTTGGCTTACCTTTGTACTTGAAGTGACATATCGATAGAACCAACATGTCATTTTTTTCCACAATTTCGTCAGCAAAATTTCCTAAGTCATCATCAAATTTAACATTAAAGTTACACGAGAAATCTTGATGATAGTTCATCCAGCATGAATTTTGGTTTAACTTCAATACCCATGATTGATTTCAAATCTAGAAGATCACTTGCTGTATTAATGTTCATGGTTTTGATTATTGGGTCGCCCTTTTGCTGTGTATTTCACAGTCTGTAGATCTTTCAATAATCTATCGATTTCAGATAATGCCTGGCTGAAGAGTTTCGATTTGGGAAACTTATTACCAATCGGAACTAACATGGTATGAAACGTAGAGAATCCACGGAAGTCTGTTTTTTTTCAAAATGTCCATATTTGAATGATTGGTTTGGAAAACACAGGCCATCCACTTCCATGCTTGTATTTCTTGATGTTTCACCACATTCCTTATCTATCATAAAAATAAATTCCTTGTTTTTTAAAGTAAGTGAAGCGGGGAGAGACTACAAAAAGAACTTTAAAAAAATGATTTTAACAAAAAAAACAAGAAAACTTTCAACAGAGGATAATTGGTTTTTTATAACAGTGAACACTGAAGCTGTGGCTGAACACAGAATCCCATGGAATGAAACTACTGACCAAATTTCATAAATATAGCTTCAGAGCTGTTTCGGCTTGGTTTGATTTCTCTATGTAACCTTTGAATCCCCTTAGAGGTCGAGTTTCAGTAAACCCATTCTTAGCGAGTCTTTATGTGATGAAATAAAACTACTGACCAAATTTCATATTTATAGCTTCAAAATTTTGTTTGTTTGTCTGTTTGTTTTGACACAAAATAAAGTGTTCTAGACTCTGCCACGAAGCTGGGCTGGAAGAGATCTCGGCAACGGGATAAGTCCAGTGGCAAAGTTCTGGTGTTCATTCATTCAGGGGTTTCGGCTTTGGCTGTTGGAGTGGTTCCTTTCTGACCTGTCATGGTTTCATACTGTTACAGTACCAAATCTCATCATGCAGGACCCACTATTGACATCAGACTGAGCCATACCTGGATATGGTTCTATGTCGGGCCATATTAGAAGCATCAGGTGTCCCCTAATTGGGTGGGAGTACCTGTGTACAAATTTATATACTTATTCTTGAATTTTTTAAAATCAAATCTCATTATTGTGGAGCTCTTCTATGTAATTAAAAGCTCTGGGCTATATGTCCATGTAGATGTATGTATTGTAACGGCCCTGGCTCTATGGGCAGTTCCACTTCATTGTGAAAGTTGTCACACTTTTTCCCCTTACCATATTTCACTTGAAGCTTCACCTGAATATTTTTTTCATAGCACTTTGTGGTCCCCTTAGCAGCCTGTCGTGGCCCCCCATTTAAGTTGAACTTGATTTTCATCCAGGACTGCAAGATGGTCATATGGCCCCAGGTTGAGAAACACTGCTCTAATTAATGACATTCAATGTAACAGAACAGATTGAACTTTGCTTGAGATAAACTTAATTACCATTTTCAATTTACATTCTATACTTTCTTCTTTAAATACTCTAATTGTTTGTTAACTATTGTTTCAATTGTCTTATACTGCAGCCTTACTTGGGCTGTCCTCCTCCTCTGCCATCTTTTTCTTTTCTCTAGTTCTCTTTTTGTGGTTCATACCCCTTTTCTTTTTTTTTCTGTCTCCTGGTGCTCCATCAGCAACGACTTAGTAGTCTTTTGCTGGCACTTCCGTTCTGACATTGCATTCTTGTGATTGACATAATACTCATAATTCTGATACACACTAGAGCTAACTAATTGAAACACACTTTGATCTTAGCCAAAAGGCCGAGAAGTGATGAAACACTCTTACACGTACAGATAATACACTTGGCAAAATAATAATGTGTTTTTTTTTAATACTTAAAATTCTTCTCTCTTTAATTCTTCAGTTTAATTTATTACTTTCATTCTTAATTTAATGCTAATTAACTGTTATACACAGTGAACCTTGCTACAACAATACTTGATACAATGATAAATCTCTGCACAATGACTAGATCATTTTAAAGTATGTATGATAATTTTTGTAATTCACCTGTTTGCAGTTATAATATTGAGAGCAAATAAAGATTTTTAGATGTTGTATTTGATGTAATTTATGTAGAATTTTTTATGATAAGTCATCATTCTCTGATCTAGTTCAGTAAATTGCTTGGAGTCTCAGAATTTAAAGGGGGGAAAAACTTTTATTCCTGTATCAAAATTAAATCAATTGATCCCCAATTTATGAAATATGATTTTTCTGAAATTCTTCATATTATCTCTACTGTTTTGATGTATTCTGATTCATTTTAGAACAAATTTGGACTCAAGACTATGCTACTATTGCATGTGTTTATAATTTATTTATTCTTTCATAGAACTCATCTTGATGCCAAGTTACGTCTTTACAATCAGTTCTACGAAGGAAAAAGTGGAGCTATTCAAAGTAGAGAGGCAAGAAATCTTTTTTTCAGTTGAGAAAATTGTTTAAAAAAGTGCTAGTGACAACAATTTTTTGTCCTTTTTCTTCCTTTTTATCTGTTTAAAGTATGATTATTGTAATTTGAAATGAAAACATATTGTCACCTTATAATCATAACATCATTTTTTTTTCGAAAATGACTTTTCAACAGTTTTAGATTGACATCATATCTCACCTATTGCATCTTAAAAATAATAATGATTGCCAACAATCTGCTTTTTGTAGAGAAAAAATGAACCTCTTTTGTATGTTATTTAATGGGACCGTCCCATCCATTTTTTGCTCTTCCTGTAAAGTTAGGAGTTTTAGATGCATGAGGTTTTCATTCTAAGGTGACGATATATATTTGTTAGGAAAAGGAGGTGGAAGGAGGGTGTGATTTATTCAATAATTCATTTGTTTTGTAATCACTGTAATATTTGGGGAAATAAAAAATGGATAAAAAATATATAGTCAGCGCTCATTATAAAGTCTAAATTAATACAAAAATTTAACAAATTTTGACTTCATGAATTAACAATATCCTGCAATATGAGTAATAACAAAATTAGTTGCAATCAAAGCCTCGGAAAAAAACCAGCTTTCTCTGCTTTTAAAGGTTTTAGTTATCCAGGCCTAAAGTATGTCATACAGTTTTGGAGACCATTTCTTCAAAAGAACAGAGACTTGATAGAGGGGGTGCAGAGAAGAGCTAGACACGGCTTAAGCTATGAAGAGAGACTTCATTTTTGAACTGTTTTACAAATAAAAAAGTTACAACAGGCAAAATGCCTGAGGTGGCTGAAAAATATATCCATAAAGAAATACGGATGTAAAATATATCTATAATAGTAATTATCATGAAAAATTTAATAAGTATGATGAAATGCACTGCCCATAAAACATCAAGGTTATCTTGTCTAAGTATGAATAGCTTTTTTATCCCAACATGAAAATCATATTTATTATGTCAATTGTGGTAGACTTCATGACACCGGGGATAAGCTATTTCAGTTATTCACAACCATATTAGAGGAAAATTCCCTGCTTCATAACAACCTAGAGTTGTCCCTTACCAATCAATAGTCTTGAAGCTTACGATTTAACTGCATACTAATAACTCATGGTCCATCTTACCCATCCCTTTGAATATTTTAAACATGTGGTTCATATACCACCCCCATTACCTACATTCTTTCAATATAAACATATTCAGAAAATCAAGTCTCTCTTCATAGCCTAAGTTACCCTGTGTATCAACGTAGCTCTTTGCTGTATTCCTTCGAACAATTCTGTGTCCCTCTGTAGATGTGGTCCTCGAAACCATACCACATACTCCAGGCCCAGACAGACTATGCTGCAGAAGAATGACTTTAAGATAATGCGAAAAGATATTTTTAAGAATGAAACCGAGCATTCCATTTGCTTTTCTGACCACCCGGAAACAATGACCTGAGTCACTTGCCAATAGGAATGCCCAAATTAGTGATACTAGTTGCATCAGAAATAACTTTACCATTCAACTCATAAATGAAGCGTAGCTTATTCATACTAAAATGAATGACCATGCACTTGTCAATGTTGAACGTCATGCTCCATTTATTTGTCCATTCTGCAATTCTGTTTTAGTTGGTCTGGAGTAGCTTCCTTGAGGGACTCCATTTGTGACACCTGTCCAATCAGAGAATTCCCCATAACCCGTTATGACCTATCTCTTAACCACGATTCTATCTAGTTCAGCAAGTTGCCCCCAATCCCATATAAATGCTTGAAGAGTTTACCATGTTGGACCCAATCAAATGCCTTTTGGAAATCGAGGTAAACAACACCTTCATTTTTGCCCTTACCCAAAGCCTTACTCTCGTGATTATAGAAGCAAAGGAGGTTGGTTACACGTGGCTTCCCCTTTCTGAACCCATCTGATTATCCAACGATACATTATTCTCATCTATTCACTTCACCACTTCACCCATTGCTTTTTGATAATAACTTCCGAACTTTTCGAGAGGAAGCTCATCAAAATTACTGAACGATAATTTGACACTGCTTCTCTATTATCAGAACCACATTAGCAAGCTTCCAATCCCTTGGAATGATACCCTCAGCAATGCTACTGGTCCCTAGCAATTCATTAGCACATTCCCTAAGGACCCTAGGTACATTTTTTACAAGATTTAACACCTCCACATCTACTTGAATGTCGTTGATGATTTTATCACCCCATGCAACACCCATACATGGAATATTGACAATTGACATGAAAAAGTCATTGAAAGCACTGCACATGCCAACATTGCTTTCTCCCCAGACCCTATCAAGATCCATTATTGAGATACCTGAAAAACGATTTTCGGTCAGAGCCAATATTACCTGCCAACTTGGATTTAAATTCTTTTTTGCCATCCCTTGTTCCTTTTTTTAATGCTCTTCTTTTATCAGTAAACAATGACAGGTCACCTCGTCCACTTTTATACTCTCCGAATGCTCTTTTCTTTTCAGATAAAGATTATGCACGCTATCCGTGAACCAGAGAGGCTGTGATGAACACACTTTTTACAAATAAAGGGTGTGACATCATAAGGGTATGAACATAGGTAAGGGTATGAACATAGGTAAGGTATGAGCGAAAGGGTATGAACATAGGTAAGGTATGAGCGAAAGGGTATGAACATAGGACAGCATCATACTAAATTCTTGCCATCGACTTACCACCCCGACTGATTCCAACTGGTTTTTGAAAATTCCTGCTATTCTTTCTCTCAAAAGATCAAAATTGGTTATCCAAAAACAAGGAACCATTCTTTTCTTTGGGTAAGGTTGATAACAAAAAGTTAGAGAAAACTAACAACACAATAATCAGTAGAAGAAAATTTGTTTCCCCCACCGAAACATGTTCAACCAGATCCTTGGAACTAGTGAGCACTAAATCAAAAATAACAATACCCCTAGTGGCTTCTGATACATGCTGATACAAAATTATCGAGCACCAACTTAAGCAAATCTTTCATATTGATCTCTAGTTGAAAGATTCTCCCAATCAATACACCTGTAAATGAAATGCCCTAATATGACAACCCTCTTATGCTTACATGTGTAGGAAAGTTTATGAAGTTTGGCTATGTAGTTTGGATCCCTATTTGGTGGATTATAGCAAACCCCTACAATAAGTTTATGATATCTTTTGTTTTCAAGCTCAACCCATATAGTTTCAATATCACTTCTCTGCACGCTACACTCTTTAGCCTTCAAACATTATTTCATGTATATCAAGACTCCACCCCCACCCCCTTTCCTATCAAATCTATTTCTTAACACTAGTGGACTGCATCAAATTAACGCAAACTGTGAAAAAATGGTGTTCTGTAGCAAAAACAGGAATTTATGTTCGGTTCTTGGGTTTTTCCCTACTCTTATTCAATGTTGTTTAACTTCAAATTAGCTGAAAAATAATGTAATTCAGTAAAAATAAGAGTTTTTACACAGTAAACCGTTCAATACAAAAACTTTTTTTCAGTAATTCCATAATATGACAAAGATGTAAAATGAGTATATCAAACTAAGTATGAGAAAGTCTATAATATGATCTGTCAAAATAAATATTGATTTCTTACTAATAAATGGAATTTATGATGAGCAGTTTGGAGCAAATTATTTTTGTGATTTTTGTACATTTACAACATTTTGAAGTTGTTGCACAACCCATGCCAATTTAATGTAAAAATTAACAGATTTGTTTCCACTTTTTGGTGTTACCTAGAATCTTTTTTGTGTGATGGTTCATGAAGTTACCACGATCAAGAGCGCACAAACATGTCCTCTTGTGCAACCTGACACATATGATGAACATATCTCTTCAATAAGATTTTAGAGGAACTGCGTCCAAAAAATAGTTTCACTGTTTTGTAATAGTCTATACAAAATCCAGGAATTATAGTGAGAACCAGGATGTTGTAGAAAATGTGAGCAGAGGCCACCTCCTTCATCGAATGTTTGTCTGGTCATTTGATTGTTACATCTATGGCAAATTTTATTGAATTTTAGTGTGAAATAGTTTCTGGGGAAGCTTTTTGATTCTACTACTGTTGATATCGACTGTCAGATGAAGCGTGCTGACTGATAAAACATTTTTTTCCCCCTTTTTTGCTCAATAAATTTTCATTATGACATCATTGTATGCTAGTAGTGATGTTTCATGCAACTGTAGTTTCACTATCTTTATTGTGTCAGGTAGTTCTCTTCGATTTTGTCTCACCGTCCCTACTAAGCTCGTATTTCTTTGGCTTTTAGCATTTCAGCCATCTTCAGCATGGGCCACGTCAAAGATGGAGTCGACTGATCTAATGTATATATGAATTGACATCATCATCTTGCCCCCCCCCCCCCAGACTTCCAAGTCTATCTCCGCTTATGATCTTCAGTGTAGTGAAAAAAGTTGCCAGTAGTTCGATTTCTGTCCTTGTTCTCAAATAGCTTGATCAGTTGCATCACTACGTCTGAAAGAGAGATTCATTGGATGCTGATCCTTCCCTAGGTTTGGAAATCAATTCAAAATGCATTTGGTGTCCACTTCAACTGCAAGCTGGAATCCTATTCCCTTTCTGTGGCATCATTTGCGTACAGAAATTTCAGCTACACGTTTTTTCTTGAGTTGGGTTTTTACTTTCCCAAAACCTTTTTTTAGTCCCGTCAGAATACCAGGTATTCATCAAGTTTACAAAGAAAAAGAAATATTCAGCTCTACTTGCTGTTCCTTCATTGAAAAAAAAGATAATCTCCTCGAACAATAAATTGGCCTTGACCTTGAAAGACCTTTATTCTTCACTGTCTTTAGAAATACATTTTAGAGAAGAGTAACCACTTCCAAGAAAATTCTACACCCCTTTTTTCCCATAGAACAGTACGTTGGGTCAGAATGACCCAAACCGTGGTTCTAGGTATAAGTGCTTATAGCTCTGGAATACGAAATTTTAAGAGAATAACATTTTCATGAATTAATATTCATGTAAAATCATGAAAAATCGCAGAATTTTTTTTGCCATCTGTGCTTCAGTTTTCAAGATAAATAAAAACAAATTTTGATATGGGTCAAGTTGATCCACTCCATTGCTCTACTGTTAAAAAGTGTCATATCCTGAGATGTATAAGAATGATTCATCCCCCATCATTTGCCCAAGATTTTGTAATGACTACAAAATCTAGGCCCTCCACAGCTATCATAGTTTCTAAAAAAATCTTTCTTATTACCCAAGCTCCTGACATTTATTAGAACACATTTTAATTTTCCTCATGATTTAGTGTCGATAGAGAAACTATCCAAGTGAGAGGTGGGTTATTCCCCCATTAATACTGTTATTATAATCATTGACTAAGGCCCATTCCAATCTACGTGCTGTGGGAGTAAAAAAAATCTGACCTAAGCCTATCATAAACCTCCCGGACCCCCCCCCCCATGCTTATTTAGGTGAATCCCATCCCAACGAAGCCAACTATTGGTGAATACAGAATGTTCTAAGAATGTTACCTCAAGTGAGGAGCAAATGTCTTTCAGGCCTAAGTTAAAGTGGTGGATTCTACTCCTATACCTTTAACTACCCCTTGGTAGTACTGGAATCGCTGCCACATCTGTATCCTCACCCCCCCCCCCTCTCGAGCAGATAATAGCAAGTCCTGGTACTCTGATAGAGGCTCACTAATATTCTCTCCTACTCGATTTGTTCCCACTCATATGATTACCCTCCCAGGGAGCTTTCATCTACGAAAAACGTCTTGAACGCTGCCAATCTTCCCCCCAGGAAGACAATAGTGCTTGAAACCTTAAAAATCCTTACCCACCCCGATCCCCCAATTCCCTAACCATGAAAATCCTTGATAATTAAATCCCTCTCTCTCTATCACCCTCTACCTCATCCTCACCCTCTAAACCATAGTTTTCCAACCTTTTTTGTCCCAACGCCCCCTTCTTCAGAAATTTTTTTCTCCCATCGCCCTCTAACGCAATCTAACCCATAGGATCCTATGTTATATCCGTAGCTTCTATTGCCCCCTGGAACATTCCATCGCCCCCCCAGGGGGGCGTTAACGCCCACGTTGGGAATCACTGCTCTAAACTGTCGCTGTTCGTGGAGATTGCTCCTTTAACGACAGGTGGCTCTGTTATACCCTGGCCTTCCAAAACCCTAACTCTCTCCCATAGCGTTTCAATGTAGAGTTCTAACCTTGCCTTCTCCAAACACCTCTCACACTTGAAGCTATCGGCTACCATCCCCCAGATCAGAGAAACCACCTTTCACAACCTCTACACAACACTAATCAAGATTGAAGCATACTAATGCTATTGCTAAGAGAACTAGATAATAAACAACTACACTTAAAAAATAGGAGAATGAGAAACGTTAACAGAAAATTACAGTAACCTGAAAGACATTACAATACAAAATGCATGTAACATTATATGAGAAAATAAAGAAAACTAACATGCTCAACATATATACATAAAGTATTTATTGCATACAGGTTGATTCAGAAAAGATGGGAAAAACTTTAAGAGGTGATAGTACACACCAATACAAACAATTTTCATCAAACAAGGCATGGTCTGAAACTGATTTGTGTTTCATGTTAAAAGATGGTTCTTGACCTTCCAAAATTTCTTTAACTGCTTATATTTGTGTATAGATGTGAACCCTCTGCTGTACTCTTTTTACAACAGATAAGTGTGTGTGAGAGAGAGAGATACTTAAAAAGATACTCTTATTGTGCATAACATTGAAATATATCTATCAATCAAAATAGTAAATTGTAGGACTAAGATGTCATTTAATTTGGCAATACTAGCTTGTATATGATGCTTAAGTAACTCCTGTAACTTATCCTTAGTCAAACTTAGTTATTCTTTCTTGTGTACTATGATATGATACATTTACTGCATTTATAATGCAATGGTTTTCCTCCAATTGAAGCTGCATTTAAACGTGGGTATCAAGTCCTGTCAGCTCTGCTTTGGTTAAAAATACTCTTTAAAACGCTCTGAATTTATACACCCAGAGCTCAGAAATTTTTAGGTGAAAATAAATGAGTTTAATTAGTGTATTAACAACTGCTGCATGTGTGTGAATTTTTATATGGAATAAAATTTTGGGCAGATCAGAAAATTTAAAATATCAAAAGAGATATTTTTTCGCAGTAATTATAATTCCGAATATAAAACCCTTTAATCTACATAAAAGTAAGTGTTTTGTTATTTAACATATCTATCAGGTTAAAAAAACTATTTGACAATATTGACAATAAGTTTATGACTGTTTTAATACTGATTTAGTTTCTGAAGTCAAAAACCTAACCCCTGATACCTTATCATACATATTTTGAATAAGCAGCTCTATTCCGCTTAGCAAATTTTTTTTTTAAATAACGTGATCCTCACGTATTCCCAAGGGATCAGCATGATCCGTCCAGGGAATTTGTTAGTGTTAGTAAACATCCATGCCTGAACCGGGATTCGAACCCAGACCTGCACAGTGAGAAGCTAGTTCCCTAACCACTTGACTGCATTTGAACACAGGTAATGAGTAGCTTAGATAAATGAACCAAATGGTGGAAGTAGTTCCACTCTCACATTATTTTTTGTTTTTTAAAAAATAAAAATTGTCATTAATGGGTTAATTGCTGTAATAAATTAATTTAAAAATATATAAAACATTGTAATATGCAAAAAAAATAAGTTTTTCATCATGTTATATACCTATTATGTTCAAAACATTATCTAAAATAATTCATTTAGGTTTTTGATGGTTTAAACCAGTTTTTGACATAAAAACCCAACCCTGCAACTATCACATACAAGCACTATCTCTTTTCTTTATCCAGAGCCCGGAGCAGCATCCTTTACGGAAGCATAGGGAACTGCTAAGCATGACACACCCTGAGATAATGCATCGATCTGAGTTGGTCATCCTGTAAAATCTCTTAAGAAATGCTGTTGAATCACCTTTTTCATTCCAACGTATTCCACAGTTTTATTTTAGGAAATGTAATGCTTCTAATGTTGTTTGTTTGCAACGAACTATAACTTTTTGCACAAATTTCAATATTGAATAGTTATATTTTTCCAAATGACCGCCGTACCACAGCAAAAAACTTGGCAGGCTTTTGGTCGATGACCCCTGGTGTAATTCTTATTCTTTTATTGAATAAACTTATTTCATTGCGGTAAATTTTTTAACCCTCTGACTGCTCAATTTGTGGACCGAAATTGCTTCAAAAATTGTCTAATTTTTTTTCACTCAAAAAGTGAAGTTTGAGCGGTAATACCACATGCCTTCAAATGCCGCAATTTAGTGGACAACTAACGACATCTGTTGGCCAAAACATAAATGAAATGTCTAATACTGTATTATAATTTATTTCAGTGGTTAAACGGGGAAAAAACGGGATGCGCTCCTCAATAAAGGAAGAAAAACGCATGCCCGCGGAAATCGCGGGATGAGCAGATTTTGCTACATTTGAGTTGCCCGTGGAAATCGCGGGATGAGCAGCCAGAGGGTTAATTGGATTCAAGTCTTCTTATTTTACATTATTTGCTTATTTAATAATATTTTGTTCCTTGCCTTGCTTCTTGTTATTAATTTTATCTTAATTTCATTTTTAGAGAAATGGCAGACTGATACTTGAGGGATCTTTGAGAATATATTGGGGTGTCAATAACACAATTCATCTAAAAGAAGATCATGATGATAGAATGCCAGTAAGACGCAGGAATAGTTGTCAGTTTTCTGTGGGCACACAACTACCTCAAAAGGTAAATCAAATTTCCATTTGATTAATTAATCTCTATGACAGCCCATTTTTACATAGAAAATATATCTTTCAACCCTTTAATTCAGCAATTAGAGATGTATTCTTTTACATGTACTGAAGAACATTTTCCCTTCTGATTTGTAATTTCTCTTCCTCTTGGAGGTAAATAAATCGTGACTGAAAATAAATCAAGTATACGGAGGATGATCTCAATAACAAACAGGTTTTCGAAATTCACCAAACTAAAGACAATTAAAAAAGCAATGTATTCATGAGCTATCTATATGACATTCTAAGAATCATGGAAATCATAAAAATTATTTTAAATATTCTGTAGACTATTATGCGTGGTATGCTACAGCCATTGTCTGACAGAGATGAGAGCAATTTAAATCCATCTCTCATAGACAATGAACCTAATAGCCTACTGATGATTTGTGATTTTTGGGGGAAGGATTAATCTCTCATGCATATAGAAATGTTCAGTCGAACCCTGATGTAGCGCCAATTCCAATTAGTACTACATATTTTTAATGGACAAATCTTCCCTATATATGTATTCTGGGGCATACGCATGATCAACTTTTGCAGGGGGCACAAAAATTCTCTTCCAGAGAAATTCAATGGTTACCACCCTTCTAAAAGCATTTAAATTAACAGAAATTGGTTAATATAGCGCATACCAATGTAAAGGATATTTTCGTTTGATAGGGGCATGGTAGCCCAGGTCAATAAGATGCTCACCTGAAGTACCTTAGCATGTTTAGAGGTGTCGCCATGGGCGGAGATACAGGGGGGGGGCATGTATTGCCCCCCCCCCCCAGCGTCAAAGGTGGAGTCGACTGATCTAATGTATATATGAGCTGACATCATCATCAGCGTGCCCCCCCCCCCAGCAATAATGACCTTGCCCACCCAGACTTCCGAGTCAATCTCCACCTATGCCATGGTGGGACAAAAATTATCAATGATCCATTTTCTTTTGATATTGTGGTGTGTGACGCCCTCAGCAACAGTTCATTTTTCACTTGTTAGATGGCATCGCTACACCACGGTGTACTTCCATTATCATAGTATATTTTATTTTTCGGTATGAAGTGTACAACTTGCAGGCTACACGTTATTGTTGTTATCTTGACACATCGGAGCTGATGCACATCTGTGTCTTGTGTCATGGGGGAAATTCTAATTATGTTATAATTTAATTAAATACCATTAATGCAATTGAAATTAAATTTCCCTTCTGAACATCTTGGAGTCATCAGTACTTCCTACAATGGTGACCTTTCCATGTTTGTGCATGTGACAAGCTTCGACACATTCTGAGAGACTGCTACTGTGCCACAGCGTTGTTTCAGCATCAATCCTAATGCATCTGCAAATTGTTAAGCTTCAATTTTTTTCTTCATGCTGTAACAGTCAAGTTGGACGTTTAAAAGAAAGCTACCTGTAATTATTTCCCATTATTTTCATCATTTAGCATCGTATCTTCCCTCTCAACCATGCCTCACAGACCCGCGACCAAAATTTGCCTGCACTAGCACCACAAATCTCCTGTGTAGCGGTGAAACCCTCTCCATTCTGGAAAGTGAATCCAACTCTGTGGTTCAGCCAAGTGGAGGCGCAATTTGAACTCTCAAACATAACTACGGACACGTTGTTTCAGTTGTGGAGTCAGACGTTCTCACATTGGCCAGCAATCTCATTCTTAATCCATCCACTGAGAACAAATACGCCGCAAAAAAATGACTCATCAACATACACTTGCAAAGTGAAGCCTTGCGAATTCGTACACTTTTACAAGGACTCGAATGAGGTGACAAGTGGCCATCACAGCTCCTAATACACATCACATGCACTCACTAGCCGGAAGTAGTGTGGGAGGACCCTCCTTAAACCTCTGTGGCTCGCCAGGCTGCCAAGTGCAATCCAGAGTGTCTTTGCTGCGTTAGGAGATGACCTCAACCACTTGCAGCCATTACCGACAAAATTTGTGACCTGGCCCCTCCAGTAAATATTGCTGCAATACAGGTGCCACTACAACAATTAGAACTGAAGAGTCAAGTGGCATAACTTACCAAGCAGATGAGTGAGCTAACAGCTGTTGTCCATGCTTCTCATAGCTACAATCACAGCCCCACCGAACGAGCAGCTCAAGAAATCAACAGTACAAGGAGCTGGAGAATGGTATGTGTTTTTACCATACAAACTTTGGTTCAAGAGCCAAGAAATGCAACCTTCCATGTACCTGCTGCACCCAGCTAGAAAACTGAAGCAGCGATCACTAACTGGCCACAACAATGATCGCTATATCTACAGAATTGTTTTGGTCAACCAGACTTCAAAAACAAAATTGCTCATAGACACAAGTGCTGATATTTTGGTGCTCCCAAAGAACTTCGTACCTCAGGCCAAAACACCAACGAACTTGCTTCTGTTTTCTGCTAATGGTACAAAAATCCCAACTTTTGGCTCTAAAAACTTACCCTTGACCTGAAACTACGTCATCCATTTACAGACATTCATTGTTGCAGATGTCCAACAACCTATCATCAGGATCAACTTCCTGCAGCACTTCTACCTGCTGGTCGATGTTAAGAATTCTTGGAACGTTTACCTTGCATTTCCCGGTATTTAACATTTTTACCCCAGTAACCATTGAAAGGATGACAACAATGAAAGGCACAAGATTTTGATTAAACTATAAGTATTTATTCAATTATATATTAACTATTAATATAATGTTTTAACAACAATTATCACAATTAAACCTTTCTCTCAATATTATAACAGAACAATAAAACTGAACGGTCTCACCGCTATGTCCAGGTTTTCACGTTTAGTTCACATCGTCCAATAGACACTCCCAGGTGTCTACCTCACAGCAGAAAACTCCCTGACACCAGCTTCAGACGGGTTTGGTGTCTCCAAACACACGTTGAGGTCACAGCTCAGCCACTGCATAGGGAACTGGAGGCGAATGTCCACGGGTATCCGGTCTGGCCACTAACCAATCCACAGGCGACGGGATCACGATGACGTTGAGTTTTCACATGAAGTCCAGCAATGAGACAGGTCAGGTGCCAAGGGCACAGCTCTACAATTTCAATTCATTGTTTTCGAGAGAAGATCTAGCTCACACCTCAACAGGGCGTGACGCCTTAGTGATTAAGACAGGACGTTAGTCAGAAGTAGTAGAATCGGCCCACCACTTTGTCTCAAGGAACTGCTATCTCCAGACTCCTGATATTGTTATACACAAAATATTCAAAGGCACTTTGTGTGTGGAAACAAATGACTTCAATGAAAATACATAGGATGGTGAGAAATAAACTTAGAAAATTTATCAAGGTCACCCTGCAAGACTGCAAGGTAGTCACTTAGGTGAATCAAAGGATGAATGAAGTGACAGCTGTATGATTGAGCCTCAGCAATGCATTACAAGCAGGCTGCATAAATAAGAAGTGCTTATTTTAGCAGAGTTTACTTAATTGTTCTGGTTACATAGCTAAAGGTTTTATTTTCGGCAGGTCAGGACACTTTTGGATACATTTTCTGCAGGGTTTGAAAATTTTCTAGGAAAAAAAAATTCAAGCACCATCCTGATTTCTCAGAATTTTCATCATCCAAATTCATTTATTTTACCACAACCAATCTTCTTCCTACAGTTCTGCATGGAACTCAAGGTTCAGATACAATTGCGCAGAAGTGGATGTGTTCGTGTACAATCATTCCCTTATTGTATGGTCACTTTTATTAATCAAACACATAGTTTAACATGCACCACAAATGTATATTTAGACATAATATAAGATGTTCACATATGTTTAAGTTAGATATTTTGAGGTTGTGGAAAAAGGAAATTCAATTTTCCCATTTTGCCCAAAAAAATTGCCTGGGCTGGGTTTTTTACAACCCTGCTATGTAGGGAGGCATTCCATTGAATATTTATGAATTGCTGAGGGACTCTACAATCTTGCAAAGTTGGTTGGGGTAGGGGGCTCATGTGTCCGGAACTCCTAGGCTTCAGTGTCTATGGTGTGCTGTATTTAAATGAACTTTCAATTTATATTTTTTGAAGGAAAATATCAACAAGCACCATTTTCAATCCACTGCTGGATGATGATGATCTTTAAATTTTTCCATTTTGCTCTGTCTGATGCTTTAGCCATCCAGGGGGTGAACACTCCCACTTTCCTTATATAATGCCCATTCTGCGCTTGTCGTAAACTAAGGAACATGCTAAGGAAAATTCCTTAAGTGGCACTCTCCCCTTTGCATTGAACATTGTCCTTAGGATCACGCGACGGGTTGCAGAGGAAAAAACCGGTCTTTCGGTTCATTCGTTTCTATGGTTCAGCTCACCATTCAACCAATCAACGCAAAGCAAAAAGTTTACAACCACTACTATGTATTAAAAATCAATATTTCTTTAACATGGTGGCAACAATTGCTTTATTTACTTTATTTTCGCATAACTTTTTCCCTTTTTTTTACATTGCCATGCTCAAGTATCCTCTCATTTTTAGTAACTTTCTTATAAGATATTTTAATAATTTTCTTATTAGATATATAGATTTTTTTAGAGACAATTCAAGTTTTTTTTTTTTTTAGAAATCTTAAATTACAATTTTTTCTGAAAGATTTTAATTTCAACTTCTCATGACATATTACCAGTTAGAGGTTAATACAGCAAGTGTCATGCTCAATCACGGGGGGAAATATTGATTTTCCAAGTCTATGAATTTAATGCTCATGTTTTAATGTTAATGATTTTCTCACTTAGGAAAATGTATTGAGCTTTCTTATTCGTCCATCAGGTCTTGACATGTTGGAACTGTAGCTATTCCCCCTTATATACATGTTTGGCAAATATTATTTGATATTATATATTTTGATATTACTAGAGCCACATGTCATTCTTCCCATATCTCACAATAAAATTTTAATTTCTTTCCAATACTCCAATCATTTCATTAAATTTTTTGACAACATGAGTTATCAACTACAGTGGATCCCGCTTATGTTTTTCAAAAAACTGTCACGAGAAACTTTGTAAGCAGGAAAGAGAGCACCTTGGACAAAAAATTTCGATGAGTCGACAAAAATAAGTCATTCTAAATAGGAACGTTATAAGATGGATCCAATATTTTATACATATGATATAACAACAGTTAGAAATAAAAAACGTTATTCTAATAATTTAACTGTTTGTTTTATGATTTCAGTTGCATTTAATCAAAAAAAAATAAATTATAGCTCTGTTTCAAATAAATCAAAATCAACACCGCTGAACTGTTTAAAGCAGTTTTATTTGCAACTAATTCTAGATTTATTGTAGTACAAAAATGTAACATTCATAAACATTTTTTCTAATTACAATCACAAAGGAAACAAACACTCATTTACTGCTTACGATCATGGATAAATTTATTAGATAAATGTGTGTACAGTATTTCATACACATATATGATTGGGGCTGTATATGAATATACATATAGGTGCTGGTTAAAATAGAGTTGTTGCTCAAAACGAGGGATTTCTAGTTTTACACTGGTAGGTCATCATTTGTGTTATTGCATTCAACATTTTTACCTGAAATTAAAGGGGGGAAAGGGTAAATTATATGTTGTTTTTAGTATTGAACTTTGTGCACGTCATAAAAATTCCAAAGATAAAAATGAAACTTACCTGAGAAATCTATGGTTAAATCCATCAGAGTATACACTCTTTGATCACCATTTTCTGTCTTCAGCATGGATGTAAGGTTTTCATTTTGTGACTCTCATTTCAGTAAATGCTCAAGAACCTAATAAGTATTTCAAATATGAATAAATACATAATAAAGTATATAACAAAGTACCGAAATACATAAATAATAGTACCAAACATATTTCAATGTATCAGCGGTGTGATGAAATAAAATAACATGTCAACTAAAACAATTTGCCAACAAACTGCTGGTACTACTAAACCACATATACACGTGATAAATATTTTTCTGGGGAATTTCTAATTGACATGTCTTGAAAAGTGTTGTGTATACATAAGTTTTTGTGTCCCTATCAAATTTATTGCAATATCTGAGGTATGCATGTTTCATGTTCGACATACTACCATCTATTTTCCATACTGAAAGTGATGATGACAGGTGCTTGAATTTTGCTCTCTGACTACTATATTAAGGGTCAGTCTGTTCTCTGTCGACAGATATATATTTCAGCCACCTCGTTGGGCATTTTGTCTGTTGTGGCCTTTGTTTTTGTGTGTGTGTGTATATATATATTTGTTAAATAAGGAGAAAAAATATATCTAAGAACAATTACTAATGAATAACCTACCCAGAAATCAATTATACAATTCAAACAACTACCTTGAACACTTGTAACCATGTTCCTACTTAATAAGTATAACACAGTAGTACAGACAATTATTGTTCCCTGAAATTTCTCTACAGACCCATTAATATCACGAATTCGTTCTTTATAATTTATTATGTTTAATGCTTATATCTCATGGGGGGGAATCGTCAGTGGGACCTCAAACTTGAAATCCTTCTCCACCAGTGATTTGAACAAGTTCATAAAACCAAATTGTGCAGGCCAATTTTAAATGCATCATTTAATGCAAATGACATATATTATATTGTACTCATAGGCACCGGAACCTAGGGGCTTAGGCCATTTGAGGCCCCCAATAATTTCTGAAAAAAACAATGCAATACGCCTTCCCTCTCCTGCATACGTGCTCGAGTGCTATATATATACGGGACAACCAGCCCCCCCCCCCAATGTTTTCTTCATGTCGGCACCTCTGATTATACTGTACAGCAGCGGTTCTCAACCGGTGCTCCGCAGAGCCACAAGGGCTCCATGTGCACCTCCCAGGGGCTCTGCTGCAATAAAATGAATCTGTGAATTTGATACATAAGTAAATATGAGATGCCTACTAGGTTCTGCTATAATAATTATGTACAAAAAAGGGCTCCTCGAGTCAAACAGGGCTTCGCCATAGAAATTATATACTGAAAAGGGCTCTGCGAGTCAAAAAAGGTTGACAACCACTGCTGTAAGGTATATCAAAAGATTTGATACCGAACTGATAATATTGAACATTTTTCAATCTGTGTCTGCAACCAACCTATCACTTAGAGTGCTGCAGTAATTTAATGATTAGAAGTTCTGCAGAGAATGTGGAAGAGGTTCATGTGTGGTTTGGGGTAGTGCAAATTAGATCTGCATGTAATTTTTGACAGCAAGTATGTAAATTTGTCAGGTATTTTTAATGTGGGGGGCTTCAGAAAAATCACTCTGCCCGGGGGGGGGGGGTCTATGACACTCTTAAGACGACATGAAGTACTAACACAGAAATGTAAAATGTGACATTATTGATATAGTCCAAATATAATACATTGTTATTGTAATACATGTTTTCCATGTTTATGAACAAATTTAACATTTACGAATATAGCTTGCATATATGATCATCTTGCTATCTGTACACAGGCCGGAACTATAGGGGGCAATTGCCCCAGGTGGCAATTTTAGGCGGGAATAAAAAACACTGTTGTAAAATTATCAAATTTTAAAGTTGTAGGGGCGACAAAATTATGTTTGCCCAGGGAGCAAAAATCCTAGTTACGACCCTGTGTGCCCCAAAGCAGAATGTTTAGCACTGTTCTGAGACGAGCTCTCAGCTGACTGGAAATGTTCTGCGGTAAAAATCCTCATACATGTAATAGCGGTTTGTTGTTTTTTTTTGCACTTTTCTTAAAATTCCCCAAATTGTTCTGCAGTAGCGCTATTCAGTGGTTGCCAACCTTTTTCAGTCCGCGTACCCCTGAATCTGTTTTACCCATTAGTTTTTGGAAACTTCAAAAAAAGGTACATGTTGAATTAAATGGTCTATTTTTTTCATTATTTAGCTTTTTATTTTTCAAATAAGCAAACAAATTAACACAAAGATTAGGAAAAAAATTAATGTGATGTTTGGGACTGCATTGAATTACAAAGTTTTGAAAAATTAAGCTCAAAAGAAAATTAATACAAACTCAAATCCGGAACTGTGTTCAATTTGCTTCTATATTTATTTTTTATGTAAGTATATGAAGAAAACACCCGTTCAACAAGCTCCATGCTAACAAACGGCAACAAAAACATTATGGCTTTTCTAGAAAGTTCAATTTATTCATCACCGCAGCGAACCCAAAAACTGCCTTGGCTCACCATTCTGTCATTGAAGAGGATCTTCAGAGGGGTATCTGATGCGAGCTCTAGCAATTTCTCCTATTCTGTGATTCTCCTATAACAATGAAGCCGGTTCAAAATACTCTTCTTTGAAAGGATTAGATATCCACCGATCACCCATTTTCGTCTCTGAAAAATATTTTTCGAACGAGGATTTTAATCCTTCCATGTGACCGACTTAAATTTAGCTCAACTTGTGACAAGAAATCATGAAGTGTTTCAAACACGTCCTAAAAAAAAGGGCTACCTCGTGCAAAGTTCGAACAGCCACATCAGGACTTAACCCTGAGACAATCACCTAACTTTGGTGTGCAAAAGCAAATCGTTGTGAAGGCTGCGCCTGTCTTCACACAACAATTGAAACAACCTGTAGTTGTGGTATGATTCACCTTGATAAAGTTGACAACTTTGACCGCTTCATCCAAAACGTTTCGCAAATTTGGAGGCAAAGGTTTCGCTTCAGGGCTCTGTCTGTGGATATAGCAGCATATTAAGGAGTAACAACCTTCCGTGGATTTTCCCCCATCTGTGGTGAGCCCAACGCATTTTGACCATTGAATTCCTTTTTCAATGAAATAATGATCAATTGCTTCAAATAAGTCTTTATCAGTCATACGACCCCCCCCCCCCCCTGCCCCTTTCAATGGGTGACAAATAAAAATATTTTCTTCGAATTTTCTTTCAAGTACTTAGCAATTACAAGTAGCGCAGAATAATGTGCAAAATGTTGGTACTTTCATCGACTTTGATAGAAAAAAAATTTACAACCTTTGACGTGACTTATGACTGTGCTATCAATATCGTCTGATGACATGTTCTGTATTCTTCGAGACACCGTATTACTTGACACATGTATTAAACTCATTATATGAACACTTTCCTCTGCAAACATGCATCTGACAGCATATTTTCACCAATAGTGTGATTTTTTTTCTTCGTCTCGTGATACGATAGCTAATGTAATAGAAGGTTTCGGTAGCTTTGTCAGAATCACTTTTGGAAGATTCAAAATATGTTTTCACGTTTACAGGTGCACGGTATATCATTTTGGTGTTTCAGTCTGCTTGAGCACAGATCCAGTTTTTAGCCACTGGTCCATAGCGCAAATCATGTGAGTAGTAGGTGCTTGGTAGAAAAGTTGACATAGAAAATTGTGGGAATAACACGCGCATGCCTCAATACAAATGCTCACAACAAAAGTTAAACACAACACGAATTAATTCTGCGCTTTTATGCACAGCCCGGCATGTGTCAACAATCAAATCTAAAACACCGAAGAAAAGTGAGCTAAGAGGAAGGAGTTCACGAATCCTGATCATAGGTTGCGCGGGAGGAGGGAAGGCAGAACCTTCCAGTGGACGTAACCCTTCTGTTATAGAAGATTTTATTGATAGGGAGGCCAATATATTACAACTGACAATATTAGTAAAAACCTTTATGAACTTTTAAAAAGAATTTTTAATTATTTTGTTTTGTAAGATGGATGACCGCCATTACCATTTTCTTTTCGCGTACCCCTGGTCGGGAACCGCTGATTGTTCTGCAATGTACATCACAGATTTTGGCGCATTCTGCTTTGGGGCCTGTGTGTATATATTTTACAACGAGGTCGGTCAGTAGGATTTTTTCCCCCAAAGCCTCGAGTATTTATAAAACATCAACATTCATTTAAAATGGGTGAAATGTCATGTTAAGAAAAATAAAAAAAAATTGACTTCAAAATATAAGTTAACACCTACCTTCCACTCAACAGCAACTCTTGTCTTCATCTTTGGCTTGTCTCCTCGCATAGCTGGCTGTATTTTTTGTTACTGTAAATATATATATATTTTTTTTTACATTAAATGCATGTATAAAGCATTAATAGCATGGAAAAACACAATTTTTTGAATCGAAAATATCTTTCATCCGAGCACACATCATATCACAATTACAGAGAGAAAAGTTATTACGAGCTAACGAGAGGGGCTTCTTTGTCATTATCGTTGTCGTTATATGAGGAAAAATAAATTCCATATTTAGGGAAAGGCAAGCACGGTATGCAGAAATTTCCCCTTTTTCGTTAAATAACAACAAACAGCACAAGTAAGGAAAAAACAGGTTCTATGGACAACAGGATTGTTCACCACAGTTAACTCCAGTCACTTTTCGGATATCGTCAATCCATCTTGCGTGGGGACGCCTTCTCAGACATTTAACACCACAGGGTACCAATTTAGAATACTTGTAGTCCATCTGTTGTCCTGTTTTCTTGCAAAATGTCCAGCCCATTTCCATTTTAAGTCTTTCTGTCATATGATATACCTTTGTGTTTCCTCATCCAATTGATTAGTTTTCTGTCTCTCCTTGTGATGCCTAACATACATCTTTCCATGCTCCTTTGTATCATCTTGCTAAGTGTCCATGTTTCAGCTGCATAAGTCAATGCTGGTAGCACACACTGGTTAAACACTTTCTTTTCAGGCATAAATGCATGTGACTCTTCAGAATTACAGTTTTTGCCAAAAGTGTTCCATCCAATCCTGATCCTTCTGTTTATTACATTAATGATTCTGTTTTCCATGGCAATTTCTTGTCCCAGGTATACATAGCTTTCTACTTCTTCTATCTCTGTGTTGTTGAGCAAGATTGTCTCCTCTTCATTGCAAATAGGTTGAACATAACTTTAGTCTTTTGCAGATTTATTTTCAAGCCTACCTGAATACTTGCCTTCGCCAGTTCTTGTATCATTTTTTTGTAGTTCATCTAGATTGCTGCTGATAACAATGTTTTCGGCAAAACGCAAATGGTTGAGAAATTCTCTATTTATTTTAATTCCTTTCTCTCATCCCAATCCAGTTTTCTGAATACTTTTTCTAAAACAGCAGTTAAGAGTTTTGGTAAGTTAGTATCTCCCTGTCATACTCCTTTTCCAAGTTTAATCTTTGCTTTTCCTTTATCCAAACAAATCATTGCAGTTGCTTTGTCATATATTTTCTTGATAATATTAATGCAAGTCTTTTCTACCCCAATTACATCTAGAGCTTTAACAACAGTAGATCTGAAGACAGAGTCAAACGCTTTCTTAAAATCAGTGAAGGCCATACACAATGGTAATTTGTATTCCTTCTGTCTCTCTATTAGTTTACCTGATTCTTTGGATGTGATCCATTGTACTAAATCCACTTGTGCAAATTCTCACCTTGTACAAATTCTCCTCCATTTTCTTCCTGCTTTCCTCTGTTCCGATCCTGTTCTTCATGTTTGTATAGAGTATTGTAAAATTCCTCAACAATACTATTAATTTCATTTCCATCTTTTGTGATGGTTCCATCTTTCCTTTTTAGTACAAAACTTTTCTTTCTCTTAACACACAATTTTCATTATGCTGATTTTAAGCTCCTATTTGCTTCCAGTGTTTTCTTTACAATATTGTAATTAAACTTCCTGACATCTTCTGTAATCCGCTTTTGTACTGTCTTACAAAGTTCTGCATATTCCACTTTTGATTTAGGGTCACTTCTTAATCTGAAATTTTCTCCCGTTTTTCATCAGTTTCTTTGTTTCTTCTGTTATTTTCTTCACCAGTTTGATTTATTTTTCTCCAGTGACTTCTTTTGCTATTTCTTTTAGGGTGGGGGTTAAAGTTCTGTTCATCATGGTGGCATCTTGTCAATCTTCAGTGATGTGATATGGCAAATCAAATTGTTTCTTCAGCTCTAACTAGAACTTGTATTGATGTTCTTGAAGCTTTGCCATATTGATGGCAGTTTTGTATTTTTGATAAGTTTCACTCTTTCTATTCTAGTGTTATAAGCATTATTCTACATTTCACCAGTTGATGATCGCTTCCTGTATTGAATTTGTTGAGAACACCGCAGTCTTGGATCATATGCTTCTTATTAGATAAGATGTGGTTGATCTCCCTTGTTGTTCCAGTTGGGCTTCGTCAGGTCCATTTTCTTTGAGGTTTTTTCTTAAAAAACGAATTCATGGTGCACAACTGTTTGCTCTCTGCAAATTTGACAATTCTGTTTCCTCTCTTGTTTCATGCACTGTAACCATGACTTCCAACTGAGCTTTCACCATTTCTTCTCTCTCCAATTTTAGCATTGAAGTCACCCATTACTATTTTAATATGATATGATGGTTTCCTTTACTATTCATCTCGTCTAATTCTTCAGTCTTCTACTTCCTCAGAATAGCTTGTTGTTGGTGCATAGACTTGTATAATCTGTATCCGATATCTGCTTGATATTTGCATAACCAACTTTGTAACTCTATCAGATTTACTATCTAACTCAACAATGTGATTTTTCCACTTTTCATGAATGAGAGAAATCCTACTCCACTAGTTCTTCCATTATCTGTTCCTCTGTAGTAAAATACATATTCACTGGCAAGTTCGATTTTCTCCTCTCCGTTTTTTCTTATTTCACAAATGCCTAAGATGTCCCAATTTATTCTTTTTCCAGTTCTTCTTTCAACTCCTGCAAACAATTTTCTAAAGAAAGAGATCGTTATAAGTGGCCAAGATCATCATCATATGGCAGCCTGGTCCAACCCAGAGATTCTTAGCACCCTCTCTATCTTCATGTCTTGCTGGTCTCTATCATAACCAGGGACACTCAGACTGCTGGGGACTGACGGCCTTAGTTTATAGACCGATTTCATATTTCTGCAGAAGAGAAAAAAATATATATATATATGTATATATTTTAAATTGGACTATATATAAGTTGTGCAGGTGCCCCCCCCCCCCACATGGTAAAGCTCAACATTCATTGCTACTGAGAGACTTCACATCAGTGTAGGCATGTCTGCTTTCAATATAACAATATTTTTTCTACGATGATGATTTTTCAGCAACTTTTTAATTGGGTTTTTGAGCACACGGGGACTGTAAAAAAAGTTAATTCCTTCATTTTCTCATGTGTATGACCACTAGAATAAATTTTTAGATTTTAAGTAACAGCACATCAATGCTTCATTCATCAGAAAAAATTTTCTTTGATTTTAAAAATCGTAGATACCAAATTGTTTGACACAGTATGTTAAGTTATTTCAACAAACTGTACATATCAGTTTTTAAAGCAATGCGTACCGTTTTGCAATTAAACATTTTCAAAGCTATCTCACAAGGAAAGTGACATATTCAAAAAGTTTTAAAAAAATTACCACTGGTTCTACCTATTTAAATATACACAAAAATATAAAAGAATCCTTCGGAATTATTATAAGTTGGTGAAAAAAAAAGTAAATATTAATATTTTGAACTCCAATAGAGGGCCAACAATGACTTCAAAGATCTTGCAACTCCCCCAGTGTTAGAGGGACATCATTCAAACAACCAGTGGCATCAGAGCCTGGGGTGCTGGGGCAGAGCATGCACAGAATTGATTCTGAAATAAAAATCTGTAGATTTCTGATTTTTTTTTTTTTTTTTTTTTTTTTGCAAATATCAAACAAAAAAAATTGAAAGTTGCTTTTTTCCTCCCTATGCATCTTGAATCTTGCTGGAACTAACGTACCCATTGGTTCAGTAGCATGCCTTCTTGGGACCCAGGGGCAGATATTTTCTTGTTGCCCCCAAAAAGGTTATTCTAAGAAACATTAGGGGTTGGTCGTCCTCCTCTCATTTTTCCAAAAAAATATATACTATATATACACACACTCTGCAAAAAGAAAAATGCAGCCTGGAATTGGATCGGAATAGGCAGATTAAGGTTCCAAGGAAGGGGGATATTGGGGGTAGTCAAACCTCAGACCGAAAACGAATGAAAAAAATATCTTGCTAACTGGCTTAAGAAAGAAAAAAAAGTTGAATAACAACTTGATACAACTACACAATGCTATTTCTTTTTACATTTTTTTCATCCCCAGGGGTCCCACTCATCTTACTTTTTGGTAAAATGTCTAGATTTTGTCCTACTTTTCCTACAAATCCTATCAAAAAAATTTGTGTAATTGATTTTAATTGGGAAGGGAATCATCGATATATGGCCAAATATTACAAATGTTGTGGATTGCAATTAAGGATTCTGCCAAAGCAGAATTTGTATCGTTTTTAAGGTTATCTGGGGGTATGTGGACCATTTGGTTTATTAATTTTTCATTTGCTTAGTTTGAGGGTTCACCAAGTAGAGTAGTCATTAAAAACTTCTGTCTGGATGGAAAAATAATTTTGCATTTATGTAATGATTAATAATTTTTGCATTTCGTGGTCTTGTATTTTATTTATCATGGTCCATAAATGCAAATAATTTTGCATTTATGTAATAATGATAAATAATTTTTGTATTTCATGGTCTTGGACAGTAACTAACATTCACCATTTAAAATTATGGTGCACATTTTGTGTATAGGTGAAACAACAGTTTGCATAACAAAGCAGCTGGATACGTTGGCTTATTCGAGGTTTGATGATTCTGATGCTACCCAATAGCATTCCATTGTCTTGGGAATTTTTAAGGAATGAAGAGGCATAAACAATATTTACAATGCTCATCAAAGAGATAGAAATGAAAGGGCTTCACATTTGTGTCAAAAACGATTACATTGAACAGTAAAATGGGAACAAATCCCTTTATAAAAAGATGGACAGCACAGTAAAACTCTCTGGGTCACCTTTACTTATTTACATTGGACCTTGCAAATTACAAATTTTTCACTGTGCTTTTGAAGTGGTGTCGAAAGAGCATCATTATTAAAATACTTTTGTGCTCTCATAGAAAATGTGCTGTGCATTGTCAAAGAGTTGACAGACTGGACCTGTCAAAGACTCAAAAAAAGAATGTGTAAATATTATAAGGAGTGACAGAAAATAATTATCTGTGGTTGCTAGTACACTGGTTTGACCGAAAATTGTTTCTGTAACAGTCATTTTTGTCATTTTGCTTTGGCTTGAGTCAATCTTACAGGATACTGAAATAGTGCTTTTTTTAAATAAAAAAAAAATTTTAGGTATTTTTTTATTATGCTATAATTATGATGTCAAAGGGGGGGGGGTACCCTCCCCCATCCTATTTTTTATTCCAACTTTTTCCTACTTTTTCTAATTTTTTTAGTGGGAGCCCTGCATCCCACGTTTTCCTTTCTGCTCTCGTTCTTCATGTTTGACTTGATTATTATTTAAATACTGTTTGTTAACATTTTATTTCTTAATATGTAAACATTAGGACTGGTCTGATTAATAGATCAAATGTTAATCCCAGTTAAAAAATTTAGTTCAGTTTATATTAAAAGTTTGTAAATTAATTTGATTTATATGACAAAAAACAGATTAGAGATTTTACATATAAATTATGTTTCTATGCATATAACATCTCAGATAAGTGACAGTGTTTAAATATATTTGAATAACTATTTTGATAAAATTTTTAGACATGTGGATTCAACGAAACCTGGAGGTGATTTCAGTTTCAAATTGAGTTTGATAGAAATTTTAGTAAGCAAGACCAAAATTTATTTTCTTCATTGTAGACATTGCCTCCACAAGGGTGGGGCTGACAGGGTATCAGCAGTTCTCATTATTTTTGTTTTTTCATGCTATGAATTCAATATAGAAGGGCCAGTGAAAAGTCTGATCCATAAGCCTCGCTGAAGATACCAGCCTAGGGCCCTGATCTGGTATGTGGGGGCCAAGACTGTAGACAGCAGTTTCATGTTAAGGAAGAATCCCCCCCCCCTCCAGTACCATTTGAAAGCAGTTTCCAGGAGAAAACATACAGTAGTGTCAATAATCTGGCCATGTGTTAGTCTGGCCTGTCCAATTATCTGGCATTTTTAGGCAGGTGTTTTCTTCGAACATAGAAGAAGAAAACATGTCACTGCATGCCTGTGCACAGAAGTTTATTTAAATGGGCTTTTTCAATTAACTTCCGCTGATTTCGATACTATGGCACACCCTGGTTGGATATGTGCCAGATTATCGAGCATCTACTGCAATAGTAGACACTGATCAAAAGTAGTTTTGAAATCAGTGACTAACCTAACATAACTGATTTTCTAAAACAATGATCAGATTCAAGTGAAGAAATTTAAAGATTTGACAAATATGCTCAGCATATTTAATTGTTGCTTCCATTAGCAGCCTTAATTTTTTGATCCATTTCTATATTTATTTACATCCAGTGAATAGGTGCGTGAAATGAATAAAATATATTTTTATAGTGATGATATATTTTTATCGCATATGTTGAGTCATATTCGCCGGCTGAGGTAAGTAACTCATATTTTCATAGCATCAATTAACATTATTGATGTTAACAGTTTTCAATATGCTTGTTATATATGCTTAACATTCAAGCAAAAGTCAGCAAGTCCATAAAAAAATTTTGACGGACTACTGCAGTTGTTTAGAATTTCAATTATATAAATAATTATTTCATGATACAAACAGTTACAAACCATGAGCCAGTTATCTAAACATCTGCAAATCTGCTGTAAGAGTCAGAAATTTTTAAAATAATTTTTACTATTTTGCATAATGACTTAAAAGTTTAAATTGACAAAACTGGACTTACTGACTTCTGCTTGAATGCTGACAATATATAATATGGATTGTCACTCTGTGCTTGTGTATGTTCTCAATACAAACCATCAATTTTTCATTAACTTTCATACAATTTTGCATGTGTAATAAACAGGACATGTTAAATGATAGACTATTTAAGATTTCTTTTCAAACTTTTAAAATGTCAAAATTTATCAACGACAAACCATTGTTTTTTCTATTCATTTGAAAGGTAAAAGAAAGCTGCTTATTCAAACTAGCATAGGGAGGAAAACCAATTTTTGAGATGTAATTATTGCTCAGAAAACTCTTTCCTGTGGGAAGAAAGAAGTTTTCTTTAATGGTTTTTTGCACTCGAGGAGAAAAAAAAAATCTCTGTGGATTGCTATATATCAACGGTTCTCAACCGGTGCTCCTTGTGCACTCTCCAGGGGCTCCGCAGCTGTTCAAGGAAAATAAAAACAGTAAAATTTAAAAAATTATAAATTTTATTAAATAGTAAAAATAAATCTAACTTTGATGAATAATTAAAAAGTTGGCCTACGGGGCTCCGCCATGAGATGTTTTTACTTAGAAGGGCTCCATGAGTCAAAAAGATTGAGAACCGCTGCTATATGTCAATAGACCTATCCATTGCCATCCCTATTTTGATCTAATGTGGGACTTTTTTTTTCCAGATGATTTTATTTTAAAAATCCTTATGATAAAAATTTATTTGGAAGAAAGAATAATCTCCCCTTTCCCTGATATAATCTCAGAAGGAACAAATGAAAAGGAAAATACAAGAAAAAACATAAAATTCTTTACACTTTTCAACACACAATGAGTGTCATCTTCAGAGAATAAATATTGCAACAATCACCCTGACTGGGGATCTTACTTGAGGTGGTTACCAAATCTCAACTCCCAGTTGCTCTGAGGAAAAAATATGTCAGTTAAAGTCATTTTGACCACAACTCATGGATGCAAGTGTTACTCATTCATTTTAGAGCAGCAAACTTTTATTTTTGGAGCAGAAATTTTGAAAATGTAGAAGGAGTAAAAACGGTCTATATCTGCAATATAAGGGATAATTTTTCCCTAAAATGCTGAAAGTTTTGCCGAAAATTATTAAAAAAAGATGTGTCTACATAAATTTCCTTCACAAATTAAAGTTCATTTGAAATTTTTCTGGAGGTGGTTGCTTTCATTGCTAAAGCATGCAATACTGAAATGAAAACCAATTATTTGACTTTTTTCAAAACATACACATTCATGTTGAAAGCCCCTCCCCCACGACAACATATAGCACAATAAAAAAAAACACTCAAAAATTTAATTTTTTTGTCAAGTTCCAAGAGTTTTTGAAGTTTATTTAAATACAACATTCCATATATATATATATATATATATATATATATATATGGCGCTGGAACCTAGGAACTCGGACCACATAAGACCCCCAAGCAGCTTTGAGAGAAATACTAGGCCCTTAAATCATGAGCATTCTATGCAATCCATCCCTGCATACGCCCTTTCGGATCATATTTTTGGTCGTCTGGCAACCCTAAACCTAGGGCTGTAGCGTACCTTCTTGTGGCAGACTTTTCCTTGGGGCCCCTCCTTCAAAGGGCTATCAAAGATTATAATGGGAAATGAGTGTACAGTTTCTGTGGAACCCCCATTCAGCTCGGGGGCTGCACCCTGGTTTCCCTGGGTCTAGTTACGAGCCTGCCTAAACCTGTCAATGCTTTTGTCATAACGAGTTCCTTCCAGGGCCATGTTAAGAGAATCATGGGGGCCCCCGTGCCAAACAACATTTCTGAAGCCCTACCTAGGAAATTCTCAACAGATCTCATTTTTGTGAGGCCCTTTCTTCTCTTTAGGCCCCCAGAGCCATGGCCTTGTGAGCCCATGCGTTAAGACGGTGCTGCCTCCTTCAGCACCTACAACAAAACTTTTGGAAGCACACAAGCTCTGCGAGTGTACCTGCTGAAGATGCATCCTGCGCATAAACACACAATTGTTTTTGTATTAACCCGGTTTCACACCAGCCCTGTTGCATTGAGAAGTGCTACAACGTGTATTAGTAGTAGGCTCAAATCGGAGCAGAAGAGCCTAGAACAATGTTAAACGGAGCGAGGTGAGAGTGATCAAGCACTTTGTTCCACGTGGAGAGCACGTTAATATCCAACAGATCATCGCTACAACAATGGTCTGCATCAGAAAAAAATGCCCTCCAAATAGAATGCGTATGAATGATCCAATTTCTTTATTGATTGCATTATTTTTTATACCGCAAAGAGACAAAAAAGATCGAGCCGGTAATATAAAAGAAAAAATTGGAGGAAACATTGCTTACTAGAGCCAAAACCATAGTGTGAGAATACAAACATAGTGCAAGAAGATTTTTTTGATTACGACAGCCAGCACACCATTTACCCACGCAAGGGAAGGGTGGTGACAACTTAGTAGATGGTGTGTACATTGGCGTATGCAAATGGTGGGTTTTGGGGTTCTAACCTCCCCCACTTCAGCCAAGATTGTCGTGTTATTTTGCAGGAAAAATGTAAATCCCACCTCGAGAAAATTCTGTGTACGCCTATGGGTGTGTATACCGCAAGACAATTTTCGGAAGCATTCATTTTCACACTCTGAGCTGCACCGACTGTTGGACAAGCGCAGATTCAGGGCAATGTGCTAGCTGGGGCAATCCGTTTTGTGTACGATTATTTGATTATCTCATATTTTACAGCCCAAACCAATTTTTCCCATATTATTTGGCTATTGGGAGGAGCGATCACACCCCTTTGGATCCACGCTTGCTGTCGAAATCAGAAAACCTGCCTGCATTTCAAAATGACCAGCACCACAAACCGGAATTGGTGCCACAGAGATTCGGCACACTTTCGCATCTCTGACAACTTTAGACTTGTGAAGTGGAATATTTTTCCCTCTGAGCAACTGAGTCTTAAGATTTGGTAACCACCTTAGTAGAATTCCCAGTCAGTGTGGTTGAGATTATACACTTGAACCCCACTGATCCAAATGGCTCTTAAAAATGGCGCTTTTAAAAAAAAAAGATGATGTACACGAGAAAGTTGAAGAGTCAACAACAGAAAAAAACATACATTCACGAATTTCTGATTCGTAACACCTCATACTTTACATACGCATATAATGGAAACATTAGTATGATTTTCATGGATCTGCCCTAGATAGACATAGGTCCCTTGTATTCAGTTGTGTGTAGTTTATGTTTTTTGTTGTTTTTTTGTGTTATGTCTTTGTATTGTATTCATATTTGTAAAAAATTATGATGAATTGTCTTTCAGATTTCATGTACATGATCATACCTCATATTTGAAAATGAATAACATAGTTGCATACAAATACACTCACAGTGTTGTATAAGTGTATCGTGCTTTGTACATGCGTAAGAATCTGTGCTGGGCTGCCGCACCCCATTCCTGCCCACCCTATGTGCGTTATCGCTTTCTTATTCAATGCATTTCTGAGAAAGAAAGTATCCGATTTTATCGACTTTCTGTCATTGCAAAACAGAATGATCTAACTCTTATCCCAGCCATAGGGATACTCACTGTTATTACATTTTTAAAAAAATGCCATGTTTGAAAGACAGACTCTGATAACCTGAACTTTTTGCTAATTCATCCTTAATTAATTCAGATTAGTGGGATTCTAGTGTATTTATTTATACAATATTGTTGGCCCTGGGGACTATAAGAGGATGCAATTGAAAATGACAAAGATATTGTTTGATATTGGACAAAAACTAGTTATAGTGGGGGATTTGACAATAGAGCTTGGGAGGTTGTTCCATTCACTAATATTATGAGGAAAGAAGCTGTATTTAAAGCTGTCAGTCGAAGCAAAAATAGGTTTTAATTTAAGGGAATGGTTGAGTCTTATAGAGATGTAGGATGGTTTGGTTAAGATACCAGAGGTATGTATGTTGAATTGACCATGAAAAATTTTATAAAACAATGTTAATCGAGAAATGAGACAAAAAGTAGAGAGGGAGGAGATGAAGTTCGGACACGGAAGTGAAAGATGACCAGCAGTCATCACCAGAACAAATTGGGTGGATTTATTTTGGATTGATTTGAGTTTGTCTATATTACTGGAGGTGTAGGGGTCCCAGATTTCATCAGCGTAGGAAAGAACGGGAGAGATATAAGTTTGGTAACAGAGTAGTCTGATATCTTGAGTGGAGTGTTTAAGGTTGCGGTAGAGGAAGAAAAGTTTGTTAAGATACTTCTGGTAAACGTTGTCACCATGTTTGTTCCAACGTAGGTCGGCTGAGATTATGACACAGAGGTATTTGATTTGAGAAACTTGGGATAACATTAAATTATTGATGGAATAAGAGGTCTTACCTGTAAAAGAAGTAATTCACAGGTAACTTTCATGTGAACCATTTTTGAGATATTGATTAGCATTTGCCATAAAGAACACCAGTCCACGATGGAAGCCAGGTTATGTTGGAGAAGTTCTTAATCAGATTGATGGTGAATGATACAGTAAATTACACAGTCATCAGCAAATAATTTAGTGGTGCAGTTGAGGGATTCTGGAAGATCATTGATGTAAATTAAGAAAAGTAACGGGGAGAAGACCGATCCTTGAGGTGTCCCAGACTTTATGGGGGCGGATGGAGAGTTATGATCATTAAAATGGACAAACTGTTTACGATTTTTTAGGAAAGCCTCCACCCAATTAAGTAATTGTACGTTGAGGCCAAGGCATGAGAGTTTGATAAAGTTTCCCATGATAAACTTCTTAAAGGCTTTAGAGAAATCTGGAAAAACTATATCAGTTTGTAGGTTTTATCAATGGCTCCCGAAAGGTCGCAGATGAAGAGGGCCAATTGAGAGGTATTAGAGAGAGATTGTCTGAAGCCATGTTGTGGTTAGGTTAAAAAAAGTTGACAGAGTCCAAGTGGACACAGATTTCTTTTGCTACAATATGTTCGAAGATTTTACAGCTGGTGCAGGTAATTGTTGCTATTGGCCTAAAGTTAAGGGGATTGGAATGTGGACCCAATTTGTGGATAGGAATAATTTTATTGATTTTTCAGTCATTCGGGAGGATAGCAGTATTTAGTGAAACATTGAATACACAGGATTAAAAGATAGTCGGCGAATTCATCAGCAACGAATTTAGGAATGGAATTTGGGATGTCATCAGGGCTAACAGAATAGGGGTTTCAGTTTTTTTAATAATTTTAGTATACTCTGTATAGATGAAAATAAACTAATAACTAATCCGAATTCCAGGGGTGAGTTGTGGATAGAATCAAAAACAGAGTGTTGGGGGGGGGTGCCTTTTGAAAAAACCGAGCAGAACACTAAATTGAATTTGGCAGCCATCTCTGAAGGAGAAGATGTATATTTATTTGAACTTCTGAGGGAAGTGGGACCAACAGATTTATGTGTGTGTGTGTCTAAGGTAACACCAGAATTTTGTTGGATTAGTTTTTAAGTAATGGGGTAGAGAATGAGAGAGGTATCTGGTTTTTTTGGCGAAAATGAGGTTTCTGTGAGGTCTCTTAGATTAGTTACTTCTGAAGTATAAAACTTTATTTTTTTTTAATTTATAGATTCAATGTTGAATAAAATATACTTGTAGAGCCAGGGCGAGGGCATCAAAACCATTCAAGTGCTTAGGACCTTCAAGTGTCTTAATCCGGCCCTGAGGGCAGCTATTGTTGTGTATCGAAATACGTAAGGAATTGTGTGGTTTCCCCTTGTATTTGTCGCTTTGCATGAAGAAAGCAGATTTTTTTCTATGCTTTTGTGGACACAATCTCTCTCTGTTGATCGCTAGTGAAAAAGGCATTGACGACATAAAATTGGAATTTTTAACAGCTCATTGGCCAAATAAGAGCACGAAAAAGCCTTTTCATGCAAGCTTTTACCACTATGGATGATTTTGTTTTTAGATGATGTCAGCAAGTTTTATTGCTTAATAATAAATTACATTTTTAGCATTTTTGCTTCATGCAAAATAAATAAATAGGACAATTTTTTTTTTCTCTGAAGTTTTCTTTATTTTTACTTATTGCTCCCTTCCCCATTGTACTTGTGGTTACTATTGTCCCCTTGAATGGCTTCATCATCCCTTTTGGGAAACACTCAACCCCATGAATGGTACTGTAGCCATGGCCCCCACATGGGGGGGGGGGCTGGAGCCCGGGTGTCAGGGGGCATGATTTTTTTTTCTTTCAGATATATACCATAGGAAAATAGACAGGACTCTTTAATATCAATCATATCAATTTGTACTCGTATGGACGGATATCTTGAACTACGTACCTTAGATCTCATTGAAATTTGTTTTAACTATACACATGTACAAGTAAACGAGAAAAAAAAACCGGAAATGAAGAAAAGAGCATTGTACAAGCCCCCCCCCCCCCCGGCTCTCATGGAAGTTGTCCTCCTAGGAAGGAAGAAAAGACATTGTGATGGTCATGGCTACTGAGACGTCAAGGACACCAGCATTTTGTGTGTCCTCAGGGCTATAGCCACTATAATAATCCTTATCTAGTCGTCTAGCGTGAGTAGGGACCTACAGGGCTACCGCGCGACCCCTGCTGTTTCAGTTCGTAGAAGGCCATAATGTCTGGATACTGGATAGGATGAAAATTGGAGTAAACAGACGTCGTATTCCACAGTGAAATTGCCTCTGGGTGCCGATAAAGCGCATGAACCCCCCCCCCCCCAACACCCTGGAACAGGGGCCCGTAGGCTACGCTCTTCAGCGGACCCCCCTCTATAGTGAACTAATAGTGTGGAAAAAAGACAAAAAATGACAAGAATGGTCCAGGCCCCAGGCCTGAAGCTCCGCCAGCCCCACTCTCGTGGGCGGGTTATGATACTGAGACAGCTTTGCTGCAAGCTTTTGTATACAGTGGATCCTGCATTACTTTTTCCTCCTTGGGTCCTGCGACTCTCTGGTGCCAACTCTTATTACTGATACTCATCCAGATTTCTCGTTTAAAGCGTTTTCCCGCTAAAAGTATTACACGAAATGGCTGTAATGATGTGTGTACTGAATCACGTGATTTCGCTTATGGCCCCTCTAGTAACCCCCTCCCTCTCCTAATCTGAACAAATCAAGGGGTTTTTTCCTTGCTTCTGAAAAAAAACGCTACATTCCGCATCAGCCTTTTTTATTTGCTGTACTGTCTTGAGGACACATCTCCCCTCAAAACAACACAGACGATATTGTTGAACAGAAAAATATTAACGGTTCGCGTCTGCAAAAATACAGTTGTTCGAAATCTTCTAGTAAAATAGTTGAACGAGTTTGCGTACATAAAGGATGAATTTTTTTCCCACGTGGATGAATCCTACGGTTCTAGCCCAAAAGAACGGTAAGCAAATCTGAAAATTTGAATTTTTGTTAAATTTTTATTTTGAGCATTAAGATTTAACTATAATGAATCTATGTCAGAAGAGTTTGGCCCTACATCGAGGCCAGTTGCGATGTTTGTTGAATTGTGTTTCATAAAGTTTAAAAACGTTTATTTTTAATAGGGCATATCTACAAATTACAGAATAACCTCATTCATACGTCACTCAGTTATACAACTTTCATGTTTATACAATGTTTAACTTGGGTAGCAATTGTGGTAACAATAAATTTTAAACAACAATACAACAAATACATTTTAATATTAAAATATTTCATTCATTTATTTAACGTAAAACCTCAATTATTCGACGTTTTCACTTCGACTAAAACTTGGAAACTTTTGAAAAAAGAAAAACGTAATTTATATCCACACATCAAATGCGCACAAAATTTTTGTATGTAGTGAAAAAGCGTTCCTGCAACAATTCTAGCATATTGTCACCGCAAAAGACATAAATTTTAGGGTGATTGCTGACGTATACGAAAATTGCCAGTGAGATGGCTGATGACCATTTAGAGTGGACAGTTAGGTGATTTGTTTATTGCCTCTTTCTGAGAATACGCAGATGTGGAGAGTCCTGAAGAAATGGGTTTCAATTGTTTTGATGGCCATATGACCTTTCAGAATTTTTTCTCTTTTTTAAAAAGGCGTATGACTACATTTAAAGCAATTTAAATTAGTTTATTAGAGACTCACTGCATCTGCTGATTTCTAAAAAAAGTGCAATAAATTCTCACGTAAGTCTTCACTTTGAAATGTCCATAGCCCGGTCAATGCGTCTCTTTGTATCTGTCAACCTAAAATTTATGGTTTTTACTGTTGATAATAATGCAAAACCAATTCAGCGACGTGTTTTCACAATCTGCTAAAACTGCTTGGATTTGATAGTTGGAAATGTCTAAATGCCAAAGATTTGGAGTTCGAATCAAAATGAAAATGTCAAATAATTGAAATTGTGCTTTGTATAAATGAAATATTTTAATATTGAAAGCTATATATATAGAGATTAATTTCGTGCCTGTAGTCATACATCTCATAAATGGGAAATTTTGTCATAAAACTGAGAGCGAGGCACGAATCCCTTTGCGCACAAGTAGAATTTCAAGGCATTTACGCACAACAGAGCCCGTCTCAGCCATTTTTCTTTTTCTCCCCACCCTTTCTTCCTTTTGTTTCCTTCCTAAATTTTTAAAAGTAAAAAGGACATAATCATTATAAAAAGGACTGTTTTCAGATCAAATTGCCGAAGTTCAATTACTTTTGTTGGGGAGGTTACTTACGATATTTTCCGTATTATATATTACTTGACAATTATAAACAGGTATTTGCGAAAATAATAATCTTTCCAATTAGAGAATTACAATTTAATTTATTCATTCATTGAAAATTACTTTGACACGGTGAATTGCACTAAACTCGATACAATTTACATTCAACATGGACACTCTCACTCCACCAAATTAAACACACAATAATTATATATAGTTTGAATCACTCACCGTCATCTCAGGGCAAGGTTTCTTGCGTCCCCTACATTGAGGGATCTCGACCCGGGGTTAGGAGGAGAGAGAGAGTAAATTAACGACTCTTCAAGCGCGACATGTTGGTCATCCAACCTCCAGCAATACTCTCTCTGGCAAAAGCCTCGTGTGTTCCCAAACCAAGTTGGTGAAGACCTCTGCTATTGGTCAAAGGCAATTGCCTGATTTCTGTAAGGGGTTTTCATTGGCCCAGAGGCACAATGTCTGTCTGTAGAGTTGTGATGGTGTTATGTAATACGTACTTATTCTGTGCTCAAGTGCGTCTTAGAAATACCTGGTGAGGGAAAGCAGAGCACACGTGTTGCATCCCATGTATTGATGTATGTGTGGTTTGTGGTTTCTCTATGAGAAGGCGAGAGGGGGAGAGAGTGTGTAAGGTGCACTCGTGACACTTTACTGCAAAAATGTCAGATTTTTTTTTGGGGGAAATACAGTCAAACTCAAAGCGTATTAAAGACCCTTTATTAATATGCTTTGGTGAAACCCCATTAGACCGGAACTCCAAGAGACCCGAGAAATCACTTCATAATAACGAAATTTCGTTACAAAGGAATTCCAGATTTTTATATTGTTCCTATGTAAACCTATCCGAGGGATTAGAAAAGTTTTCGTTAAAACGATATTTTTCCCATTGTAATGGTATTTGTTACAGTGAGAGTTGACTGTATTTCGTTTCAAGCTATTTTTTTACGTGTATTTGGAGGCTGCATGGGTAACAGGGCGTATGGCACTTTACTGGTGAGCCATTAGTCTTAGAGACATACCTGAGTAGAAAAAGTATCCAAATCACGTGTCCAACTCAGATATGTCATTCATGTTGTGGGGGGTTGTATAGCTATAAAATATAAAAAAAACAACTCTTTATACCGTCCCCGTGTGCCAAAGAACCCAATTAAGAAGTTGTTGCTCCGTCTTTCCCAATGCCAACTAAAATAATTTCACGTTTCCAAGTGCAATATTCACTGAGATATGCGAATTCAAAAACTTGAAGAAATTTGGGAAAAAAACAGCATTCAATGCGGGTAAAATGGTTTCCCCTCATTTAATGCTGTTTTTTTCTAACTTTCTTGGAATATCTCAGTGAAAATTTGAACTTAGACACGTTGAATTTTTTGTCGGAGACCAGGAAACAACTTTCCAATTGGGTTTTGGAGCACAGGGTATCCACATAAAAAAATTAACATTTTTATATGAAATATAGTACAGACTGTTATGTGAAATATTGTGTTGTGTTTAAGCCAACACGCGCGTTGCTTGGTTCGCCTGTGAAAGAGCGGTAACATTATGAACCAAAAAGCCACTTGAAGGTAGCTTGTCATCCAATGAAATATCAGATTTTCACCGTATCGAAATTGAAGTCAACAAACTGATCATTTTCTTATTTGAAAATCTGATTATTTATAATTTCCGATGTGCTTGAAATCCTGATAATGAATCATTATTATGTTCACACGAACAGTTTTGTCACTGCGTACATGATTTCTCTGGAATGTGAATGGTTCAAACAAATATTTAAAAAAATTTTCACATGCATTTTAGTTTTTTTTTTTAATTCATAGTAGGGCTACAACTTAAACCTATATCCTTGATACATGCATTATTGTTGAAAACGATGTGGAAGGTTGAACTTTTCAATTGTTATTCATTTGTGTGGCTACTCCCTCATTACTACTTTTATCCGCATGAAGAGAATAAAATTAATAAAACTGCTTGCTACCGCTTTTTGCGATTTTTATCATTATAAGAATGTATATTTTGGAAGCTACAACTGACTTTTCTCAATGAAACCATAATCATTTACACAAAAAGAAACTAATTTGGAAATAATAAAAATTTCATCCAGTACAGTAACTTGATGACATTGTGCCGTCTTCAAGCGCTAATTTAGTTATAATTTTTGTATAACTATCTTCTAATGGGAAAATGGGGGGGGGGAAAGGAAGGGGGAGTAGAAAATTATTCATGTTCACAAGGGGGCCACAGGAATGAGAAATGGTTGAAAGGGGGCCATGGACAATAAAAGGTTGAGAACCACTGATCTAGATCAGTGTTTCCCAAAGTGGGCAATACAGCCCCCCCCCCCCCCGGTGGGCGGGGGGTGATAGAAGCTATGAATATAACATAGGATCCTATGGGTTCACTTGAGTTAGGAGGCGATGGGAGAGAAAAAATTCTGAAGGGGCGATGGAACAAAAAGTTTGGGAAACTATGATCTAGATGAATCGAGTGACATTTTTACATTTCTGGTTTGGCATCACATTGCCGAATCTGAGCTGTCGCCAAACGTGTCAACTTGGCGGTATTGCAAGGGATTTACAAAAATAAATTTACTATGCTGATTATTTACAGGTGAAAAATGACATAAATGATAAAATATAATGATGAATATTTACATAATTTTTGTAACAATACATTAGTTCCAAGAAAAGTAATTTTTCTGTCTATACTTGTTTTGCTCATTGTTCTTATATTGTTTAGTGAAATTTTGCTTTCACAGAATTTGAATGATTGCTTCATGTCTTTTACAGTGACTCATTACTGTTTTTTTTTTACAGAACAAATTACATAGGACAGAAAATGTGAAATTGAAGATCAAGTCCTTAACAGGTGATGAAAAAAAAGAACTAGTTGGAAAAAACCCAAATCTTCTTAATGCTACTCTATCACTACCAATGAATGAAGCTGTCCCATTATCAGAACTTGTATCTCAAAATGCTGATTGCAAATATTGTAGAGATAGTTACAAGACTCTTCCTTCAGGTGGATTAAAATCCAACAAGTTAGATAACTTACATAGTATGCTTTCATTAGAAGAAAATGTGAGTGATAATTGTGGAAACATTAAACTTCGTAAAAGGTCAAAGTTGGAAAAATCTAAACTTAAGCGCAGATGCTCAATCAATGGCCATTTCTACAACCGTGAGGTAATTTTCTTTATTTGCATTTTGCTTTCCACTTAATACTATGTCTTTTTTTTTTTTAATATTAAAACTAGGACTGTTCTGATTAATTAAGTTGGTTAATGGATCAATTGTCGATTGCAGTTAAATATTTTGAGTTAATCAACTCGATCCATCTGGTTAAAACTTGATTAATATTTTAATTAAAAGTCTGTAATTTAACTTGGTTTCTTTGATGAAACCAGTTAGGGATGCATTAAAATTAATGCATAACATTTTTCACATAAGTGACCTTGATTAAGATATCTTCTTGATAACATCAATATCTTGATCAAATTTTTCACCATAGGGGATGCAAGTCAATTAAACAAAATTTGGTAGTGATGATTTCAGTTTCAAATTGAGTTTGATGAAAGTTTTAGATGTCAAAAACGAAACAACCTATTGTCTCCACTTTAGATAGCAGTTTTCGTACTTCATATTCAGAAATTATTATCACACTTCCCCCACATATCATTTGGAAGCAGTTTCTAGGTAAACCAGAAAAAATATAGAGATTGAATCAAAATGTGTGGAGATTGTTTTTAAATCACTGAATTAATTGATTTTCTAAAAAAAATTACATGATCCGAATGAAGAAATTACAAGATTTTTCAAATCAGTATATTAAATTGCTTCTGCCAGGCAGTCTTAATTTTTTAACGTGTTCCTATATTTGTTTCGATCTAGAAAATAGGTACATGAAATTAATAAAATATAGTTTTATAGCATCAATTTAAAAAAAAATAAAAAAAACATCAATTAATAGTTACCAATATGACGTTTGTTATAAATGGTTAGCATTGGAAAATATTCAGTTGATTATTCAATTCATTCTCAACCCTAGTTAAAACAAACTTCCCAACTTCTATGTTTGTTTATAGTTTCTGCAAATGGTCATACTGAACTATCCATTTTTTTTTTTAAATAATTTTTTGAATTTTTGCAGTATTCCATTAATAAGTTTTTTTTAATGTGTCAATCTTAACCAAATAGCTATGGAATTATGGCAAATTCTTATAAATGTGTGACAGAATTGATGAGTTAGAGATACAACATTCTATCGGACTGGGAAAGTGTCAGTGATCAAATTGCTGTATCTTTCATCATTATGAGTGCTGTAGAACAACAATTGGGCTAAATTTAAAGCGATGCTTCTTAACCTAGGGTCTGCAGACACCCCAGTTTTTTTAGGGTGTCTGTGAGATTGGGTGAAAAAACAATCAACTTATTTTTTTACGTCGCTATATACTGAACTGTGAATATATATATATCTGTGAAGGTGTTCTGGCCTTCATTTCATAAGCACAAGAGGTTTGAGGAACTAAGAAATTCCACTTTTGTAAAGGAATATATTGAAAATCTCATAATCCAGGCCAACAATGGAGCATGAAGATCGAGCAAATAACAAGCTTATAATATGGAACATTAAAAAAAAAGGAATTAGTGAAATTTGTCCTTCAAGCGGGCATGTGGTTACACATCTAGTAAGGACAGATCTGGATCCATGATGTCAACAATGACTGGTTTAGGGATTGATTCAATAGAAAATTTAGATAAGTGAAGGCAAATTCAGTGTTCAGTAATGAGTTCAACATTTTTACTGTATTTATCTGCCTCGTGTGATGCCATCAAAATACAAAGCTATTGCTACATTGAACAGAAATGACAGAAAAGCAATGCATAAAGGCAACATTACGATGGTTTCAGCAAACATAAGCCACATTTCTTCTAATTTTTTTATTTTAATTGCACTGATTTGTTTTGTGTGTGATTGTTAAAGCAATCTGTCATGTGCAGGGCCATCTTAAGAGCATCATGGGGCCCCAGCCTAAGAGATTTTTCTGAGGCCTTACCTCACAAATTCCCAAAAAATTCAACCACTTTCCATTTTTCTGAGACCCTTCTTCTCTTCAGGCCGTGCCCGGGTAGGCCCATGCATTAAGACGGCACTGGTCATATGCACCAATAGTGTATTTAGTGGTTTTGTATGGGCAGACGCATTCCCACCGGGCAGAAATGTACCCGTGTAGTTTTTGAATTTAAATATACTGTATTCTCAGAGCCACAACTAGATCATTGTTCAGCTGAGGAAAGCACCCATTTTGGCACCCACTTGTGATGTTGAAGGAGAGGTTTAAGGGTGAAATTTGTGCCCCCTTCTGTTCCGGCTTACCATACCAGCATGCCAGGAAGTTATTCTTGAATATTTGGAGAAAAAATTGATTTAATTGACTGATTTGATACATGTCTGTTCTCTGCATTTTAGGATCCTTTCTGTTTTACAAACTACACTCAGATAATGTGAGCTTCATACTTGCTTTTTCTACCACAAATCTTGATGTATTAAAAATGTTAGATACTAAGCATATCTGTTCACTTAGATAAGTTAAATGATCATATAAGTAGACTGCAATATTTTTGTATTTATTGATCATGTGTGTAAAACTTTTTGAATTAGAAAAAAAAACAAATAATTGCAAGAATCATGATGTAAAACAAAAGCAGCAGCATATTTTTTTCAATCCCTCAACATTAAAAAATATCTGAAATCTGTATTTTACAGTATAAGGTTGACAATAATTTAGTTAGAGCCATAAGTAGATGTTCAGTTTTCATTATAGTTATCAAATTTCTGGGCAAAGCACGTTTGCTATAGTGAAAAACTATTGGTGTTTTATTCAGATTCACTTATTTATTCAGCACTTCATATAAATAGATATCAGTCTTTTGAATGTATTCCGTGATCCTTATTGAACCGTGCTTTTCCCTGGCATGCCAAGAATGAACCAGACTCCAGCATTCAAAAGCTGGTGTTCCCCCTAGTCTTACGGCTTGCCAGCTAATGCAGGGGAATACTAATTTTAATAATAAAAGTACAGTGAAACCTGTCTAAGACAGACACTATGAGGCGGAAACCGGTCTTAAACGGAATCAAAATATATTCAACGATTAGTGCTTTGATTTTTAACCTTTTTAAAGCATAAATCTGTCTAAAGTGGAATATTATTTCAATCTCTTGACGTTCCATTTCATACAGTTTTCACTGCGTAGAAATTATTGGTTTTGGAATAAGATAGCATAAATATATATATATATTTCATATATATGAAAGATAATATAAAGATATAAGACATTTTTTTTCCAGACAAGCATATTTACTCCTGCACATGGAAGTGTAACTAGTGTGTGGATAACAAGCCTTGTTACTCCGTCGGAAGTGATTAATATACTATTAGATAAATTTAAAGTAGTGAACAACCCAGAAGATTTTGCTTTGTATATAGTCAGAGATACTGGTGGTGAGAATATTTTTTTCTGTCTGCATAAGTTAATAATTTAATTTTGAAATGTTCTTTTCATTAATATCAAAATGTTTGTGCTGGAAATAATTTGCTGAATTGAGATACACCACCTGTACAAGAAACTCCTGGATTATATTTTTGATGAGTTTATTTGTCATGCATACATACAGTAGTGCTCAAGTCTTTTGAGAACAAAGAATGTGTAAAAAAAGTTGTAATGAAATCCATCTCATGAAACACAAACCACAACTTTCATTACAAACTATTGTAAACAAAAAATTGTGTATCCACACATCATGTGAAGGTCATAAAAAATTGAATCACTTGTATGTTGGATCAAATGTCTTGACACAAACAAACAAACAAAAAAACAAACAACTAGTGAGTAATTGAATCAGTCATGTAATTGGACATTTTAAATATTTTAAAATTGACAAAGTAAAATTAGCTTATACTTTGTTGAAAAACCTTTATATAGCAAAACTGCTTGTCATGGACTCAATGAGCTCATAGTCTGCGAGTATTTTTTCAGATCCTTTTTTTTTTAAAACAATTGAAAAACCTCCAAATTTCAATAATTTTTGTCTCTGACTCATCTATTGAACTCAATACACAAATTACTTAACCATTCATAGAAACTCTTACTTTGTTGCTTTTTAAGTAATATCAGCAACTTTTGAGCCATGTTTTTGGTCATTGTTATGCTGAAAATATCCATGATAATGGCATGTGTCAGTAAATGGCAACATGGTTATGCAATGCAATTTTTGTAACTAAACCGGTTCCTAGTGTTTTCGACAAGGGTATAACAGGACCAAAAACACTTAAGCCTTCACATTTAAAAGTAAGAACCTACAGTAAATAGCCTATAAATCAATGTTCACTTTGAAGTTTAGACTTTTTTTTTCTAATTTCTAAAAATTGATCTGAAATTTTGGTCATGTAAACCCTATGCTACACTCACAATTTCCGGTGAAAATTTGGTCAGGAGTTCATATGGGGAGACACAAAAATTAAGTAATTTAAAAAATGTTTTTGATCAACCCTGTCTCATAAAAAGCTGCAAATGATTTGTAACTTTCACAGAATATTTAACTTGCATTTAACTCCGCCTTTAAAAAGCGGTATTATGTGTTTACCAATTAGTTGAATAGCTTATTCTCAAGATGATGGAACAAATGGACGATAGCGACGTTGCAGGTACGTCTAGAAATGACGTAGGGGCCAATGTGGTTATATGGAATTCAGCTCTTCTGAGTAAAGATATCATTGACATTGCTTCAAATGAGGAAAAAACTGCTTTACCATAAAATGTCATGGAGATAAACGTACTCCAAGCTCTCACCCTAAACAAGTTAGGGATTTTATAGCATCTAAAATATCAGAACCTATTAATATCAAAGAAATCAGATTCTCTAGAGCAGGTGATGTTATGATTTCAACTTCATCAGCATTCACTGCTATAGAATTGTTGAATTTATCCTCAACATTACAATTTTGACAAGTTTGTTGACAAGCACCCTTTCATCAAAATTCCTTTTTAGGAATATTCCCACATCTATCACTTTGACTGAATTGGCAGATAAACTAGAACAAAATAACATAATTCCTCTTAATATTAGGCGTATAGTGCATAAAAAAATACCAACCACATCTATTCTTATTACTGTAATTGGTACATCATTCCCTAGTGAACTGAAGCTTTGGTGGCAAATTTTCCGCCCTGAATTGTTTGTAGATAGACCTCAGCTTTGTGAAAAGTGTTTTCAATATACACATAGAACAAAGTTTTGTTCTAATTCACTTCCATCATGCCTTTTCTGTGGTGCTTCCCATTTAGCCAAAGACTGCAGTAACCCAAAAAAAAAAATGTGTCAGTTGTAATTCAAATAATTTCAGCCACCTCGTTGGGCATTTTGCCTGTTGTGCCGTTGTATTCGTATTTGTATTGTTACAGATAAATTATGCCCTACATATATACATGAACAAAAAATTTTGAAGTACAAGGCATTATACATAATGTTCCTCTTCATGAGACAAGAAGAGCCTGCTGTTCACCGAGAGATTCATACGCTAATGCAGTGGCTATCAACCTGACCAAGGATAGTTTCTCCACCCGAAATGAAATTCAACAAACAACAAACAGTGTCTGAGGAAATAAAAAAAAAATGAAAGACTATAATGGCTGATATCTGAAAATCACTATAGCTGAAACTAACTATTTCCATTAAGGAAATCATCCCTGAATTAATTACTACTATTGTGAATCATCTTCAACCCCTCTCCACAAAAAATGACTTACCTCATAAGAAAGCTAATTCCTCTAATTTTGTGAATCAAGCTATTTCATACAGACCGAGCCAGTTTGATGCTACTTGGGTGGGTCGGGTTGACAAGAGTTGAAAAAAAATTTTTTTTTTTCTTTCTTCCATCAAGTTTATGGAACTTCTGGCTTCATTGGTTATGGTCTGTTTGTTTTTAGTTTCATTAGGTTTATGGAACTTATCATTTGTTTGTTTGATTTCAGTTATAAAACTCATTATGCCAGTTTTTTTCTTCATTTTACATATGATTCCACCTTTTTTGATGCTCACATTTGTTACTAGATATAATTATCATTTTTCATGACCCTCACTGGTAACATCAATATTCTCCAATGGAACGCCCGTGGCATAAAAAACAAGGTTACTTATATTAAAAAATTATGCATAACTATGAAATATTAGTTTTTCAGGAAACATGGTTAAATCCTTCTAACCAATTCTTTATTCCTGGTTATTATATATACCGTCTTGACAGAAACTATGCTGCAGGGGGTGGTCTTATCACTGCCATTAAATCAAATATTTCATCAAGATTAGTCTGGACTTATTGTGAACCATCAATTGATATTATGATTACTCAGGTTTTTACTTCTAATTATTCTTTCTATGTTGTCAACATTTATAGACCTCCATCTCGTTTCACCTCTGTTCCCTTAGATTAAGCTCTGTCTTATATATCTGGTGAATTTATTATACTTTCTGATATGAATTGTCATCACACTGCTTGGTCCAGCAGTAATGACTCTACTGCAGGCAAGAAACTTCATGATTGGCATATTCAAAACAATATTTGCTTTACCCCTCCTAAATGCCCCACTTATTACAATGGGGACACTACTTCATATCTTGATCTCTGTTTGAGTTCCCATAATATGCATCTCAAAATTATTTGGTCAGCAACTTCCTCATTATACTACAGTGATCACTTACCTATACACATCACAATTTCCTCTAGCAACTCTTTATATACAGCAAAGCAATGTAGAATTCATTGGCCCTCAGTCACTTCTCGCCTTAAAGAAATTAAGGAATCCTCATGTTTTCAATCTCTCTATGAGCAAGTGTTACACATTGTCAATTCCTCACAAACTACCCTTCCAGTGACTCGTTCATATAAAATTCCCCTTGATGTGGAAGGTCGCTTACTTCTGAAAAATAAAAAAACAAGCTTTTCGTCAATATCGTCGCTTTCCTTCTATCAATAAATTTATTAATTACAAAAAACATGCATCACTTTTTAGACACCATCTCAGGATCCTTCGCTTTAAAATTTTTATGACTGAGATTTCTTCACACTCTACCCCTTCAAACATTTATGGCATTCTTCGCAAACATTGCTATGTGGCCTCCAAGACTTGGGTTCAGTCTAATCATATTTTTAATGCAGGCCACAATCATATTACTGATCCAATGGATCAAGTTAACTTATTGAGATCCACCCACTTTCCTTTTAGGCCAAACAATTTATCATTCCACTTTATGGGCCGATCTCGTGACTTCAACAATATTTTAGAAAGCCTATTTGCAGAAAGTGAACTTCTCAAAGCAATCTGTACTGGTAGATCTAATACTCCAGGTCCTGATGGGATACCACTTAAAACCTTCATACTTCTTCCTAAGGGCTTGGAGTTTCTAAAATCTTTCAATAACTTATGGCTTTTCTCAACTGTCCCACAAGCTTTCAAAGAAGATCGTATAATTTTTATCCACTAATCAGAAAAACCTCCATCAGATCCAAAGTCCTTTAGACCTATTACACTGATAAACAATATAAGCAAGATTTTTGAAAGACTTATTCTACACACAGGCTTAGCTGGATTACACTTAAATATAAAGTGTTTCAGTCTTGCTTTTATGGCTTCAGACCTAAAACAGGATCTGAGACCTGCTTAAGAGACATTGCTTCAGAGATTTACAATTCTTTTTAAAGTAATGAAATTTGCTACATTATTGCCATAGATATTCACAGTGCTTATGATTCTGTTCCCTGTTGTTTGCTTTTGCACAAATTGGCTAAGGTGGGTTTTTCAACTGCTTTCCTCACTTGACTTTCAAATTATCTTTGAGGAACCACTGTATTCATTGGAGAGGTAGGTCTTCACAATCATTCTCTCGGTCTTGTCAGGGGATCTTTATACCCCATTCACTTTGCACTTTATATATTGGACATCACTGAATTTATTCCTACTCACACAAAAACTTTCCTGTTTGCAGATGATATTTTTATTATGAGTAGTTCATCTGATGGTATTGTTGCAGAAAATAATTTAAACGAATCCATGTCAAAAATTTTAATGTGGGCTTCCAACAGTGCCCTGGAGATATCCTTGGATAAATCCAACTTCTCGATTTTCACTCGTAAACATCAGATTGATTTTCCTTCTTTCTCTATCAACAACACAAATATTCCTTTTGCACCTTATATGAAAATCCTGGGCGTCTATTTCAATTGCACATTGCGCTGGAAAAAAACAGTCTTCAAGCTAAAGGCACCTACAGTATGAATATTTGCAGATCCATAAATCACTCAGCTAGAAATATTCCTTGCGTGTATGTAAAACCTATCTTCTTGAACATAATCACTAGTATCATTGGGTATGATGCTATTGTCTAGCTGAATGCTTCAGACTCTGTTCTACAAAAGCTTAACTCCATTTACAACTCTATCATGAGATCCACCCTTCTTTTACCTCGCTCTACAAAAATTTTGAAAATGATAATTATACTTGACTGTCCCATTCTTGTGGATCACCTTCTCTTAAGAATCAGTAGCTTCTGCATCGATTCAACTGCATCTCCCACCCAAGGTACCTCCAACCGTATAGACAAGACACTGGCTTCCGAAAACTGTGCCTTCCTCTCTCCAAAAGATTGGACAGTTTCTTCGCATTCACTCAATTCACTCTTCAGTCACTTTTGCAACCTATATATCCTGATAAACCATGGCTCCCAGAAAATGTTACCATCACTACTGATTCATTGTTATTTCAGAACTTCCCTAAAATTCCTGGCCTTCAACGCCTCTTTCAGGTTTATGTGGACTCTCTGGACCCACACGCTATATTAGTGGCCACTGACGCCTCAAAAGTCCAGCAAGTTGCTTGTGGTGCTTACAGCCCCTCACTAAACATTATGAATACCTGGTATATTAACCCCAATTCTTCAGTATGTACTGGTGAAGCTATTGCTATTATAATGGCTTTGAAATCTTTAGCTATTCATAACCGTCCTCTCATAATTTTTTCAGATTGTAAATCTGTTATCATGGCACTGAAGTTTTTCTCCTTTAAATCTCACTCAGTCATTCATCTTCTGTTTTCATGTCTTGTGTGGGCTAGGGGTTCCTAGCCACTCTGATATCATTATTAATGAAATGACGGAAGGCACGGTTCCGTTTGGCATATATACGCTCTAGCGAAGGAAAATCTCTATCTCCTCTGTAGCTTAGTGGTCAGAGCACTCGTCCGGCAATCGAGGGACCCGGGTTCGACTCCCGGTAGAGGCAGAAATTAGTTTTTTCCTTCCTTAAAAAATTAACATCTCAAATAATAAATATCTTCACAACATCCAGTCTTCTGTATATCTTGTATTGATGAAATCATTGACAATAGAATCAGAAATAGGGCCTCCTCATCCAACATCATTACAGATACACACATGTACCCTGAGCCATTCTCGTAGCCATTCTTTGTCTCGAATTCAAATCATCTATACAATATTCTCTTCAGTGTTCACTCCCTAATTTTTTCATCTTTTACAAGTGCTGCAATAAATATTCTCATCTTTTCACATCTAGAAGGTTTGAAAATCTTTTCTACAGACTTATTGTTGACAGAGCCCTTCTTAATTCCTATCTTCATTTCATAAAAGAGCAAGATAGCCCAGATTGTGCTGTATGTAAGGTTCCTGAATCTTCTGTCCACATTTCCTCTTCACACGCTCTTGTTTTACACACATCTGTGACTGCACTTTCAATAATAAACATTCAAAGATTAAGAATTGGTCTGATTTTTTCTCACACAACTCTATTTAAAGCATAAAAACTTTGAAAGAATATATAACGAAATGTAAATGTTTCTAATTTCTGAATTTTGCTCGCATTTTCTCTAAATTTTTTCTGCCTGAATTTTTCTTCAATTTTTTCACACACTCATCAAGGGAATTCTTTTCTTTTCAGGGACCAACAATCGTCCCCTTTTTCATCTCCATTTGTGATAATTTTTTTTCAGAGGGATATCTCCTCTGAAGCATATAGGCCGCTACCTTTTTTTCTTACCATGATACATTCCAGGGTATGGCCATGGATGCACAAGGCCCTGAATAATATTCAAGTCAAGTCATAATGGCCTTGTTCTGTTGACCACTTGTTTTCATTTAAGTGAGTGACCTGCACACTAACAGGTTTTTTCACTTTCGTTTCATTTTTCCACTGATGAAGGGGCTATGGTAGCCCCGAAACAGCTGTCTGGCATTCATTTCCATATGTTTTTAGCTAACATCGTTGGATTTTTGCGTTCTACACTGATAAAAAGGTAATTCCATTAATATTCAAGTCAAGTCATAATGGCCTTGTTCTGTTGACCACTTGTTTTCATTTAAGTGAGTGACCTGCACACTAACAGGTTTTTTCACTTTCGTTTCATTTTTCCACTGATGAAGGGGCTATGGTAGCCCCTTTTCATTTGCATTTCTTATGTGACTAGTGGTTAGACTAGCAATGTGCTGGGAGGGATGATTTATTGTGTAGGTTCTCTGTATTTAAACTTGCCAGTGGTGTGAAGTTGGAACCAGCAATGTTTCATGCATTTTTTTTTTTTCATTTTACTTATTTGTCCTGAAAAGGTTGAATAATAATTTTTTCCGTGAGGGCTGAAAGTATCTGAAGGAGCATAGGTAGAAAACATTTATCTTTTAAATGCACAATAAAGTAATCTAAATAGAATAACCAATGATTGAGGTAATTTCATTTCTGTTCAGTCCCTAAAAATAGAAATTCTCAAGCTAATATAAACATGCTAATACAGAAATAAGTTGCTAAAACATTATTTTTCATCTTTAATAGCTCAATGAATATTACATCTAAAAACATGAAACTTTTTGCAAATGACTTTTCAAAGATGGTTCTACATTTCACTAATATTTTTTTTGAATGATTTAGGACACAGGGACTTCATAAAAAGTTATTTTACTTACCTTTTTATGTATACCACTCCTCAAAAAATTAAATTTTGAAAAACTGCCTACCATTTGAAAACTTATTGTAATTTACTTCTTCCTCGAATACTCCCCTCATTCTTTGTGCAGAGATGTAGGCAGGGCCGTCTTAAGAGCATCATAGGCCCCCGGGTCAAGTGGCTTTTCTGAGGCCCTACCTTGTAAATTCTAGAAAATTTCAATTGGATCTCATTTATGTGAGGCCCCTTTTCTTCCGATGCCCCCCGGCTGTGCCCGGGTAGGTCCACACTTTAAGGTACTGGATGCAGGGCTGGATTAACCCATATGAAGGCCCTAAGTACTCATGATTTTGGTGCCGCCCGGTCCCCTTTATTTTTAACCTTATATAACCCATGGCCCTTCATGACAATTAGATCTGTTCACAATTTTTGAGTGCAAATAAGCAAGGCCCAATTTCCACATGGGCATTTGCCCAGGGCCCTATGTTTTAGTAGGCCCGAAACTTATAATAGTATATATTTTACTCAAATTTTTATAAATAATTTTATTTGATAAAATCCAATGATTGAGGACAACTTTCCCTAAATTACATCATACTATTTCCAAAGTGCCCATTATTAGCAAATGCTATAAAATATATTAAATATCAATTTTAATATTATACCAATCAACAATAGACGTTACACAGCATGCACCTATTGTAATATTAACTCCACGAAAAAAATATGCTTTGATGTGTCTTTTGTTTGATTCCTCAATTTCACATCTTTTTGACCATAAAATGATTTATGAAACGATGACAAGAAATTTTGCACGTTTGATCAACATGAAATGCTGCTCTTATCGAAAAGAATAAAATCATCAGTTTGCCGAAGTCTTTTACAAGAAAAACTGCCATCTCTAACTTTATTGTGTAATGAAGCTGAGATAACTCAAAAATTAGATTTTGATGGCATTATCAATGATTTTGCTCACACGAGAGTGTGAAAAAGCATTTATTATATGATATTTTAAGAAGAATTTTAAATTACATTTCTCACTTAAAATAGTGCATATCCGTTTGTTTATGTGTTTACAAACAATATGCACTGTATTTGCTGACGTACCAAACCTATTCGACCACTGTCGAGACTGGCCCACATTACCTCTTTTGCACAGGCCCCCCCATCTCAGTCTAAGTCGTGCCCTGTGAGTAGGCTAAGCAAACTGGCAAGCAGGTATTTTTAGGTGAGGTGGGGAAGGGGTGTGTTCAGAAGAATTAGAAATTTTTGTTCGAAGCCTGCGATGCCACGACTCGGGAGCCTCAAGTGCCGGAAAGGCCTCATAACAATTTGATATGGCTAAAATTTTTGGGAACGTGAGTATGATAAGCAGGTATTTTTAGGTGGGGGGCTGAGAAAAATTTGTTTTGCCTATGTTGCTGTTGAGACGGCTCTGGTCTTACTTTATGGAAATAGAGCAATATCTCAATCCAAAAACTGAGCATTAACGCGATTTCTTGTTAACAATTAAGAAAGGATTAATTTTCTCTGCTTTTGCGTCACCCTTAGGGTCGTAAGTAGGAACGGAAATTTACTCTGCTGCTAGGGAGAGGGGCCCATATCCATTTTGGCACCCCCCCCCCCCGTAATTTATAATGGGAAAAGTGTGTAAACTCAACACCCTTCCTGGTCCATCACCCGGAGAACAGAACCCCCAACCACCCTCCTTCAGTTGCAATCCTGGTCAACCTTTCAAAATCAAGTACTCTTAAAATTTTAAGATTTTCTACTTGATAATTGATGCTCGGAAAAAAATTGTACATTTAAAAACAATGTGCTATTTGATCTTTTTTGTGGTACCTTTTTTCTCCGGATGCCCTAAGCACGTGCTTATTTTGCTTCATGATTAATCCAGCCCTGCAGAGATGCCACTGTACTCTAATTTATTGGCAAAATCTGAGTCGTTTTGGAGTGAAAGTGCATCTCTCTCAAAAAAATTAAAGTATGTCCTGTTTCCTCCATCATTCACTGGTATCCCTGTGAACAAATAATTTCTAAAAACATGTTCAATCCAAAGGTTCATTTAAAAAAAAAGGTTAATTTACCAGCTTAGAGCTAGGTTCTTTTACTTTTATTGTCTGCTAGTAGAGAAAGCTTATAAAGCAACCCATTAATGCTGAGAATTTAACAAATGTGATAAATCTAAAACCAATATAATTATGTTAGGCATATTTATATATTTTCTAATAAATTGGTGTATGAATTCTGCTTTGATTGGTTTTCAATTTTGATAAACCTTAGATTTTTCAATAATGTCTTTTAATTAAATTTAAAGAAAATGATTCAGAGATGCTTATCTCCCTATTCCCCTATTCATATAAATCCTTGTGAAGCAATTTCCTGGTGTAATGATTTTCTTTTCCTTCCTTGATGGTGCACTGTGGTCTACCGCCATTTAACTGTCACACATTTTCACACCTGAATATGGGAGCTATGTTAAATTTGTGTTGGTGAAATTTAAGAGTGTAGTTGTGTGTCTCTCCAGTGTTTAGCATGTTTTGTGTCCAGTAGGTGGTGCCATCTATCCTCTAAATTGCTAATGTGTGGATTTGAAATATAATGTATACATATTTGTGTTGTAGGTCTTTGTTATCGTCTTGGCAACAGAACTTTTTTTTCAAAGGGATAGCCAACTCAAAATTAGAAAACCTTAGATAATTTTATTTAGTAAGTTACCTGCACAATGGGTTTAAACCAGGGTTGTAAAAAACCCAGGTTTTTTATTAAAAAACCCAGTGTTTTTGAGGAAAAAACTCTGGTTTTTTGGGCAAAATGGGGAAAATTTAATTTCCTTTTTCCACAACCTCAAATATCTAATTTAAACATGTATGTAGATCCTTTATGTGTACATCTTACATTATGTCTAAATATAAATTTTTGGTGCATATTAAACTATGTATTTGATTAATAAAATTGATCATACAATAAGGGAGTAATTGTTCACTTACAGCCCAGGCGGGTTTTTTTTGGGCAAAATGGGAGGAAAATTGAATTTGTACTTGAATTATCATTAAATACAAATGTCAATAACATTATTGTATATTAATATCATTTTATACAAGTGATTATACATGTCATGTATAGAAACAGGCCTACAGAGTACCTTCACATGTCATGTATAGAAACAGGCCTACAGAGTACCTTCACATGTCATGTATAGAAACAGGCCTACAGAGTACCTTCATCTTGCTGATGATTTAAACAGGCCAATTTTCGGGGTCAGACTTATATTATGAGCATCTTGAAAAATCAAGCTATTGCTTATATTTTCTGGTTTTCTGGTAGGCTTATTTGTAGTGGAAAACTATACTTTTTGTTCAGTTTCTTTTGAAGGTGTTCGTTACCATTGTTCAATTCGAGAATGCCACAAAGTTATTTTTTTTTCCTTATGAGATTATTTGAATGTTATTTTCGTCTCTTGATATTTCAGTTATGAAAGTCTGATGTACCTGTATAAAATTTGTGACAATCAGCCGTTTATGTATCATAGACAACACAACATATTGAATCAGCATTCTGCTCCAATCTGTAGAGTCACAAACATCAAGTCGCGCCATCCCCGCACTTGGCAACTGTTGGCCACAGTCTTTGGTGAGCCGCCGCACACCCCCCAGTAGGGAACTTACGGTTTGAAATGGTCCCGGAAATGGACAGTTCATCCGGAATGTGTTTTTCTTGTCTGAGGAACGGGAGGCATAGGCAAAGTAACTCTTATTGATGACGGACTAGAATCATTCATATCTTAAGACAGGAAGGCTGGTTTCAGTCTGTCCAGAAAAACTGTTTATTTTTTTACAAGGACATCGATGTCGAATGTCTTTTCACATCGTTGGATCACTTGAAATGGTCTGTCATATGGGGCTTGGAGTGACTTCTACACTCCATCGTGGTGCATGAATACATGTGAGCAGTCCTTTAGATGAGGGTGGACGAAAATACTTTGTGGTCCATGACAAGATGTTGTAATTTTGAAAAATGTTCTTTGATAGTCTCAACAAGTTCTTTTGATGATGTTTACCTCGGAGTGGGATCAAATATTTCTCCGGGAAGTGTGAGACTAGTACTGTATACCATTTCCACAGTGATAGCTTTCAGATCTTCTTTGAAGACTCGGAAACTGAGTAATATGGTGGGCAAGGCAGTACACCAGTGTGTTATATGCCTTGACGGCAGCTTTGAGTGGTCTGTGTAGCTCCTCTATGAGGCCATTTGTTTGCAGGTGATATGGTGAGGAATGTATTCATTGAAATTCCTAGTACTCTTGCCAGTGCTAGGAAGAGGGAGCTCTCGAATTGACAGCCTTGATCTGTTGTAATCTTGGATGGCACCCCAAAGCAAGATATCCATGTTGAGTAGAATGTGTGAGCTACAGTTTCGGCACTCTGGAATGTCTGGAATCGGGACCACCTCTGGCCAACGTGTGAACCTGTCGATCATAGACAATAGGCATTGCCACCAGGAGGAGGAAGAGGACCAATGATATCAAGATGGATGTGATCAAATCGCTCAGTGTGGTCAGGAAATAAACCTAATGGGGTTTTCGTATGTTGTTATTTTGGATTTTTGACAAGGTACACATTGTCTGAACCAATTATTACAATCTTTATTTAATGAAGACAAAATGAAGTAAGTCTGAATCAATTTAGTTGTAGCTTTAATTCCTGGATGGAAACTATTATGAATATAATATTGTCTCGGAAATTTGCTTGCAAAATTGTTCTGGTATATATATATGCAGGGCTCCCACTCGACCTACTTTTCCTACTTTTTGGTAAATTTTCCTACTTTTCCTACCAAATCCTATCGACAAAATTTGTGTAATTGATTTTAATTGAGCAGAAAATCATTGATATATTGCCAAATATTACAAATGTTGAAGAATGCAATTATATTAATGATTCTGCCGAAGCAGAAATTTTATCATTTTTAAGGTTATTTGTGGGGGGTGTGTATGTGGACCAGTTGGTTGATTTTTTTCATTTGCTTAGTTTGAGGGTTCAACAAGTATAGTAGTCATTAAAAACTTCTGTCTGGATGGGAAAAATAATTTTGTATTTATTACTTCGTGGTCTTGGACAGTAACTAACATTCAAAATTACGGTGCAAATAGGTGAAACAACAGTTTGCATTTCAAAGCAGTTGGATACATAGGCCTATTCTAGGTTTGGTGATTCTGGTGCTACCCAATAGCATTCAGTTGTCTTCTTTTTTTTTAAGGCATGAAGAGGCATAAACAATATTTACAATTTTAGCTCTTTAGCTAGAAATGGAAGTGCTTCATTTGTCAAAAATGATTACACTGGCATTGAACAGTAAAATGTGAACAAATCCCTTTAAAAAATGATGGACAACGCAGTAAAACAGGTTCACCTTGCCTTATTTACATCGGATCTTGCAATCTACACATTTTGCACTGTGCTTTTGAAAGTGGTCTCAAAGGAGCGTCATTCTTAAAAAACGTACGTCTCAAAAATTTGCTGTGCCTTGTCGAAGAGAGTTGACAAGCTCTGCACTTTGGAAGACTCCAAAAAAAAGAATGTAATATATATGAGGAGAGACAGCAAAGAATTATCTGTGGTTGCTAGTACACTGTTTTGGCCAAAAGTTGGTTTTGTAACCAAGTCATTTATCATTTTGCTTTGGCTTGAGTCAATCTTATAGGAAACTGAAATAGTGCTATGAAAAAAAAAAGTTAATTCAAAACTTAAATTTTTTTAGGGATTTTTTTCCATTATGCTATGATTATGTTGTCTAAGGGGGTTACCCTCCCCCATCCTACATTTTATTCCTGGGTTTTCCTACTTTTTCTCATTTTTTGAGTGGGAGCCCTGTATATGGTCTAGCTGCGCCAGTGGAGAGATCACAAAATAGAGAAGTATTTGAGTCTGGCAAAGTCACTTTTTTTGAGCTGTAATCCTCATGGATTTTGTAAAAGATCAGTTAAAGTTTGGGCGCGTTCTTGTTCTTTTGAAATTTTGTTATAGTCAATAGGATTGGGTATTGAAATTGATGCAATGCGGGAAAGTGCATCCGCGGGTATGTTTTTGCTACCCCTGATATAGTGTATGTCAGTAGTGAAATGGGCAATAAAATCTAATTGCTTGCATTGATGAGGAGAAGCCTTGTCTAATTTTTGTCTGAAGGCGTATGTCAATTATATATGGTCCATGAGTAAAGAAAAGTCCCTAGCTTCTAACATATGCCAAAAACAATGGCAAAATTGGATGCATCTACTTGAAGTATGAGTTTGGTGTCTGGTTTCGGATGTGCTAAAAGGGTTGCATTGGACAATAGTGTTTTGGAATTTTGAAATTTCTTATTTGCTACATCAGTCCAAGCAATTTCTCTGTTGTCGTTTTTTTCGACCCTTTCAAATAATTATTCAGTTTAGTTTGTGTATGTGCTGCGTGCAGCACCGCCGATGCCATTAGGATCAGGGTAGAACCTTTTTAATCGCTCTATTTTGTTTGGACAGGATAACAAATATTTTGCCACCACTGCAACAATCAGCTTTTTATGTATCATAGACAACACAACATATTGAATCAGCATTCTGCTTCGGTCTGTAGAGTCACAAACATCGACTCTCACCATCTCCGCACTTGGCAACTGTTGACCACAGTTTTTGGTGAGCTGCCGCAAGGTTATGAAAAAGTAATGCAAATATGTACATATATTTTTTGAATGAAATTCAGTTTACATACATTGATTTACTTCTTTCTTCACAGAGGCTTCAATTTATTTATATAAGGATTTGTGCGTGTGTGAAAAATTGTTTATTATAAATAAGGAATAATTTCTGTGGATATGCTTATCACATATTACATATCAGGTATATTTGTTAAATTAAGGTCCATGGTTACATTTTCTGCTTGCGGTTTCTTGTAACATATTTTAATATGTGAATCTCGTAGCTAAATGCTTGCATAAAAAAAAAGGGTATGCAGCAATTTTTGGAATACATAAAATAACCTCAAAATAAAATTTTAACCTGAAAGCAACACATTTTCTTCGAAAACATGCAATTTCCCCCAAAAAACCTTTGTTTTTTAGGGTAAAAAACCCAGCCTGGGGGGAAAATGGGTATCTACCCAGGGAGAAAATTTGACAACCCTGCTTTAAACCCAGATTTTCGCCAAAGGTAAAATCCAAAGGGAGCATGGGCCCTGTACCTACTTCCCCAGATCAAAATTTTTAAATTTTTTTGTAGAAAATTAAAAGTATATAGAAAAATACACATAATACATTCTTATGGTACCTGTTAATTTAAAATTCTTTCTGAGTGTTAGTGACCCAAAATTTCTGTGAAGAAATCCTTATGCCCTCCAAAGGCCCATTGTGTGTACACACCCCTGATTTTGCGATGCGAAATGATGACAATCTCGTAGTAGCTAAATGACAAAATTGTGGATATTGTAGGTAGAGATTACAGATTTGGTTTTTTTTTCCATGAACGATCTCAAAATTTTTTTACAAATTAAATGAGTATTCCAATCCTTTACGATTTTTCAAAAAATGAGCATTTGCAATCTTGTAGGAATGAAGTAAATTTACGTTATATAGATGCTGTCTTTGAATGCAGTAGATAGCCGTACCATATTTTCCATTATATAATCCACAGGCAAAAAAAAACCTCTCAGAAATCTGAAAATTTGGTATACAGTCTCTCCTTTAGGGATGCAACTAGATATCCCGTCACCTTATTCTTCAACAACCTGCAGCTTATATCAATACAATACAGTACATTAAAATGCTTTATTTGTACTTCAAAATGGCAAAATTACTTTTCAAGGTTGCATGATCATGATTGACAGTAGGAAGGAGAAGAAATTGGGGGGAGTTCCCCTCTGTACTGTTTCTTCCAGGATGGGATGCGTGAACCAAATTTTTATGCGTCCTTTTCCAAAATTCTGGGTATTTGATTCGCTATAGCGCACCAGTGGCATCTGTGTACTGTATACAGAGTGTTCTGTTAATGGACCGACAAACTCAGAGGGTTGTTAGTAGACATCAAGAGAAACAAAAATGGCAATGGAACATGGTGTCGCAAACTCTCTCGTTGAGAGAGTGAAAATCGCAAAAAACACATGCACGTTTCGATGTCATGCTGGAACAAGAAAAAGTACAATAATAACTACAAAAAGATTTATTTAATTGATTATTAGAAGAGTTGTTGGAAGTGGCAGCTGCTAACATCATTGCACAGTCTACAATGATGTAAAAAGGATTCCTGAACTCGCGCGGGTGCTTGAAGATACCAGGTATACTTTGATGTCAGCAGCAGCGACGACAATCTGCTCTATGAGATCCTTCGGTGTGTCCACAGGCATTGCATAAACGAGTGATTTAGGGTGACCCCTTAGGAAAAAGTCACACGGATTGAGATCCGCGAATATGGAGGCCAAGCAACGGATCCTGCATGTCCAATTCCCCTCCTTGGTAAAATCAAAGTATGAAAAAATCATGATTTTAAAAAAAATCAAATTGGATTTTTTTTATTTAAATCAGATTTTTTTATTTTAATTAACTGACTGCTTATTAATTAAAACACATCCTGTTAACCATTAAGAATGCATATTTTCATATCACCTGTTTTTTTCTCCTAATTGCTCAAGTTTAGTTAAGCATTAATGAATAAACTACAAACAAACTACAAGAAAACAATATGAATGCCAAAAATCTGTATTTATGTAACATGAAAAGGTCATTGAGCCCAAGTTAACTTGATGGATTAAAAACTTTCCATTACAGAAAAGTGCTTTTATGCACATCAGCTCTTCCCCCCCCCCCATTAAAGTGAATGTGCGGTGGCATCTCAGTATCACACATATGGTGCTGGTAGCTCAATTTAGTGGATGTACAACCAAAGGACCAATTCAGCATCAACTAAATAAAGCAAATTCTATTGACAAGATTGTTTCTTACACAATTTGTGGATGTGATTCCGACTTGCATGATGTTGCTTAATGGTTTACATAGCTATTCTTTACAGATTCAATGAATTTTGGTAAAAATTTAGCAAACTCAAAATTTTAATACGAAAAGTAAAGTCAGAAGCCCAATGATATTTACGTTGGTACAACATCTATTATTATTTTGAATCAGCAATTAGGGCTAGAATTCAAGGCTTTATACAAAAAATTATTTTTCTGTTTTTTAATCAGGGGAACCCTAGTACCATATTGTTTAGCTAAGCTTGTTGCCACAGTTTAGCTAAGTGCTAAGTTCAACTCCCTGTATTTTTCTTCAATTTTTTCCATGCTCAAAATCTAAAAATAGAGAAGCTTTCTTTCTGCACTGTATCTAGGGATTAAGTTCTAGTGTATTTGTCCCACAGATCTTCTATACTTCTTTTAATCACGAACTTTACCACATATCAGCAGCATGCGTACCATACCAGATTATTTTTGCTTCAATATCATTAAAGTTACGTAAAGAAAAAACAAAATTTAAATTTTTTGATTCAAATCAATGATTTTTTAAAAATTAAGTGATTTAAACCATTATTCTAATCGACATACCCTGCTTATAACCTTTGACCTCTTTTACTTCAATGTCATTGAAGTTACTTCAATGTCACTGAAGTTACATTAAGCAAAAGCAAAATTAAAGTTTTGTGATTTAAAACGATAATTTAAAAAAAATCAAGTGATTTAAATTGGCGCACTCTGGAAAAAATATCTATATGTGCTCTCGCAGTGATAGTTCATTTGGGTGTAAATAAAGTCTGACTGTTTAGTGTTCTGATCATTTCTGCTTCTTTTTGGATCAAACTCAACTGCAGGAAAATAATAACCTGGCATTACTTTTGTTATTGCTAACATTGTTGAGACATTTTTCTAAAAGAAAAGCTGTTCAATAGGATTTACAAAATCACATGCAATTTAAACATTTTTCTCAGTTTTCACATGCAAAAAGATAATTATGGCAGGGATTGCAACAGTAAAGATACTAGCCTACAAATTTGCTGATTCAGCTCTCTGGTTTACTATGTGTCAGTAAATTACTATTTCCTACTTATGTACAAACTGGGATTCTGAAACTCATTATGGACAGTTAAACTAAATTAAACTGATTGGTGTCCATCTACCCCCAGAAGTTGCTTCCGTTATTTGAGAGATGATCACAAATCTGACCATCGCATATCTCCTCGGACACACAAAATCAGAAACCCTACACTGCGACAGATTTTTTTTTAGGACAGCTTTAAGTCAAATATGCCAAGTACCCATATCCATACTTATCTTTCTCTAAAAGAGCTGCGATAACAAATAGTACAAATCCGCAAATAAGGGCAGGACTACAATTTGGGGAGAGCAGGTGAGTCTGGTGACCACAGGCAATAAACTAAACAGGGTACCAGAGTAACTGTGCAACCACACAGTTACTCTGTTACCACTTCATTATTACATGGGGGCACCAAATGTGCATGGGATACATATCACACCAGATTCTTGGCTAATTCTGTGGTGTTTGGTCAGAAGATGATAACTCCAAGAGAGTTTATTTTCAATCTTTGTTCCAAGTCACAATATATTAACAAACAAACTTATTTATATTACTAAATAACACAATATTAACAGCTAACAAATAAATATATTATAAAATTAATGAAAAATTTATAAATATATTATAAAATTAATTAATTAAATTAATTATTTTATTATTGAATATGAAAGTAAGACAAGTCATCAACACACACACATTTCAAATTTAAATTATGTTTATCCCTCTGAAAAAGGGTTATTATGCCAAAATTTTTTAAATTTCTCACTTTCCTCCTAAATAACAAGTGTTTTGCTTTATCATGTTGATTCTTCTTCGCTGTCACTAACGTAAGCAGAGGCATCCTTAGACGAATGAAGTTTTTGGTAGAATGTATGTTATAGAGAATCAACAAATTCCAACAAAGAAATAATGTCTTTGTACTTCTTCTTTTGAATTTACTGGTTCCTCATAAGCAATAGGCAAGCATAAATTTTTAGCAGACGGTCCTCCTCTTCTCTTAATACTGCAAGTTATGAAAAGTTCCCCATCCTTTAGTGAGCATTTAAATTGGAACTCACCAAAATTCTTGGTGACATGCAACCAGAAAATATTGTGGCAAATAATGTCCACTGTTCTTCTCATAAAAAGTTCTTTCATAATACTCAAAAATGAAAAAAAAAATCATTGTGTTTCATTTGGATCACTACAAAATGCTTTGCTGACATTCTGAAAAGCATCATCCAATCTTGAGGAACACATACTGTACCATCACAGCGTTTCCTAGCCCTTTCGATGTAAGCATGATCCGAATCACATTCTAGGTGCGTATGACCTAGAATTAAGTATTTGTGATGTATTTCTTTTAACTTCTCTTTCCTCTGCAGAACCACATTATACATCACAGGAACAAACATATTTATGTTCTGACCTGAGCACGTGTCAGAATATATGGTAACACATTCAACTAAATCTGAGAGATCCATCAGAAATTTCATCAAACATGAAGCCATCTCATTTGCCCCATGTTGCGCAACACCCTCATGCCACATGTAACAGTAGGGTTTTCCTGCAGTACAGTTCCGGACTGTGAAATTGTATTACACAGCTTCCTCTTATAAAATGAAATACTTAATGTTGGGTCTGGAGTTGGCAGACATTGTTGCAAATCACATATGGCTATCACTACTTTTCCTTCAGATTTCATTGCACTTTCTTTGTGAAGACGTTTACATTCATAATGGAAGTTTGCCTTTTATTGATGATCAATAAGTTCCTTTTCATATTTTGGTTTATTTTCTTCAGGTGATGCTTTGATTTGTATGTGAAGGCTATCACACTTTCTGCATGTGTCAATATGAGGTTTCTTAAATTTTAGGTTACATTCCAAAAATACCTTTCTATAAACTGATTTACTAACTAGAGGTGATTTGCCTTTAGTTTCCAATTTGTTCTTGTACAAATCATACATTTTCTCCAAATTGAGGTCATTGCCAAGGTAGAGTTTAGATGAGTGTCATCAAGAATAGTGGCTCGCATAAGCCGAGAAACTCAAGATATGCTGACGCATATCTGTTTATGATAATCTGTTTATCACCGTAAATGATATCTGTTTCAGAACGTTTAATAGCAGGGGGATGGTTCCCACGCTGTTCATTAAGTATGATTCCACTGAAAGATGCCTTCTTCTGTTTCACTAATTCATTCAGAAAACCTCGTGTTTCTCCAAATATGGCAAGAAAACATTTCTTGCATACTTTAATTCTGGACCCATTTCCTTCTATATTATATTGAACTGTGATTTCCCTTTTGGATGTGTTTCTTGTCTTTGTTCTTGATTTCATTTTTATTTGTAGAAGGCCTCCAATATAGCTTCTTTGCTCATATCAAGAAAGGAGTTTCCTGTATTCTTTATAAATTCCTTCTCTTATGTTTAAATTAATTTTATCCTTACATTTGTTTTTGCACCCTTCTAATTCTCTCATAGGCGTTGCTGGATGGACCTTGCCCAGCAGATGTAGTAAATTCTTCTACTGTAACCAATCTTCTTCTGCACTCTTGTCTCAACTGTCTCTGCATTGGTCCAAACCCTTTCTTTCGTTTCTTAGAGGCAGCTAATTCAAGCATTCTGCCACCCTCTATTTCTGTCATGATCTCTTGAGTTGTGATCGAACAGACTCTATTCTCAGTATCATAAGCTTGTGACAATACATTACTGGCTTTTTACTTTGTCTTCTTGCACTTTTTAATTATTTCAAAATCGTCTTCAGAGGTATCACCAGCCCTTGGTTGAAATGTTATGACATTATCGTTACTTACTTCACCATCTGAATCCAAGAACAATGACGGAAGGATTTTTGCATTACTTGTGTTTGAAAACAAGTAAAACAGCTCTATGTTTTTCATTTTGCAGGAATTGTTTTTGTCTGGACTCCTAGAAAATAAAAAGAACATAAATAATAAATCATTCTCCTCTGTTTCTAATGTTTTAGGCCTATTAGAATAATAAAGTACTGGTCTGAAATTGTTATTACATAATAATAATTATTATTAATATTATTACTATTAGCAGTAGTTCATTTGGTTTTTAAAATTATTTCTTATTAACTGTGTGAGAACAGAATATTAACCTATTTATTCACTTAGAAATGTGTAATCTTTAATATGAAAAAAGAATGTGATTCTGTTTTATTTTTAATATTAGTAATGAAAGAAAACGGAAACTTACCGATTGTTGCTTTGAGCTGTCTTTCAATGCAGCTACTACCATTCTTTTACCACGAGAAATTAAACGCATTGTTAATGTTGAACCGACTACAATATTTACCATTAAAGAACCACTGTTATGATTGACGAACCTGCCGCTATTTAACACTAGAACCGTGGCACTTTTGGTATACCTAGAACCGCGGACTGGGTCAAATTGACCCACACTGTGAAAAAATGGTGTTTCATAGCAAAAACAGGGATTTATTTTCGATTTCTGGAGTTTTTCCCCTTACTCTTATTCAATGTTGTTCAATTGCATATTCATAATGGAAAATTATATTTGTTTATGAGTATAAAATGAACTTCAAACTTAGCTAAAAAATGGTGTAATTCAGTAAAAATAAGATTTAGTATACATTATTTACTCTATTCAGTCGAAAAACATTTTTCAGTTATCCCATAATATGACAAAGATGTAAAATAAGCACGTCAAATTAAGTATGAGAAAGTCTATAATATGATACTGTCAAATAAGCATTGATTTCTTACTGATAAGTGGAATTTATGATGAGCAGTTGAGCAATTTTTTTTTTCATTATTCTTGCACATTAATCGCATGTTGAAGTTGCACAGCCCATGCAAAAATTAACAGTTTTGTTTCCACATATTTTTATGTTACCTGACATCAGACTCGTTTATTTTTATTTATTATTCTTATTATTTTGATCTCTAACGAACAGTTACATGATCAAGAGCGCACGCACATTTCCTTTTACGCGAGGGAAACGCGTATGATGAACGCAGCTCTTCAATAAGATTTTAGAGGAACTGCTTTCAAAAAATAGTTCTGGCCTTCTCTGTACTGCTCTATACAAAATAAAGGAATTTTTTTTTATAGTGAGATCCAGGATGTTGTAGAAAACGTCTGTGATGCTATCTTCACCAAATATTTTCTGGGCATTTGATCGTTACACTTTTGAATTGTAGTGTGAAATAGTTTCTGTGTTTGGAAGCTTTTTGGGGCTACTACTGCCAATATTGACTGCCAGATGAAGCGTGCTGAATAATGAAAAACTTATATCGTTCTTTCCTTGATAAATTATCATTGTGATATCATTGTTCCATACAACTGTTGTTTCACTATCTTTTTTTGCGTCAGATAATATTGCTCTTCGATTTTGTCTCACCGTCTCTACTAAGCTCGTATTTTTTGGCTTTTAGAATTTGAGCCAGCTTCAGTGTAGTGAAAAAAAGTGTCGGTTCAGGCATTTCTGCCCTTGCTCTCAAATGGCTTGATCAGGAGCATCGCTATGTGCTCTGAAAGAGAGATTCGTTGGACGCTGATACTTCCAAAAATTTGGAAATACATTCAAAACGTATTTGGTGTAAGACAGGATTTTGTTATTTTTCTGTGACATTGTTTGCCTACAGAAATTTCAACTACATGTTTTTTTTAGAGTTAAGCTTTCTCTCCCAAAATCTTTGTTGAGTCCCGTTAGAATTCCAGATATTCAAGTTTACAAAGGAAAAAAAATATTTAGCTCTACTTGCCATTCCTCCATTGAAAAAAAATAATCTGCTCTGACAATTAAATGGCTTTGACCTTAAAAGACCTTTATTCTTCACTATCTTCATTAAGAAATACTTTTTAGAAAGGGTAACCACTTCCAAGAAAATTCTACACCCTTTTTTTCCTATAGAAAAGTACGGTGGGTCAAAATGACCCAAACCGCGGTTCTAGGTATAAGTGCTTAGAACTCTGAAACACGAAATATGAAGATTATAAAATTTTTGTGAATAAATATTCATATGATATCATGGTAAGTCACGAAACTTTTTCAACATCTGCGCATAAGTTTTCGAGATAAATGAAAACGAAGTTTGATTTGGGTCAAATTGACCCACTCCGCGGTTCTAGTGTTAATGAGAACGCAGGGTTTAAAAATAATAGAAAACAGTTTATTTAAACATGAGTACACACGCGCGGAAGCACACAAGAAAAAGACGGACTTCAGCCAATACCAAACAACTCACCAAAAGGCAGGAAAAATACAAATAATACAAATACAACGCCACAACAGGCAAATTGCCCAACGAGGTGGCTGACTTAAGAATATCATGGATCCCCGAGCCATTTTTTGGAGGCCCTACCTACTACTGCTACACCACACATGCACCCCGCCCACACCCCGCGGAACCCCCAACGAACGCGACAACATAGATAATAATAATAATAATAAAAGGCAGTGCAATCTAGTGGCAATACAAGAGAAATAAAAGAATATAAATAAATAGAAAATGTAAATTTAAGTTACATACTCAAACTACCACCATATGTTTGCCACCAAAATTTAACACCACAAAAATCTGTTTGATACATTGATACAGTGCTACCATTACTGAAATGAAAATAATTCTGGTGACATTGAAATTAAACTTTATAAATTTAATGCAAGTGAGTGTATGTGTCAATGTTGCCATGAATTATTTTCATTTGAATTTTGGTATCGCTGCATCAATGTGTATCAAACAAAGGTTTTCAACTTATATTTTATATGGTTCAAACATGATAACTCCCTATTATTGTTCTTCACTCTAGAAAATGGTTTGGTCAGAACATGACATGTGCACTTGTCATGTTCTGACCAAATCTAATACAAAAAGTTGACAGATAGCAGGTTCAAATCACTGCTATAGAGATGGCTGTGATAGTGTTGGAGATATCATGAATATACCAAACAAAAGAGGAATTTTTTTTACATAGAGTGGTACTTTCAGCTCAAAAAGTCATTTTTTGGAGTTATGTTCTGACCAAACACCACAGAATTGTGGCCTTGAATGAAGGCTATGTATCAAATTTCATAATTATAGGGTGTTTTCTCTCCTGTGGGCTATATATTGGAAATTATGGTAAAAATACTTTCGCTGCTACCTACCTGCATTCAAAAGCCAGCATATCTATAACATAAATTTGTTTTGTTGGTTTGAATTGCATGTGCTAAGGTCCCAAAGTAGATTGTGGGTTTTATAGAATATTTTTTATTATTTGTTAAAGAAAATTATGAATTAACTTCTAAAATAAACAACAGTGCCCGAGTGGGGTGGTGGTAAGATGCTCGTCCACCACAGTGAAGGTTGTTGCTATTCATGGTGCCAGGTTCAAAACCTGGGGAGGATATAGGTAATAACCACCGATAGATGGCGCCTTTATTTCCAACTCATCTCATTAATGGCAGTAAATTGCAATATAGCTAGAGTTGGTGTTTGGTGAAATAATATAAACAACACTACACAATTAAAAGACACCAACAAAAATTCAAGAAAAACCAATATTTACTTTTGGATTTTATGATTCAAGTTATTTTATCTATCTTTAATTTTCATTAATTATGATATTTCATCAGTCAAGGAATAATTGATCAGAAAATCTGAATTTTCAATAGTTGTGGAATTATTCATTAATTTTGAATAGTCATCGATCCTGATTTTTCATTATTTCTTTTTGTTTCATATTTTTATATATTTTAATAGATATTTTTCAGCATTCCCGTACTTTCTATTTTAATTAATGTTATGTCTTTATTTTGATGTCCAAATGCTGCACATGGCTCAATTTGCAACTTCCCTAAGTACCATTTGGGTGAAATTTCTAGAAAACAAGCAATAATATGATCAAAAGCATTTTCAAAATCAGTGACTAACTTCAAAATAACCAATTATTTTTAAAAAATGACATGATCCAAATGAAGAAATTCCAGGTTTTGACAAAATAGATTCTGCATATATAAATTGCTTCAAGTGAGCAGCCTTAATTTCTTAATGTATTCCTATATTTGTTTTCATCTGGTGAATAGGTGTGCATGAAATTAATAAAATATGTATTTTATAGCATCAATTAATATTATATCATTAATATTTGATTAACCAGTTAAGAATAGATGTCCAGCTCTACTTATAACATCTCCCACCATCAAAGCAATCAACCCTGATGCTTATAAACATCGTGTATTGGTGACTTTAATGACCCCCCCCCCCCCTCCTGACCCTGAATCCATGGTGTATATTATGACCAGATGTTTACCAACATGGGAAAGTCACGAAGTCCCAGAAGTCCCAAAAAAGTCACAAAATTTGAGTGAAGGTCACAGATTTTTGTTATTCTCCAGAGATCTTTTTTTCAGTTTTTTCCTTAAAATCTAGGCTGTGGAGAAGCTGTGGTATTCAATATTTCTTTTCTCTCTCAGGTTTTACTCATTCTTTTTTTTGCCCTGGAGGGGTAGATGGGTGAGTAGCAACAATAAAGAACAATGCCAATATGTAGCCACCCTACATTGGGGCAAACATTATATGGGTGGAGCAAAAAAGCTATTTAGACTGGATGAACAAAAAAGAACTTTTCTTTCTTTGCTTGTCCGAGCCTTTGAACATCTGTAACATTCCTCCTGAAGCAGTGTTCTCAGGATCATGCTATAATTCCTAGAGGAGAAGCGGGGGGTAGACCACGGCAGTAGGGAGTCCTCTTGGGAACAATATTGGTTTTCCATAGAAAGGACATGATCTTCCCCCACATTGTGGAGCAGGGCTGTTGGATCTTTGGTAGATTTACAAGCCAGAGTTTTCACTGAGGGGCCTCTAGTAAATTTATAGCATGAAAAACAACAATGGTGATTGTCCCTGGCCTTAAGGCTGCAGCCCTGTCAGCCCCATCCTTGGGGGGACAGGTGAAAGGGCACCAATTTTTTTCCCTGCGAAAGAACTTTTTTTTAAATTATCATATATATTTTTTATTTTGATTGCATTAATCTTTACCGACTAGCTATAGCGAACGACAAAATCATGCAGTATACGCATGTGACCAAGGGCGTCGGAAATGTTTCGAAACTGTGGGTGCTCGTCTTTAGTTTTATATCGGAAATTTTAATTTCTGGATCAATTCTGGGGGTGCTCGGATCCATGTCACAAATTACTGTGGGTGCTTCAGCACCCACAGCACCCCCGGCTCTGACGCCACTGCATGCGACAGAACAAGAGAGCTCAAGAGAAGACGGACATTGGACTCGTTTGCCATTAATTGTGTTGCGACATAACTTTTAGGCTAAATTTAAAAAAGGAGTACCACAGTGCTTCCAAAAGTGTGCGTCGGGCTCCTAGGAGCATCGTGGGGAGCTCAGAATATGGATTTGTGTGCACAAAACCTATGCTTTGAAGTAGTTCTTTTATATGGTGAAAAAAATACCAAACTTCTTGGGAAGTCGCTGATGAACCATGAATTATGCAAGGGAGGCAGCTGACAAAAGAGAACCATTGGAATACGTTAACAAGCTTGTGATCTAGACCAGACATCTTTAAACTATTTCCAGTCGCAAGCACTGCCTGTACCCATCATCAAAGTAAAGCATATCGCTAATGCATAATCACCATTCGTCTCTGTAAGTTTGATAAATTTCTCAACATTTATCACTTTTACCAGCTAGTTTGAGGGAAAAAAGGCACCATGTATAGTCTGCAGCGGTATATAATCCCCATGAGAAAATTTCATTTAACAATATAAAATATAAAGGATTGTACATGCATAACCCTTTTGGACTCTGTATGCACAAACGTGCGGGTTGCTTCTTTTCACTTTACATATTCTATTTTTAACCTCAGGGATGTTTAGCCCAAACTTCAACAGGGTTTGCACATCTTTACAAACTCCTTAAAACTCCTAACTTTTCATTTCCCTCTGGAAGGGCCCTTATAACTCCTTTCTTTTTGCAGCCACGCCTGAAAAAGTCCTTTTTTTTTCTCTCTGAAGGGATGATCTTTCTTAGAATAGGCATTCCCCATGGTGTTGAATAGCATTGCCTAGAAAAATAAGAGGAAGCTTCCCCCGAATATAAAGAGGAAGAAAAGAGAAAAAAAAACGCTCTCTCCCTTGGTAATAGGAAATGTGAAAGCAGGGGATGGGATTGGAACATCCAATGGTTGTGCATCCCTGCCAACCATTACGATTTTGTCGTATTTAGTAAATTAATACGATTATACGCTTTTGCTTCTAAAAATACGATTTTTTACCGAATCGCTAGTTTTGACGTGTTTTCCTGCCTATGTCGCAAACTGGTCAGCGTTGGAAATCGATGGTCCGTAGAACGACATCACTCCACTGAACCAGTAGCCGAAAATTCCCCCATGCCCAGTGGTGAGAAAGTTTTTTTAAGTTTTTACTTATGCGGACAAACGATGTCTCGAACCTCCTATATTACGCAGTATACTGAGTGCAGACCTCGCAGCTTTCCTATTTTTCCTACTTTCGCCGCAATCGTCTTTTTTTTTACTCTGCAATTCTCTCCTATTCCTATTTTATCCCTCCTTCCCATTTGCTTACAGCCAATATCTCACTACGAAAATTCAGAGAAACCGCAAAATGTCACTGCTTTCCACATTTTTTTTGACGTGCTTTATTCGCATTACAACTCGCTACAGAAAAAGAAGAAAGGAAAAAAAATTTCAGTTTCACTGGAGTAAGGGACGACCACAAGCCTATCTTTTCGCCGCCGCGCCTCGAAGTGCTAAAAACTGAAGTCCAGTGGGGAAAGCGAATCTCTTTCGCAGATTGGTTGCCGTAAATAAAAACAAGCGTTCATCCCTGAAGCCAGGTCTTCCTAGGAGTAGGCTTTTTGCGCCTCGTGAACCTAACTGGATCATTTCGTGTCAGCAGAAATGAGTTACATAATGACGTTACGCATTTGAGTTTTCCAAGCGTGCCGCATCGGCTCAGGATGGCTATATAGTATATGACCCTGGCGTCATACACTCTATCGGCTGCATGCTCCGGTTTAAGGTATCCGACTACCTTTCTTGTCACTTTTCTTTAAAATGGTTCTGGAGTGAACTTTAAATACATTTTTTGATAGAAAGAGTCTCGAAATGGTGAAAACAGTGACAAAATTTGGTCTATCTATGAAAAAGTCGTTTTTATTTCAAATTTTAGGCAAAATTCATGTGATATTCGAAACACTATTGCAAAAAATTTTATTAATGAAATCCTTCGTGATTTTCACAGTGTATTTAGCTAGTAATGTTGCAGGTTATGAACCAAAATTTAAAGGATTGCGTGATATGTCCATAAGTTACACCAAAATATGTTTAAGTACGTGTGAATTTTTTGAAATTTCATCCTACATTTTGTCTATAAAACACTGTAATTCAAAATATATATGTGATAGACCTTAGATTTTGGTTCATAACCTCAACAATATATAGCAAAATATCACATTAAAATTTTGTAAGGATGCAATCCAACAATTTTTACAAATCATGTCACAAATTTAAGTGAAATGTCAAAAATAGCATTCTTCGTAAAACACGTTTAAAGTCTTTATTCGCGTATTACTTGTATGTAAAAACGCAACACTAAAGTGAACGTAACTTTGATTCTAAGCGTCATATAAACAAAACAAGGCCCGTTTTGGAATCACAACAGATAGGGCTTTTATAAAAAATAAAAAAATGAAAATCCATATTTTCTTCCAAAATGACATTTTCAGTGTAGTCGGATACCTTAAAGGGAAGAGACACAACACGGAAATGAAGGGAAGATCGCTGAAACACGCGGCACATGACGCTTAACTCCTGCAGAAGCAGTCTGCCAATCATGCCCGACGTAAAGCTGTCGTGAGCCATATTGTGCTCTGTAGGAAACAGTCGTACTGCTTTTCATATTGATGAATAGACGGCGTGTCGCGCTGGGTGATTCACGTTGCACGTGACATAGAAAACCTGCTAGTAAAACCCGGCTTTTAAAAGTGACAGCCCGAGCCATGTCTGGTTTTACAGGAGGGGGGAGGGGAGGACGAGCCGATCAGCCGCTATAGCTGAACCCACTTTTTTTAACCTTCAGAAAATAACTTTTGGGTATCTATATGTTAGGGGTCATTCAAGTATTACGTCAGCATGGATGGGGGATTTTCGATTTGCTGACTTGATGACGTGGAGGGGGTGGATGATTCTTACGTCATCAACCACCCTTTATAAAAAAATATGAAATATTCTTAATGGCATCTTACTCGGTGCGCGAAAAACGAGTAAAACTTTTCACCAGTTTGTGGGCACCTGAACTAGCATTCTCCCTATTGAGTCCCCTACAGAGCCACTCTAGTGATCTTCAAATACTTAGCGGATCCAAATGCTCTGGAGCTGTGCTGCGCATCATATAAGTGATCCGTGATTATGCCGCGGATAACTTGAGTGATGTAGAACCGCACTGGTGGCAGAACCAATGCTCTAAAACTTTGTCACATGTCACTCAAGGGATCACTTAATGTGCCACAGATCTCTTAAATGGATCTCTGGAATTGTGCCACGAGTCACTTAAGCGATCTGTAAATGTGTCACTTGGTTCATTGTTACAAAAATAGATTTAGGGACAGGCCACATCATAACGCCAGGGCCACATTTGGTCTGCACAGGCCGAATGTTTACCGCGGGTCAAGGGTTACCAAGGGCTTAGAGAGGTAGGGTCGCAATGAATTTCTTGAGCAATTTCGGGTTCTTAGCCTTCAAATAGCATTGAAATTAACAAAAATTGATTATAATAACATATAAAGATATTTTGTTTCGAAATTGTAAAAAATATTTTTACAATTCTTTTAAAAAATATTTTGTGGATTAAAAAAATAAATTTTTGATCATTTGGGGGGAAGCCCCCAATTCAGATTCAGATTCCACCAATAAGTGTTAGGAGGAAGGGGGCAGAGCGCTGACAGGGGGAGGGTGAGAGTTTTACTGACTTTTTCTGACAAGAGGGGTGAGTCAAAAATTGCTGAAAATTTGCTGACGTAATACTTGAACAGCCCCTTATTTTAAAGCATACATGTGCTCAACACATGGCCTAAATGTGGCCTGCCTCAAGTGGCTCGTGGCAAATTCTTCAATTGAGCAGCCTGTGGCACATTCCCAGATTGTTTGAGTGAGTGATTTCCGGGGGGGGGGGGGCTTTCTTTCTTTCTTTCAAACCAAGCACAACTCAGGTCTATTACCATCTATGGGAAATTTACTATCTAGGTATCTAGGGAGTTGTGCTGGAAGTGTGTGTGTGTGTGCGCTCCTAGAGTTGCTGCAAATATAAATAATTTTGTAAGAAAAATCTTTGTCGGCTGTGGTTTTTATTTTGAATAATTGGGGGGGGGGGGGAAATGAATATCACTTTTAGAATTTTTATAATTTATGTGATGCTGTTATGAATTATATTTTTGACTAATACTTGAAGGTTTTAGAACACTTTGGTGATGACAGAAAGCATTATGTGGATTGATTATTTTATGAATTCTTATGATGCCGGGTAACAAATCAAAACTTGTAATTTTTGAACCACTTCTACATCTATATTTTTGAGAAGAGGGAAAGTTTGTTTACAAATTAAAAATAAATTTGCATATGTGCCCCGCCCCTTTTTTTGCTGTAAAACTTGTAAGTTATGAAGTTTGCCATGACTCCTTAAAAAGTCCTTAAAAACTCCTTGCTTTTCATTTTGAAAATTTTGTATGAACCCTGTTCAAGAATTGTGCATTATCATTGAAATTAAAGCTGAAGTTCCTGAGGTTGAAAAAAAATCTACAGAGAGAAGAAAACAACCCCTTCCCAGTGCAGTCTTAAAGCGTGGGCCCACCCGGGAGTGGCCTGAAATCCTCAAGAGTAGAGGGGCCTCACAAAAATGAGATCTAGTTAAAATTTTCTAGAATTTACTAGGTAGGGCCTCAGAAAAACCACTTGGCCCGGGGGCCCATGATGCTCTTAAGACGGCCCTGCCCCTTCCCCAGGGCTGTAGTGTGCTTTTTCGGGGACAGTCTTTTCTTGGAGTCTGCTTGAAATGGTTATGCTCAGAAAAAGGAGTTACAAGCGCCTCCCCCTCATATGGCTCATGGCACCACCCAAGTTGCCTCAGAATAGTTACTGGCCTGCCCAAGTTGCAGGACCCGGTGCTTTAGCTGTTGTTTGCCTGCCCCTTCTGTTTCTTAGTACTGGGTCTGAAAGGGATAATTTCAAATGAAGTTCATGAGTTTTATAAATATGAAAGAAATCATATGGAAATGTCACTTTAATTGAACCACTTTTATTATCATATTAGCCAGCACTACACGAATTTTACCATAAAACTCATTTAAAATAAGTATGAAGAAGATAGTTCCTTTGTGATGAGTATCCTGCATCACAAATGATGATGTTTTGCTTTTTTAATGTTTTTAAATCTCTTAATTAAATAAAACAAGTTGGATTTTTATGCTTGTTTACAAGTTAAATAGCAGTAATCCCATTCTATAAGAAGTTTTGACGACTTCGTCCCTTAATATCCAATCAAGAGGGGGAAAGGGGCAATCACCACACCAAGAGTCTGATAATATGGTAGAATGAATCTGTCCCATATTTTACAGGACAGTAATGACTAGCAAAAAATGCTTCCTCTGACACATCACTTTGGATTCATGCCTGGGGGGGGGGGGGAGGCGCTGACTACTGTTTCTGCACCGGGAGCCACTAGGTCTAAGACCGGCCCTGAACTGGACTGTGGAAGACTCCCAAAAAAAAAAAAGAATGTAATATGTATATTGTGAGGAGAGCAGAAAAGAGTTATCTGTGGTTGCTAAGACCCTATTTCGGCCAAAAATGTTTTTAGTAACCAAGACATTTTTGTCATTTTGCTTTGGTTTGAGTCAATCTTACGGGATACTGAAATAGTGTGCTATGAAAAAAAAAATTATTTTAAAATTTTTTCAAAAAAAAATTATAGGGATTTTTTTTATTATGCCATGATTATGTTGTCTACGGGGGTACCCTCCCCTCCCACTTTTTCTAATTTTTAGAGTGGGAGCCCTGCAAATGAGAGAAGGTCACCAAAAAGTCCTCAAATTTTGCTTTTGGTATTTGGTAGACACCCTGTATGAGTGTATACTTGACTATATTTAGCATTGAAAGTAACTAAACCTGGTTGAACTGATAAATTTAACTTTTTTAGTGAACCCTGAATCGCATATGCTTTTAAAAATCAAGTATCAGTTTGATTTACAGGAGTACCGGTGAATGATTTAAAAAAAAAATTTAATTTTCTTCAAGATTAGACCCACTTTTACTCAAAGACTTGGATAAATTAAAATAGAATAGAATCACTGATGCTAAATTGCAAGATAGCACTCTACTAGAACACATGCATTTTGTTACCTATTCTTAATTCCATTGCTTATTTTAGCTTTTAAGTTATGTTCTTTTGAATGCACAATTTTTACATTTTCCCTCTGCAGAAAGACGTTGTATACAAGAACATGAATATCCATTATTGGTTAGAGTTATGTTGGGTGCAAGTGAAGATGTAGCTAAAGTTTTCATCCTGAACAAGCATCAAGCCAAGGAAATAACTACTGAGGTATTCAATTGTTTTCCCCATGAATCAAACAATATGGAGCAATAACACGTTCATTACAATATGGCTTACAATTAAAAATACCAATTCAAATATGTTGAATAATACAGTTGCATGAATATTTATTTTACCACAAAGAAAACCAAAATTTGTTTTATATATTTGTTAGGGAACATTTTGTTTGAGCAGTGCTTTACTGCATTACACAATAGTGCAATGAAGTAATCACTTTTACAGGCATGAAACATATAACTGTATTTTATTAAATAACATATTCAAAAACTAGTTGTCCCACACTTGTGCGGTCATCTGGTAATTGTAAAGTAGTTATACAGCCTTTATATCAAAATGCCAACACTCAAAAATGTATGTAAGGGATGTTAAAATGGTTAAAAAGAAAAAAAAGGGAATTACTTTAAAGTAATGTCAGTAGTCAAATTATTACAGTCCTATGTGCCGTACAAATTTTTTGAAATCATGAACAGTAACATGTTTCCTAACAAGTTAAGCTAAACACGTTGTGTTGAAAATATATGTGTTGCTGGCAGAGCATTAACGATATTTTTTGAAGTAAAATAAATACTCTTTTGAGAAGAAGAAAGTGCTTTTCTCACACTCTCAACATTGAGAGAGATTGAAAGAGGCATGCCCTAACAAACTTGTGTTGGCTAAGATGATTTCATTTTTTATTTCGGTCTCTTCAATTTTGCAGCCATTTTTGAAATGGTTTCAAAGTTCTTTTCCTATGCTTCCATTTTTTTAGAGCTGTTTGGGTAACTTATTGAAACAAATAATGTCAAGATTTATAAAAAAATGAGTTGATCAGGAAAGCACATACTCTGATGAAGTTAATACTGAAATGTACAGTTCGGTCTCTAAATATTGTGTTTTAAAAGAGATTTTAAAAAAAAGGATAGAGAACTCGTCTAAAGATGGAAAAAAGATAAAATTATTTATTTCATTAATACTGGAATAATTTATTTTGTTATTGCTGAAACATTTCATCGATTCTGGAATATTCCTTCATTAATTCTGGAATCTTCTTTCAATAATTCTGGAATTATTGCCTTTATTAATTATTATTTCTTTCATTAATTCTGGAATTATCTTTTATTAATTCTAGAATTATCACTTTCATTAATTTTGGAATTGTCATTTTCATCAATGCTGAAGTTATCCCTTTCATTAATTCTGGAATTATCTTTTATTAATTCTAGAATTTCTTCTTTCATTAATTCTAGAATTTCTTCTTTCATTAATTCTGGAATTATCTTTTATTAATTCTGGAATTATCTTTCATTAATTCTGGAATTATCTTTCATTAATGCTGGAATTATCTCATCAATGCTGAAATTATTTCTTTCATTCATTGCTTTAAACTCCTATTTATGCATAAGAAAATAACGGAGATTGCACCGATATTCACACTGAGTCAGGTGATCTTCCAAGTAATGATGTTGCGGACAACATTCTCAGCACTGCCAAGGTGAAAACCGCTGACGTCATACACCCTCCAGTAATATAAGCTTGATGCCCTGTAATTTTTCATGTTCCTCTTGAAAATTAAATCTGTCAAACCTGAACAGAGAGAAACTCTTAGGCACACACATAATCAGGGTGTCTGCCACCAGGGGGCCATCTTAAGAGCATCAAGGGGCCCCCAGGCCATGCCTTAAGATGACACTGTCTACATATATCAAAAGCAAAATTCTGTGACTTATTGGTGATGTTTTCTCATTCAACAAAATGAACCATGCTGGACTGTTTCAGTGGTTCCCAAACTGTGAGTTGCGACCCCTAGGGGGTTTGTGTTATTAAAATATAGAGGTCTTGATGAAATAGGGGAACGTGAGTGAATTTACAAAATAAAAAACTTTCTATAAGAAGTCCATTTTAATTTTCTGCAACTTTTGGCGAGGATGATGATGACGTCAATACACACATATATATATATTGATCAACTGTAGAAATCTTTGATGCTGGAGGGGGAGGCTGCAATCCCTCTTTCATGCTCCCAGGTATATCCGCCCATGGGAAGCACTGTCTTACAGCATAAACAGAAAGCAAATTTCTCCATCAGACTCAAACCTAGCTACTGAGAAAGAAAGAAAGGACTGAGGCAATTTTATTTCACTTAGACCAAATTTCTTGTTATCAGATAATTTTTGTAAAATTCACTTTAATGAGACCCAATACATGTTTCATGTAAAGCGGTAAAATGTATTAAGCAACTCCATTTAATGATGTCCAACTGTATTTATTAGCAGTTTGTTAATTTTTGCAGCAGTACAGTCATTTTGTGCTCACAATGGTTTATTCAAATGAGATCTAGTAAAGCCAGTTATATAAATGAGAATTAGAACTCAGCCCTAAGTGGCATCGAAGCCGGGAGTAGCGTCGTTGAAAACGTGTCCTGCAGATGCAAAACTACTCAACACACTTATTAAGTTGTGTGCATGACAGCCTGGTTGCATTGCGATGCATAGCAATATTGGGTTCAAAATAGAGCAAAAGGGCCTAGAATATTGTTGAATGCAGCAAGGTGTAAGCGCTCAAGCAGTTTTTTTTTCATAGGTTCAACAATCAGTGTTCACTGTCGAGATTGGCATGTTTCTGTTGGAATCGCATCACCAGACAGTGATATGCCTCAGAAGAAAACACCATCTAAATAGAATGTGCACAAATGAGAGTGTATTTCTTTATTGATTGCATTACAGTGCACAGACAAAATGTATCACACAGGTAGAAGGAAAAAATTAGAGGAAACATTGCTTATATATATATATACGAAAGTAGAAACCATAGTGTGAGAGTACAAACATAGTGCTGGCCAATTTTCCAATTCAGAGGGTCAGTGCTCCATTCACTCATGCAGGGAAGCATAGTGGGGGGTTGACCGCTCCAGCCCAGGGGCGCAAGATAACTCTTATTTTTTTCTGACTATAAATTCACTATACGGGGGCCCATGAAAAATCTAGCTTAAGCCTGCCACAGATCTAAACTTGGGGGGGGGGAGCCTGCTGCAGTATGTAGGGCCATTGGACCAATCAAGGGCCCTTCTAGAGGACATATTTCACATATTACTTTTTCTTTTCACATTTTTTGAAGTCCAATATCAGATGCTTATTATTTACCCCATGATTGGGGTAAATTGGCAAAGATTGATGCGATTAAAAAAAAAAGATAATTTAAAAAAAACACTCACCTTTCTTTATTTGCGGGGAAAAAAATTGGTGTTCTTTCTCATGGCCCCCACAATGGTGGGGCTGACAGAGCACTCCAGTCCTTAGATCTGAGACAATTACCATCATTGTTTTGTTTTCTCATGTTATAATGTTACTGTAGTGCTCCTTCCCTCCCCCCTCCCTAACTCTGGCTTTAAAATCCACTAAGATCCCAGCCTAGAGTCCTGCTCCACAATGTGAGTATCATGTCCTTTCTCATATGGAAACGAATACTGTTCCCAAGAAGACTGTGGTCGTCCATCAACCCTCCCCCCCCCCTTCTCTAGGAAATATCTTGACTTTGAGAACACTGCTTCAGACTAATATCAGATGTTGAAAGGTCAAAAGGTTTACAAGCAAAGAAAAAAATACAGGCTACACTGACAGATACATTGTTTTTTCTGTTGCTACTCACTCATCCATTCCCCTTCTCCAGGAAAAAAAGGAGAAAATAAACTGAAGGGGAACGAAAAAATATTGAATGCCACAGCTTTTCAAAAGCCTTTATACAGGAAAAAATCTAAAAAACAGCTCTCTTGAGAATCATAAAAATCTCTGACCTTTGCTTGAATTTCATGATTTTACGGGACTTCTGTGTCCTTTTTTCTCATTTCGTTACTTTTCCATGATGGGAGACACCTGTTGATTTTAAACATCCAGGTTAAGAAAGAAAATATTAATAAAGAATGTTCTTTCAGTCATACCATAATTTCACACAACAATGGTTCAAAATAATTCTATTTTCTACATTAATCATCATAACTTCTGTATTGAAGCTATTCAAAAAAAATTTTTTTTGCTGATATTGCCTGTAGGAAGATCAAGCGTTAATATTAAACACTTTTTTATTCCTTATGCAGCTCAAATATGGATTTTTTAAAAATTAAATTTTGGACCATATTTGTGTTCTGAAGTCCTAACTATATAATCCATCAAATATTTTGTGTTATAAATCACTTGCGAACCTTAGTTAAGAGAATGTAATACAACCATATCATATATCTATCTTTATCCTCTTTGCTAGAAAAAGATGAAGGGGTTTTTCTTAATTCGATCTCTAAGGGGGTCAAAAATAGGGGTTACTAGAGAAATAACGCTAAAACATCATGAAATTTAGTCAGAAGTTTTGTTTCATAATGTAAAGACCAACTATGAAGGGGTTTTTCGAAATTCAAGTGCTAAGGGAGTCATAAGGGCAATCAATAGGGAAGGTTGTATGGAGAAATCATGCCGAGCCAAAACCGCTGAAGCTATAAATATGAAATTTGGTCAATATTTTTATATTATAATTCACTGAGAAGGGACTTTCCAAAATTCAGTCCTCTTAGTGGGGGGGGGGGGTGTTCAAAGGTCATATGGAGCAATCATCACTGAGCCGAAATTGCTGAAGCCATAAATGTGAAATTTAGTCAATATTGTATTTTATAATGTAAATACCCGCTAAGACAAGGTTTCTGAAAATTCATTCACCAAGGGTGTCAAATGTTACATGGAGGAATCATCAAGTAATTTCCGGATTACCAAATCCACGCAAGTGATGCTGCGGGTAACAGCTTGTGGTCCATAAAAATAGTTTGACTATAATTGAGAGCAAAGTACAATTTTCTATCATTTTTCCATGCATGCAACAATAAAAATGTTTATTAAACATATGTAAATACTAAAGTTCCTTTAATGCAGAACATCAATCGCGCAGAACAGTTTGTTGTAGTAACTTGTAGCCAATAAAGTTCACAGCTGACAAGATAATGTGAAAAACATAACCCCCAACTAATAGCTGATTCGCAGGAAAGTTATTGGAGCGAGGGCATCCTAACTACATCTCCATATTACACTATCTATGCTCTTCGCTTTACTAATTATAGTCCACTAGATGTTAGCATTTCGATTATCAATGTTTTAGTGAGCACTGGCATTTGGACCATAGTTGTGGCAAATTATGGTGGTGCTTATGAAAGAAATTGTTTATGTGAATTACATAATGACAAAAATATTATTTCAAAAGTAGGCGAAAGGGATCAAATAGTAGTTCTACCAAATAACCGCTACGAGAAATTGTGCTCAGATACAAAATGTTATAAGTCACTTTTCCCAAAAAGTTGAGTTGTTCGCATTTTCCAGAGTCCCGTTCATTAAAATTTTGGAAGGTGGCAAAATTTCATCTTTTTCTTTCAGTTTATAAGGAAACAACAGGCAAATTGTTATAAGTCAAAAAACCACTGTATTGCATCTTGGCAAAGTATTATTTACAAATTTTCTATTGTGAAATCTTAAAAAAGTGACATAACTTTTTGCCATTTGAGCACAGAACTTATGATCACTAGTATTACTAGTTGTGCCTAAGAAGAAATTAGATCTAATTCCTCAGGCTCACAGTTGAGAAAAGTCAAAGAGGTAATGAAGCAATGTCTAACTCTCCTTGATAAAATCCAAAAGAACAATTTGCCATCAGGTGCAGTTTGCTTCTAAATTCATACACTTCAAGAAGTCTATATAAACTTACTCAGGTTTGGTTTTATGATTCTTCATAAGTTTTATTATTAATTCCTAATATATTTGTGGTATTTTGAATGTTTGATATGATTTTTTTTTTCAGGTGGCACAATACTTAAATTTCTCAGATGTAGAGCTTAGATCTTTTCTACATAAATTTCATGAAGAGGAGTGCAGAGAAACTCAACAAGTTGTCATGAAGTAAATTTTTTTCTCTTAAATATGTATATATTGGTTTTGTAAGAAAAACTGTTATATCTTATATAACCATGAACATTCCAATTCATGTTATTACAAAAGCATACTACATACTATGTAGGACCAGAAGTCACTAGACTTTACTAAAATTCACAAAAATTTAACATCTTTTCGTCAGCTTGGTCAATTTAATCAAATTATGTATATTCATGTCATAAATTTTCATAGGTGACTCTGTTATCTTATTCTTCAGATGTCATTTCAATCATGACATACAGTGGAACTTTGGTTAATGAGTGGTTCGGTTAACGAGCGATGGTTCACATTACGAGCAAAAATGTTGAGGGTTTTTTCATTTATTTTCACGTTATCACAACTGAGCTGATGGTTTTTTGCTTTCGCTTACACACGTGTTATAAAATAAAATTTTTGGGTAATATTCTCCCTACATTCTTCTCCGTTAAGCATGCCTCAGTTGGAAAATTAACACGTGCAAGTGTGAATATTTATGATATGAAACTAGATGTAGCATAGCAGCGATGCGTATGTGCATTGTGCACTTGAAGGTTTTTTAAAATTCTGCTTGGAAAAAAACTGTAGGTGGATTGAATTATTGAACGTGATTTTGAGGGGGCTAGCTCACGAACAAGAGCCATTACTTATAGAAGATATTTTGTGCTTAGGGAAGACCATGGACCGGAGGAATCCCTCGCACACACATAAAATGAGATTAGAGAGATGTGTAGAATGTGGGAATCTCTGTGCGAAACTCTGTGGAAAAGAACCACCCAAATAAAGCTGTACAATGTGCAAGCAACGAATCTCTCCGACGAACACTGCAATTTACCATTTCCCAGAAATCCTAAAAAGAGGGACAAGCAAGTGTCATTGGATAAGGTTCTTTTTGAAAGTCACACAAAAAGAATAAGTTTGCAAATAACAGCGAGTCTGTAAATTGTCCTAAATGATAGTCGTCCTCTCTCTCTCATCATTTAGAGTAAGTAAATTTATAAACATTATCATATTTGTATGTTTATTTATATTATATTTTACTTTTATTATGTATAATTATTATTGTGTTTAATTATTGATTGAATGTCGTTTTTATTAGTCATTTTTATGTAAATGAATAATTGTGGAACAAATTATTCGAGTTTCTATTATTTCCTATGGGGGAAGTTTGGTTTGAATAACGAACTGTTTGGATAACGAGCACAATGGCAGAACAAATTAAGCTCATTAACCGAAGTTCCACTGTACTTGTAAAAACAGATTAACTCATTTTCCCATTCAGGTGAACAGTTTAACCAGCAATGGCTTATCAACTAATATCAACATGCAAGATTTATCTAAAGAGTTCTAGGACTGATGTTAGTACAAGTGTCGCTTGCTAATTAATTGGTTCAGCGAATTAATCGCCTAAGACGAAATCCTATAAAGTAAGTTGAATTTAACATGGGTAAAATAGAAATAGGGGGAGTTTCTTCTCTCAAAGGGATAAAAGTAACTCTTATCACAGCGAAACAAATTTTTATAAACTGATTTATAATTCAAACTTATTAACAAATCTTGCTAATCAAGGTTATATGTAAATTTAAAGGGTATTTAATCATTTTTATTTCTGACTTTCCCAATCAGATGATGAATGGGCTGATTCTAATGAGCACAGATCTTTCCTCTTCTGAAGATCTTGGTGTGGTAGACTGATAAAATTTTAATGAAACAATTGAGATTCAATTGACGCAGCATTTTTCGTTACTCTGTTAAAAATGCTGTAGTAAATACAATTTTTTAGGTTCAAAAGAGACACAGCAGTAACTTTATAATTGGAAGTAAGAGGACAGGGGGATCATATAAGAAAATAAATTTTTTAATCTTTGCACATAAAAATAAATGAATACTTGGCCCCAGTAAAATAAATGATATACCGTATATACTCGTGTATAAGCCGACCCCCCCCCCCTTCACGTCAGGACCACCAAAACCGCAATTAATTGAAAACCCGTGTATACGCCGACCCCAAAAAATCTGTGTATTTTAGAGGAAAAAAATTCTTATATTTTCATGCAAAATGAATAGCTTGCGGAAACTTAAAATAGAAAATGATTCAAACTTTTTAATCCATTTCTTTTGTCTCCAATCGTAATCCATCATATCATCATAGGGGGTGCGGCATCTTCGTTTTTATCTCCATCTGGGCTGTCATCGCCATTGTCACTTTCAAAGAGGATATCATCTTCAGTTCCATCTATCGCATTGCTGATGCAACACTTTTTTTGAAGGATCGGAGGATAATTTTGGCGGAAACAGAATTCCACGCCTCATGTACTCATTGGTGCATGAGGCCAATGTCAAGTTTTTTCAAGGCACCACTTTTTTTGTGGTTTCTTTATCATCGGAACTCATCCATTCGATCCACAAATTCCTCAAATAGTCTTTGAGAGGCTTGTTGATGCTCACATCTGAAGGCTGTACAATTGATGTTAGTCCACCTGGTATCAAAGACAATGATGTTTTCGACTTCTTTGCCTCAGTTTGACATTATCAGTTCTGTGGGGTTTTAACATATTCCATACCAATAATGCCAGTTTCTTGAACACTGCTACAAAAATGACTACTGATTGCGGGGTCGATATTTTCTCTGAAAACTGACCCGAGTATACGCTGACCCGACCCCCCCCCCCCACACTTGGGGAAAAAAAAATTCCACAAAAAAACTCAGCTTATACCAGGTGTACAAGTATGAAATGCAGATTTTTTTTTTTTTTTAAATACGTTAAATTCGGAAGAATGATAAAAAGTGCTTTATGCAAAGTATGCTCTATTGCTTGTTATACATTTCCCTCATCTTTCCTGAAATTTGTGAATACCAGGCCAGTAAAAATCTTCCCCTTTTGCTGCGAACCATTCATCGAGCTATTTTTTCACATCTTCGTACGAACCAAAGCGTTGCTCAGAAAGTGCGTGACCCATCAATGCAAACAAGTGGTAATCGGAAGGAGCCAAGTCTGGTGAGTAAGCCGCATAGGGTAGAACTTCCAGCTGAGTGCTTCCAACGTGCCGCGAACTGCTTTTGCTGTATGTGATGGAGCATTGCACATTAACCATTGAACATTGTCAAGGAGCATTTCACGTCATGGGGCATTGCGATTGGAAACAGCTTGTTGACTAACGCCCAATTGCTCTGTGAGTTGTTTTTGTGTCTGTGTAGTATCATCTTTGTCCAACAATGCTTCCAATTCCACATCTTTTTTTTTGGCGGTTTTCTATGTTCCTTGTCTGCAACATCGAAGTCGCCACTTTTGAAAAACCGAAACCATCATTCACACGTATCTTGAGATGGAGCATGTTCACCATAAGCTTCTCGAAGTAATCGGTATGATTCAGCAGCAGTTTTCTTCAAATGAAAACAAAAAAATTAATGCTGTCCGTGAATGCTCTTTGTTCAGTATAACTTTCGACATATTGAACACAACAATACAACACTATGCACACACTTTTCCAATTTATCACTCATGCGCATCTGACACTTGTTGATGACACAACAAAATGGCGCAGTGTCAAATCTTTATATCACAAACTGCATTGGTGCACCCTCTGTTTTCTGAAATCCACATTTCATACTTGTACACCTGGTACACGAGTATATACAGTAACTAGAATGAGCACTTATTTAAATACTTGTTCTAAATAAAAGTATGTTTCTATAGCCACCAGTTCACAAGTTACTTGAGGTAAAACAGACTTGAGTTTTCACCTTGTATATTTCTCGGTTAAGTTTAAAAGTGTTGCTTGAGCAACATCAGTACAGAAATTCCAGCATCTCTGGCTAATAATAATTAAACATGACATTTCCAAAATATATATACAGACAATAATTTGTTATAATTACATTAATTTTTCCCCCCAGATATGAAGCCAAAAGACTTTGGATCAAAACTAGAATGAACGAACTGAAGTCACAAGAAGCAGGGTTATAGCTTAGTTTTTACTTTTTGTATTTTGTTTTCAATTATAAACGATTGCAGCAGCTATTTTTCACCATACAATATTTTCAAACTATTGATTCATGTGATATTTACATGATGTTTTTATATTTAGCATTACGTATTTATGCAGAAATTCTGATGTATGATCTGGTTTATAAGAATGTTGAAAAGAGAGAAAAAACCACTAATTTCATTTTGAAATCCTAAACATGGTATTTTTTATGAAAAAAAAATTCAAGAATGCATTGACAATTAGTTTCTGATAACTTTCATAGGAATCAGGAAGACTGTTATACCTTGGAACATTAGTTTTCACCCTTTTTTTTCTCAGACAGTTTTTACCATAAAATTTCAATTGTAAATTTTTAGTATCTGTATACTGTATGAAACATCACATAAAATCAAATTACCTTTCTTTTTTACTTATAATCATAAAATATGGATTTTTAGAGAAGGCAAAAAATATTCCAAGGTATAACATGTATTTTATATCTTGAAACATGTATTACCTTGAAAGAAGGTGAAATTAAAAAGAAAAAACTATAGATATTACTGGAAAAAATGTAATGGGTATTTTTCATGAAAAACACATAAATAATGACACAAATACGATTATTAATATATACAGGGTTTTTGAGAATGTGACATGTTCTGCCAAACAAAAGGGTGTGATAATAAAAGGGTGGCCCAAGTAGAACATGAACCACTCTACTAACCCTGTCTTAATTTGAACTGTTTGAGTTATGGTGTGGATAGTTGATTATGGAAAAAAAATTCAAGTCTGAAAAAACCCAAATTTGTAAAGTTTCTGAAAGACCTACAGCAAACTAAGCACATATATTGAGAGCAGAAAAAATCCTGTAAAGTGACATTAATTTGATTAAAATATCTGGATTTAATGGCTAGCTACAAGTGCTGAAAGATTCGTAAAATTCAAAATAGAATTTTTGCCAAAATTTTTCATTTCCAATTATACGCAAACACCCTACTAGCTACAATCGGTAAAATTTACCAACAACTTGTCCATTGCACCAGCTTTCGGAAAAGCCTACAATAAACCATATCATTGTTCTGGTTCAGGAGAAATTTAGTCTTTAGTTTTCAATACATCACTGAAATCTCTCTGTGCATTCGTTGAAGTAATTTCAGTAGGGTTTGGCGACAGTTCAATTTTTCACATCACTAATCACTTAGCACTTGAAGCTCGCCATTAAATACAGATATTCTGTAGATAGAGGTAATGTTCATTTTATGGGATTTTTCTGCAAAATCAAATTGTCACCAAAATCTGTAACCACCAAATCTGAATTTTCATTGAATACCTAATTCAGCAAATGTTGATTCCAATGATATATTGCGAACAAAAGACTGAATTTCTCCTGAACAAGAATGCTGATATGGTTTGTTGTAGGCTCTTTTGAAAGATTGTAGAATGGACACGTTTTTGGTAAATTTGACCGATTGTAGCTACAAGGGTGTTTGCAGAATTGCTGATTGAAAATTTTTTTTGCTAATTCAATTTTGAACCTCGTCAACCTTTCAGCCTCAAATATTTGAGGTCTACATATTATTTGGATATTTTTTCAAACACAAAGTATGCTTCTAAGATCAATGGTTTGTAAGTTATTCCAGGATAAAGGGACTTCCCTGCACACCCTGTAAATCACCAAAGCAGCATATGAATCTTGCCTTATTTCATTAGCTAAACACTGTTTATATCAAAATTAGAATTTTCCTCAGACTCCAATCTAGAAATCACACGAACAAAACTTTAGGTGCCAATATACAGTGATCTTTCACTCATGTATCAGTGGAAGAGAACAAGAAAAAAAGTTCAAGTGCAATGGGTGTATAAGTGAAAATGAGGAAAAGAAATGCACTAAAAAATATATATAGCATGATAATCGGTATATCCAAGTACCAATGTAAAATATAAGTGTTGACTTTAATTGTGAAATGTAAGAAAATATTTCTTTATTGAAATCTATATGCCCTGTGATTAAAATCAGTGTATGGTGCATTTTAATTTTTTTTTTTTTAATAATTTGTAGTTGAAGACTGTTTTTGTTGCTGTCTATCCCAGAAAACTGTATGATTGGAAGAAAATTGTAAAGTTTTTGTACGCAATCACAAAGAATTTCTAGTGCTTCTAATATTTTAGGAGATTTTTGTGAAAATTATCTTCCACATCAATCTCTTCATTGTTGTCATAGTGCATTTTCTTCAGGATATGTTATAGTTTTTTTAACTAAGTCAAACATCATCAACCCATTCTAAAATGTAGCAAATCTAAACAAGTTGGAATGACTAGGCGAACTCTACACAGTCTTTAGCAAAAACGTAAATATGCCACCTTTCTAGAACACTTGGCAGACTGCAATGTCTTATCCCTATCACTATTCTCTCATCACATCAATTCAATTAACCCGTTTAGTTGAAATTCCAAGTACCCATGAAGCAGTATGGTTTATTGATACTGATAAGCCTCACAAGACAGTGGGTTATGGATAGCAGAATCTCATCTCGAGTTGTACAGCATGTAAAAGAATCACAAAAAAAAGGATTCCAAAGAGAACCTACTCTGATTGATCTCCATTATAAACAGCATGCTGTCGATAGGTACAAGGAAAAAAATGACTTTTTTAGCACAAATAAAATAACTGGCTATTACCTGTGGCTTCTTTTGCGTGGATTTGGTTATCGGAAAATTACTCACCAATGATTCCCCCCATACAACATTTGAAACTATCATGATTCCCCTTGGGGGTGAATTTTCAGAAATCCTGTCTTAGTGGGTGTGTACATTATAAAATATAATGCTAACCAAATTTCATATTTATAGCTTCAGAGGTTTCAGCTCGACAAAATAATTGCCCCATATAACCTTTGCACTGCCTTATGACCCCAGGGCCGCAATTAGATGCTTGGTCACCCGGGGCAAGTGTGCATTTTGGCTCCCCCTTGTAATGTTAAAGGTAAGGTTTGAGAATGAAATTTGCACCCCCTCTGGTCCAGCACCCAGGGCACGTGACCTGCCTGCTCCCCCGTAGTTGCAGCTCGGCATGACCCCCTTAGGGGTCAAATTTTGAAAAACTCCTTCTCAGCTAGTCTTTACCCCATGAAATAAACCTACTGACCAAATTTCGTGTTTATAGCTTCAGTGGTTTCGGCTTGGCATAATTTCTCTATATAACCTTTGAACCCCTTTAGACACCAAATTTTGAAAACTCCTTTCTTAGCTAGTCTTAATAATAACCTCAATAATTAATAAATAACCTCAATAATTTCCTTAATAATTAACCTCAATAATCAAAATTTTCTGAGACTCATAACTGAGAGGTACGCCTCAAAATGAGTCACAGAAACGAAAAAGTCCCATAAATGGAAGTCATATAAATGAATAATAAATATCATTATTCTCCTATATCTTCTGCCAGGAGTGCAGAAAATCATGTATAAATGAGAGAGTATATAAGTGAGAGTTTATTGTACGATTTAACAAATACGGCTTATAATGAGAATATTGCTATAATGATTGATTTATAAGTGATTTTCAAATAGCTAATGTTGAAGATACAAAAAATATCTGGTTATAGCAAGATAAAAACTTTGAAGGTTTTGCTATAACGTCAAAAAAAATCTCTAAAAAGATCAATTTTTCTTTCTTTCCCTTGAAAAATCTAACCAAAAGGGATTACTATCACTTATATGCACATGGACTCAATGTTTTTAGGCTTTCCCAATATAAATGTGGGTTATGTCACAATTTTATACAACTTTTGACTCTCCCAATAATCAAGAGATCACAGTCACCCTGTCAGTGCTTATTTGACAAAAAACTGGAAGTTTAAAATTTTTTCCAAATGCCCGAACAAATCGTGTTGAGAAAACTTTCTGATAGGCAGGAAAATGTTAAGGAGTCAAGGAAACCTGCACTAAGAATTTTATTTATCAAGTCGGTTGGTTAAATCATTCTAAAAAGATGAAATGATATTCAAAAACATTTGCATAGAATGTTTATCAACTGCTGTGAGACAAAAATCAATTTCATGACTGGAGTCCAGTTCATTTGCTAATATTAAAATAAAATGATCTAAAACACTATTTTAATGCAGATATAGCAGAAGTTTCATAAATTTTATAACCTGACAATGCGCAAATTTCCATTTTTTGCTCTAATAAAAGTAACAATGACTATTTCTCCATGATTGTAAGCTCTCATTATAATGAATTTTCCTGAACGATTTCCTAGTCACCATGGTGATTGACATTACACTAGTCCTTCAATATGCTATGAGATAACAGATGTTCTTTGTACCCCATATCAAGTAAACTCAAGTTATTTAACCGAGTTATAATTTGGTTCAAAAAATATTATGTGCACGCTATTTTGAAAATATTGGAATTGAAAAAAAAAGGTTATATGGCAGAACTTTTCTTATTTGGTCTGATCCAACTGTGGGTGAACTGGTTTGAAGAAAAATGCAGATAAAAGAAAAAGGGTGTTGAAACTTTGGGGTGGAATTAATTATGTACTGTGTGCATTGCATTGGCATACGCAAAGGGGAATTTTGGGGTTCTAACCCTCCCTTGAGCCGAGATTATAGTGTTATTTTGCAGGGAAGAAAAAACGTAAGCCCCCCCCCCCCTCAGAAGGAAAAAAAATCTGAAATCCCCTTGAGAAGAAAATTCTGTGTACACCTATGGTGCATTGTATATTGAACTTGTTGAGTGGTCATAGGGAAATATATTGTACTGCACAAGTATAAAATTTTCAACGATTTGGCAAATGAATTGCAACTAAAAATTAAAATGGCATGTTCCGGGCTCCCACTCAAAAAATTAAAAAAATATAATAATCATAGCCTTATCACAAAAAATTTCAAATGTATTTTTTTTAAGTTAAAAAAAATTTCACAGTACTATTTTAATATTCTATAAGATTGACTCAAGCCAAAGCAAAATGACAGAAATGACTTGGTAACAAAACAATTTTGGGCCAAAACAGTGTACTAGCAACCACAAATAATTCTTTTCTGTTTCTCCTCATAGTATATTACATAATTTTTTTCAAGGAGTCTTCAAAAGTCCAGTCTGTCAAATCTTTTCATTCTATGCACGGCTAATTACGAAGATACACAAGTTTTTTAAGAATGACACTCCTTCGAGATGACTTCCAAAAGCACAGTGCAAAATTTGTTAATTACAAGGTCCAATGTAAATAAGGGAACTGGGTGATTTTTTACTGTACTGTCCATCCTTTTTTAAAGGGATTCGTTTACATTTTACTGTTCAATGTTCCGGCATGATTGTTTTCGATAGATGATGCACTTTCATTTCTAGCTTTTTGCAGAATTTTGTAAACATTGTTTATACTTCTGCAGGTCCTAAAAATACAGAAGACAATTGGATGCTATTGGGTAGCATCATAGTCACAAACATAGAATAGGCTTATGTATCCAACTGCTTTGTTATGCAAACTGTGGTTTCACCTATACACAAAATCTGCACCATAATTTTGAATGATGAATAGTAAATATGAAATTATTTTTTCCATCCAAATAGAAGTTTTTAATGACTACTCAAAACACTAACATGAAATGAGTTTTGAATCCTCTAACTAACAAAAATGAATGAACCATATGGCCCACATAAATCCACCAAATAACCTGAAAAAAAAATAACTTCGGCTTTGGCAGAAGCATTAACTGCAATCTGCTACATTTGTATTTTTTGGAAATATTTCGATGATTCCCTCTTCATTTAAAAAAGTTATATAAATGTTGTTGACAAAACGTAGGACTAAAGTAGGATAAGTGGGAGCCCTGCCTATTTTAGAGAGCTAATGAGGATCTACATACTTTAAATTACTATATGTACGGGATGGTCATAAAATAACTTCTCTGATATATCAGCCCCTAGCAGCCACAAAAATCAATAAATGTGAATGAAATTTGAGATATAGGTATTTCAAAGTATGTGCTCAAAAATGAAAAGAAAAACAAAACTTAGTTCTCATGGTTACAATCACGCAACAAAATTCTGAATAATTCAAAAGGCAACATTAACTTTTGTGCATTGCCAAGTGATTGCACAGAATAAAACCATCAATGACGTTGGAACGATACCTGTAGCACCATAAACACTGGCGCAGGATGCAGGCAAAGATCTCATCATGGGGCTGGTGCGCAAACCCCTCGGCGGGGATTTCCTATGGTAGTAATGTGATCTGCATTAGTTGTTTCCACGTTTCTTTGCATTTATGATGCTATAGGTACCGTTTCAACACAGCCATTCATGGTTTTATTCTCACTGGGCTGATCACTTGGTAATATTCAAAAATGAGTGTTGCTATTTGAATTTTCTAAAATTTTGTAGCTGTAACAACAACTGGAAGAGCTATATTTTTGTTTCTTTTTTCATGCTCGAGCACATACTCTATCCTGAAACACCTATATCCTGAATTTTATTCACATTCATTGATTTTTGGGGCTGCTAGAAACTCATATATTGGCAAAGTTATTTTATGAACATACTATACTATAGTAACACAATAAGACCAGTTAAATCATAAAGTAATGCGTTTTTAAATCATTTTCAATGCTGGTTCAGCAAAAGAGCCGCTGTGGTGGTCAAGTGGTCATAGTGACAGAGTCACATCGCAAAAAACCGGGTTCAAATCCCACAGTAGCCACAGTGACTCCCAACTTTGAGGTGGGAATGTGAGCCGATCTCCCTATTAAAAAGACTTGGCACAGAGAGCAAAAACAGGCCTACAATGATACAATTATTCACTCGTAGTTTGAAAAAATGATGGCAAATTGCAGCACTATAACAAGCATTACACAGAAACAAGCATCACGTTAGGTTTACAATACATACACGCACATTTCCCAGCATGGCCATGTCTTTGACAACCTGCTAAAATCTCTTCATTGAGACAGAGCGGCGGGTCATGATTAGAGAGGTTCTACTGTATTGGTATTTCCATAATTAACCCCCCCACCAACAGGTGTATATATACAACCTAGGGAGTCTGTGCATTAACTGCCATGGGCCTATTTATAGGTCTTCACTCTTTATGATCGAAAAAAAGGTGGCAGTCGGGAGTGGATCGTTTAATATCTCATTGGCAGTTAAGGGGTTCAAGTTCAATTCAATCTTAGGTAATTTGGAATCCTCTGTTATACTTGTATTCAATAAGGCATAAGACTCATATTTTTTTATACGATACATCGATAAATTGAAAAAAGTGTGAGCTAGTGCTCGTTCAAGAAATTAAAGTGAAAATGGAATATTTATTGTATTTTAGTTTCATTTTAAGTGCAAAACCACATGAAGTTGACTCACATCTTGGTCTTGATACAGGGACAACAATTAAATCACGTTTTGTCTGCAATCTTTATATTGTACTGTCTTACTTACTTTTCAGATGAGTAACAAACACGACAGGTGAACAGTTTACCTTTGCAGTTTGAACTATTTCTGTATATCGGAGATAATTGGCACCATGCGCCAAAAGGGAAATTTTACAAGAGAGTCGTTTAAAGTGTTTTTAAAGTAAATATCTCTGTTATTTATTGAAATAGGACTTAATGTTTTATACCTATGTGTATAGTGTAACGAAAATATAGCAAATTAATAGCGTTATCTCAATATTGACTATAATGGTCATAATCGGTCCACAAATATTTCATTATTTCAAAATACACTTTTTAGGACGTGCGGTTAAAAATAATATGTATAGATATTATGTAATGCATTATTGATTTTGTTGCTGAGGTACTTTCATATTCGAATGTATGCACCATACATTGGAATTAAATCTATAACATCTACGGGGCCGGAGATTGAGGACCCCCTCCCTTATATGGCGATCATTATGGATCGGAATAGGATACGAATACAGGACAGAAAAGTAAAATTTATGCGCAACTATATACAGTACCACTTTTTTGTCTTTTGTTTGTTTGATTCATTAGTAATGCATGGGAGGGGTAAAAAGTTAGACTGAAATTGGAGGGGGCAGCAAAATTTCTATAGCCCATAGGCGGCAAAAACATAAATACGACCCTGTGTATAGCTAATCACTGCAGCCATTGTATTGCAATATATCATAGCACATTCTGCAGCAAACTCTCTGTATAAGGGAAAAAAAATATCCATATATTATGCATGCAGACACAAGGGATAAAACATATATTTACATTAATCTTTCCGATCCTATGCTTGAGATTTGAGGGGCAATATATTGAGGTGTAATGAAGATTATCCAACATTGAAAACTCAAGAGAAGAGTGAAACCTTCAGTTTAAAATTTTAAAGCATGTAACATCCAATTGTCTATCATAAATCAGTGAGGGACAGTTGTGCGCTTCATTTTTTAAAAAAATTTCAGCAGAAAGATCTGGGTACGCTAGTTAACGCTAATGATTGAAATCATGATTTATATCAGAAAATTTAAATTCATTTTTCATTTATTTAACTTCAATGATGTTGAAATAATTGAAAGTAACCTCGTTTGCCTCCTCACCTCCTGGTTTGCATGTTATTGAAATGTGGCAAAGTTCTTGATTAAAAGAAATATAGAAGATCTGGTAAATATAGACATATGCTGTATCTAGAGATTTACCTAAATCCCTAGATACACAGCAGAAAGATAGCTGCTCTATTATTTCTAGATTTTGTGCATGGAAAACATTGCAGAAAAATATAGGAAGCTAGACTTGGATATAATTGTATTAAATATTTGCATTACAATGGAACAGTAGGGTAGCCCAGGTCAATAAAATACTCGCCTAAAGTAGCAAAAGATGTTTAGAGATGTTGCGAGTTCGATACCTGGTTCATCCTTGTCAGAAAACTTTCCTGACATGGGTACAGCAAAAATGACGACCACAGGGAGTCCTCCATCGAGGGGTTAGCGCACCGACCTCTCGATGAGTATAAAAAACAAGCCTGCCATTCAGAATTGGCAATAAATTGTAGGTCCCGGTCTGGAGGTCTAATTAGCTCTCGTGTGCAGAAAATTACTGTGGTGCGACAAAAATGATCAAATGGAACAGTAGGGTTCCCCTGATAGGAAAATTAGTTTTTGTATAAAGCCTTGAATTCTATATATATATATGCCCTAATCATCCTATTACTATTTAAAATAATAAATGTTCTACCAACATTAATACCATTGGACTTGAAATTTTAATGCCAAAAGTGAAAAAGTCTAAAGTTTGCTCGTTGTCAACCAAAACTCATTAAATCTGTGAAAGAATAAAAAATGTGTAACCCATTAAGCAACATCATGCAAGTCAGAAACACATATTGAATGCATGCATCAATTGCACAAGAAACAATCTTGTTAAAGAGCGTATACACTAGCGCGCCGATCATGCAACACACGACCCCGTGCAGCGGTTCTAATCCGCTCATGGGTACACAAACTTCCTTTGTGTTCGTGGAAAAAACCGATTCCAGGTGGGTCCAGTGAAAACAGCTGAAGAATCGTTCACAACACCATACAAATTACTGAACAACCATTTTCGAATGCTTTCATTGCAAGATCCGATCGCTAGTGTATACGGGCCTTTAATAGAATATGTTTGAAATGCATGTGATACTAAGTCACTGCCAGGAATTTACCTTAAGGTGGGGATCCCCTTATAAATATATAAGCACTCTACAAAAAAAAAGTCCATGAAGTTAATTCAGACTCAATGACCTTTCATGTTTATGTGAGATTTATGTAACATAGATGTTTTGTCATTCATATTTCTTGCTTGTTTGTTTCTTACTGTTTGTTAGTTAGTTTTTATTCATTAGGGCTGAATTAAATTTGTGAGATTAGGTGAAAAAAATATGCATTGTTAATGTAGATCTGCCAACTCTCCATATTTCGGCGGGAGACTCCGGATTTTTAACCCTTCCTCCTGCTCTCCGGATTTTGGCAGAAAATTAGATTTTCTGCGAGTTTTCACGTTGTCGTCACGTCAATGATTATCGTCATCATTAGGGAAAACCTAAGGCACCTTGATAAGGATAGTGGGCTCGTTGGCAGCCATTTTGTTCTCCGGCTGGGATCCTATAGAGTTGCTGCACTCTAAATACTGCCTCGGTAATAACGCCAAGCAGTGAAAAAAAAACCAACAAACCATTGCGTCCGAGACTTCGCATAGCAACCTAGAAGAATTTCCCGCTCAAAAAAAAGAAAAAAGGTGGGGGGGAAAATGAAAAATTTGATTAAAAAGATTTTTTAAAAAATTAAAATAATTTTGAAAAATGAATAAAAAAACATTTTCAATGTTTTCAAATTCTTTTTGTTTTAGACACTTATGTGGTGAAAGCAGTTTTTGCGATTACGATGTAAAAGTCAATAAACACTCCTGAGCAATAATGTTTTGTATTGCTTTTGAATGTAAACAATTTTTAGCAAAAAATGTTAAAATATATTAGTACAAAAAGAAACTTCTTGGTCTCCAATCAAAGGGGGGTAGATGAGTTGATATAAAAAAAATTGCTTATAGGAATAAAAATTTAGATTTCATTATAATTTCCCAAACTTTGTTCCATCTCACCCCCTTTTCAATTTTTTTCTATTATCTCTTCCCCTCCACCACTCAAGAGAACCAATAGGATCCCGTAGCTTCTACTTTGGAAATACTGGATTAAATGAAGGAAATAACTTTGGAGTCATCAGAAATGGGAAATATTAATAATCACTTTGAGACACCCATTAAGACACCTATGCCTCTATATATTAGAAATTTATTTCTGCCAGTTCACACACACATGATAATTTTAGTTTATTTGATTGTCATTTCACTAGAATTTTCTTCAATATACTTCAAGTGCTGAATAACGCACACAAACACAGGTTTAATTATTTCAAGCAATAAATAAATTTATTTGTTCAAAACATTATGCAAACATAATATACAAAACTCACGAAAGCGAGCCTTTATGCAACCATCATATTCATATAACACCACATATATTTCCAATACAATGTATTCAACAATAAAGCTGTGGCATGGGGATTTAACCTTTAAATTTCAGAAAAATCATTAACAACATCAGGAAATAATGAATTTTATTTGACCACTTTATAGCAAACAAGTTACTGATATAAACATGAATGATAATATACGGTGGGTTTAAGTGCTGTAGTGGTGGGTTGGTAAGATACGGAGTTAGAGATGGGAAGAGTTAAAGGTACATGGGTTCAAATCCACCCACCTCCAAATAATTGTACTCTTTTGCCACTGTGGTGGTCGAGTGGTTATAGTGCCGGACTCGTGATGCGAGGATTCGGGTTCGAACCCCACAGTGGTGGTCGGCTGAAGTTGGTTTTCTGTGGTTCCCAACTTCAAGGCGCAAATGCGAGCCGATCTCCCCGTTAAAAAGTCTCGCCACAGAGAGCAACAGTCCTACAACGGTAAATCATTCAACCATAACACTTCACTCATAGTTAGTAAAACTGGGGGCAGATGACAAGCATTACACAGAAACAAACTTTACGTCAGGTTGCACTACACGTACACGCACATTCCCGCATGTACCGATTCGTTGGGGGGTTCCGCGCGGGGGGTGCATGTGTGGTGTAGCAGTAGTAGGTAGGGGCTCGGGGATCCATCATGTGCTTAAGTCAGCCACCTCGTTGGGCAATTTGCCTGTTGTGGCGTTGTATTTGTATTTGTATTCTTTTCTCTTCTTTTCGGATCCAACAGCAATTCATCTGGAAAAAAAATAAAATACATATAAATATATTTAAAGTCAACACTTTGGATGAGCTACAAAAAAGCCCAAAAAGTATAAATGAAAGTTAGAACTACAATTATGGCAGGAAATAGTGCATGCATGAATATTAAATATCCATAATTATTCATTTGAGACCCTCATGATAGGCCACTAATGAACTAATCTTTGAAAGTTCTAAACAAATGTGTAACTATATTCCAAGAAATATTCATGAATACAATATACTTATAGATTCCTTTTAACATATATGTACTTGTATGTAGCCAATGTCCAAGCAACAAAGTTCTCTTTTATCCCCCACCCTTAAAGTGAACAAATAAGAAATGGGTAAAAGAACAAACACAAGCTTTTCTTAAGCATATGAAGACTGACGGTTCCAACAAATCAAAGGCATACTTTTTTATGATACTGCAAGTTAATTCATTCTGTGTGCTTATACATATAAAAAACTACTTCAGAAATTTTACCATTACATATCTGACAATTTAAAATTAAAACAGTAATAAATCTATTGCAGGTGACAATGAAAAAGATGTTCAGATAAAATTTCACACTTAGCTTTAAAATCTTTGAAACTTTTCTCCTATATCTTGTAACTCGGAGTCTACGTGTTTGGATGCTGCGAGTGTTCAATCACATTCTTTTTGTTTACTCGCTGTCTGGGCAGAGGCGGATTTATGGTTGTTTTTGAAAAGTTTGAGACCCTTCTCCCACAATAATTTTCTTTGCAACTCTATTTTCCGCCACCTCAAACTTATCACCCTGGGCTATAGCCCCATGTAAATACGGCACTTCCTAGGATTTTTCAGATCTAGCAACAATTCCTTGTAGGAATCCACAGTGTTCATAAGTGTTTCAATAATAAGCAAAGCAGGAGCAGCTGAAATAGGGATGGGAGGAATAGTAATTTGACTGAATACTGAATATTCGGCTAATTTTTTGGTTTATTACCAAATATTTGGTGGCTGAATATCAATTTCCTTAAAATTCATAATTATAAGTGAAATTGGTATTTCTAATTGAAAATAAAATTATTGGTAATTTTAAATGATTGATATTGAATTTTAATTATGGTATTGATTAATTATGCAATGTATTAGTTAAATAAATATTAAAAAACTGGTAATTCAGAAATTTTTATTTCCATGATACTGACAAGTAAATGTAACGATATATTGTATTTTAATATTGTTTTCATAATTTTATTTCACCACTTATCACAATTTTACATTTAATTAAGGAAATGTCAACCACTATGTACTCTCAACTAGTAATGCATCATAAAATTTACGACTTATTTTCACTTCTTTAGATGTTCTTTGCCCCTACTGCCTCTTCACACATTAAGCTCTCCCGAGCTTAATATTCAGCCAAATACAGGGTGATTATAAAAAAACTATCCCGACATATGGGCCCCTAACTATCATACCATTCACAGAAACTGAATGAAATTTTGGCATAAGGTATTTTGATGTATGCGCTCAAGAATGATATGGGAAACAACAGTGTCACTCTAACAGTTACGGTTACAGTGAGAAAATTTCGAAAATATCAAATGGCAACACCAAGTTTTTTGTATTGGAATTGTGAAAAACCCTAAATAGCGTTCGAACGGCAACTGTAGCATGAAAATCACCGGCGGTAGATAGGCTAAAAGTGAGGACAACCAACAAGGACAGAGAAGCAGCATAAAATAAAGCATTTTATTGTGTTTCACAAATTTTCCACATGACCTTGTGGAGGACTAATCAGGCTGGGATCTCAGCCGAAGAAACGGTGTGACGAATGAAACGAACATTAATGCTCTGGTGCACGGCAAAGTCCTTTTTACTTTTTCCTTGCCTAGCTCCGGGGATTTTCGTGCTACAGGTGCCATTCCAACGCTATTTAGTGTTTTTCAGTATGGAGATCGCATTCCAATACAAAAAACTTGGTGTTGCCATTTGATATTTTCGAAATTTTCTCACTGTAACCGTAACTGTTAGAGTGACACTGTTGTTTTCCATATCATTCTTGAGCGCATACCTCAAAATACCTTATGCCAAAATTTCATTCAGTTTCTGTGAATGGTATGATAGTTAGGGGCCCATATGTCGGGATAGGTTTTTTATAATCACCCCGTACTTAAGTATTATTCGGCTAAGTCAAATACTAAATAGCAGCAGAAAATTGGTCCCATCTCTACTGTGAAACACACAAATAGGTACAATGACCAACTCATCCTTAGCATCTCGAAACAATCAAATATGACAGACTAGGTTAGAGTAACAAGATTTGAACGATCGCGAGTTCGATACCCGGTTCGTCCTTGTCAGAAAACTTTCCCGACACAGGGGTACAACAGAAACGGCGACATGACCGCAACAAAAAATTTCTATCGTAAGGAGTCCCTACATTGAGGGGTATAAAAAAAAAAGCCTGCCATTCGCAGTGGCGGATTACCGCACAGGCGCATGAGGCGCGCGCCTGGGGCCTCGGCAGAGCGGGGGGCCTCCAAATAGTTGTGTGCTTCATCCTACATATGAATTTACATGCGCATCAACAAATCTCTTGAACTAAGTACAGTATCTGCTCTCCCTTTTTTTTTTAACCGCAATTTTTTTTTTATGTATACTCTACGTATAAAGGGAAGAAAAACGGGAACTGAAAGAAAAGAACAATTTACAAGACGCAGCTCTCAAGGGCCAGTTCTTCCCCGACAAAGAAAGAAAAGACATTGTAAAGCGATCATTCAGGGAGGGTCATTTTCAAACAGTATTTCCCTAAGGGCACAAGCAGGAGGAGGGGTGAGAACAGCAGGTCCTAATGTCTGTCCGAAATGAAAATTGGAGTGAAGGCATAAACAGATGTCTCATTCCACAGTATTAAATGCTTTTATGGGCGCCGATAATACGACAGCTTTGGTGTAAACTTTTGTATACAGTATAATGGATGACAAGATGGCTATCGGCAAGCGGCGACATCGACAGGAAGAGACACTCGTACTAATTAAAATGAATGTAGTAGAGCTCTTATTATTGTGATTTTGTCTCCCACTTGTTTGCATGAAATACTATAAGCTGGTTCAAACAACATATACATTTGCAATCTATGACTGGAACCATACCACCATATGACAAAAAAAAAGTGGGGTTTGAAATGAATGCTGAATGACATGCATTCTGAATCACGTGATTTTTCTGTTTCTCTTTTAACACTCCCTCCCCGGCTGAAAAAAATCAAGGGGGTTTCTTTTCCTTCTTTCTAAAAAAAAAGCTACATTTTTGGATTGGTCAAGGAGGCTTGGGTAGACAACATCTTTGTGTCAGACCGAAAAGTGTTTATTGTTAATGTAATTGTAATGTGTGTTATTGTAATGAAAAAAATTTTCATGCCGATCCTCAAGATTTACTTTAGGATTTAGATTGCAGAATCTCCAAAAATAACGGTAAGCAAAACTAAAAATATATAAATTATCTGATAAATTTTTATTTGAGCATTTCAATTCAACTACAGTAGTCTCTCGAGAATTCGGTCGTGCTCTAATCCGACAAACCAGTCGCGGCCCAGGCTCTGTCCCTCCAGGGATATAAGCCTTTTACCCTTGCGGGCTGGGTCGTGCTCTAATCCAGCACGTCCAGTAGTCCAGGATATTTAGGTGGTGTGGTGTCACTTTTCTCCTGATGCCCTAACCCCTTAACACGTTCTAATATTTCTTAATTGCTGATCAAGTCCTGACTATGTCTTTGCACGAAATTTCATATATTATTTCAATGGGTTTCTTCAAAGTTAATCCAGCAATTTCGGTAAAATCTGGTACACCGTGGTCTAATACGTACCGGATTAGCGAGAGTCTACTGCAGGGGTCTTCAACCTTTGAGGCATAGCAGGCCATATTGAAACATTTTATAAAGTACGCGGGCCACAACGTTATACTGTGGCATTTTTCGTTATTAAACGAAACGGGGGGGGGGGGCATAATATAGAAGATTTTTATTCACTCTGAATACAAATAATACAAAGGCAAAGGCCACAACAGGCAGAGTGCCCAACGAGGTGGCTGAAAGAGAAAATAATAATAATTAATATAATAATAGTAAAAATAAAATAGAATAAACAAATAAAAAATAATAATTTCTAAATTTTTTTTATAACGTCTTTCAATGAGTCTGGTATTATTTTTCAATTAAAAATTTTCATCAATTTTTAAATAATTAAAATTCTGAAATTGTTTTTAAAAGTGATTCTGATATTATTTCTTTCATTAAATATAGATTTTTATTAATTCTGAAATTATTTCTTCAACCAATTCCAATTTCCTTTCATAATTTCAATGTAAAGTAGCCATTTTCTGAAAACGTTCGGTGGGCCCAAATAGCTCCGAGCATTGACGTACGCAAGGAAGGGATTTTGAGGTTCTGACCCCCCCCCCCCCCTCTTCGTTCGGAGGGGAAAAATGATGTGAAAACCCCTCCCTTGAGAAAATCTTGTGTGAACCTATGGCTCCGAGGGTCACATTTGGATCACGAGCTATATAAGTTGAAGACCCCTTTTTGCATTTAGAATGATTATTATTCATTTTTTTCAGTTAATTTTTCCTGTTTTGTTGTAAAATATGATTATTAGGTTTGCAATGTGTGAAATTATAACATAGTTTGAATTAATTAGGATTTTTCATTGATTTCCTTGTTGCATTAATTACAACCGTATAAGAAGTACAGTGGAACCTCGCTACAACGATACTCGATATTACAATAAATCCATCTAGCCCTCTACCACGATATTACTCCAAATCTTGTTTCGAATTGCCTATAGTCCATTGTTACAATTCTCTCGATACAACGATATCCTCTACTACAGTGGTTTGGTTCTTAACCTATGAATAAAATAAATACTGATATGTATAAATTAATAATTGACGGACTGCAGTCTACATTTCCCAATGTAGAAACAATTTTGAGAATCTTTTTGACAATGCCTATCTGCAATGCAAGCGGTGAACGTTCATTCTCCGTACTTAAGCGAGTTAAGAATTATATACGTAATTCATTAAGTCAATTACGTTTGAGCAATTTGGCTCTTATGTTTATAGAAAATGATGTTGTACAATTGTTAGATTATGAATCTCTTATTGATAAGTTCGCGAGAATGAAGGCAAGAAAAGTTCCACTTTAAACGAACTGTTCAATCCGTTGAAATTGTCCATCTTTATAATAATAATAATAACGTGATCCTCACGTATTCCCAAGGGATCAGCATGTCCAGGGAATTTGTTAGTGGTAATATTAATTATAATCATATTATTAATCAGTAATATTAAATTACTAAAACTATGACGGATCTCCATTTTTGCCGTGTGGCTGAAGGCACCAGGACGGACATCTTAGATTACTAAAAATAGGATGCAGAATTTTACTGTGATTTTTTTTTTTTTTTTAATGGGAGTGTGATTATTTTTCATCTAGTACCAGAGAATATCATTATATTTCCTTATCTTATTTTTGTGTTTATGGTTTTGGTGATGCAAAAATAAAAAAAAAAGTTATGATTTTCATAATATTGTTCATTTTAGTGAACCATCTCGTTCTTATTAGGGCCAAAAGGGTGCAGTGGTGGATAAACGCAAATTTGTGGATGGGGGCGGTGGTTGTGACCATGTGTTCAATTTTTCCAGGACGGTTCTGATTTTTTTTGGAAAAAATTCTGAATTTTCCCCCTTTTTTAAGCAAATTTATTTTCTTGGTTTGTTATTCAGTCAAAAACGTAGAAAACATTTTTTTCCCATTTAATTTTTCTACTCTCGGGGGGGGGGGGTGGTGGTGGTGACAGCCCCTACCTTTAATCCGCCCCTGATAGGGGGGCCTTCAGATCAGGTTGCGCCTGGGGCCTCCCAAAATCATGATCCGCCACTGGCCATTCGGAATCGGCAATAAATTGTAGGTCCGGGGGGGAGGTTCTAATTAGCCCTCGTGTGCAGAAAATGACCGTAGTGCGACAAAAATGATCAAATGAGATTTGGATGAAGACGATTTCTGATGATATTGTTCAAGTGCCACTATAAAATCACTAGAGAACAAATCATTCAGTGTATGAATGCTATGTAGCGTATGTCTAGATTTTGCAGTCATATTAACCCCCTTCCTTCTCGCGTCCGTCAAAATGACGGGCTGAGGTTTCGTCCTCTATTTCTCATGCCCGTGATATTTCTGGGCAGGAGTGTTCAAAGTAACGCACCGAAAATATTAAAAACAATCCGTTTCTTATACCCGGAAAAAATTTTATTTCTTATTTTACGTACCGGATGGCAGTACCAGACTAATGTTATCTACTGTCCATACAAATGATATGGTAAATGTACAGTGCCATAGCAAAGTTTAGAAAAACCTACAGTTGTAACAGATTACAACAAAAATATGGGAGCACGGAGCAGTAGATATTGTAGACCAATATGTTGGGGATTACTTTATTACTCGAAAAAGGGGAAAGAAATACTATAAGAAATTATTTTTTCATCTGTAGATCAAACTATTTTGAATTCCTATCTTATTTACAAAAAACAAGATGGGGGAAAAATCCCATTTGATGTTTCGTTTGTCTTTAGTAGATGAACTTATTGAAAAGTATCGCGCGCGGTCATCAGACACCATTCCAAAAAGAGGCCAGCCAAGCTTGGAGGATAACTCTAACCGTTTGATTGAAAGGCATTTTCTTAAACAAATACCTCCATCTGATAAGAAAAGGTAACTATCAAGAGAATGCAAAGTTTGTTGCTCGAGAAGAGATGTAGGAAGGAAACTTGGTACTACTGTCCAGATTGTGACGTTGGACTTTGCATCTCATGCTCTGAAATTAATCGTACAAGAAAAAATTATGGAAATTTATTTGTATTATGTATAAGTTTCATAAAATTTTCTTTTAATGTTTAAAACACATATTTTTTATTTTTTCCTACTTACTGGAAAGCCAACATTCAGTCACAATAACCCTGATTGTTGGTTTTTCCTGAAAATTTAACTTTTTTTGATTTCAAGCTAAAAGAAATTCCAAAAATTAAAAATGAATACATATATTTATACAATATATGAATATTTATGAATACATATATTGTTGATACACTTATTTTTATACAATTTTCTTGAAAAAAAAAATAGGCACTGTTATTACAGTTTTCTTGAAAATTATGCGATCGTTAAGGGATTAAATTTGATTCTCATAGCAATCTCAGAGATGTTTGTTGAGCAAGGTTAGATCAAAAAGTCAAACTAAATTACTCTCAAATATGAGGAACTTCTTACGAGCTCACACAATGTGTTACTGCAGAATTGCTAGAGCACCAATCATTCATTGAGTGCAGTAGGAATCCACAATTTACATTAGTGTGTAAATGATATGCAAGGCAGGGCCATCTCTAACCCTAAAAATGCAGTCATCAGTGAATATCTATATTGTAGAGTCATGTTAAATTTGACTCTCAAAGCAATTTGAGAAATGTTTGTTTTGTTGAGCAAAATTACATCAAAGAGCAGGGCTGGACTTAGGCAGGTGGGAAAGGTGTGGTCGCATCGGGCCGTTAAAAAGAAGGGGCTGCAATTCGCAATAAAATGAAATTGTTCTTCGTCTCGGTAAATAGTAATTTGTTTTCAAATTTCATTTTTTTTTTTTTTTTTTTTTGTAAACTTCTAATATTGCTTGAAAAATTCAATAAATTTGGGTTTGGATCCCATATTGTTCAGGAAAATGAGGGAATAGCTTAAGGTAAAAAGTAGGGTCTTTTTCTCACGAGAACGATTTTTATGACCATGTTAGAGGAAATGGAAACGTGTAGGCAGGGTCGTATCGGCATTCAATAAAATAAGCAGGTGCGTAGGGTTCAGGAGAAAAGGTATCACCACAAAAATATACTGGAGTTCGAATTAAAATTTCACAGAATTCTCGTCATTTTTTCCCGGAAACGTTTCCCTTTCGCTCTCGTGAAAAAGGATCTGTTGAGGGGCGGTATAAAATATTACAATTTCATAGAATTGAAATTTCACAGAATTTTCTTCATTTTTTCACGGAAACGTTTCCCTTTCGCTCTCGTGAAAAAGGATCTGTTGAGGTTCGTAATTTTTTCCGAAAACATGCATTGGCCAGCGACGACTTCCATTCTTATTGGTGTATAATCGCACCATTTGATCCACGATGTCGACTCCATATTTAATTTCGTTATTGTAGGCAACTGTTTCTGGGGTCTTTTTCACGTTTTCGTTGATAGTTACATCAGTATGAAGGGAACTCAGAACTAGAACATTTTTAATCTTTTTTCTCTGATAAGATGTCAGCGTGATATCAGTTCCAGTTTTGAATACGACGAGTATAGATGTGTGTTCCAGTTTTTGCAGTTGGAGGTACCTCACGACGGTCTTTTTGAAGGGTCCCAACCAAGCTTGTCGATTTCAAAAATGCACATAATCTCAGTGATGTAAAATAATCATCTGTTGTTTTGTTTCGACGTTCTCCTAGATAAGGTTCGACTAATCGAATTACATATTCATAGACAAGTTGATTTGCTGCTCTGGTGTTATCTGCCCCAGTGTAATCGAAACTGATTTTCTGTCCATTCAGAATATATTTGGAATCAACGCAGGCAAGAAGCCAGAATTTTATCCCAAATTTATCTGGCTTACTTGGGATATACTGTGTAAATGGGCATCTTGCTTTTGAGGGTAGAAGTTGTTCTTCCAGTTAGATTGGGCCCTGGTTTGTAGCAAGTCGCACTGTATCCTATGAATGAAATCCATAGTGAACTTGCAAGAGCAAATTGGTCGGTTTTTAATATTTCCGACCTTTCAAATTTCAGATCGAATCGCATGAATTTCAAAATTTCTTTGAAACGATGTCTTGTCATTGTTTGGGGAAAAAATAGGGGACCTTAAATCTGGACGACCACAATGAATTCAGTAGGAAGTTTTTTTGCACCTCTTGCATACATAATGGATATCGTTGCATCCAGTTCAAGCAAAGGAATTCACCTAGAAGTTTCATTCAGACGACGACGGGCTTCAGCTTCTGTATATGTCGAATCATTTTGTCGCAGAAAATAAGGCGTCACGAACCCAGAACACTTTCATTTATGTTTTTTGAACGCATAAAATGTGGGGCCTTGATTTTTTCTCAATATATTTTGCGATCCTCGACATCCTAAAGTTGAGGAAGGTTCTATGATTTTCTATATGCTCCCATCTGCTGCAGTTTCTTGGATCGTTTCTGTGGCTTCAACGAGTTATAATGAGTCACACCACGGTCATTTTCTGCACACGAGAGCTAATTAGACTGGGACCTGCAATTTATTGCCGATTCCGAACGGCAAGCTTGTTTCTATGCTCATCGAGATGTTGGTGCACTAACTCCTCAATGGGGGACTTCCTGCGGTAGCAATTTTTTTTGCGGTCAAGTCGCCGTGTTTGTTGTACCCCTGTGTCAGGAAAGTTTTCTGACAAAGACGAACCGGGTATCGAACTCGCGACACCTCTAAACATCCTTTGGTACTTTAGGCGAGTATCTTATCGACCTGATCTACCGCGCCCGAGAAACAGTTTTACATTGATTTAAATCGTCGTCATCAGAACCGCTACTTTCTTCACTACAGTTCGACATAGGGTAGATCTATGCTCTTCTGCACTTTCATCATAACTACCTCCAGAGTTTCTCTCATCTAATCTGTGCATCTCCTGGAGATGCTATGCTGGAAGCTATGTTCTAAACTAACTGTTTGAAAAGATCACATGCACTCAAATTTTCTACGTCCCAGAATAAACAATTTAACGGATAATATGACAAGAATGCTTGACAAAAACCAAAAAGGACACACCTGCTGACGACACTTGCAAATAAGAATGAGAGGAAAAGAAAGGTCACACACAAGGTCAAATGCAAAAAAGACTTTCAGAAAGATTATAACCTACTTAGAAATCAATTGTGACGACGATAGTAGTATTTACCGCATAATGTGCTAGAATATAAGGAAGGGTCACTATGACACCCTTCGGTCTTTCTAGGTATATCCGTTCGTAGCTTCGTTGTTAAAAAAGATAACGAAAGGAATCTTTGGTATATAATAAGAACATGCTAATTCAGGAACAGTCCAGAAATTCCAGGTGGTTTAGTTTATTCTTAGAAGAGATATGTAAGCTTAAACAGCGTGCAGGGTGAAAAAGACCCCCCCCCCCGTTCCGTCTTTCTACTGTTAATATTTCATCATTGATAAATGGAACTTGCAAATGCGGATTATGCGATATCATTTTGTCTTGAAGTAACCGAGATTTTTATCTACGGATTTATGAACAAAAAATATAATGTATAAAGCGCCCGTTAACTCATCTATTCGAGGGAAAGTGACCGTGGTATGTCGGTCACGGAAAACAAATTGGTATACGTTGGTTTACCATATTTTATCGGTGGAAATACGGGAGATAGAGATCCTAAGTAAAGAATTGCTTATTGTTAGGTCGACCATATTTGCTCGAGAAAAATACGTGAAATTGGGATTCGAAATACGGGAAAATGCGGGACAATGTCAATTATCGCTAAATGATGCCAAAAGTAAGCGAAGTCGTGAACTCGTGCTAAAATCACAGAAAATTCGCCAATCGCGAGAAATAAAGCGCCACTTCAAATTGCAGTGAATTAAAAAAAAAACACTACAAATGTGTGAGATGAATATTCTTCTTTTTAGTCTCTTAACGAGGCTTTTTGAATCACGTGATATTTCCCTTTTTCTGGAGGGACATACTACATGGTAACCAATATGGCGACTTCCTGCGCAACTCATGAAAGACATAAATCAAAATTAAAGAAACGTAGAAATGAATTGGTTTTTTTTCTTTTTGATGGGTGCTAGATATTTCGAAAATTTTCTTGAAGCTCAAGTTATGGATTTGCCTGCTTTTGCTTCAAAAAATGCTTGATTAAAGCTGCGGAATTTCTTCAGTGTAATTTATGGGCCCATAATTAATTTCAAAACATCCTAAACTATATGGATTGATGATATTGGATATTATAAAACAATACGGAGATATTAATTCTAATTTTTGTGCTTGAGAAGATATAAATCAATGTTATTGCATGAATATTTAACTCAAAAGTATAATTATTTTATATTTAATTTTCTGCGCTTCGTATTTTTAACCGAACTAAATTTTTCGAAAATCGAGAATTCAGTTCAATTTTTAAAATTATTGATGATGCGGAAAACTCTACTAAATTTCCACATTTCTACGGTAAATTCGACAATTTTAATTGATTTCCATGGGGAAAACATGCTGTGCTTGTCCCTCCAAGTGATACTTATGATCGTAGGCGTACGCAGAATTTTCTCGAGGGGGGTTTGAGATTTTTTTACCTTCTGAGGGGGTTTTACCTTTTTTCCTGTAAAATCTTATATAATCTTATATAATCTTCCTATAATCTTATCTCGGGGGGGGGGGTGGTTAGAACCCCAAAACCCCCCTCCTTTGAGTACGCCAATGATGATTATGATGTCAATTCCAAAAGCCTCATTATCGTGATGTAATTTCTAAGCTGGAAAAATAATTTTAATCGTTGATTTGAAGAATAAAAAGTCAAGTTGACTTCGTTGAAAATATTTGAAAACTCGGGACATTTTGCAAAAAAGTTGGGACACCAAAAAAAACAGAAAAATACCCGGACTGTCCCGAGAAATACGGGATGTATGGTCACCCTGCTTATTGCTATTCTATCTCTCAAAAAATTGTCAAATGTTGAAAAATTGCTAATTATGGTTAAAATTGATGGGAAAGAAATGCTGATGGGTATGTACGTAGAAGGACTACAATAAATTGCAGTAAATAAAAATGTATTTCACGAAATAAATATTATGTTATTGATATTTTTTTTTAAATGTCTTGGTTTTGTTATGTAAAAAAGAAACACGTCACAAATATGCGACATGAACGTTTATGTTTACAATCATAATTAATCGTACCGTGATTTGTAAGAAATTAAAATTATCTTCCTCCACGTTTTCAGTCAAGATTGAGCGAGTTTCAGTGAGTCAAGTGAGTTTAGTCGAAAATACGGGACGTTTTGAAAAACAAATTCGGGACAGTGAAAATAAAAGATAAATAGCAAAATATAGGCCTACTTAGCAAACGTTTTGTGGTGACCTTATGCATATGACACATATGTCACGCATTTCCCGGGGCATTACCGTATTTTCACTTTATTTTGGATGTCCCGACTTTTTTGCAAGAATGCCGTGGTTTGTCGCGAATGTTCTACATTGTAGAATCTACAAAACCTACTTTTAGATGCTTATAGTTTTATACTTTATTAAAATCAACTATTGAAATTATTTTTCAACGCATAAATTATATCACTATAATTACAACTATGAATAAGAATATTCACCTCACATACGTCATGGTTTTTTTACTTTCTTGATAAAGTGATCCTCAAATATGTATGTTCAAGAGATCCTGTATGATCTGTCCAGGGAATTTGTTAATGTTAATAAACATCCATGCACGAGAGAATCGGGTTTGGAACCAACACTTCCACAGTAAAATGCTAGCTCCCAAACTACTCCACTGCAAGACGGCAAATACTAAACGTTGATTTAATTGTTTGCCCCTTCAAAAGTTTTATTTCGTTATTTTACAATGTACTTCGTGGAATCCATTTTTGTTCACTGCAATTCTCTCAGAGTAATGCTTTGCTTCCTGCCATTGGCGTTTCTTTAGTGATTTCTGCAAAAGTTGGCAACTTTGCTTACATTCGGCGTCATTTATAGCGATGTTCCGTATTTTACTCGTATTTAAAATCCTGAGTTCCAGTATTTTTCTCAAAGAAATTTGGTTAGCCTAAATGTGCAATAAAACTTAGTGACACGGTTTTTACAATCTACCAAAATTACGTGAATTCTTTGGATAGCAATGAAATCATTTACCTCAGCTTTGGGAGCTTACGTCAGTGGTGAAATAATTGACGTTATGTGTCTCATCAGGCCCATAGCCAGAAATTTCATTCGAAGAGGGATCACTTTCATTTCGTGGGGAGGGACCAAAGTGATAAAAAACTGGTTCCAAAATTTTTTACGTTGCGGGGCACTTTTCAGAATTGTTATCATTGAGCACTAATTTTGGCAACATTTACAGGTTCGTGCCATGTATAAAATACAGTAATTGTGATAAATCTGGTGATTATGCATAATCACCGGTTATTATGCACAATAATTTCATCCGTTTTGAGCGGTGATTATGCGTAATTACAGATTTATCCCGTTTTGTTTACAGTAACATATAAAAGGTATTCCACGAAAAACGTCCGAAAAAGATTAAAAGTGTTGTTGTCCGTATCCGATTTGAAATTCCAAAAAGAAATTACCCGCTTAAATTCAGTTGTGATTTTGACGAATGAATTTTAATTTGACGAAAATGTGACATTTTAAATCGTCCATCCACAGATCCCTTGTCAAGAAAGCCAAAGGAAAAGTTTACAGAAAAAAATTAAGAAAAATTATAATAATTGTAATAGTATAAAGTGAATACTTTATACCGCCCCTAAACAGATCCCTTCTCCAGAGAGCCAGACGTTAAGGTTTCCCGGAAAAATCGAAGAAAACTGTGTGAAAATATAATTTGACGACAACGCCCCTCAAGGGATCCCTTCTCAAGAGCGCGAAAGGGAAACGTTTCTGGGAAAAAGAGACGAAAATTCTGTGAAATTTTAATTCGATGGAATTGTAATATTTTATACCGTACCCCAACAAATCCTTTTTCACGCGAGCGAAAGGGAAACGTTTCCGGGAAAAAATGACGAGAATTCTGTGAAATTTTAATTCGATGAAATTGTAATATTTTATACCGTCCCTCAACAGATCCTTTTTCACGCGAGCGAAAGGGAAACGTTTCCGGGAAAAAATGACGAGAATTCTGTTAAATTTTAATTCGATGAAATTGTAATATTTTATACCGTCCCTCAACGGATCCTTTTTCACGCGAGCGAAAGGGAAACGTTTCCGGGAAAAAATGACGAAAATTCTGTTAAATTTTAATTCGATGAAATTGTAATATTTTATACCGTCCCTCAACAGATCCTTTTTCACGAGAGCGAAAGGGAAACGTTTCCGGGAAAAAATGACGAGGATTCTGTGAAATTTTAATTCGATGAAATTGTAATATTTTATACCGTCCCTCAACAGATCCTTTTTCACGCGAGCGAAAGGGAAACGTTTCCGGGAAAAAATGACGAGAATTCTGTGAAATTTTAATTCGATGAAATTGTAATATTTTATACCGTCCCTCAACAGATCCTTTTTCACGCGAGCGAAAGGGAAACGTTTCCGGGAAAAAATGACGAGAATTCTGTTAAATTTTAATTCGATGAAATTGTAATATTTTATACCGTCCCTCAACAGATCCTTTTTCACGCGAGCGAAAGGGAAACGTTTCCGGGAAAAAATGACGAAAATTCTGTTAAATTTTAATTCGATGAAATTGTAATATTTTATACCGTCCCTCAACAGATCCTTTTTCACGCGAGCGAAAGGGAAACGTTTCCGGGAAAAAATGACGAGAATTCTGTTAAATTTTAATTCGATGAAATTGTAATATTTTATACCGTCCCTCAACAGATCCTTTTTCACGCGAGCGAAAGGGAAACGTTTCCGGGAAAAAATGACGAAAATTCTGTTAAATTTTAATTCGATGAAATTGTAATATTTTATACCGTCCCTCAACAGATCCTTTTTCACGAGAGCGAAAGGGAAACGTTTCCGGGAAAAAATGACGAGAATTCTGTGAAATTTTAATTCGATGAAATTGTAATATTTTATACCGTCCCTCAACAGATCCTTTTTCACGAGAGCGAAAGGGAAACGTTTCCGGGAAAAAATGACGAGAATTCTGTGAAATTTTAATTCGATGAAATTGTAATATTTTATACCGTCCCTCAACAGATCCTTTTTCACGCGAGCGAAAGGGAAACGTTTCCGGGAAAAAATGACGAGAATTCTGTGAAATTTTAATTCGATGAAATTGTAATATTTTATACCGTCCCTCAACAGATCCTTTTTCACGCGAGCGAAAGGGAAACGTTTCCGGGAAAAAATGACGAGAATTCTGTTAAATTTTAATTCGATGAAATTGTAATATTTTATACCGTCCCTCAACAGATCCTTTTTCACGAGAGCGAAAGGGAAACGTTTCCGGGAAAAAATGACGAGGATTCTGTGAAATTTTAATTCGATGAAATTGTAATATTTTATACCGTCCCTCAACAGATCCTTTTTCACGCGAGCGAAAGGGAAACGTTTCCGGGAAAAAATGACGAGAATTCTGTGAAATTTTAATTCGATGAAATTGTAATATTTTATACCGTCCCTCAACAGATCCTTTTTCACGCGAGCGAAAGGGAAACGTTTCCGGGAAAAAATGACGAGAATTCTGTGAAATTTTAATTCGATGAAATTGTAATATTTTATACCGTCCCTCAACAGATCCTTTTTCACGCGAGCGAAAGGGAAACGTTTCCGGGAAAAAATGACGAGAATTCTGTTAAATTTTAATTCGATGAAATTGTAATATTTTATACCGTCCCTCAACAGATCCTTTTTCACGAGAGCGAAAGGAAACGTTTCCGGGAAAAAATGACGAAAATTCTGTTAAATTTTAATTCGATGAAATTGTAATATTTTATACCGTCCCTCAACAGATCCTTTTTCACGAGAGCGAAAGGGAAACGTTTCCGGGAAAAAATGACGAGAATTCTGTGAAATTTTAATTCGATGAAATTGTAATATTTTATACCGTCCCTCAACAGATCCTTTTTCACGCGAGCGAAAGGGAAACGTTTCCGGGAAAAAATGACGAAAATTCTGTGAAATTTTAATTACTTGGAAAAATTACTCAGAAAAATTACTTGGCCCGGGGGCCCATGACGCTCTAAAGACGGGACGGCCCTGCCCAAGACAACCAAAAATTAAAATTATTTTTTTCAATAAATTAAAATATTGAAAGAAAAAATACCTTTATGTGTGCTATATTTTTCAATTTCTGTTAATTTAAAATGTCTCTGGGACAGATGCCTTGTGCCCAGAGCCGTCTTAAGAGCATCGTGGGCACCCGGACCAAGTAATTTTTCTGAGGCCCTACCAAACATATTTTCGAAAATTTTAACCATGTCTCATTTTTGTGAGGCTCTTTCTCCTGAGGCCCCCAGGCCGCACCCGGGTAGGCCTGTCTTAAGACGGCACTGCCTGTGCTCCCCTCATAATATTCACGTAAAACTGTGAAATTCTATTATAAGCCGATTAAATGGTAGAAAATGGGTTAAATCATCAATCAATGATGTGGTTTTGATCATTAGTTCTTTAAAACCATGCTATTGCCAATTCCTTTTTTTGAAATCGAATAATTCTAGCGTATGTATTTTACAGTTTTTTGGATTGGATTGTTGATGATTTAGTTGGATTTGTGTTTCAAGTTCTCCGATAATTTAAATTGCCAACCATCACCACAGAGTAAAGTCGCGGAACATTTGAGTATAGTGTTTTAGAATATTGGGGAAGCTTGAATTTTTTGAAAACAGAAAGTGATACAAATACATAAAGCAGGGGTTCTCGAACTTTGTGCCGCGGCACCCTGCAAAGGTTTTTCGAAGAGACTCTTTGTTAAACTGCTCTGTGGGGAGCAGCGGATAAGCGTTGATTAGAGAAAGAGGTGCTGCGGGTGGGAAAAGTTTGAGAGAACTCCTGACATATATATAAGTGTATAAGACGCCCTACACATCCTCCAACGCTGCCTGCACTAGGATCTTTGATGGGCCCCCAGGCCAAGTGATTTTTCTGAGGCCGTATTAGGCAAATTGTCGAAAGTTTCAACCAGATCTAATTTTTGTGAGACTTCTCTTCTTTTAGACCCTGAGCTGTGCCTGGGTGGGCCCATTCTTTTTGACGACACTCCCACCCTTACCTAAGGGGCCCGGTGCGTCTCAACAGTTTCAGACACGAAAAATATTTGCCCGATTTTATATATTTGGTGGGGGCAAAGAATCGGCATCCATTATTTCAAAATATACAAGAATGGTTTTAGGGCGCCCCCTGATCTCTGGTTACTTCCGTGAATGAGGGGCCGTGTACAGAAGTTTCAAATTTCGGATTTTTATTACCCTGCAGATTTTCTCCCTTCTGGTTATATACGGGACATTACGATACTTTCGCGGCCATCGGCCGGCATTCAAAGACCGCGTTTATACGGCGTAAATTTGTCTTGTCCCTACAATATTGTGAATGCGCGCGCGTTTTTTTTTTTAAATCGTAAAGGATTGGAACGGCCGTTAAAATTGTAAAATATTCCCGATATCGTGGAAAAAAACCGAATCTGTAAAAACTCGACCACAGTTTTGTCATCTAGCTGCTATGCGGTAGTCACCGTTTTGCATCGCGAAATCACGGGTGTGTACTCAGAATCGGCTTTTGGAGGGGCACAAGAATCTGATTCTTCACAGAAAGTCTGGGTATATAAACTGAAGAGCCAAAAAAACTGGTACAGGCATGCGTATGCAAATAAAGAGATATGGAACCAATCAGAGTACGGCGCTGCGGTCGGCAACGCCTATATAACACAACAAGTGTCTGGCGTAGTTGTTAGATCGGTTACTGCTGCTACAATGGCAGGTTATCGAGAGACAATACATCAATTTGAGATTGGGGGAAAAGGATTGCACTGAGTTAGTTACATTCGTGACAAACGTTACAAACAATATATTAAATAAAGCAAGAAAAAAAAAATACATGAAAATATTTAAAAACAAAAACGCATTGAATAGGAAGATTCTTTGGATAGGAAAAAAAAATACACATATATATCAAAGAGTGCATCAAAATATATTTATGTCTCGGATTCATTTGCATACTCGCTTTCTGTGAGAATAAAATTTTTTAGTCTTTGAGCAGCTACAATGAAATTGAAAATTGAGTGATATTGTTTATGAGATAATTTTAAGAGACCATTCAAATCAAAATGACTTATGAGGTTAGACAGATATTTCCGTCTATATGAACGATAGATTGAACAATTGAAAAAAACATGGCGCCAGGTTTCGAGTTCGTTCAGATTACACATATTGCAGAAATTGTGGGGAGATATTGCAAAAATTTTTCCATGAAAAAAGATTGAATTATGTTTCATTCTAAGTTGAAAAAGGACTCTTTTCACTGTGATATCAATTTTTGATGTCATGTAATCCTCAACAAATGTATGCGATTTGAGAAACTTATAATGAGGGTGGTTATTACTATTTTCCATAGCACTAATGTCAATTTGGAGATTTTGGTCTACATGTGTTTGCAGAATCTGTGGCAGAAACTTAACAGCTGTGTTGGGATCCTGAGCAAACCAAACAAACCCAAAGCCAGATTTTTCAAGTAACAGTTTGACGTCTGAAGCCCAGTTAAATTTTGACTCAGTGGACGAGTTGCTATATTGGTGTAAATATGATTTCTTACTAAGTCTAGAGTCCGGCATTTTGAGAATACGTATCCAGAATTTAACAATCAACTTTATAAATGTAATAGATAAAGAGGTATATCCGAGTTCCAATCGCAATATGTAATTTGGAGTATATTTTGACAAATTAAATAGTTTCTTAATAAAAAAAGAGAAGCATTTGTCGAGTTGTAGAAGGTAATGCATTGACCAAATTGGTGAGCCATAGATCAAAACAGAAGTTACCATACCGTTAAATAGTTTAAACCAGCTATAAGGTGAATTAAGTTTGGCTCCCAGAAGAATAGGCCATAATGCATGTATTGCAGATATACCCTTCGCTTGGAAATGATTTTTTGCCAGATGGTATGTTCCAGAGGAAGAAAAGGGAATTCCGAGGTAAGTATAAGAATTAACGGTATCCAATTTTTTATTTTGGCAGAAGAATGTATCGCTTTTGGACTTCTTCCCCCCCCCCCAATTTACGGAAGACCAAGACTTTTGTTTTGTTCACATTGACCGTTAGTTTATAGTCTTTACAAAATTGCTCTAGGATATCAATTTTTCTTCTTAAATTCATAGGGGAGTCCGCCAGTAACACTGCGTCATCCGCGTACAGCAAGATGTTGAGTTGTGTTCCATCAGGGAAAGACAAATCTTTTATTTCTGCAGAATTTAAGCGAATTATGAGGTCATTTAAAAACAGTGAGAACAAAATGGGACTCAGAATTTCTCCCTGAAGAACACCAGAGTTAATGTTGAAGAACTCAGTGTATCCTAATGAGCAGCGCACCCTTGCGGCGGCTTTTTTGTATATGTCAGCGAGCATGGAAACAAATTTTGCACTAAGATTAAACTCTTGGAGAACCGACCAGAGAATTTGATGGTCCACTGAATCAAATGCGCTCTTGAAGTCAATAAAAGCTGAGAACAGCTTTCCTCTCTTCCGTTTTAATTTCTTTTGAATGAAGTAGTTCAAAACGAACACTTGATCCATGCAGCCATATTCCTTTCTGAAACCTGCTTGTTCCTCAAGGAGAACGTCATATACGTTTAACCAATTATAGAGTCTGGAGTTTAAGATTGATGTAAATATTTTTGTAATTACTGGTATGAGGGAAATTGCTCTAAAATTTTCCGGATTGTTAACATCACCCTTTTTATGTATCGGGGAGATAATTATTTCGATCCAAGATTCGGGTAGATTAGTTGAGGTATAGATTTTATTGAAGGTATCTGTAAGAGTAATCACGGAGGAATCTCCTAAAAACTTAAAAAATTCGGGTTTTAAGCAGTCCCAACCTGCGGCTTTCCCAAATTTTACTTTCTGAATAGCGTTTTTTACTTCATGAAAAGTAATATCGGGATGCAAAATTGGGTCAATTGCATGACAGCTATTATTTAATGAAGGTTCCATTCGTGTTGTATTATTATTCGCTTTGAACGCAGTTGAAAAGTAATTGTGTCATGTTGATATATTGATTTCAGAATGGAGGGATTTTTTTCTCTTGAATTTTTTGATAACCTCCCAGAAGGATTTCGAATCTCTGCTGGAACAAATTTGGTCGTTTAAGTTATTGAAATATGCCGCTCTTTTTTTATTGCATAAGTGCCTATAAACATTCCGTTGTAGTTTGTATTGCGTAAAATTATGATTATTATAGCACCTGCTCAAAATCCTGGTTGTTTTTTGTAACTCCCTTCTAGCAGTCTGACACTCAACATCGAACCAACCAAAGCGTACATTCCGTGTATTAAGGCCCTTGGGGTGTAATGTGATAGGCCTCCTCGTGGTGCACCCTGGGTAATGTTAAATCTATCACACGTCATTGTCATCGCTTATTTGTGCTCATATCCTTCACTTTCAATAGCCAAGATTACATGTTTTTTTTTCTACACATCTTACAGTACTTGTCTTGCGTCTTGTTTTGTCCTGTACATGTTTATGTCTTGTGTCCAACCCCTCATTGTGGACCCCGCTTAGGCGGGGAGGGGTCCTCCCAGACGGGGCGTTGCTTCTAGCGTATGCTCTGTCTGGGACGCTGTCTACCTGCGTGTTTGCCGTGCGTGGAGACCCGTAAGGCTGGAGATGGGGATCCTGGTTAGCCTGATGCGCTAGCTTTGGCCTCGGATTCAGCCGAAACGGGAGGCTTGGATTAGCCCCGTCCAGGTCAATCGGCTGTGGTCGCCTCGGTGGCTGAAGGGGTTACACTACTGGGCAGGTAGAGGGGCCGGGCCTGCCGGACGTCTGTTGATGCTGCTTCACGATGATCTTGGATCTTGAACGCGTCTGCTCGCCTGCTTTGGTGGTGTATAGCTCCCACCTAACCTGACGTTGCTACTAACTTTCACCGGTTACGTGTGCGCGTCCCCTCGTAGGGCTCCATGGTGGGCATGGTGGGTGGGAGTGGAACAATACCCATTCAAATATGGGAAAAAATCAAAATGCACCAAAACGTCAAAGAACTGCTTCAAACCAAACACATGTCACTGTAACTGCTTCAAATTCATCAACTGTCTCATTTTTCTTTCTGCACTCTTCAGATGCCGAAAAACCGCTGGCCAAAGTATCACCATTTGTAATAGATAAAGCTCTCTATGGCACAGTTGGTACCTTAAAATCGGTGAAGGCCCTTCGTTCAGGAGACCTTCTCATCGAAACTAACACATCCAAACAAGCCGAACTCATTCAAAAGCTCACATCTCTCGGAAACATTCCAATAACAGTCAAAATCCATCCCACGTTGAATTATTCACGTGGTGTCATTTCAGATAATAACTTAATTAACATGGATGAAGAAGAACTAACACAAGAGCTGGCGTCTCAAGGCGTAACATCTGCCAAACATATTATGAGCCGCAAAGATGGCAATCCAGCTCCCACACGAAACATAATTCTCACATTCTCATCACCAACATTGCCGAAAGATATCAAAATAGGTTATTATAACCTCAAAATCCGGCCATACATTCCTAACCCTGTTCGATGCTTTAACTGCCAAAAATACGGCCACTCACGAACGGCGTGCCGCAGCCAACCCACCTGCGCAAAATGCGGTGAGAAGGACCACATTTCGGACAACTGCACTAATTCACCATTCAAGTGCGTCAATTGCGGTGGCGACCACCCCGCATTTGACAGAAAGTGTCCGAAATGGAATGAAGAAAAAGAGATCCAGAAGATCAAGGTCCTCAATAACATCTCATATATCGAAGCACGCCGTCGTATAACCTCTAACCAAACTCCAATAGGTAATAGATCATATTCTAATATGGTAACAAATCCATCATCAGCTAATATGACTAACAATGTCACCAAAGCATCCGTAACAACTCAGACTGAACCAATAGCTGATACATCAACTCAAACATCATCATCTAACCAACCGTGTAATAGTTGTGGCTGCTGTTGCTCTGCTGGATTACGGAGGGAGTCCACTACCTCCGAAGAAGAGGCAGGAAAAGCAACAGTGCACACATTCAAAAAACCTACTGTTACTAAACCCAAGATTAATTCTGGAAATAAATCTAAAAAGACCGGATATTCAAGAAAAGCAATACAGAGAGCAATAAAATGTCCCACCCTCAAGAATGTGTCACTAATTGATGACATGGATCTTGATAATCTATCAGAATCTGGTGGTACTCGCCGGAAACTAGACCGGAATAAATTTAAAGAACTCGAACCGTCTACTTCTACCTAATTTATGGCCAACATAATTCAATGGAACATTCGTGGTCTTAGATCCAATTATGAAGATCTCAGGGATTTGATCAATCGTTATCATCCTGTTTGCGTGGCACTCCAGGAAACTTTTACAAAGCCCTCGGAGACATGGAACATCAGGCGACATTCCCTCTTTCGTATTGACTACGATGACGGGAGTAGGGCTTGCCGCGGTGTTGCTCTGCTGGTTCCACATCACGTGTCGTCGCGCGTTTTAACGCTGCGCACGAACCTGCAAGCCATCGCGGTGGAAATCTCTACAGGCCTAAGAACTACCATCTGTTCCATTTATTTGCCACCAAATGACACCATCTTACAGAGAGATCTAGAAGATCTGATTGATCAATTACCTCCACCATTTTTTCTTCTTGGAGACTTCAATGCTCATAACATGATATGGGGTTCTAACAGCAACACCCCTCGTGGGGAAATGGTTGAACGACTGTTAGATGACATGGACCTTACCATCATGAATGATGGCAGTTTCACTCATTTCCATGCCCCAAACAATAGTTTCACTGCAATAGATTTATCATTATGCTCACCTTCACTCTTGCCGAACTAGTCCTGGTCGGTTGATCCAGACCTCCAGTGGCGGATCATGATTTTGGGAGGCCCCAGGCGCAACCTGATCTGAAGGCCCCCCTATCAGGGGCGGATTAAAGGTAGGGGCTGTCACCACCACCACCCCCCCCCCCGAGAGTAGAAAAATTAAATGGGAAAAAAATGTTTTCTACGTTTTTGACTGAATAACAAACCAAGAAAATAAATTTGCTTAAAAAAGGGGGAAAATTCAGAATTTTTTCCAAAAAAAATCAGAACCGTCCTGGAAAAATTGAACACATGGTCACAACCACCGCCCCCATCCACAAATTTGCGTTTATCCACCACTGCACCCTTTTGGCCCTAATAAGAACGAGATGGTTCACTAAAATGAACAATATTATGAAAATCATAACTTTTTTTTTTATTTTTGCATCACCAAAACCATAAACACAAAAATAAGATAAGGAAATATAATGATATTCTCTGGTACTAGATGAAAAATAATCACACTCCCATTAAAAAAAAAAAAAAAATCACAGTAAAATTCTGCATCCTATTTTTAGTAATCTAAGATGTCCGTCCTGGTGCCTTCAGCCACACGGCAAAAATGGAGATCCGTCATAGTTTTAGTAATTTAATATTACTGATTAATAATATGATTATAATTAATATTACCACTAACAAATTCCCTGGACATGCTGATCCCTTGGGAATACGTGAGGATCACGTTATTATTATTATTATAAAGATGGACAATTTCAACGGATTGAACAGTTCGTTTAAAGTGGAACTTTTCTTGCCTTCATTCTCGCGAACTTATCAATAAGAGATTCATAATCTAACAATTGTACAACATCATTTTCTATAAACATAAGAGCCAAATTGCTCAAACGTAATTGACTTAATGAATTACGTATATAATTCTTAACTCGCTTAAGTACGGAGAATGAACGTTCACCGCTTGCATTGCAGATAGGCATTGTCAAAAAGATTCTCAAAATTGTTTCTACATTGGGAAATGTAGACTGCAGTCCGTCAATTATTAATTTATACATATCAGTATTTATTTTATTCATAGGTTAAGAACCAAACCACTGTAGTAGAGGATATCGTTGTATCGAGAGAATTGTAACAATGGACTATAGGCAATTCGAAACAAGATTTGGAGTAATATCGTGGTAGAGGGCTAGATGGATTTATTGTAATATCGAGTATCGTTGTAGCGAGGTTCCACTGTACTTCTTATACGGTTGTAATTAATGCAACAAGGAAATCAATGAAAAATCCTAATTAATTCAAACTATGTTATAATTTCACACATTGCAAACCTAATAATCATATTTTACAACAAAACAGGAAAAATTAACTGAAAAAAATGAATAATAATCATTCTAAATGCAAAAAGGGGTCTTCAACTTATATAGCTCGTGATCCAAATGTGACCCTCGGAGCCATAGGTTCACACAAGATTTTCTCAAGGGAGGGGTTTTCACATCATTTTTCCCCTCCGAACGAAGAGGGGGGGGGGGGGGTCAGAACCTCAAAATCCCTTCCTTGCGTACGTCAATGCTCGGAGCTATTTGGGCCCACCGAACGTTTTCAGAAAATGGCTACTTTACATTGAAATTATGAAAGGAAATTGGAATTGGTTGAAGAAATAATTTCAGAATTAATAAAAATCTATATTTAATGAAAGAAATAATATCAGAATCACTTTTAAAAACAATTTCAGAATTTTAATTATTTAAAAATTGATGAAAATTTTTAATTGAAAAATAATACCAGACTCATTGAAAGACGTTATAAAAAAAATTTAGAAATTATTATTTTTTATTTGTTTATTCTATTTTATTTTTACTATTATTATATTAATTATTATTATTTTCTCTTTCAGCCACCTCGTTGGGCACTCTGCCTGTTGTGGCCTTTGCCTTTGTATTATTTGTATTCAGAGTGAATAAAAATCTTCTATATTATGCCCCCCCCCCCCGTTTCGTTTAATAACGAAAAATGCCACAGTATAACGTTGTGGCCCGCGTACTTTATAAAATGTTTCAATATGGCCTGCTATGCCTCAAAGGTTGAAGACCCCTGCAGTAGACTCTCGCTAATCCGGTACGTATTAGACCACGGTGTACCAGATTTTACCGAAATTGCTGGATTAACTTTGAAGAAACCCATTGAAATAATATATGAAATTTCGTGCAAAGACATAGTCAGGACTTGATCAGCAATTAAGAAATATTAGAACGTGTTAAGGGGTTAGGGCATCAGGAGAAAAGTGACACCACACCACCTAAATATCCTGGACTACTGGACGTGCTGGATTAGAGCACGACCCAGCCCGCAAGGGTAAAAGGCTTATATCCCTGGAGGGACAGAGCCTGGGCCGCGACTGGTTTGTCGGATTAGAGCACGACCGAATTCTCGAGAGACTACTGTAGTTGAATTGAAATGCTCAAATAAAAATTTATCAGATAATTTATATATTTTTAGTTTTGCTTACCGTTATTTTTGGAGATTCTGCAATCTAAATCCTAAAGTAAATCTTGAGGATCGGCATGAAAATTTTTTTCATTACAATAACACACATTACAATTACATTAACAATAAACACTTTTCGGTCTGACACAAAGATGTTGTCTACCCAAGCCTCCTTGACCAATCCAAAAATGTAGCTTTTTTTTTAGAAAGAAGGAAAAGAAACCCCCTTGATTTTTTTCAGCCGGGGAGGGAGTGTTAAAAGAGAAACAGAAAAATCACGTGATTCAGAATGCATGTCATTCAGCATTCATTTCAAACCCCACTTTTTTTTTGTCATATGGTGGTATGGTTCCAGTCATAGATTGCAAATGTATATGTTGTTTGAACCAGCTTATAGTATTTCATGCAAACAAGTGGGAGACAAAATCACAATAATAAGAGCTCTACTACATTCATTTTAATTAGTACGAGTGTCTCTTCCTGTCGATGTCGCCGCTTGCCGATAGCCATCTTGTCATCCATTATACTGTATACAAAAGTTTACACCAAAGCTGTCGTATTATCGGCGCCCATAAAAGCATTTAATACTGTGGAATGAGACATCTGTTTATGCCTTCACTCCAATTTTCATTTCGGACAGACATTAGGACCTGCTGTTCTCACCCCTCCTCCTGCTTGTGCCCTTAGGGAAATACTGTTTGAAAATGACCCTCCCTGAATGATCGCTTTACAATGTCTTTTCTTTCTTTGTCGGGGAAGAACTGGCCCTTGAGAGCTGCGTCTTGTAAATTGTTCTTTTCTTTCAGTTCCCGTTTTTCTTCCCTTTATACGTAGAGTATACATAAAAAAAAAATTGCGGTTAAAAAAAAAAGGGAGAGCAGATACTGTACTTAGTTCAAGAGATTTGTTGATGCGCATGTAAATTCATATGTAGGATGAAGCACACAACTATTTGGAGGCCCCCCGCTCTGCCGAGGCCCCAGGCGCGCGCCTCATGCGCCTGTGCGGTAATCCGCCACTGCAGACCTCCACGGGAGCAATCATTTCCCTCTAGTGGTTAAGTGCCTTGATCGAAGCCATAGCATACCTGAGGGTCCTCCTCGGTGGAAGCTTGTGGCCGCCCGATGGGCAGACTTCACGGTCAAGGTAGAAATCACGGAGGATATGGTTTCGCAACCCGACGTCGACCATTGTGTCGACCTTGTGACCAGTTGTATGATCTCAGCAACCAATGAAACAATACCCAAAGTCTCCTCGAAACTTCCTAAATTTCCTAAACCTTGGTGGAACCACGAATGTAATCTCACGATTAAAGCACAAAAGAAAGCATGGAGTAGGTTCCGGCGGTATCCTACCCATGACAACAAGTTGACATTTTTAGAAGCAAAGGCGATAGCGAGAAGAACCAGGCGCCAGGCTCAACGCAAGTCCTGGCAAAAGTTTACCACGGGAATCAATTCATCTACTTCATCTAAAGTCATTTGGGACCGGATCCGAAAAATCAATGGTCATTATCAGTCTCATCCCATCACCATTTTAAATACCAATGGCACTATCATCAGCGATGTGAGGGATATTGCGGACACCATCGCCGCCCATTTCGCCGCTGTTTCCAGCGATGCGAACTATCCCCCATCGTTTCATCCCATTAAATCATCAGCCGAACGTACATCGTACACCTTCCGGCCTTTTACACCGGAGGGGTACAATTCATTGTTCACCCTTCATGAACTGACGACGGCCTTGCAGCGAAGTCCTGACTCAGCTGTAGGGCCCGATGCCATTCATTACTCCATGATTCGGCATCTCTCATCTGAATCACTCTCACATTTACTGATATTATTTAATCGGATCTGGGTCAGTCATTCATTTCCTGACACCTCGCGAGCAGCCATAGTTCTTGCATTCCCGAAGCCTGGCAAAAATCCTGAACAACCGAACAGTTACAGACCTATTGCTTTGACCAGTTGTTTATGTAAGCTCATGGAACGCATGGTCAACTATCGCTTTATGCACTACCTTGAGGTTAACAATATTTTATCGAAACATCAAAGCGGCTTTAGACGGTTCAGATCCACAACATGCAATTTGTTACGCCTTGAGACATCAATAAGACAAGCATTTGTGAAGAGGGAGCATATGCTAGCCATATTTTTTGACATAGAAAAGGCCTACGATCGTACATGGAGGCACGGAATTCTTTCCGACCTCTATAATTGCGGCTTGCGGGGCAACTTGCCCATTTTTATTAAGAACTTTCTCGCTCGACGCATCTTCCAGGTACGGATCGGAAGTACATTATCGGCTCCCCAAATCCAAGAACAAGGTGTACCTCAAGGTAGTATTTTAAGTGTTACACTGTTTATTTTAAGACTCAACGGTGTGTTGAACCAACTCCCGTTGTCTGTCACTGGCGCACTTTACGTGGATGATCTGTTGATGTCATATCAATCAGTAAATATGAGGACAGCCGAGAGACAATTACAAACCGCACTCAACAAGATCAGCAAGTGGGCACATAATAACGGCTTCTCATTCTCCGCTGACAAAACTGTCGCTATGCACTTTTGTCGGCGTCGAGACCTACATGATGACCCACAATTGTTTCTAAACAATAGTCAAATACCAATAGTAGAAAATGCAAAATTCCTCGGCGTCACATTCGATAAAAAACTGACTTTCAAACCTCATACTGCGCAATTAAGAGCTCGTTGCATGAAGACGATGAACCTCTTGAAGGTCATCTCGTCTACATCATGGGGAGCAGACCGTAAGTCACTCATTCACTTGTATAAAGCTCTAATAAGATCAAAGCTCGACTACGGTTCCATTGTATACGGGTCAGCACCTCGGAGCTATCTGAGTGTGCTCGACCCAGTTCATCATCTTGCTCTCCGCATTTGTTCTGGAGCTTTCCGGACTTCCCCTATGGAGAGTCTGTATGTTGAATGCAACGAGCCATCTATTACAACAAGACGCCAACAGCTTTCTTTGAAATATTATATTAAAATGAAATCTTTACCAGGTCATCCACTTCATAATGTCATTTTCATTCCGTCATTTCATAGACTTTTTGCTGCTCGCCCTTCATGTGTTCCATCTTACGGTCTTCGTATGAGGGTACTTGTGGAAGAACTAGAATTAGACATCAGTCGTGTGGCCCCAGTTGCTTGGCAACTGGCACCATGGGAGCAGTCTCTGCCAGATGTCTCTCTTTCATTATCATTATACCCTAGAGCCACCACAGCAGATGTCATATATCGACAGATATTCTTTAGGCACAGGGGTAGGTACAACAGGTACTTCCCCATATATACCGACGGCTCCAAGAGCCCTGGCCATGTCGGTTGTGCCTACATCTGCTGTGAGGAAACATCTTTCAAACTTCCCGACACATTCTCTATTTATTCGGCAGAGCTGTACGCAATCCTTCAGGCTCTACGTCATATACGACGCAAACGCCACCGACGATGCATCATTTATAGTGACTCTCTCAGCGCATTACAAGCACTGTGTTCCTGTACGTTTCACACTCATCCATTCATTCATGCCATTTTTCATGAACTGCATTACCTCATTCATCATGGTACCACAGTAAAATTTTACTGGGTACCAGGTCATGTAGGAATACCGGGCAACGAAAAAGCAGACACCGCAGCTCGAACAACAACTAACATTGACAATAGCCTTTTGGTTCCTGCCAGTGACCACTTCTCAATCCTCCGGGAAGTGATGCATCACCGCTGGCAGGATCATTGGAACCATCAGATAAATAATAAACTTCATGCCATCAAGCCCACACTTGGCCATTGGCGTTCGAGCTGCAGAACTAACCGAAAGGAGGAAGTTCTGCTTGCCCGGTTGCGCATAGGACACAGTCGTATCACACAATCATATCTTTTATTACGAGAGAGTCAACCAGAGTGCCCTCATTGTCAAATTCCATTGACCATTGTTCATGCTTTTACTTGTTCACATCATCGTCATCATTTTACGACCGCTTTTGGTCATAGTCATCTTTCACTTCATGACATTTTAAATGACTATTGCGATGCATCTCGCATTTTTAAATTCATCAAAGCCATTGGTTTATATGACAAATTATAGTTTTTACAATTTATGTCATTGTTTTACGTTCCTTTTTATGTTTTAGTTTTTTGACATGACAAAAGGACATCTTTCTTATTTTTATGTCTTGCTTTGGCGCAGTTTGACCAAATTGGTCCTTGCGCCAATAAATTCAAAATCCAATCCAATTAAGGCCCTTCGATGACCTTGATTTTTTTTTATTAACCCATGATTTCTTGCGGTCTGTATCAGGAATGGAACGATTTCTTCGGTGCGATATCTAGATCAGCGGAAAATCGTGAGTCGATATCGTTCACAAATTTAGAGCCATCTTCACTATTCCAAAAGGATTTTAAAAATCCGGTATTTATATTTTGGTTTCGCGAAATAATTAGTATCCATTAAATATAAGGTTGCTCTAATAGGGAAATGATCGGAACCGAGTTTCGGGATAACCTCAAATTCAACTGTTTGATGGTACACATTTGCAGATACAATAATATAATCAACTACACTAGCGTTTTACGTTCCTTTTTATGTTTTAGTTTTTTGACATGACAAAAGGACATCTTTCTTATTTTTATGTCTTGCTTTGGCGCAGTTTGACCAAATTGGTCCTTGCGCCAATAAATTCAAAATCCAATCCAATTAAGGCCCTTCGATGACCTTGATTTTTTTTTATTAACCCATGATTTCTTGCGGTCTGTATCAGGAATGGAACGATTTCTTCGGTGCGATATCTAGATCAGCGGAAAATCGTGAGTCGATATCGTTCACAAATTTAGAGCCATCTTCACTATTCCAAAAGGATTTTAAAAATCCGGTATTTATATTTTGGTTTCGCGAAATAATTAGTATCCATTAAATATAAGGTTGCTCTAATAGGGAAATGATCGGAACCGAGTTTCGGGATAACCTCAAATTCAACTGTTTGATGGTACACATTTGCAGATACAATAATATAATCAACTACACTAGCACCATTTTGATTAAAGAAGGTGAAATTACCTGGGTTGTCTTGGGGAAAAGTGCCGTTCAAGATAAATAAATTATTCAACATGCAGAGCTCATTCAGGATCTTACCTCTATGGTTTACGATAAGGTCGTTCGATCTGTGATGAATGAGTTCATCATCAAAGAAAGAGGGATTAAGAGCATATGGATTACCAATGCGAGCGTTCAGATCACCCATGATAATGATGTTTTCACAATTAAATGTATTTATGATAATAAACAGGTCCTCAAAATCTTTGTCGAAATTGGGGTAAGGCGGAAAGTAGCAGGATACAATGTGGAGTTTTCTAAAATCAAAATAATCAGCTGATAAAAAAATGAAAAGATTAGTAATTTTTAAAATGTTAGTATTTGTTAATTTATTCTGATCGTATCCAAAAATTAGGCCTCCACTGGGTCTACCCATGGACCCCACATGGGGGGGGGGGGGGGGCTGACAGTGCTCCAGCCCTGGGGCCCGGGAGTCATGGGGGCCAGTGAAAGATCTTTCCGATTTTTTTTCTTTCAGATATGTTCCATAGGAAAATAGACAGGACTCTTTTATATCAGTCATATCAATTTGTAGTCGTATGGACGGATATCTTGAACTACGTACCTTCTATTCTCATTGAAATTTTTTTTAACTATACACATGTACAAGTACACGAAAAAAAAAAAAAACGGAAACGAAGATAAGAACATTGTACAACGCCCCCCCCCCTCCACTCTCGGATGGCACAAGGTTTCTAGAATATATAGTAGTTCTCCTAGGAAGGAAAAAAAGGCATTGTGATGGTCAAGGACACCAGCATTTTGTGTGTGTCCTCAGGGCGACCGCACGACCCCTGCTGTTTCAGTTTGTAGAAGGCCATAATGTCTGGATAGAATGAAAATTGGCGTAAACACACGTCGTATTCCGCAGTGAAATTGCCTTTGGGTGCGATAAAGCACATGAACCCCCCTCCCCCAACATCCTGGATCAGGGCTGCGCTCTTTAGCGAACCCCTCTATAGTGAACTAATAATGTGAAAAAAAGACAAAAAATGAGAAGAATGGTCCAGGCCCCAGGCCTGAAGCTCCGCCAGCCCCACTCTCGTTATGATACTGAGAAAGCTTTGCTGCAAGCTTTTGTACAAAATACAGTGGATCCCGCATATAACGTTTTCCTCCTTAGTGTGACTCTTTGGTGCCAACTCTGTGTGATACTCATCGAGATTTCTCGTTTAAAGCGTTTTCCCGCAAAAAGTATTGTACGAAATCGCTGTAATGACGTGTGTACTGAATCACGTGATTTCGCTCACGGCCCCTCTAATAATCCCCTTCCACCCGTTTAATTGTGTTTCATAAAGTTTAAAAACGCTTACTTTTAATAGGGAATATCTACAAATTAGAGAGTAACCTCGTTCATACGTCACTCAGTTATACGACTTTCATGTTTATACGACATTTAATTTTGGTAGTAATTGGTAACAATACATTTTAAACAGCAATACAACAAATACATGTTAATGTTAAAATACTTCATTCATTTATTTAACGTAAAATCTCAATTATTCGACGTTTTCACTTCGACTCAAACGCGCAAATTTTTGAAAAAAGAAAAACGTAATTTATATCCACATCAAATGCGCACAAAATTTTTGTATGCAGTGAAAAAGCGTTGGTGCAACAGTTCTTGCATATTGTCACCGCAAAAGACATAAATTTTAGGGTGATTGCTGACGTATACGAAAATTGCCAACAAGATGGCTGATGACCATTTAGAGTGGACACTTAGGTGATTTGTTTATTGCCTCTTTCTGAGAATACGCAGATGTGGAGAGTCCCGAAGAAATGGATTTCAATTGTTTTGACGGCCATACGTCCTTTCAGAATTTTTTCTCTCCCTATGTTTTCAACGTTATCCTGAGAGGGTGAGAAAGTCTACTGTAAGCATTGGGTGGGGTACAGGTCTGCCGAAAATAGACAGATACGGTACACATGCACAGTAAGTTCTTTCGATCATTTCCTGTAGAATTTTCTTTCGATATGGTGTTTCGTGTGCTGACAGGACCGTCTTAAAAACATCATGGGCCCCCAGGCCAATTGATTTTTCTGAGGCCCAACCTGGAGAATTCTCGAATTCTCGAAAATTTCAGTTGGTTCCCAGGCCGTGCTCGGGTGGGGCCATGCGTTCAGACGGCACTGCTTGCTGACTGCGTCAAATCCGCCGTTCGTAATGTCGCTCTCTCTAAAAAAAACTGGAAATTTTGGAAGAATTTTAAATTGATAACGAAAGTTCATCTTGCAAACCAGTTGAATATCTTCGTTTCAACGTTTTGAAACGATTATAAAGCAGAGAAACAAAACCAAAGAACAAGCTCCTGATTGAAAATCATCTACTCCCAAAAAAAAAAGTCCAAGATGGGGAAATTTTTGCAAGTCGAGAAGATTTTGTTGCAATTTTGTACCCCAAAGGTAATGTGTGTTGTGCTAAATTTTATTTCTTTAAATGATTTGAAATGTGATTTAATTTCCTCTCAAGTATGAAACGATATTTTTTGAAGAACAGAATTGGAATGCAATTAAACACATAAAATTTTATAACATTTTATATGTATGGGGAGGGAGATAATTTTTTAAAAAGGCTCAGGTATTCACTTCGACTTACACATAAAACGTTTTGACTTGGCCTCTTGAACGTCGTATAAACGAATGTAACAGAATTGTCAAGTTGCTCAATTGAATAGATGAAGTGAACATAAATACGGGGTGATTATAAAAAAACTATCCCGACATATGGGCCCCTAACTATCATACCATTCACAGAAACTGAATGAAATTTTGGCATAAGGTATTTTGATGTATGCGCTCAAGAATGATATGGAAAACAACAGTGTCACTCTAACAGTTACGGTTACAGTGAGAAAATTTCGAAAATATCAAATGGCAACACCAAGTTTTTTGTATTGGAATGCGATCTTCATACTGAAAAACTCTAAATAGCGTTGGAATGGCACCTGTAGCACGAAAATCCCCGGAGCTAGGCAAGGAAAAAGGACTTTGCCGTGCACCAGAGCATTAATGTTCGTTTCATTCGTCACACCGTTTCTTCGGCTGAGATCCCATCCTGATTAGTCCTCCACAAGGTCATGTGGAAAATTTGTGAAACACAATAAAATGCTTTATTTTATGCTGCTTCTCTGTCCTTATTGGTTGTCCTCACTTTTAGCCTATCTACCGCCGGTGATTTTCATGCTACAGTTGCCGTTCGAACGCTATTTAGGGTTTTTCACAATGGAGATCACATTTTCCAATACAAAAAACTTGGTGTTGCCATTTGATATTTTCGAAATTTTCTCACTGTAACCGTAACTGTTAGAGTGACACTGTTGTTTTCTATATCATTCTTGAGCGCATACATCAAAATACCTTATGCCAAAATTTCATTCAGTTTCTGTGAATGGTATGATAGTTAGGGGCCCATATGTCGGGATAGTTTTTTTATAATCACCCTGTATTTATTCGTTACAGTATTGATTATTCGTTGTAATTGATTAGTTTATTTATAAAATTCACTTAGATGTGTATTGACCCTGTAAAGAAGCTTACCGCATAGCGCTTTTGGGTCGTACACAGCAATAGTCCAGCAATACAAATAACTTTAGCTTTCGGTGATCATTTAGTGCAAAATATTGATGTTATCAGACGCCTTCAGAAGAACGAGAACAAGTGGCGAAGTTGAAATTAAATTCAAAACGATTTTGAACAAAATATAAAAAATATTGTTGTAGCGATTTCAAAAATCTCCTAAAAATATCGTGTTATAGAGGGGTTTATCATAGTAGATGACGTCGTTGTGTACCGAGAGTTTAACATTAAACCAGGCAATTCCAAACAAGATGTGAAAAAAATATCATTGTAGATGTATTTATTATCGATTATCGTTGTAGCGATATTTTGCTGCATATACAAATGCCGTATCATATGCAGGATTTTTTCATGGGGGGGGGGGGGCATTCAACATTTTTTTCTTCCCGAAAGGGTTTTTTTTTTTTTTTTTACTGAAAAAATACACCATAATCTTTTCTCAAGGGTGGTGCATAACATTTTTCGGGGGGGGGGGGCGCGAAAAATCCTGGCCTGGGGGCCCGGCACTAGCATGTGGGGGCCATGGGTCTACTAATACGTGATCTAGACGCCAGACTTTGGATAATTTTATAATTCTGCATTTGGGTGTTGGCAATTTAAATTCCATAGTATGCCAGGTTTCCACAAGTGAAAAAAAATCGCAATCCGTGAAATCATTCCAGAAATCAGGATATTCATATTTGTTATACAGTCCAGCAATATTAAAGTGCAAAATATTTCTGCGGACCTTGTTTTTTGATACACTTTTGGGACACTCAATTTTTTCCAAAGTTATAAAGTTTTGATTAGAATTTGATTCATCATTATAATTACAAGGGTCTATATTGCAAACAGGCCGGCCATCTATATATATAAAATTGATTTTCTGTGTGTGTGTGTGTTCTCTATACAAATCTACAATTTTAGATCGATCGTCGCCAAATTTTGCATATATACCAAATGGGACCCGACTTGAATGATAGGCTACTTTAAAATTTCGTCAGACCAGGGCAAACGTCCCAAATGGGCAAAAAACTGTCCGGCAACAATGGTTTTTGGGCCTCAACAATCACTTTCCGAACGTTTACTTTGGTTACCGTGGTTCCCTAGCGATGAGTTTCAGACGTGTTTATGTCTTTACAATGGTTTGTCACTTCTTTAACGCTGCCAGTTATGTATGCTAGTTTATGCCTTTATAATGGTTTGCCACATTTTCAATATACTCTCAATAATGAGGCTTTTTGAATAGACGTCATAATCATCATCAGCATCGCTTTGAGGGTCAGGAAAAGGGTGATCCGCATAGAAATCAGTGTTAAAATTGCCGATTTTACTGTAGAAATGCGGAAATTTGGTGGGGTTTTCAGTCAAATCAATAATTTTGAAAATTGTATTGAATTCTCGATTTTTGAAATATTCAGTTCGCTTAGAGATATACGAAGCCCAGGAGATTAAATATGAAGTAATTAATTAGCTGGACCTACTTCCGAGTTGGAATATTCATGCAATAACACATTGATTTCATCTTTTTATTTATATCTTCTCGAGCATGAAAATTAATGTCTCCATATTGTCAGGAAAACAAGAAAAGGGCTTTGCCCCACCAGTGGTCATGTTTTATCTTCACTGGTGGGGCAAAATCCCCCCCAGTTAACATGTTAAAAAAAGGCCTGGCATGCTGGAAGAAAATTCAGAGATACCAGTGAATTATGAAGGGGGGGGGGGAGCATAATTTTTTTGAAGATATAAACTTGTACATTTTTTTTGAGAGGGAGCCACTTTCATTTAAAAAGGACCCAGATTTTTCAAATAACCCAGGTAAATTATCCAGTGGCATCTCTGAGAAACATATCCTGTAGTTATAATAAACTTCATATCTTTCAAGCTATTATGTGTTGTTCCAAGCTTCTTTGAAGCAGACGTTTCATCCACTACTGCGGTGGACATATTCAGTGTTGTTTTTGGTGAGCGAGAAGACGCAACTACTTCCTTGGATGACCGTTCTCCACTGATACTTTTGCTGGAGACGCGGAAGGATCAGCTTCGTCATTGTAACGTCAAGCAAGTGACATGTTGATGGGACGTGGTGACTTCTGATTGGGTCGGTGGAGGATCAGTCTTAAAATTTGAATGGGTAGTCAGAATTTGGGAGAGTTGATTTTCTAACCGTCCTGATCTTGGTATTTCAGTTTATCAGGTGCCATATCTTGCTCAAGTACAGCAGAACATCAATGCCACTGTCAACTGGGGCAAACAGAAAAATCTGCTGTCACTGAACATGCCTTCCTCAAGGGTCATGACATCCACTTACAAGAGACACAGATATTCTTCTTCTTTCAATATTCTTCAGAAATACACTTCTACTCCCTACTAAACCACAAAGCTATTGAGATCGTTAAGCACAGAGATAATTTCAACAGGAAGGAAAGAGCGCTGCACATGAGCAAGATATGGAACCCGACAATCCAAAATACATGGATCAGGACCATTAAAAAATCAACTCTACCGAATTTGGATCTCCCCATTCAAATTTTAAGACCCTGATCCCCACCCACCCAATCAGAAGTTGCCATGTCCCATCAACACGTCACTTGCTCGACGTCACAATGACGAAGTTTATCCTTCCGCGCCTCCAGCGAAAGCATCAGAGTACGTCATACAAGAAGGTCGTTTCGTCTCCTCGTTCACCAAAAACAGCATTGAAGATGTCCACAGTGGTAGTGGATTAAACGTCTGCTTCAAAGAAGCTTGGAACATGGCACAACAGCCTGACAGGTATGAAATTTATTATGAACTCCGGCCGTGAAAGCCTACTTTCTCTATATCCAATACTTTTTAGAAATTCCATAAAAAATATCCAGGGACGCCGGAACATATATTCTCATGTTGCTAAAAAGCAACACCAATCATCATTCAAATATAACTCATTCCCCCTCAGTTCAGGCGATGGGAGATTTACCGAAAACGGGACATTTTTGTTGAATGTGTGGCGTATGGTGTTCATTACATATCCAAGTGAACATTATTACTCGAGCAATACCAAACATTTTTGACTTCCGGCGTCCCTGAAAAAAAAAAAAAAAAAAAAAAAAAAAAAAATTATATATATATATATATTAGTGTACTTGTTTGAATCTGAAAAGAATGGAAAATATGTTTCTGCCATATACAGTGATACCTTAGCTAATGAACACCTTGGCTTCTGAATTTTTTGGCTAATGAATGTTTTAGTTGGCATGGATGTACTCGCTAACATAACACAACAGTGGCGAGAGCTGAAATTTCACACAATCATCTTCAGAATTACTGTCTTTTGAAATTGATTAATTATATCCACCTAAAAATCACACTTTCCAGATACACTTCTATTTCTCTTCCAGAAGCCTGTTCATGTAAGATGAATAATCAAGCAAAAGCAAAGAATATATTTAAAAAAGCTCATACTTGGATATTTTTAGTGCACATGTTCTATTGATGTGCACGAGTCCATAAGTATGAGGCACTGACCGCATCATATCATCTCTCTCATGAAACGTATCTTCAAATTTTGGGCCGTATTTGGAATGAATGAAACAATTTTTCATAGCAACCTGTGAGAAATCTTGTTTCGACCAAAGAATGTGATTCAGGAACAAATTATCTTCATTAGTCAGGGTATGACTGTGTTTTTTATAACACTCTATAACTTTATAACTGACATTTGTTTTCATATCTTGCTTTGTTATGTCATATTAATAAACTTCTGTATTTCGTCACTGAAAGTGCTGTAATCAATTTTGAATAATTTGCTATGTGTACTTTACTGTGTAGAAGCCCAAGGATATAGTAATGGCTGGGGGACATCTGTTTTTGTAATAAAAGAGTGTGGAAACCGATTTTCCCTCCAACCCTATATACCAATGGTCTTCAATTAATTTTTCAATCACAATTAGAGTGTACACCCATTGCAGGGCCCCGGTGCCTTCTCGGGGCAGATATTTTCTAGGGGGGCCTCTTAAAGCAGGGGTGGGAAGTGACAAAGTCCATTTCGGAGCAGCAAAATTCAGGATTCGGAGCAATTTTGGAGCAGCAAATCGAGGAATTGGAGCAGTTTTGGAGCAGCAAAATATAGGATTCGGAGCAGATATTTATAAATTGGAGCAACGAAATTAACAACAATATTTTCGTTAACCCTCACCCCTTTTCAAAATAAAACAACTGCGCTGTCTTTTGTTATCAAACATCTTTTCAGCAGTTTGTTTTTGGTGTTTCAGGCTTTTGACACCGGCTTGTTTGAAAGAGCGGCTGTCATAAAATTTTTCGCATTATTAATTTTCTATATCAAGGTTTCAATTTGTTTATACTCAGAAAGAAATTGTTGCAAAATGGGAGAGAATTTCGGAAGAATCAACACGATGGTTGGCGATTCAGCACTCATTATTTGGCGAGATTGGCGATCTGACACTCGTTATTTGACGATTTAACACTCATTATTCGGCAACATTGCCGAATAACGAACGTTAAATCGCCAAAGTTTCTAAATTAGCAATCATAACTCGGCGGACATGCTCGTTCCACTCCCGGAATATTTTTTTTCACGAAACATCGGGATTTGACGAAATGACGATCGACTACAGTAATTTCTGCTGCTTCCAGCGGCGACTTTTTTTTTGAAAACGGAAACCGACTCGCTTTAAAGCTGAAAGACCACTGCAAACCATCCTCAGTTGCACGATCACGGATATTATTGCCGTTTCGCGATGGAAAGCCCGATGATGGGCAGATAGTTTAAATACGGCGATAGTTGAAGTACAGTGGAATAAAACACGCTCTTTTCGGAAAGAATCGTTTCGCGGTAATCAGGAACAAAATTTTTTTGACGTCCTTTCCGAAATTCCGGGCACACTGAAGCAAAATTCGCTATTTGGCGCAGAAAAATACGAAAATACCCTATTGGAGCAGGATGACGCAAGATGCTAATTTTGGCGCAGTACGGAGCAATTGGCGCAGAGTTCCCACCCCTGCTTAAATTCTCAGGGTTATTCTCGGAAAAAGAATGGGTTGTCCCCCTCATTTTTCCAATGATTATAGTATATTCTGAAAAAAAAAAGTAAGCTGAAATGGGATCGGAATAGGCCAGGTGTCGATTCCACGGAAAGGGGTGGATATTGGGGGGTAGTTACCCCCCAGAACTGAAAACGATTATATTACAACAAACGATTAAACAACTATATTAATATAGAATTAATAATATCCATCTTACTAGCTGGCTTAAGAAAGAAAAAATTTGAAAGAAAAACTTCATACCACTACACAATTCTCTGGTTTTTTTTTCATTTTTCTCATCCCACATATTTCTCTCCACTATCGGTTCTTCGTGTTTGAGCTAATTATTGTTTGAATGTTGTTTGTTGAAATTTTATTTTTTCCTATGTAAACATTAGGGCTGGTCCAATTAATAGATCAAATGTTAATTCCAGTTAAAAATTTTAGTTGAGTTTATCGACTTGATCAATCCAATTAAAATTTGCATAAATTTTTTATTAAAACATCATAAATTAATTTATTTACATGACGAAACCGATTAGTTCTCTTATATGTAAATTATGTTCTTATTATACAACATTTTAGATAAGTGACCATGTTTAAATATATTTGAATCAATATTTTCAATATCAATATTTCAATCAAATTTTTAGACATGTCAACTAAAACTGGTGATTTCAGTTTCAAATTGAGTTTGATGGAGGTTTGATCAAGCGAAGGCAAGACCAAAAATTATTTTTTCTATTTTAGACATGCCCCCCCCCCCACAAGGGTGAGCCTGACAGAACTCCAGCCCTAGGGTGATTCTCATCGTTTTCTTGTGTTTTTTTCCCAGGGTTGTTTGGTTTAAACCTTGGTTTTAACCAAGTGGTTTTTTTCAAAAAAGTCAAATAAAAGTGGCCTGAATATCATTTTTTCCTTGAAAAATATCATATTGGTTCATTATTAGCCAAAATTTTTCATTTTTATCACATTTTATATTCTTGGGGTATATTTTGATGGTATATCTTTAAATGGCATAAAATGGTGTAAGTGGTTTTTTTTTTCAAAAGTCTCATAAAAGTGGCCTGAATGTATATATTTTTTTCATATGAAGTATCTTAGTTATTTAAAGTTATATACAGAAGCCAAAATTTCTCATTCTTACCACATTTTCTAACCTTTGGTAAAGATAGAGCATCAGAATGTAGCCAAAGTCATGAATAAGGATTGTATCATACATTTAAATGTAGTGGTATATTATCTCACAAGGTTTCTTTTTCCCCTTCACAAAGCAGCAGCAACAGTAGTGACACCATCATGCTAGGGACAGGTGGTCCTATAATCCAATAAAGACACCAGCTGTCCCTAAAGGACAAAGACTAGTGTACTAGTAGTTACATTACCTCACACATTTTCATTTTCTTTCCCATAAGTAGTAGCACATCTCCTACTGTATACCTCTGTTTTAATATTCAATAATTGTTTTTTTTATGCTTTCACACACTGTTAAGCCCAGTTAATCACGGTTCTACTGTATAGTAGTAGTAACAGATTTATGAAAAATAATCAGCTATATACAGGGTGATTATAATTAAAGTTTTGATTCAAAACTGTGCAATAAGTACTGGTCAGAATGACTTGGAAATTTGCATGGATACTCCTGAAGCAATGGAATTTCCTTTGGCAAAAGAAAAAAGTGCAAGTAGTGCAAAATGTGCAAGAGTAGATGATGCTGTGTTTGGCCAGCAGTATAATTTATTGTGTGAAGCCACATCATTTCGGCACTTCCACAGCATCGGTGTGTGGATAGAACAACTTTTATCAAGATGCACATTACAATACCAGCAAAGCAGTTGTTGAAGACCCATTTTGACAATAACAGGATTGCACAACACTTGGCCGCCCATCAGTTCATTTGACCTTAACCCTTGCAACTTCTGGCTGTGGGGGTACCTCAAATTGTTATGAACAGTGGTCAGATTGCAAACTTTGATGAATTGCAAGCTTCAGCACATCCTCTATATGTTAGAAGATCCTCAGGAATATTAACCTGGGGGTGTGTTTGATTTATTAAAGGTGAATTGCAAGCGCATCCACATCATGACCAGGGCATACTCTGATCTTTTGTTAAACAAGAATTTTTGTGCTTTCACCTCATAGCCAGAACACGGTGGACAACATATTTAACTTTTTTTGAGTAAGTTGTAGTTATTTGTTCAATTACTTCACTTTTTGTAATGTTTCCATGAATTATGAAATCGTGTAATGCTATAATTAAGTTATTTTGCCATGACTGGCTATTGTTTCCATTCTGCAAGCAAATTTCCCATGTGTTGGATGATGTCATTAATTTTATATTTTAAAGCTTCCCCCCACCCCTTTACTTAATAAAATTATTTCTTCAGGAATATTCATGTAAATTTTCAAGTCATTCTGCCAATCACTCTTTTTTTTTACAGTGTTTTGAAATCAGAACCTTAGTTATAATCACCCTGTATATTGTAAATCACCGTTAATTAATCTGCATTATTTATGCTTCATTAAATACATTATAGTCACCTAATTTTTATTATAGTTTTTGCAAAATAACTTCCTAATTAAGCATACTGAAAGTAACTGGAGAAAACAACTTTATAACTTTATATTATATGATTAATAATAACATTAAAAGAATTTTCAAACACGAAGTAATCCATTGAGTTAAGCAAAAAATAATTAAATTGCAAAAGTTGGTTTTTGTTAAAATATAAGAAATATTTATTAATTAAATATGGGAATAGTGTTAATCATATTAATAAACATTTTATTTTAATTAATTATTAGAAGTTTGAATGATTTTTCAGAAATATTATTGTTATCCAAAGATCCCAGCCTAAGGGAGCCTTGATCTAGGATGTGGGGGAACCATGACTGTTCACAGCAGTTTTCGTATTCAGGAAGAATTAGCCCCTACCCTCCAGTACTATTTGAAAGCAGTTTCTAGGAAAACAAGTACAGTAGTCTTTTGATAATCCAGCCATGCGTTAATCCGGCGTTTTGAGGTGGGTTTTCTTCGAACATAAAGAAAACAAGTCACTACATTCTGTGTGAAGAAGTTTACATTATTTAAATGGGCTTTTTCAATTAACTTCCACTAATCAGTCACATCCTGGTCAGATATGTCCCACATTAGCAAGAGTCTACTGTAATACAGTCGACGCTTGTTATAATGACCTCACATTAAAGCGACCATTCCATAACAACGACTGGTAGAATAAGTCCCAAATGTTTTCATAGAATGACTATCATACATGTCTTACTTTTGATATAACAACCCATCTAATATAATGTCCATTTTCGACGGGACGAGGTGGGTCGTTATATCGAGCGTTGACTTTAGTATGAAGATCAAAAATAGTTTCAAAACCAGTGACTAACCTAAAATAACTGATTTTCTAAAACAACGATGAGATTCAAGTAAAGAAATGTAAAGATTTGTGTGTGTGACAAATATGCTCAGCATATTTAATTGTTGCAACCAAAATTTAATTCATTCCTATAGTTATTTACATCTATTGAATAGGTGCGAGAAATGAATAAAAAATATTTTTTATAGCGATGATATAAAAAATATATCACATATGGCGAATCATATTCGCCGGGCTGAGTTAAGTAACTTATATTTTCATAACATCAATTAACATTATACAGTTACCAATATGCTTGTTATATAGCATCAGTACTAAAGCCACTAGGTCCATAAATTTTTTTGACGGACTACTGCAGTTGATTAGGATTTCCAATGAATAATTATTTCATGATACAAACATTTATGAACCACAAGTCAGTTATCTAAACATCAGTACTACTGCAGAGGCACAGACAGAAAAAAAATATTAAGTGGGGGGGGGGAGCTGCAAGTTGCTGGGTCTTCCCGTATATACGGAACTGAAGTATGTACGCAGGAGAGAGGTGCAGTGCATTGCTTTTTCAGAAATTATTGGTGAGGGGGGGGGGCCTCAAGGTTTAGGCACCTATGATCTACTATAAGTTAGAAATCTTTCAAATAATTTTTATTATTTTCCATAAATATAACGACTCAAAAGTTTAAATTGACAAAATATCAAAACTGGACATGGTGACTTTTGCTTGAATGCTGATGATATGGTGTGCGTTCGAAAATATTCAATTGAAATTTGATTAATCAGTTGAAAATTTTTGATTAATCAGTTGAAAATTTTTGATTAATCAGTTGAAATTTTTTGATTAATCAGTTGAAAATTTTTGATTAATCAGTTGAAATTTTTTGATTAACCAGTTTAAAATTTTATCAATTCCCAGCCCTAATTAACATGAATTCTAGTTATAAAAATTCAAAGTATAATTTTCTTGCCTCCATTCATGAGCAATCTTATGGATGGTAGAAAATTCCTGCATAAAATTTCAAAATTAATCAGATTTTCAAAAATGTTAAAATAATAATAATAATTGAGATAAGTATGAAAAAAAGGAACAATAATAAGTATTTAGAATGTGATAAGCAAACATTAGAATTTTCAATTGATTGGACTAGATTTATTATATGAAACAAATAGCATTCAAAATAAATATATTTTGCTCGGTTTTTTATGCTAGGGGTCATGACACCCCTTAACCTCGGATGCGCAAAGACATTAATGAGTTGTGATAAGATAAACCAGCATCTCCCTCGTGTAAATTTTTCAATGCTTAATAAAACATAATAAAAATTTTAATTTTGGTTAGTTTTTGAAAAAAAAAATTGAATTTGCAGCATGAAATAATTCATTTTTACCAAATACATTCACTGTATCATTTTAAATACCTTTTTTTTAAAAATTATTTTTAAATGACAAAATCATGTTATACAGTATTTGTTTTTTGGATCACAGTTCATGAATTCTAGCTTACCAATAAAAATAGCTTCAAATCATGTGATTTTATTATGTATAATTTTTACTCCGCACTTTTTTAGCGCAAGTCCAACATATTGTTTTTGAAAATTTTTCCGCATATTTTATAGGGCCATAACTATAATTATGACTATAATACAGTTAAACCTAGATATAACTACACTCTGGGGACTAAGAAAAATATTGCTGTAGAGAGATTAATTGTTATATCGAGTATCGTTGTAGCGAGGTTTCACTGTAAATTTATAACTGTATATGATTTATAACTATAATAATATCCATAAAAAATATAACATTTTTTTTCTTACCATGTATTTTGTTGTTAATTCTTGGCTAAGGAATTCTGTAGTTTCGACTGCTGGCTGAAATAACCATGCTGTGAAGGGCAGTATTCACCGACATGGTTTAAGCTATAGTCATTATTTTTTGATTAGAGATCAACACGGATTGGTTAAATTCAGGGTTTTAACCAATCTATGTTGATCTCTCATCCAAAAATTGTAACTACAGGTTTAAACCATGTCAGTGAATACCGCCCTAAGGGTACTGAACTAACTGTTTTGGAATTATTTTTTTTTGTCTTCTCATTGCACTTTTGCGCACAACTTTTATATGTTCTCTTCATGAATTTCAAGTAGAAATAACTTAAAGATTTGTCAACGTTACAGGTGTATACATATTAATTTCTAATTTTGACTCTACATCACGATTGGGAAAATGAAAGAGAATGTGGAAAATTGGGAGATAAAAGTTGACTCAAAAAAATAGGTGGCAAACCAAATGATAGTATATGCTGTTGTGTTTCGATGCTCCATCGTTTTGTATGCCTCTAATTTCAACCCCCTTATCAAAGCTGTATTAATGAGCACTTCTTAATACAGCTTCGCCCCTTACTTTTTCCTGAAATCACTTCTTTCTAAAGAAGTTGCCCAAAGTTAGCACATAAACAGACAGCAGCGGTGTTTCCCTAAACTGCATTCAAGTGAAAATGACCTTTTTTCAGTCTCACAACTTCCACTCTATAATAAAATAAAGATTTCAGCAGTTCAAAGATGTATCATAAAAAGAAAGGAGAAGCAGATGGTAAACAGAATATTGAGTAAGCTGTCTGGTTGTGATTGATGTGTCCTTCGGGTTTGAAAGTCCATGAGACAATAACTAAGCCATTGATGACTATCTCTGATACACTGTTGGGGATGCCAGCCTGGCGGCCAGTCTAGTTTCAAAGAATGCTTAAAACTGATTAGTGTACAATGCCCAGGTGGTTTCGGAACAGACAAAAAAAAGGCTGAAGAACCAAAAGCTATGACGTCCTCTATCTGGATGTGAATTGATTTTGTGTTCATCATTCTTTTTCTTAAAAACGGAAAAAAGCTGAACACAAGCATATTTTGGAAGTCTCTCTTGCAGATTATTTCACACAAAAAACTATCAAAATTTCTAAGAAATGTGCAAAATAAAGGTACATTTTATTGTGCCCTCCCCCCCCATTTGACTCGGGACATCACCCCGGTTGCCCCAGCCTAGTTATGGCCCTGGCTCATTGCCATCTGAAAAGCACTTACATGGAGCAAATCTAACATTTGTTCGATCAAATAGCATAATCCCAATTTTTCGATGCAATTTGTACATGGTGTATTTTATTGAGAAGTCTATCAGTCAGGGTTGGTAAAAAAACTGGTTTTTTTGAAAAAAACCAAAAAACCAGGTTTTTTTGGTTTAAACCGGTTTTTTGTTTTAAATAGTATTAACATTAAAAACAATGAAATTTCTGAAAAATCATTCAAACTTCTAATAATTAACTAAAATGAAATGGTTATTAATGTAATTAACACTATTCCCATACTAATTAATCAATAAATATTTCTTACATTTTAACAAAAACCAACTTTTGCAATTTAATTATTTTTTGCTCAACTCAATGGATTACTGTGTGTTTGGAAATTCTTTCAATGTTATTATTAATCATATAGTATATAAAGGTTTTTCTCCAGTTACTTTTAGGATACTTAATTAGGAAGCTATTTTGCAAAAAGTAATAAAAATTAAGTGAATATAATGTATTTAATGAAGCATAAATAATGCAGATTAATTAGCAATGATTTACGATATACAGGGTGATTATAACTAAGGTTCTGATTTCAAAACACTGTAAAAAAAGAACGATTGTCAAAATGACTTGAAAATTGACATGAATATTCCTGAAAAAATGCAATTTTATTTGGTAAAGGGGAAAAAATACTTAAAAATGTAAAATTAATGACATCATCCAACATGTGGGAAATTTGCTTGCAGAATGGAAACGATAGCCAGTCATGGCAAAATGATACCTTAATTATAGCATTGCATGATTTCATAATTCATGGAAACATCACAAAAAACGAAGTAATTGAACAAATAACTACAACTTACTTAAGAAATGTTAAATATGTTGTCCAACCTGAGGTTGAAAGCACAAAAATTGTTGTTCAACAACAGAATCGGAGTATGCCAGGGTCATGATGTAGATGTGCTTGCAATTCAGCTTTATTAAACCAAACGTGCCCCCCCCCCCCGTTAATATTCCTGAGGAACTTCTAACATATAGGGAATGTGCTGGAGATTGCAATTCAAAGTTTGCAATCTGACCACTGTTTATTACACCCACAGCCAGAAGTTGCAATCGTTAAGGTGCATCCTGTCAAAATGGGTCTTCAGCAGCTGCTTTGCTGGTATTGCAATGTGCATCTTGATAGAAGTTCTATCCACACACTGATGCTGTGGAAGTGCTGAAATGATGTGGTTGCACAAAATAGATTATACTGCTGGCCAAGTACAGCATCATCTACTTGCACATTTTGCACTTTTTTCTTTTGCGAAAGAAACTTCCATTGCTTCAGGAGTATCCATGCAAATTTTCAAGTCATTCTGATCAGTACTTATTGTATAGTTTTGGAGAATCAAAATTCAAATTATAATCTCCTTGTATATAGCTGATTATTTTTCATAAATCTGTTACTATTATTCAGTAGAACCCTGATTAACTGGGCTTAACAGTGTGAAAGTATAAAAAAAACTACTATTGAATATTAAGACTGGGAGATATACAGTAGGAGACGTGCTACTTCTTATGAGAAAGAAAATGCCTGCCCCTAGCATGATGGTGTCACTACTGTTGCTGCTTCTTTGTGAAGTGAAAAAGAAACCCTGTGAGATAATACACCACTACATTTAGATGTGTGTAAAAATATATACATTTTTACTTTAAATTGTGCTTAAGATATAAAAATTGCAATGAAAAGTGATGAAAACCTTTTTCTTCTTATTTTTTTCAGACATCAATTTATGAGACAGCCATAATTTTTTCTAGCAGATATTAGCTATTACGGTGAAACTTTTCTAAGAGGCCACTCAGCATTCCTTTAAAAAGGGGCCATCTGCAGAGGTGATCGTAGAATAGACATTGTACAATTTTTAGACAGGAAAAAAATTTCAGAAGGTGTGGCAAAATATTATGCTTATTTTGAAATACCTCAAACAACACAGGACCCTGATATAATAAACACAGATTCAACTAATGTTCTTAGAAGTCCCTGTATGTATATCTGTTCCATGATATACATACAGGATATACAACATATCCATTGTTCATCTCTGATACAATGATTTTTCTCAATTTAATGAATTGTAATATCGGGTTTATTTGTTAAATTCAGGTTCGAGTAGAAATCATTTCGTAGTAAAAAAAATTTTTTTAATAATTTAATTTTTAAGCTAAGGCTTTCCAATGTGGGAAGAGTCCGGGAGAAAAAATCCATCAATTGTCAGTAGTACATATTTTTAGTTTTTTAATCACTAATTATTAGTCTTGTTTACCCTGTCCCCACAGGAGCAAATTTTTACACTCTTCGGGGCCGTTCAAGTATTACGTAAGCAAATTTTTATCCATTTTAGATGCCCTCTCCCCCTTGTCAGCAAAACTCTGACCCCCTCCCCTCAGCAAAATTTCGTCATCACTGCCCTCTACCTCTTAACGCATATTGGTGGGATCAGAAACGTATGCGGGAGGGGGATAGGAAGCTCATGCACCTCCCCCCCCCCAGAAAAAAATTTCGAAATAAAATACCTTTATATGTTATTATAATCGATTTCTGTTCATTTCAATGCTATTTACAAGGATAAGAATTCAAAATTTTTCTTGAAGAAATTGATTGCGACCCACCCTTTAAGCCATATATGGTAAACCCTTGACCTGCAGATCAAATGTGGCCCTGAAGGTTATCTGATGTGGCTTGCCCCCTCAAATACAATTTTGTGAAAATGAACTAAGCGGCACATTTACAAATCGCTTAAATGACCCGTGGCACAATTCCAGAGCATTTAAGTGGCCCATGGCACATTTCAGATCAGTGAAGTAGGCCTCAAAGATCACCTGAGGAACACGGGACCCAGTTACAGAACACTTAAACGATCTGTGGCATATTTAGAGATCTTCGAGTGACATGTGGCACAGTTTCAGAGCACTTAAGCGGCCCCCAGTGCAGTTCTACATTACTCAAGTTACCCGTAGAACATTTTCCAGATTACTTAAAAGAACCGTGGCATAATTACGGATCACTTAAGTGATGCATGGCACAATTCCAGAACACTTAAGCGGCCCGGAAACATTTCCAGAGTACTTGAAGGATCCATGAAACATTTAGAGATCATTAAAGTGGCTCTGTAGGGGACTTATCGATAGGGAGAATGTTAGTTCAGGTGCCCAATAACTATTGAAAGGGTTTTTTTTTTCTTCGGTGCAACGAATAAGATGCCACATTAAGAACAGTTCATATTTTCATAAAGGGCGATTGATGATGTAAGAATTATCCAAACCCCCCTTCTTCTTGTCATCAAAAGTCAGCAAATCGGATACTCCTCCCCTCATCGATGCTGACGTAATACTTGAATGGCCCCTTATCAGCCAGAATCAACCGTATAGAATTAACTTTTGTCATCCTATTTACAAATGTTTCCAACCTGATAGTGTCACACATGAACAGAAAATCAAATTGATCCAAAAAAAGGTATTGTACTGATGTATAAAGAGTATAAGATTATATATAAAGAGAACTTATTGCATTAAAAAAAACCACTATTTTTTTAAATTCTTATTTATAAAAAAACTGGCAACGACATTCAGGTGGTTTTTGTATCATGTGTATAGGATCTATTATCCATTCCAAGGAAAACTGGCAGTGAAGGGAAGTTGGTCATGGAATAGAGGTGGCCGCCTAGGGAAGTTTCACTGTATTTGGGTCAAGCAAGCTGGAATGTGCAACGTTTTTTAGCCTGCAGTGTAAATACATAAGATGGATACTGTTCCTGGCCTACAAACTAATGTACAGTAGAACTGGAGTGCAAATTTTTCAAAACTTCACAGAAAGTAAAAGGGAGCTGAACATTAAATTTTTACTTAGTTAATGCAAAGTTGATGTTAATATTATTTTATAATTAAAAGAGGGTATTATTGTTGTCATGGACTGAGATATTTGGGGGGTGAATGGGTTCATGGGATGCAATGCCTCCTTCGACCAGCATCAACGATGGAGCAGACTGAACTAATATATATGCACAGGGTGTAAAGTGATATATCCTTGTACACCCTTTATCTTCTGAACTGTTGGTGATAGCAACATACATACAATTAGAAGAAGTGTCCAAGTAACATGCCTATTTTAGATATGCTATTTCTGCTAAGATAGAAAATTTAATTTTTTTACACAGCACCCTAGTCCTCTAACTTCCAGTTAAAACGTTGTTGCCCTGTCTTTCCCAAGCCTAAAAAAATCATGTTTCTACATGCAATATTAGCAAAGACATTTTTGTTCCATCACTGAAAATGAGGGAAAGAACAAATGTTATTACTAGAACTACCCGGGTTTCTATCCCTTCTAGAACTACCACAGCAGTCAAAATGACTGCTATTGTAAAAATAAATAATACAGCAATAAATGTGAATTTATTTTTATATTAAAACGATTTCTATAAGAACTAGGGTTGCCTGTCTTGAAATATTGTAATAGGGTCATTTTCGGGGGCCCCAACCTATGAAAAAATTTTATGTTTATTTTTTCCAAAAATTTGTATTACACATTATTAACCGATTTAAAAATTGTGGAATGCAAGATACTCCACGACTGAGTGACACCGCTTCCTACTTAAAGGTTCGGATAACGCAAAACAATGAAAGGTTGCCAGACATCTGGTGTACAAGGGATTCTAAAAAGCATGCATAGGAGGATAAGCAGAAATTCTTGGGGTCTCAAGTAATTTGAATCCTTGCGGCCCCATCCCAGCTGAATCAGTCAAGAAAATTTCTGTTTGAAGTTAATAGTCAATTCGAGAATGACGTCACTCTCCCCGATCCATACAAAGGTTTTTTTAACAGCTGGCTGATGCAAAGATCTTTGTATATGCTATATACAAAGATTTTTGGAAAGCTTTGGCCAGAATTGTGTCAGACCGTCCATGTACGGTCCCGTTCAGTGCCTCTGTAGTCTAGTCTAGTGTGTTCACCCGGAAAATGAAAGGATGTGGGTTTGATTCCCTGCAGGGGCAGTTGAATTTTTCCTTTCCAAAAATATATCTTCCCATAATGAGGGGACAAATTAGAAAAATCCAGAGAAGGAAATTTTTTAATTTTGAAAAATAGAGTTACAAATGGCAATCAAGGTTTGAAAAGCGGTCAGAATGACTGCTAGCATTAAAGTATAAACTCAAGAAAATATTCAAAACATTTTTTTACAGTTCAGTTTATTAAAGCTTTTCTATATTCTGAGATGTCCCATCAAACTTTAAATCAGCAATATCTCTGCTAACATTGCACTTAAAAACATAGGATTTTTTTGTTAGAATCAGGAGAAACAGGGTAACAACTTTTTAACTGGAAGTTAGAGGACAGATGGACTGTATAAAAAATTATATTTTGTATCTCAGTACATGTACAGCTTCCTGTAAAATGAGTGACATATCTAAAATAAGCATGTTATTTTGATACTTTTTCTAACCAAACGTATGTTTCTATCACCAACAGTTCAAAAGACAAAAGGATATGTAAGGACATATCCTTTTGTCCTTAATATATGTATATTACAGCCAGTATATATTTTTGAAATGTCCAAAATCCACCAGTTTGCAAATTAGCCAAGTTTTGGTCAAAATTCTATTTTTAGAAATTATTCAGGATATAGCCAACCAATTCACGAAGTGGCTGGAGATTTTTGGCCAAAGTTTGGTGTGCTGATGTAATACGGTCTGGTAGGCGCCATGTCCACTTTTTCAATGCTGAAGTATCAAAAGATAGTCTGTTCGATGATTGGTACTTTGATGTGCATCTTTATAAAACAGAAATCTGTGTCTTTATGTTCTGTTTTGTACAGGTTCCACTGTATATCTTCTTTCATAATTGTTAGATTGTAATCAATGATAAACAAATATATATATAATCAATGAGAGTCAAGTAGAGTGAAAAAAAAATATTTTTTACATTTTATTTCAAGTGATCTTGGAAGAATTCCTTAATACTGGCATAGAATGGGAAAAAAAAATTATAGGTGCTGCGAATCTAGAAAGTCGAATGAGTACTGTTTAACAACTTTCATTTGTTTGATTAGCTGAAATGTTTTCCTCACCAACAATACATTAATAAATTGAAAATGAAGAATACAACCCCAGTCCATTACGTGTTACACAAGAATGAATTTCCTCCATGTTTTTCCCATTCTGATTCAAATTCCTCTTCTAATATTTCTGCACCACGTTTGTGAGTCAAACCAGTTTCACTAAGACTTAGTTCACACATCTGCATGTCATCTTTTCCTATTAAAAAATTATAATTAATAGTAATAACAAAAAATCATATTTTTACACATACAGTAGAACCTTTGTCATGTGGCTCTTTATGAACCAGAATTTCCCTTAAACTGACTTCAAAAAATTCTGTTCTTTACAAGATGTTGTGAGTGAACTTATTATATTACTATAGTGAGTGGAAGAATTAAAATTGCAGAGATTGGGCACCTTACTTCTAATGGTTTGAATGCTGATGAGTCCAAACTCCAAAATAATCCCTTCCAAATAATCCCCATGGGTGAAGATACACATTAGTCAGCACTCGTATAGTTCCTGTCTACTACAACCAATCCTGATCTTTTACAACCAATATATTGATGCTTCCCACAAAACTGCTTTTATCTCAGCTGATGACCAAAAACAATTTGTTTCATCTTTGAAAATGAGTAAATCATAAATTGAGTACCATTCAGGGACTAATGTATCATTGTAGAAGGTCCCATCGTCCACTTTGTCACAGTTCATGCTGTTTAAGATAAATGGACTTTTGCAATGTGATGTTAATTTATTCCATGTGAGGCAGAACAAGTAATATTAGCTGGACATTTTACATGGACTGCAGGGGTCCGTTCATCAACAGCCTGAGGTATAGCGTATTGGAAAATGGTACTTCGCAGTGATACATTGGTATCTTCAATGGTATTTATCTTCTTTCCACCCATTAAAAAAAATGGGGGGGGGGGAATTCAGGGATGTTGTTTTGTGTCATCTAGTGAGATGAAAGCAGCATCAAAGAAGGCGTTAGGGGTTGTTTTGCTTCAAACAATGCTTCCAGAAAATGTACAACCATTGCCAAATGTGTAACGTCATCCAAGCAGAAACTTTTAACCCTTAAATGACTAGGGTACAAAGTTAGATTTCTTTTCACCCTCACCCTACCTGTTCTCTTTCACTCTTATAAGAAAGATACATCATATGTGAGGGAAAAAAATCACTATCAAGGTATACAAAAAACCAAAAGGAAAAAAATTGTAAGGTTGCAACAAGGCTTTGTGTGATCACACAAATTTTGTTCCATTGGATTTTCAATTCATGAATTTTTTTTTTTTTTCATGCAATTGAAACATGTCATTTGAAAAATTTACTTCAGGAGTCGTGACACCCCTGAAATGAATAAAGTATCACTAACAATTTTGAGACAAGATTTTTTTCCAGTTCAAATTCAGAAGTTTTGGAAGATTTGCATGTTGCATCGCAGCTTTTGAATGTAATTCTGCAACACAATCAACTTGATTTACATAATAAGCTTGTTGTATGAAATCATAATTACAAATTGTCATAATTAAATCTAACAAATACAGTTAAAAAATTTTATAGCATCTCATTTATGTTATGAGCATGTGTATGAAACAATATTAAAAACCATATTTATAAAAATGAATAGTAAAGAGATGGCTTTCATTTTGAAAATTGAGAGCTAAGGGCATGATTTAAAAAAAAAAAATTAAGAGAAGAAAGACCATCTCAAAGGGGCAGCAGCGAAATCAGTAGTGCCTACGGAGGCGAAAGCCTGAAGTCTGTCCCTGCCAAGATGAGCGGGGAAACAGCCCAAACCTTATAAATATGCCCCAAAAGGAAAATTCATCTGTAACAATGACCTAATTCTGCGCGAATCATGCAGGTTAGAATAAATTTCACAGTTGTGTCAAAATCTTATAAGGAAAATTAAATTTATTAATATTTCAGAGTGATAAAAATTAATTGCAGTCACTAGAAATTAAAAGTCTTTGTTGCTACGTGTATAAATCAGTATGAAAATGTGACTCAATGAATGATCAATAGAAAAAACACGAAACCACTAATCATTCGAATATGTCGATTCATAAAATAATTAGTTTCATGATAAAATAAAAGTTTTTGATTGAATTATTATTTTACTGTTTTCACCAATCACCTTCGTTACGCTGCAATTTTTACATCCTTCATTGAAGCTTTTTACGTGCAACAGTTTCATGAAAAAACAACATGAAATTTTAAAAAGTGCTAAGAAATTTATTGCCCTGTTTCTCCTTCTGGTTATGGGGGTATTTGAAATCCCGAGTGTATCAATCTGGTCCATTCAATCTGTCGGAACTGAAAGACGTGGTCCGCCAAGAGGTGGGTGTCATGTATACATCAGCAGCTGCTGCACTCTGCCATTGCTGGATTTGCGACTCGTCTGCAATATGTTATCCTGTGATGGTGTTCACGTGGAACACATACTACCGTACCGTAATAAACGATTTGGAGGCATTCTGTTCATTATTTGCATATCTTTTCTTTGACTTGTCTACATCAGCGCCAACTATCGGCTGTTTGTTATTTTTTTCTCATCTTAAAAAAATTCCTGTGACGTAGCAATGCTAACCCAGTAAACCGTTTTGTATTTTGGTTATTTTTCCGGTTTTTATGGACTTTTTACCCACCCTTTATTTATGCCCTACCATGAGTGGAGATACGGGGATGATGATAATTCAAGTTATTCAATAATTTTAAATTATTAAAAATGGCCACTTTGGACGAGAGATAAACTCCAGAGTAATGAATCCGCAGGAATGTCACACTGCTATCTTCAGACTCTTGATGTTGTTACAAACAAATTATTTGAGGACCATTTGCACATGGAAAACAATGATTACAATCAAAATAGGATGTTCGAAAAAAAAAAGCTTTAAAAATTTACAAAGAGTTCCTGCGGGATGGCAAGGTTGTCACTTAGGGGAATAATTCAAATAATTCATGTGATGGGATGAACTCAGCGACAGCTGTGTGTGATTGAGTTTTTAGCGATACAGTACAAGCAGGCTACATGCACAAGAAGTGCTCATTCAAGGCAATCACAATGTTTAGGAAGATCTGGGGCCAGCGGTTCTACAGGAAATATAACAACACAAAAATATATCTCCCGAAAATAAGCCTTGATGCATCTTTTGAAGTACCAATTAATGTAAGACAGTGTCTTAATTTTCAGGGAAGCACAGTAGAAGAATGAAAAATTTCAATGAAACAATTTCCGTTAGTAGTTAAAAAAACCCATTACATATATACAATCCTTCTTTTACTATGTCTTTTTCACTAGTATTTTTTATTAACTGGTGGCACTTTACTATTTTTTCAGCAACAAACCCGAAAGTAGGAAAAAGACGTTCAACCAATATTGAGCTAGAGGGCAAAAAATTTAATAGTGCCATATACTCAGAAAATCTTGGCTCAAAAAGGACCTATTGTTTTTTCCGCCTTTTCAGCCAATATTTTCCACCATTTCGATGAAGTTAATAGATTAGTGGCGCTTGGGAGTAACATTGATTGTGATATTCCTCCGTAAGCCAAGATCAAACATCTGTACCTATTGCTGTTTTTTTTATTACTCTTGCTCTTTTTTCAAGTATTTTGACTTTTTTAAATTTAATGAAGCAGGAATATTCTTCAAAATACGTAAGTGAGGAATTCAAGAAAAAGAGAAGGTCAATTCAGCTCCTGAAAGTTTGGGCTAGATTTAAAAAAAAACCCCAATGGTTCTGGTTACATAGCCAAAGCTTTTATTTTTGATAGATCAAGACTCTTTTGCATATTTTTTCCACAGGGCTTGAAAAATTTGAAAATAATAATTTAGGCACTAGCCAGATTTTTTTATAATCCAAGAATTGTTTTTTTTTCTCAAGCAGAACGGTCCTGAATAATGATTGTTCACCTATTCCAAGACTTCATGACCCCCTTTTATATTGAAAGACACACTGCCATATGGTCACAGGCCCTCCCTTTTTTTTTGCTAAGGCATCTGTGCCAGCAAACATTTACTTGGATGGATATGCTGCAACTTCATATTATGTTACCTTAAATGAACATGTTAGGTAGGGTGCACATTGGAGCAATACTGCAAAGGATGCAACTAGATGAGGATTGGTTAAAAACCTGCATTTCAAGTGTTTTAACCAATCTACGCCAAGTTGAATGCTGCATCACTTGCAGTATTTAACCAGTGTGCACCCTGCCTTATCTTCCCACAAGATTGGGCCCCGCTGCACTGGGGAAATGATGTTTTATCATTACTGGAAAGCTCATTCCAGAACAGATGGATAAATTTCTTGCCCATTTTTCCAGATCACTAGGTATCATTCCACCAGATTTTTCTTCCAAGGAATAAATTTAAAACTGTTGTGAAACAGGGCAATCTGCAAGTCCTTGATGATTGCAAGGTCAACAATAATGGATACTATCAAGCAATCTATAATGATATTACTACTACTGTTGCTCATAGAGATGTAAAGTTACCTGTGATAATTTTTAGGAGAATATTCTCTGGTAGGACTACTATTATGAATAACTTGAGAATATTTATAGTAATACAGTCGATCCCGCTTATAACGTTTTTCAAAAACCACAACTAAAAAACTTTATGTGCGGGAAAACGTTTTAAGCAGGAAATGTCTGTAAGAATTGTAAGATATAGCTTTTCACAGACCATAGCTTTTTTATGCAGTTTTTTTTAATTCATTAGCAAACATTACGATACATATATAATTTCTTCCTATTAAATCTCTATTTGTTATTTCATTATGATAGGTCCCGGTCTAATTAGCCCTCGTTTGCAGAAAATGACCGTGGTGCGATAAAAATGATCAAATGATCATAGCCATGAAGCCATGTCTATAATATCTATACGCAGGTGACCAAAACGAAAGGGCTTTCAAAGCTAGACGATCACTTCCCAGAGCCGCATTTAAATACTACGGCCGGGGCAAGCATGCATCCCCCCTTAATGTAGTTCGAAATACATCGTTGAAAGGAGAATTCAGCGCTCTTTCTGATCAAGCGCCCCGGGCATAAAACGTGCACGCTTTTTGGCTTTGGGGGGAGGAGAAGTCAAAACCCTAGGCCTGTGGGTTCCCTGTCTGGAAAGAATTTTAAGCTATTGCTCTATTAATAAGTCAAAATGTAACTTACTAAAATTATTACTTTTTATTCCATTTTAAAGTATTTTTACTCCGTTTTGCGGCCCCTACAATTTAGAGGCCTGGTGCAGCTGCACCTTTCGCACTTGCCTAAATCCAGCACTGATTTCAATCCCTGCATACTCTGCTGAAATGAAGTGGTTGAATAAAACCAACAACAATATATATATAAATTCTTTTATAGTGTGAGTAAGTGGATGTATTGAGGAATTATTTAAATTAACATTATTCAAAAAGTAATATAATACACATGCACACACACTCATCAGTGGCGGATTAAAGTCGGTCGAGGCTCCTGGCGTAAAAGAAAATATTAGGCCCCTTAAATTAGAGAAAAGTGTGAAATTTGGTTTTTTTCTGGGTCCTTTTGAAGTCGAAGCGTCCGGTGCGCCCACTGTTAAATTCGCCCCTGTTACCCATACATAAAAAAATTCTTTTCACCATATAGTGCAGTTTTTTGTTAAAGATACAAAGGCCACAAAAAGTGTCCAAAGTTGGCTTAAAAAATGCTCATAAAAAATATGGATGTCTAAAAAATATGTCTAAAAAAATATATATATAATATGCAGCGAGATATCTCGCCTCCTTATAGTCCTCACATTAAAGAGCTAAATTATTTTTGTGAAGTTGATTTCTCAACTGAACACTTTTCCGTATATTATATATCCCAATCCCTTAATTTTCACCCGCTGAAAAGCGTCAGAGAAAAAACCTGGGGCCCGGGACAGTTCTCGTCCTTTTTTGCTTTTTCATGTTATAAATTAACTACAGAAAGGTCTAACCGAGGACCCGCAAAAGATCTCAGCCTGGGGGCCCCGCTCCAGTATGTGGGGGGCCATGGATATAGCATTTGTAGAGGTTTGGCGATTTTTGCTGTACTGCTTAAAGGTTTAAGCATTGCTGTATCTTATTTACAGCAGGGCATTTTCATTAAACAAAGTGTTTTCTGCGTACGCGGGATAATACATGCTGCATACATGTGACAAATATACGCCGTATTTTTCCCTAAAAATTAATTTTAATGAAAATAACTGTAAATAAGATAACGATATAAATTTTTAGTTTTGTATAATTTTGGCTGAACCTCGCCACCTAAAAATCTATAAGAGAATTTCATCATTACTTTTCAGACAATTATCATTCGTAGGCCTTCGTCAACTCATTTGAACTACAGTCGAACCCCCTTTTAACGAATACCGTTATAGCGAAAATCTCGTTTTAACGAACACTTTTCTAATCCCTCTCCTAAGTTAACATATTACAATGCAAAAGCTGGGATTCCTTTATAACGAAATTTCGTTATAAGGAAGTGATTTCTCCGGTCTCTTGGAGTTCGTTATAATGGAATTCGACTGTCTATACCTGGAAAACTTCGAAATCGATTCCTTAGAACAGTGGTTTCGAACCCGGTGCTTCGCAAAGCCCTTGGGCTCCGAGAAAAATAAAATTAGTAAATTTGATAAATGAACAAAAAAAGAATGGGTTCCTCCATATAAATTATACTCTAAAAAGGGCTCCTTGAGTCATATAGGGCTCCAACATAGAAATTATATACTGAAAAAGGCTTCGCGAGTCAGAAAAGGTTGAAAACCTATGCCTTATTAGAAATCCAGTTTTTGATTGTACTTTTTTTTTTTTTTGAATGAATACTTTTTTGACTGCTTCATGTGAGAAAGCTTAGTAAACAAATAGTTATTTAATAGTAAAAATTTTCAACTGCAGTAGAACCTCGATTTTCCGGAATAATGTTGGAGAACAAGGTCAGGGATATCTAAGAACAATAGTTAAACATAACTAATCACAAAACAGTTCAAATAAAATATAATATTCACACTAGAATTGTCCGAACCACAGAATCAGTTGTTAATCACCGTTAAAATTTTATTGAGTTTATCAAATTGATCAATTCGATTAAAATTCAATAAACATTATCATCGAAATTTGTAAATTAATTTGGTTACTTTGACGAAACTGATTAGATGCCTTAAATTATGTTTCTGTACATAACATTTCAGATAAGTGATTCCGTTTAAAAATATTTTAATCAAATTTTGATCGAATTTTTCAACATTGGGAATACAGCACAAATTTATTCAACAAAAACGAATGGTGATTCAAAGTGAGCTTGTGTGACGATAGTTTTAGAAGATAAGACCAAAATTTGTTACCTCCACAGTGAAGAGCATTTTTCGTGTTCCATCAGCTCTCCTATTAGGTCAGTGGCTCTAAAACTTGTCACCCGTGGCTCCCTTGTCCATTTCATAATTCAACTATGCCCCTCTCCCACAGAATATAGTTCAGTATACTGTACATAGGACGTATATACAGTAGAACCTCTTTTTTAATAGCATGCTGCGCTTACGTTTTTGATACTGTCGTGAGCGTGACTCAGAAAAAAATCTAAAAATTTATCAAATGGCAAAAAACATACATCCAGAGCCGCAACTAGATGTTTGGTCACCCGGGGCAAGTGCTCATTTTGGTGCCCCCTTGTAATGTTGAAGAAGGGATTTGAGAATAAAATTTGCACCCCCCTCTGGTCCAGCACCCGGGGCACGAGACCCGCCTGCTCCCCCCCCCCCCTTCCCTAGTTGCAACCCTACATACATGATACTGCTTTATCCGGCTGGAATCAATAAGTAAAGAACAATTCATCTCAAATTTTGAAGTGCCAAAAAATATATTATTTAGTTAGGTTTTTGAATTAATTTTTAAAGAGTCTGAAAAACTATTAACCATAGTCTAAAAAATATATACATATAAAAGAACTTATAAAAATTAATTAATGTAATTAACTCCAAAAACTAAATTTCATAAATAGAAAACGTATTACAGTATCTAAGGGGGTGCAGGAAGGTAAATCGTATTGCACTGGGGGTGCAGAATGGAAAAAGATCAAGAACCAGTGATATAGATATTTTATCCATATAAAAGAACTACTTCAAAGCATAAATAGGCATACAAATCAATATCTCCAGCTAAGTGTGACGCCCCTAGGAGCCAGGACGCACACTTTGAGAAACACTGCAGTAGGCCATCCAAAGCCCCTCTTTTAGATACTTCCAAAAATTAAAGTATTTTTTTCAAATTTAATTTTTACCTTGAATTTTCTCTTGCAGACATTCCTTACAATTTCTAAAGGAAACAAGCAACAGAAGATCGAAAGTAGTTTCAAAATCAGTAATCAACTTAAAATAACCTTTTTTTTTTTTAAAAAAAAAAGAAGAAAGGACAAGATACTGAAAAGGGCCAGCATTTGATAATTATGTTCAACACATTAAAATGCTTTGTAATACTTGGGTACCCTAGTTTCTTAATCTATTCCAATACACAGTATTTGTCTATTTACTATATCTATCAAATATGTTCATAAAATTAATAAAATATATTTTATGGCAACAATTATTATTATAAAGGTACCAATATTACGTTTGTTATGAATGGTTAGCGTTTAAAAAATTCAGTAAATCAGCTGAATAAATGATTAAACATTTTTGATTAATCCCTAAAAAAATTTTAATGGGATTGCGATAGCCATCCTTCGAATGTTGCTGCCCGACTTGTGCAGTGGTAAAATGCTCGTCTTCCACTATGAAGGTTATCATCGAGGTCCATGGGTTCGAATCCGGGCATAGAACATCAGAAGCAAGTTCTTTACCTGGGGCGACCACCGATGGATGGTGCCTTCATTTTCGACCCAACTCCACTGGCTGGAAATTGCTGTATGGCGATATATGACTGGAGTTGGTGTGCGGTGAAGTAGTAGCCATCAAAGAGCTTCTTAATACATCCATTGATGTTTGTCGTAAAAGCTCAAGAACATCCGTATAACATGTGGTATCCAAAATGCCCCCAAAAATTTAAGAAAAATTGTTAATGAAATATCACTTACCAAGATTAAATTGTGGTCGAGATACCGATATATATGATATGCTCGCACTACAACAAATTGTGTAGGAACACTCTCAACGATGATAAAAAATAGATGACTGTCTGATTATGCCCTCCTTCTCTTATAAATATATGCACCACTTTCCTATATCCTACGCAAAAATTTATCATACCTCCATACACAACCATTTGTCGGCTTTTACTTTTTGGAGTACACTTCAGTAGTGTGAGGTTGTTTGTCTCTTTCACGAACTATCCTTTTGGGAACAGCCATCCACATGTATTATGCCCTGTTTTTCCTTATGGTGGGGCCTTTTTCTGGATACCATAAAAACGTAAGTGTGCTGGAATTGCCTGGAGATGTGACAATCACCAGACAAACATTTGATTATCATGTGAAGTTTGTACATGAAAAAAATGGTTCAGTTTGGGTGTCTGAAAGAAGTTTCTGGGAAGTTCACACGCCTCCCCGGAAACATCAGAGGTTTCCAGGGAGGCGTGCGTACTACAGCCCATACAAACATCTGGTTATCTAGTGTATATATACTCTGTATGTTATACCCAAACGACAATCAATGTTGTCTCGCTCCGGGCCAGTCGTATTCCCAGCGACGTTCATGCTAAAATCCAATTTAAAACATCAATAGTCAAAGCACCGCTGTAAGAAAGCAAAATTCACCTTGGGCGCATTACCAGAGGAGTGTACACAATCATGGAAGGCTGCTCAAGAAGAAATAAAGAAAATATAATAGAAAGCGATTAGCGCCCCGTCTACTAAGGAGGCAAGCGAATTACCCACCCATTCCAGAGACAAGTGGGGGGGGGGGTGCTATTGCCTACTAAACAATAAATATCTATAGCCGGTCGTGGTTCGGCTATTCAGTTTAAAAAAAAGTGGAATTCCCTTTACTAAAGCTGTTTCAAAACATCCCCAACTCAATGCTAAAATAGCGTTTGCTGCAGGCAGTGTGTTTAAGTAGATGTATATGTCCACAAAGCAATTTCTTTGTCGCCACTAGAACTACAGTGACAGTAAACAGAAAGGAAAGAAAAATTCCACATTTTTTTTTTTTTGCGGTGCCCCTTTTCTCTTGATGTCCTAAACACGTGTTCATTTTGTTTTTTTCCTTTGCTAAAAGGAGAAAACATACAAAAAGTTTTCCCTTTCAGTTTTTTTTTTAAATTGTATTCTACACTTGGGACAAAAATCAGAAATCTACATAGGAGATTTTTATTTCTGAATCTATAATTCTGTGGGTGCTCCGCCCCATCATACAAAGGACTGTGGGTGCTCGAGCACCCACAGCACCCCCGGTCCGACGCCACTGCACAGGATATAGTTTGTAGGGGAAAAACAAAAAATAGACAAAAAGAAATCTTGCATTTTGATATTGATATAAAATGCATCTTTGAACTTAGGATGTTGTTTAATGTGATGGGAAGTAAATTAATTTTTTTTGCTGTTGTAACTCTCAAAAGCAAAGGGTTATCATCTACAAATTAAAAAATTTTTATTTAATCCCCTACACTTAAAGCTTTTTTTTTTTAACTTGCTCTGAGCCATTCTGACTTAAACTGTGCTCAACAAAATCTAACGATGTTACTGCTTCATTTTCCGAAATTTCAAAAGGTCATGAAAGAATTGTATTAGGTGTTCTGTGAAGAATTAAATTCCAAGAAGTACAATCTGAAAAAGCCGCCTTCAAATGCTACTTGATGCTGGCGTCTGAAAATCTGTCAAGTTTTTTATGTTGCAGATTTTCATCCATTTTTGATCCCCCCTTGTCACCAAAAGTCAGCAAAACACTGATGTCCCCTCCCCCCATCAGCGGCTTAGAATATTTCATATCTTCAAAAAAAGGGTGGTTAATGACGTAAGCAACCTTCAAACCCCCCTCCCCCTTGTCATCAAAAGTCAGCAAATCCAAGTCAGGGCTGTCCATAAATCCGTAGGAGTAAGAGGGGGTGGAGATCTCTTCTGAACAGTACGTTGCAAGGCATCCCAGATATGTTCAATAATGTTCATGTCTGGGGATTTTGGTGGCCAGCGGAAGTGTCTAAAGTCAGAAGAGTGTTCCTGGAGCCACTTTGTAGCAATTCTGGATGTGTGGGGTGTCGCATTGTCCTGCTGAAATTGTCCAAGTCCGTCGGAATGCACAATGGACATGAATGGGTGCAGGTGATCAGACCGGATGCTTACGTACCTGTCACCTGTCAGAGTCGTATCTAGACGTATCAGGGGTCCCATATCACGCCAACTGCACATTCCCAGTGGCATAGCTGGGGGGGGGGGGGAGCAGAGGGAGCGATTGCTCCCCCAATCGAAATTTCGCCTACATTGGCGCCTATTTTTCTAATTGACTGCTAAATGCTAAGTGGTGATGGTAGCGTAACTGACTCCGTATGAATGAGACGTAGTTGTAGATACATTATCTTTAATTATGATGCTATATAGAAGATATTATTTACATGGTACATATATTAAGAGAGAGAAAGACGACGTTGATGCATCTCGTGTGAGAGCTGGAGCTGAACTGATGTTCTCACACACACATGGCCCTTCAGACCCTCTGAAGGGGCATCCGGTCACGTGATCATCTCGTGTTTCAGTACAGAATGTACTGAGATTCTTTCACGTGACCAGAGCGTGCTTGTTAAGAAAGAGGGCCAACGTACAATGTATAATAATAATAATAATACATATAAGAATATATATTGAGGATCTACAGTACCCTCTCCCCAGTGTCAATGTTGGACACGATAAAAATCTGTGAACCGGACTCGACGTCCAGATCGTGTGGTCACTGGTGGTTTTGATTTCGTGGTCGAGTTCTCTGACGTTAGTTTGTGTTTTCGCCACCAGCGGCGTTGTATCTTCCGAAAGGAAGAATGCTGGTTTTAAGCGGTCGATGGAAACCAAAACTGTTTTGCCATTGATGTAAAGTTTGAACACTTTTTCATTTTTGTTAATGACAAGAAAGGGACCATCATATGGTCTCTGGAGGGGTCGACGGACACTATCACGACGTAGTAATACGCGAGTAGCATTCATCAGTTCTGGATACACAAATGTAGCATGTTTTCCATGATGTTTTGTTGGCGTTGGACGGAGCTGCTGCATGTGGCCCCGTAACTTATTTACGTAGTCACAAGGGTCAATGTTGACATTCGTTGAGTCGAAAAATTGGCCGGGAAGACGCAAGGGTGCACCAAACATGAGTTTGGCTGGCGTACACTGCAGGTCGGCATTTAGAGCGGCTCGGTAGCCCAGAAGTATAGTTGGTAATATTTTGGTCCAACGTTCGGTGCTATGGCATTTAATGCCCGTTTTTAGTGGTCGATGAAATTCCTCAATCAAACCATTTGCTTGAGGATGGAAAGCGGTAGTTCTAGCTCATTGGGTGCCTAGAAGTTGTAGGAGAGAGCGGAAAAGGTGGGACTCAAATTGTCGACCTTGATCAGTTGTTATAACTGATGGAGCACCATAACGGGATACCCAACAGTTATAAAAGGCTTCCGCTACAGTTGGAGCTGTGATGTCTTTTATTGGTTGTGCTTCTGGCCAGTGGGAAAAACGATCGATCATGGTCAAACAGTAAGAATAACCATTTGATGGAGTTAATGGACCCACTATGTCCAGATGAATGTGGTTCTTTCCAGACTCAGGCCGCATGGTGGAAATTCTTTCAAAGGAGATTTGACATGTCTGTGAATTTTACTTTTTTGACAAGCCATGCAAGCTTTTGCCTATTTTGTTATTTCCTTATTGATACCAGGCCAAACAAAACGAGAACAGATTTGGTGGATCGTTCTTCGGATGCCTGGGTGCGCTAAGTTATGAACGTGATCAAACACTGTTTTCCTATACCGCACAGGAATGTAAGGACGCGCACTTCCAGTGGAGATATCACAAATTAAATCTATGTCAGATTCGGGAAGTTTAATTTTTTTCAATTGTAAGCCACAATTTGAATCACCCATCAATTTTGATAATTCATCATCTGTCGCTTGAGCTTCAGCGATTTCATTGTAATTAATTGGACTTGGCATTGAAATAGCACATATGCGGGACATTATATCGGCTGCTATGTTTTTTGAGCCAGGGATGTGACAAATATCACTCGTGAATTGGGAAATGAAATCCAAGTGCCTGGTTTGGCGAGGCGAGCATTTGTCATGCTTCTGCCGAAAAGCATAGACCAAAGGTTTTTGATCTGTAAATAGAGTGAACTGACATGCTTCGAGCATGTGTCGAAAATATTTGATAGAAGAATATGCAGCCAATAGTTCTCTGTCATATGCGCTATAGCGTGTTCCCGCAGGAGTGAGTCTGCGAGAGAAAAATCCTAGCGGTTGCAATGAATTGTCCACTACCTGGTGTAATGCACCACCAATTGAAAAATCAGATGCATCAATATGAAGTGCAAGTTTTGCAGATGTGGAAGGATGAGCTAATAGAGTAACATTAGCGAGTTGCTCTTTGCATTGATTGAATGCTGCGAGTGCAGAATCGGTCCATTCAATTTTACGATTATCTTTTTTATGGCGGGAGCCCTTTAGAAAATCGTGTAAGAATATTTGCGACTCAGCAGCATGTTTTATGAACCTTCTATAGAAATTTATGAGACCAAGAAATTTTCTCAACTCAGAAATTGTGTCAGGTCTCTTGAAATCTAATATTACTTCTACTTTGCTAGGTAATGGTTTAATGCCAAGAGGAGTAATTAAATGACCTAAAAATTCCAAATTATCTACACCTAATACACATTTAGAAAGATTAAGTTTCAAGCCATACTTGTGTAGACGCTCAAATATTTGCTTTGGTGATTTTCGTGCCCTTCAACAGATGATGAATATACAAGGATATCATCTAAATATGCATAACAAAAAGATAAACCTCTTAACACCTCGTGCATGAAACGCATAAATGTTTGAGGCACATTTGTGCATGAAACGCATAAATGTTTGAGGCACATTTGTGCATGAAACGCATAAATGTTTGAGGCGCATTTACTAAGCCAAAACAAAGCCTTGTATATCCGAACAGACCCCCATGGTGTTGTCACCGCTGTTTTAGGAATATCAGGTTCGAAAATAGGGATTTGATGGTATGCTTTGAAAATATCTAATTTTGAAAAAATTGACTTACCATGAAGTGCATTGCTGAAATCACTTAGGTATGGGATGGGATAGGAATCGAATTCTGTGACAGAATTTAATTTTAGATAATCTCCCACTGGTCGTATAGATGTTTCCGACTTCGGAACAATATGCAATGGTGAAGACCATGAACTTTTTGAAGGACGAATTATTCCTTGTTGTAACAAAAAATCGAATTCTGTCTTCACCTTCTCAAAGTCTTGAGGGTGAAGCCGTCTCGGTTGAGAACATATTGGAGGACCTTTAGTCACTACGTGGTGAACTGTGTCGTGTGATGCAGGTTCGCCTATTAAGCACGGATTTGTGATGTCTGGGAATTCAGAAAGAATTTTCTCGTACTGAGATGGGCCCACTGTGGAAATTGAGAGATGACCCGTTTGATGCACTGATCCCAGTGAATGAAGGGATGTGCTAGAGCTAATGAGACGACGCTTTTTTAAATCTACTATGAGATTGAAATTGCGCAAAAAATCTGCTCCAATGATAGGGCACGAAACCTTGGCGACGACGAATGTCCATGGGAAATTTTGTCGCAAACCCAGATCTAGAACAATATTTTTGGTACCGTAGGCCAGTATTGACGTCTGGTTTTCTGCATAGAGACGAAATGTAGAGCAGGGAGTGGTGGAAGCAATCGCTGATGGCAGAACGACACTAATTTCACTGCCCGTGTCAACGAGATATTTTATTCCCGTTTTACGATCATGGATGAACAACCTGCTGGTCTCTAAGTTCATGTTCGCCATGCCAGCTATGACGGAGCTCCTTCGTTTTTTGGTGCGCTGAAGTTGCACAGTGTAGTACAGCGCCGAGCATTTTTACCGAAGCGATGGTAGTAGCACATTCCGGAGGAATTTTTCCTGTTTCTGGAACTGGAACGCTTCTTGAAGAAGTTGTTTCGCCCACGATGTGGTGAACGTCCACGTTGTTGAGAGGAAAGTTCATCCAGTTTTTTGATGAGCATTGCGATTTGTGCACGCAAGTCATCTTGATCTGGCGGTGGAGAAACAGCAGAAACGGATGCATTTTGGCTTATTTCCGCGATTTTGTCAGCCAGTTCCGCGAGTTTATCCAGTCCATCACTCGATATTGAGAGGACAGTTTGGATTTGAGTGGGAAGACATTGCGGCCACAATGTCTTTAAGAAATCATTGGTTAGTCGAGATCCCGAGAGTTGGCACATTTTTCGTAGCAGCTGTGATGGTTTATCATCTCCGAGTTGAATTTCTGTGAGCAACTTCTTGATTTTGGCCGATTCAATTTCTGCAAATTCCTGTATCAGCCGGTCCGAAAGAGCCTGAAATTTCCCGGTCTCAGGAGGATTGACGACAATATCGGCAACCGCATGTAGTGTTTCTGAGTCGATATTAGCAACGAGAGCGGCGAATTTGGTATCATCACTTGTAATGCAGCTGAGGAGGAAAGCTTGCTCGCATTGCCTCACCCAGAGAGAAACGTTTGTCTTCCAAAATGGGGGAAGGCGGAGAACGACACTGGAAACTTGGGGAACAGTATTGTCTCCTTCTGCTGCCATCATCCTGTTGCTTGAGAGAGAAGAGAACCAAGAGGTCAAGCTGAAGTGACCTTATGAGGGAGGATGCTCCGTGGTCCACTGTTGCTGGGAGAAAAATCCTCTGCTGCTGCTCTCACCATAATGGCGTCTTTTGAAGAATATTGAGAAGGTATCATTATTTGCGTTTAAACGTCTGCGGTCACCAATGCTAAATGCTAAGTGGTGACGGTAGCGTAACTGACTCCGTATGAATGAGATGTAGTTGTAGATACATTATCTTTAATTATGATGCTATATAGAAGATATTATTTACATGGTACATATATTAAGAGAGAGAAAGACGACGTTGATGCATCTCGTGTGAGAGCTGGAGCTGAACTGATGTTCTCACACACACATGGCCCTTCAGACCCTCTGAAGGGGCATCCGGTCACGTGATCATCTCGTGTTTCAGTACAGAATGTACTGAGATTCTTTCACGTGACCAGAACGTGCTTGTTAAGAAAGAGAGCCAATGTGCAAAGTATAATTATAATAATAATACATATAAGAATATATATTGAGGCTCTACATGACTTTTGATCTTTAAAAAAACTTGAAAAATATTGACTTTTTCATTTTCTACCTTCATCATTGACTAAAATGATGAGTAAGGGGGAAAAAATCTACATTTATATTTGCGCTTCTTGTAGTTTCACAGTGATTGGGTTTGTACTAATCCTTAAGAGAAGAAAAAAAAAGTGGAGGTTTTCATTACCATTTTTGACAATTGCTCTCAAGCTCTTCATCTAGAAGCATGTTCAGATCTCAGGCTCTGTTCCCCCACCTTTATCAAAGGGCAGAATCTTGCCCGCTTCTAGCTGTAACTTTTTTTCCTCTTGCTATTGGTAGTTCTTGGTAGAGCTCCTAGAAATACCTTTCATAGCTATGAGGATATGGAGTTCACGAAAGCTCATTCTGTTCTGAAGGGCCACCAAGAGCATTTACTAAGGCACCTTTTGAAGAAATTAAGCACAGGAACCTATTGTGGACAGACCACTGAACCTATGAATTAATGGCTAGGATTCAAGCTCCAAGATGTATCACCTTTCCTTTGGGTGCCTTAGGTAGAGCTTGAGCTCCTAGAAATACTGTACTACTTTATGTATGGGTGACTTAGCTAGATTCATAGTGTCTAGAAATGCCACGTTATCTGCTGGTGCCTTGGCAAGAGCTACTAGCTTGTAGCTTGTGTATAAGGCAGTGTCAAAGACTAGGAAAAGGTGGAAAACTGCTATGAGCTTTCGAACCCTAAAAAACCAAAGATTTTGGGGACAAAAGGGGGTTCTGGAATAGTTTTTCTTAAAGGTGGGTAAATAAAAACCTATAATCTTGGGTCAATAGCGCTCTGATATGTACAGAATGGGAGAGGAAATTATAGACTTCTATATTTGTACGACAATATATTGTACTATATTATACGGTGATCATGCATAGTTTTACGTTAAAATGTGACTTTTTCAAAAACATAGTCTTTTTTCATAGTGTAGTGTCTCTTTTCTATGAATCACTGTTTGTTTCATCATTATGCATATACAGCAGTGTGCCGAATCGGAGAAATTATTCCTTGGAAAAAGTTATGGCCGGTGTGTTTGTTAACTCGTGACACGTATATCTCCCTTCCAATTAATCCAGTGTTTCATAAACTTTTGGCACCCGTGCCCCCCCTCCCCCGGCTTCATCATCATTTGTCCATGACTGCGCAAAATGGCCTGATGCAGGGGGTTCTCAAACTTTTTCCACCCGAGGTGCCTCTTTCCCCTATTCAATAATTATCCGCCAGCTTCCTGGAGCTGTTTAACAAAACATATTTTCAAAGAACCTTTGTCAGGGTCACCGCTCCGTGGTGCATCTGATAAAGATTGGAGGCGCACCAGGGTGCCGCGGTGCACAGTTTGGGAATCCCTGGCCTAATGTAAAAAAACCCACTACTAAGTACTGAATAAGCACGCATCAATACACCAACGCGTTGAGACGTCCCTCAAAAAAAAGGGTGGCGATGAGCCACGAGCACACACACTTTGAGAATCTGTTGAATATTTCTGAAATAATATAAATGCACTATATATACTCATCGCTTTTTAGAGCAGAATTCCGGGCGTTATTTGTTTCTTTATTTTCCACAACAACACATAGGTGGTCTACGCAGGGTCGTCTTACGAGCATAAAAGGAACTTTTCTAAGGCCTTCTACCTGTTCAGAAATTCCTGCCTAACAGTTCACACTCTCCAAAAATTTTAACTGGATCTGATCTTCATGAAGTTCCTTTTGCACTTGAGGCACCTGGAATTGCCCATGTATTACAAAGAAAGTTTAAAAGTAACTGAAAATACATACATAATAGTATTTCAGAAAAACAGAAAGTGTCCACGAAAAGTTCAGTCTACTCTTAAAAAATTATCTAGTGTTTTTTTCAATTATAGCGCTAATCTCCGAGGGCTTACAATACTTTCTAATATGAACTATGGCGTCGTGAGGTTTGCCAGCACTTACCTGAAGGCTCTCTGGTCAAATTACGAGGGGAAAAATCCAAGAACTTAAAATAAGTTCTTGGTTTTTATTAGTTTTTATAAGTTTATTGTTTTTATTAGTTTAAGAGGATTCTTAAACTGTGCATCACCAACCTTTGCCGGGGGTACTGCGGAACATCCCGAAGATATTTCAAAGAGATTCTTTGTTAAACTGCTCTGGGGAGCCGCGGGCAAACATTGATTAAAGTAACAGGGCACAGCGGATGAAAAAAGTTTGAGAACCCCTGCGCTAGTCTGTGTACAATTCATCACTCATATATTTTCATTCTTCTCTGATTTGTTATAAAACACATCGCATGAATTTATTTCACTAGAAATAAATATACATATACTATGCGCAATGCCTTTTTAAGTTGTTCAACTTTGAGCTGAGAACTCTCCTTTAAATAGTATCTCCAAAGGAAGCCGGTAGATAATAGAACATGAAAAATACTTCAGTCGATTCATACACCTGTCACTTTTACTTGGATTCGGAAGACGAGCAGTGGCATTACAAACACGCCTCAGAGATACTTCAATAGATTACGGACACATACGACAATTTCTGGCGCACACTAATTCGTTTGAAGCAATGGTTCCTAAACCTTTTTGGCCACTCTCCGCTTGTGCGTCTGCAATCTAGTAGTATGTGATAACCACTGTGATCGTGTGGGCATCATGATAGATTCATCCCGGTTTCAATCCCACTAGTGGCACAGTGGCAGTTGACTGGAGCGATTTTTTTTTTTTTAAATTTCTAGGTACGAATGCGTTAACCGATCTTTCGTTTTGAAAGCCTTCCCGCAGAAAGCAGACAGGCTTTTACCGTGGTATTTGTATAACACGAAACTTCAGGCATCTGCCAATTTTACTTCTAATATGGAAGACAGATGACAAAACTTCTCAAACTGAAACCATGCATAACTATGACATCATATATACGTTATGGTCACGCACATTGCCGCACGCAAAGGAGGGGGGGGGGTTTGGGGTTTTCTGAATACGCCTATGGTCATGCATAATATAAGAAAGAACTTTCCGGCATGCATTAATTTATACAAGGATGACGTCACTCCCCGCTACCATACGAAAGTTTTAACAACTGGCTGTTGCAAAGATATATTTTGGAAAGAGAGAAAATTCAACTGCCCCCAGTGAGCTCGGCCTGAGTCTGGTCCGGCCGTCCATGTATGGTCCCTTTCAGTGTACACGAGCTCCAAGAAAACATTGAGAGATTTGGTGCCTCTGTAGTCTAGGGCGTTCACCCAGAATGTGAAAGGACGTGGGTTCGACTCCCCGCAGGGAAGTTGAATTTTCTCTCTTTCCAAAATATCTCTTCTCAACAGCCAGCTGTTAAAACCTTTGTATGCATTAATTTGTTAGAAATTCCATAAGACAAATGTCTTGGAAGTACATGCACGATTGAGTAGAAGTAGTGTACATGTGCTTACGATAAGAGTGTTACATGATAAAAGCGATTAAATGGAGGCATGAAGATTTCTCTGTACTGTCATATCTCGGAATAATTTTAGAGAAAGAGAAAATAATTTTTTTCCTTTTTATTTTATTCTCCTATCATTTTTTATATTTTAATCTAAATTTTTTCAAACTACTTTTTAGGGTGACTTTCCAATTGTTTTTGGTGTTTGCATTTGTTTAAATACACAAAACATAAAATGGAATTTACATTTTTTTAAAATTAGTTAAAAAATTAAAATACATTAATCAGTTGGAAAGTAATTAATTTAATTTAAAAAATAACAACCAGAAACAAAATAAATTTGATTTTTTAAATTGGGAAATTTAAAGTTCTTTCCACTAATGCGTAATTTTAAGTTTGCGCCTTAAGCAAGAACAAAAAATGGCGCCTTTTACAATTTTGCTCCCCCATGGACCAAAACCTGGCTACAATCCATCATAGAGCCTCCACCAGCTTGAACAGTCCCCCGTTGACATGTAGGGTCCATGGATTCATGAGGTTGTCTCCATACCCGTACACCTCTATCAGCTCGAAGCAATTGCGACCGAGACTCGTCAGACCAGGCAACGTGTTTCCAGTCCTCAACAGTCCAATGTCGGTGTTGTCTGGCCCAGGCGAGGCGTAAAGCTTTGTGTCGTGCAGTCATCAAGGGTACACGAGTGGGCCTTCGGCTCCGAAAGCCCATATCGATGAGGTTTCGTTGAATGGTTTGCACGCTGAAGCCCATATCAATGATATTTCGTTGCATGGTTCGCACGCTGACACTTGCTGATGGCCCAGCATTGAAATCTGCAGCAATTTGCGGAAGGGTTGGACGTCTGTCACGTTTAATGATTCTCGTCAGTCGTCGTTGGTCCTGTTCTTGCATGATCTTTTCCGGCCGCAGCGATGTCGTAGATTTAATTTTTTACCGGATTCCCAATATTCACGGTACACTCGTGAAATGGTCGTACGTGAAAATCCAAATTTCATCGCTCCCTCGGAGATGCTATGTCCCATCTCTCGTGCACTGACTATAACACCACGTTCAAACTCACTTAAATCTCGATAACCGGCCATTGTAGCAGCAGTAACTGATCTGACAACTATGCCAGACACATGTTGTGTTATATAGGCGTTGCCGACCGCAGCGCCGTACTCTGATTGGTTCCATATCTCTTTATTTGCATATGCATGCCTGTGCCAGTTTTTTTGGCTCTTCAGTTTATATGTTATACTGCAGAAAATATTTGTGCTGTCATATGGTAAAAAGTAGCATGCAATGGAATGCATTAAACACAAGTTACTCTCTAAAATTGCTGCAGCAACACAAAAAACAAGGGAATCATTGGTAATAGAGCTTAAAGGAGAAATTAAAGTGTACAACTCACAATTTTGAAGCAAGGAAATGAAACCAACGTGGCTGAATTTAACAATATGACAGATGTAGAATTTGAGTACATGCTCATTGAAGAGAAATAACAGTTCTGTACCTTCTTAGAAGGAAAGTGATCAAAAGAATACCTCCCTTGTCAATCAATTCCGATTTTATTTTCTGCTTCAAATTTATTTGTAAAAATTTAGTTTACAGTGATTTTTATCACTTGTAAAGGTTTCAAAAATCCTCACTACAACACATGTAATGAATCAACCAAAATCTCTCAGAAGCAAGAATACTCTGAGAATACTCTCTAATTAAAAGTTGTCATTATAATAGAATTATTCCAAAAACTGCTCTGTTTTAAATGTGTAATGGAAAATAAATTATATTTCATAAAGAAATAAGAATAATATATAATATAATTCAAAAGAAAAAAGAATATTCATAATTTTACATTCAGGAGGATATTCTTGTCTTACATTTTTTGTTACTCCAAAAATGCTGCAGGAAACATGGCTAGAATTCAACTATTAAAATTGGATATCATTTGAGCAAAGAAAGAGTAGCATGTAAAAGTGCAAGAATTTATTTTTTCAAAAAAAAAAACTTTGTGATTGCTGTTCTTAATATATATATTTTTCTGATCTTTTAACACTTCTTTTAAAGTGTAAAAACTTCTAAAAAATATATACATTTGAACCAGATACTCTGTATTTAAACATGCTTTATGAAACATCAGAAACTTGGAGGAAAAATGATCTTTTATTTTTTTGTACCTGCTACCAATAAAATAGGTGGTTTGTCAGGATGCAGCTCCATCTGTCTTGCAATCCATTGCCCATTAAAATGAGCATACCACAGGCCTTTCTGCAAACTGCTGGGGCGTACAAATGGTATTCGAAAGAATCTATGTCTGTTATCAATAGCAGATGGCGGTCTGTTTTGAAGTAATTGAGGAGCCATCTTTGCTGCAAAAAAAAGATGTAAAGCACACACTTTAGTTAGAAACACGAGAACACAACTTTCCAGTTCATGATAATTGATTAATTATCAAGACATTTTTGATTTCTAGTATTTACAAATATGATTACAAAATCATTATTACTACCCTATTCTGAAATGCTGAACAAGTATTGTAGTAAAAAATTGGAGCAATAAGCCTATTAGGATTCATGGCCTCCACACTCAGAACAAGCCTGTGATCATCCACAAGCAAATTTGTAATGTGGAAACCAAAAATAATGGGATTCATCCCAAGTCCCCAAGCTTGAACTTGAACTACCAGACAGATACCCACGTTAATATTCCTTACGGAACCTCTAAAGTAAAGGGTATCTGTTGGAAAAGTAGCAACACCTTCCCCAGCCCATCAAATCCATCCACCCTACTTGATCAAACATGAGAACACTTTTTCAAAGTACATGGGGGGGGGGGGGGTACATTTGAAAAATAATCACATTATTTTTCAAATAATGTGAAAATTAAACATTTGTGAAAGCACAATGCACGTCACAGTCCAGGTACATATGTATGAAAAGGGTGGGGAAAACATCAGTTATATATGCTATATATCAGTTATATAACACAGAACAATGAAAAATAAACATCTGTGGTAAGCACAATGCAGGTCACAGTCCGAGAGAAAAAAAAAACCCGGGAACTAACAGAAATGCAAATATGAAGAACACGAAAATGCAAATATGGTAAGCACAAGAAATATTCAAATCTTAAGCATCTGTGGTAGGCACAATGCACATCACAGTCCGTCCAAGTACATATGTATATGAGGAATAGAAAATAAACATCAGTTAAATCACTATGGGAAACACAAAACAATGCAAAAATTAAACATCTGTGGTAAGCACAATGCACGTCGCAGTCCGAGAGAAGGAAAAACATGTGAACACATTTTTACAATTTCAGCATAGTCATTAGATTTGGGGTGTCGATGCTGATCTGGTCATCGATCTAGTCACCATGGTGAAGACAGGGATGTCTTCACTCTCATCAAATTCAAAGAGATCTTTATTTTTGCTGTGCAGTAACGACAGATTTTCCTCTAGAAAGTTGATAAGTTTAATGATGTCAGCCCAGTTTTTAGTTTTTATTACTTGACGTTTCCAGACGTGGAAATGTTTTAGATTAATCGGGGGCTGATGGTAGGATGCAGTGCTAGGACACGACCAAATATAGTGAGGAAATGTTCCGATTTCCCCACAAGAACACAATTTATTTTTAGATATTTTAAATCTCCTTAGGTAATACGGAACAGGGCCATGCTCACTATATAGGATTGTCCTTTCTCTAATCCATGGTTGGTTGAAGATTTTGGTCTTATTTATGATTTGGAAGACCTTTCTGCCACGTTGTTCACCATCAATCCATCTGGACTGCCAAGTTTCTTTCACTGCACAAAGTATCTTGTGTTTGGCATGAGACCAGGGAGGAAAAACAACAGAGTTCATATTTTCTGATGAAGTAGCTGTTTTAGCAAGTGAGTCTGCTAGTTCATTCCCTTGATTACCCACATGGGCCCTGGTCCATGAGATGAAAGTTTTGGGCTTGTCAATTAGATTTGCTCTGATTTGTCGTACAAGTTGGGTGGGGGAAAAATTATTTCTAAGCGCGAGAATACTAGAAAGACTGTCGGATATAATCTGAATAGGTTCGTTCTTATGCAGTATATGGGGAATGGCCTGATGAATAGCATACAATTCTGCCTGGAAAACAGAGTTGAAGTCTTGTAGCCTTTGTGACCATTCGTGTATGATGACGTTGTTGCGAAAGACGACAAAAGCAGAAGCAACTCCATTAGAAGTTTTCGAGCCATCCGTATATATTTTGATGGCAGTTGGAATGTCTTTTTCTTCAGTGATGAGCTGATTATCTTGAAGATCTATGGCTGGATGATGAAGCCATGAGGTTATTTTTTCTTCATATGCAGATGCTAGTAGACTGAAATCGTTACATATGACATTGTGTCTTAATAGAAGGAGTCGGCTTCTTTTCGATATAACTTCTATTTGAAGGTCCAAAGGTAAATTTCCAGTGGAAAGTTGTAACTCATTAGTTGGCGTAGTATTATATGCATCTGTTACAAAAAGTAAGTATTGCCTTTGAGCTGTCAGCATCTTGCGTTTCATTCTGCAGGTGGGGTTTGCAAACCAAATACTTGATCCATAGGATAATTGGGGGATGATGATGGTTCGATAATAGATATTTCTGAATAGCCTGTTAATACCCCACTTGCTGCCCCAAATCCTATAGAAAGACTGGAGTGCTTTATGAGCTTTAAGTACTTGTTGGTCAATGTGGTAGATCCAGTTAAATTTTTCGTCAAAATTGATCCCCAGATATTCAAAGTTCCGTGTTCTTTTGATGTGTTGGTTATCATGTTGGATTTTCAGGCGTCCTTTCTTTCTATAAGGCCAGAAATATGCAATCTTGTTGGTTTGAAGTTGCAGGTGATTAATTTCAAGCCATTCTTCTATTTCTTTTAGACATCGGGTGGCAGTTTCATTGATGGATTTTGATGTATTGCTTGATACTATAAGAATGATATCAGCATAAGTCCCCAAGCTGGAGCCCTGTCAGATTCCCTGTGGGTGGCATGCCAAAACTGAAGAAAGACTTATTTTCCTGCTTCTGACCAAATCAGCAATTTGGTCATCTCGGTCTCTTGCAGCAGACACTGAGAGTAGGAAAAACTATCTAAAAAATTAAGTATCTGACTGAAAACAAAAAATTTGTCTTCCTTTGCTTGATATGAATCTATATGTTTAAACAATACCACTTTGCAAGGGGCAATTTTGCATCTTACTTCACATATATATGTATATAGCAAGAGCATCTCCTCAGATCAGGATACAGCAATACATCAACATTAAAAGTCACATGTACCTTAGGTCACAACATCTCAAAAACACAAATAAGTAATCTACATAAAGTACCACAAGCAGGATGTTTACATCTTTGTTTATGTGATAGATGCAGCAATCAAAGTCAGCACATTTGAGGCCTAACCAAGGATAACTGCGGAAGTCGAATTCTCATAAATCAGGGTACAATTTTGTACAATTGTATTAAATCTTAAACAGTATGAATCAAAATTTTGAGAAAATACCTTTAGGAGAAAAACTGCACTTGTTACTGACCAATGAAAAAAAAAATACTGTTTTGATATTGATGCCTTCTCTTAAAATCTTGGTTCGTAGCTGCTATCTAGTCCTTGAAAAAGTCTTAACTTCTCAAAATCTGTGTGAAAGATCATCATGTGTTGAGAGTACACTTCGAAAGTTTAGATATAATACATTGGTCCTCTTCCATATTAACCCCTTCACTTACAAGAGAATTGGCAAGAAATTCTGATGCTCTCTATATGATGAATCAGCAATAAATATAGTACCCTAACCTAACCACACATTAGAAAAAGGGAAGAAAAAAAAATAAATGAAAGAGTAAGATCGTATACCAGATACGGTGATAAGAATGTAGATACAAAGTTACATTTGTTTTCACCCTCACCCTACCTGTATTTTCACTCATACAAGAAAGATACATCATATGTGAGGAAAAAATCACTATCAGGGTATACAAAAAACAAAAAGAAAAAAAATTGTAAGGTTGCAACAAGTCTTCGTATGATCAGGAGAGAGGAAAGAAAACAAAGTGAATGTTTGAATTAATTTCACTGGCATTTGGATGCAATATTATGTCCTTTGATCGTAAAGTGGTTTAAAGAAATGAGCTGCTTGTATTTCACGACAAAAAAACAACATTCACAAGAGGGTCAAAATTAATTGAGAGTTGCAGACCAGGTGCACTATCATTAATGTATATTAGTATAAAAGTACACAAATTTCTCAATTCATCATAGCATTCATTAAGCAATAATGTTGGACTTCAGCTCTGAAACCGGGTTCAATCTGCATAAATAACAAATGTCATAAGCCTGGGGATTCCATTTCAAAATTGCTGCAAAGTTTCCACCTCTAACAGCTTCTTCAGTTGATAATGTGCTTTCTCAAAAATTGGCATAGTTTCTTTACATATGTTATTCTGATTGACTAAAAAATTCTTATCCTTAATAATTGTTACTATATCAGTAATGATTCCAGTGATTATGCTTTAACTTGAGGAATGTACATACTTCACAGAAAATGAATGACATAACTGACCCGTATTGCTATACATTAGACTAGTGTCACTCAGAAAAAAAGTCAGCGTTCATCCGTAAATACAATGACGATTATTTGAAACTTGGTTTTATTCTTTGCCCTGACTCCGACCAATTGCCAAGACATCAATGTGTTATTTGTGCTACTGTTTTGGCAAATGAAGCCATGAAGCCATCGTGTCTCATCTAACATCTCAGCACGAAACATACTGATTTTGCCAAAAAAACCTATTGACTTCTTTCGCACAAAAAAAGTGCTCTTCAAGCAGAAAAAAAAATTATTTCTCATACTTTAATGACTGACGATTCACTATTAACGACATCATATTTGATATCGTTACAAATAGCCAAATGCAAAAAACCATATACTATTGGCGAAGAACTCATCAAGCCTTCTTTGATTACTGCTTGCTGAGAAGTGTTAGGCCAGTCTGCGGCAAATAGAATGAAAGGCATTCCTTTGTCAAATAATACCATAGAAAGGCACATATCCGACATGGCACCAGACACAGAAATGAAACTCTTAGAAAAAATTAAGATGTCAAAATTGTTTGCAATACAGCTGGATGAATCCACTTATGTCCAAAACCATAGCATTTTGCTCATGTACGTTCGATTTATTGATCACGTTGATAATGACGTGAAGGAAGACATTTTGAATGTTTCGGAATTAGCTGCAAACACAACTGGCAATGAAATTTTCAAAGTTTTGGATAATTTTATGAAAGATAAAGGACTGGATTGGCAAAATTGCATTGGAGTTTGCACTGATGGTGCTGTAAATCTAACGGGTAGGCATTCAGGTTTAGTGGCTAGAATCAAGGATATGGTGAGTGAAAATAACTTAATATCAACGCATTTGTTTCATTCAAAGGCAAAACCTGGCTTCTAAAAAAATTATTCCTGAACTTAACAAAGTCCTGTTGCAATTAATTAAAATAGTTAATTTCATAAAAAAACAATACTTTGAATACTAAATTGTTGAGAGTATTGTGCAGTTGTGCAATGAGATGGGCACCGATCACAAAAATCTACTTTTTCATTCGGAAGTTTGTTGACTGTCCAGGTAAAGTTCTGAAGAGGATATATGAACTTCAAAAGGAAGTTGAATTGTTCCTTATTGGTAAATAAAGTGATTATGTACCACTTCTTTCAAGATAAGAAGTGGGTAGCCAGGTTGGCATACCTCAGCGACATATTTTCTTCCATAAATGAGTTGAATTTGAAACTTCAAGGATCAGAAACAACGATGTTTCATTCTTGGAATAACGTTGAATCATTTAAAAAGTAACTCAAACTGGCTGAAAATGATTGGTGAAAATAATTATGAAATGTTTCAGTCATACTCAGATTGTTATGAAAGATGACTTGCATTCAAGAACCCTTATTCCAGATGTTATTGAATCGCAAAGATGGTCTCTCTGGGCGGTCAGCGGTCATGTCTGTCTGTCATTGAATCGCATTTAAAAATGTTGCTATTGTTGTTTGAACATGAGGACCCAAGGAAAAAATACACGTGGATTGTGAATCTTTTTGTTGAATACAAAAAAGCAGCCCTTTCTTATCAAGAAACCCTCGAACTAATTGAATCGTCATCCGACAAAGAATTGGAAAGTACTTATAATTCTACTAGCCTTACAAAATTCTGGATAAAAGTGAAAAACAAATTTCCAAATTTGCATGAGGTGGTGATGAGAATTATTCTTTGTTTTTCAACCACGTATCTTTCTGAAATGGCTTTTTCTACTATGACTGTGCTCAAAACAAAACAAAAAAACCGTTTACAACTTTTCAACTTTTGACTGTCTCCGTTTGGTTGTTACTTTGATTCAGCCCAGGAATAGCGAGATAACGGGCAGAAAACAACAAAAGTCTCATTAGTGCCAAAAGTAAGTCACTCTTTGAAGTTCTAATTTTTATTAAACTGAAGTATTTTGTTTTAAAATTGAGGTATTAATTTGTACTGGTTGTATAATGTTAAATTCAGAGATTCATGAAACTTCACTTACATATTTCAATTAAAATATTAATTTTCATTTCTGAAATATCTAAGACAAGTGGTAGCTGGTGTTTATCTTCTGCTACTCGGCTGACGTTTTTGGAGGAGTTACTATGTACACAGATTTTCCTCATTGATTTTATGTCGTAACTAAGAACAAATGCTCAATTTAACTATGGTACTGTGACCACACAAACACAGAATTTCACATTATAAAATATGAATTTTCGATGATTAGAGAGAGAGAATGTATGTATTTTTAAGCTATCAAATAATATGTTTAACACAATTATTTCATCTTTCTTACTCAATAAAAACTTCGAGCTTGTTAACATCTCCCACTAAACACGTAAATAAATCGACACCTATTAATCGATGTACCCATCGCACTGGCTATGTATGATTATATAAACATGAGTTAAGTGTGTTAAGTTATGAGTGGTGGAGCAACATGTTAAGAATATTTATATCAACCAAATAATTGGTTTTGAAAGCAACCGATAAGTATGTAGCTTCAGGCTTGCTTGTATGCATTCAGCCTAATTCTCACCACAGTGTCTAGATTACGAGTAAGGTACACCGGAGTAAATGGAACTCAATATGATTTATGAAATTCAGTTAGCTATTGGGAATTGTCCTAGGAAGAATTCTTCTTTTGTACTTATATTTTTGTATTACTTTATTTTTCATGAAAGTGTGCTTGGTCCGCTGGTTGCTTATGCATGGTTAAGGTATCTGATTGTGTTGAAAACGTCATTTTAGAAGAAAATATTGATTTTTTATGAAAGCCTTATTCTTTGTGATTCCAAAAAAGGCCTTGTTTTGTTAATGGCGCTCAGAACCGAAGTTATATCCACTTTAGAGTGTTGCATTTTTGCATGCAAGTAACCCATGAATAAAAATTTTAAACACGTTTAATGAAGAATGTTATTTTTGACATTTTACCTGAGTTTGAAACATGATTTTTCAAAATCTGTTCATTATATCATTACAAAATTTTAATAGGATATTCTGCTATATATTGCCGAGATTATGAAGTGAAATCTAAGGTCTATCACATGTTTCTTTAATTACAGTGTTTTATAGGTGAAATGTAGAATAAAATTTCCAAAAAATTTTCACACATACATCAACAGATTTGAGTAACTTATGACCATATCACACAATCCTTTAACTTTTAATTCATAACCTGTATCATTCCATTCATAGAATTATTTGCAATCGTGTTTGGAATATCATATGAATTTTAGTAACAATTTGAGATAGAAATGACTTTTTCATAGAAAATGACAGTATCAAAAATTTATTATTGCTTTCATCATTTTGGGATACTTTCTATCAAAAAATGTTATTAAAGTTCGCTCTAGTACCATTTGCAAGAAAAGTGACCAGAGAGATAGTTGGATACCTCAAAAAAGGAGATTTCACATAAAGAAGTTACGTTTGTGATCTGTTGTGCTCTTTCCATTTCTACTATTTTTGAAAGATTGGATTGACCTGATGTCGATTTTTCAGTCATGTTCACCTTTTCTTGTTTCTCAATGTATCATTATAATATAATGATATTTCTTAAAGTAAAGTAAGAATATTAAGGGGGGTTCTACTTTTTTCCCACCTATTTCTTGAACTGGGGCAAGTGAAACTCAGTGAATTTACACTTAATGTCAGCATACTTGCATTGGCTTCATCAACCATGGTACTAAACTGAAGGATGAGATAAAAGCTCCGGAGTCAGCACAAGATTCTTCTATATATTTAAGAGATGAGCATCAAGAAATAGAGAAGAATGAAAGTTCACAGTGTCACAACCCATATCAGCAGCAAAGGCTGATGACCATGTTCTGGTTAAGCTCACAAATAAAAAGTCAAAAAAGATGTTTGTAAGGTAACTAAACAAAGTTTAGATTTGTTAGGAAGCAAAATTTGTAAAAAGAATTGCTATTTCATCTACTTTTCAATGGCCTAACATTGAAGCCAAAAGTATGATTAGAAGTGATCAAGTTCTGACAATTCCATCGTCTCCCAAGTTTGACAGTATGAGGAATTCACATTTCCTCTTTTTATTGTCCTCATATAATGCTATCTAATGTGTAGAGGGGGGAGGGAGTAATTAACACTGTGAGTTTTCCCTACACAAGAACATACTAAAGTTGTTAATTAGATTTGTAAAAGAGAATAATAAAATTTTTGGGATTTTTATGGTTCCAATGAAATTTTTCCTTTAGTTTATACTTTATCAATTGTGATCACTATTTTTTGAATTTTTTTGAAGCATTCAACTGAGAATAATACTGTCATGATGACATTGGCTTGAAGCATGTCGGGAGTGATGAATGTTTAGCTTTGCTATTGTTAGGGGTGGGGGGGGGAGTCCCACAGGACAACATAATCATAGTACAATAAAAAGAACCTCAAAAATGTAATTGTTTTCAAATTTTTATCTAATTCAAAGTTCATTTAAATACAGCACTTCATAGTCACTGAAACTTGGAGGGCTCAGGCCTTTCCAAAGCAATTGTTTGAGGTCGCAGAGTTCTTTCACAATTCATGAATATTTAATGCAATTCCAACCTGCATACGCCCTTGTGGACTGTATATATAGATGTTTAGAGCAACCTTATCCCCCACCCCTAATTCTTCATATCAAAACTTCTACAGTGAAACAGAGTAGGCAGAGATAGACTTGAATGTATGGGGGGCACAATAATTGCTGGGGGCCATCATGATGATGTCAATTTATATATATGCAAATACATTAGATCAGTAGGCTTTACCTTTGATGCTAGGGGTATTGCCCCCATGGTCTCATGCGCCCCCCCCCCCCCGTATCTCTGCCCATGTGAAACAGTCTTTCTGACACTAGTTCCACGAGCTCGACCATGCACATGAAACCAGGTTCAGATCTGCCAATCTGAGCCACTCAAAAACACATTTTTAACCCACAACGTGGGTAGATTTTGATGAAAAACACGTTTTTGCACATTTGGGAATCAAATAGAACACCATGATTTGCAGATTGCCTTCTGCACACAGACAAAATTGATCGGTTCCAAGTTTGTCTTCTCTCGAACTCTCTCACATGCATATACAAATTCATCATTATGGTGTGATTTAAAATAATAATAGAAATAAGTAAAATACCGCAAAAACTAAAAAATTATCTTTTTTTAAAAAAACCGATTTTCATAGCATTGAGATTATCTCTCATAGCTCCAAAGTTTATTTCAGTCGTCCATAGAAACTACGGACAATCCGTAAAAGCTGGCAACTCTGATGATATTAATCTTGATAGAGTACACTGTGAAGAAAATTAGTTTAAAACAATGTCTGTAGAAAGAACATTATTTAACAAATATACTCTCACATTTTCAAGAAGTTGTGTTGCCTTTTTAACATAGATGATCAGTTGAATTTGCAATAATACAAATAGCTGTTCCACTTACCATGGTGTACCTTACATACATTTACCTTGAAACATGTGAGGAATCAATGGCTTTTTCTTTGCCACAATAGAACCTTGATAAAACTCAATGTACAGATAACTTGACAATTATTATTCTTGTGGTTGACATAATACTAAATTCAATGGAGAGAAATCACTTTGACTCGACAAAAAATAGCTAAATCCCGCTTAAGTTGGCTATGATTCGTGATGTGCAATCACAACTAATTTTTCAAAATTTCCAGTAGACTGACCAGTTAAAAAATTTTCACGACATTTCTCTTGTATATTTTAACAATTCTTCGTTTCATTGTTGTTTGTTGGTTGGAAAAACACAAGCTGATTATAATTGTACCGAATAGTTTTCTCAAAAACTGCTTAGATCCTGGAAAGACTCAACCTGTGAACTATAAAGTCACCAATAAGCGCAGATGATATCTGAAATTTTTGAGTGAAAGATGGCTGAATAAGCTAAAAAAGTTTTTCTTAGATCAAAATTTCTAATTTAAAAAAAATAGAAGTTTTCCTAATTTTCGGCAATCGTACTGCTCATTTACAAATAACAGATATTTCGATACACTTATGCTTTTTTCACCATAGTTCGGGATTATTCTGAAACTTTTCAAAAAAAAAAATAGATAATTTTTTAAAATCAATTTAAAAATTGGGAGGGAGAAATCAAATGAAACCTCACGAACTTGACATCTGCTTAAGTCAACATGCTCATTGATACTTTTGCAGCATCGAGTAATCAAGGTTCTACTGTATTTGCCTTTCTTGTTGGTTTTCTCCTTCAATGCATTAGTATCATGCAAAGGATTATTATTTTTCTATATAGATATTTATATGAAGTTAATTTTTTCTCATGAATGTTCAATCTGAATGAAATTCAGTGAACTCAAGTTTTTCTTGATGGAATTTCATTTGTGAAATAATTTGTGCTAATGTTTTCAATTTAATTAAAAAAATAATAATACCAGATGCTATCACTGACTCTGGAGCCCTTTCTTCCAACATGCAACCTTTTTTCTGATTTTTTGATTTCCAAGTGTGATAAACCTTTAAACGTCTGTGAAATTCTTCTCTACATGCCTCAAGAAGATCCAAATCTGTAGGATGTTTAAAAAACATAAAGAAAAAAACAACATAATTTAGTTGTCCCCAGTCAATTACAAAAAACTATAAAAATTAAAATTTTCAGTTAAATTACATATTTTACAATATTTGAACGAAAATAGAGAAAGAAAAAATTATATCTCAATGGGCACACAGTAAAACCAGTAATTTATGATGTGATGAAGAACGCTGGGACAGGGAAAAAAGCAATACAAATACATTCTGATACACAAATATAATATATGCATACAAAATTCAAATGTATTCCGCAGCACATGTTCATGTAATTTATAATTCATTATTTGAACTAAACATTAAATTTAAAAACATTAATAATTTAAATAATATTCTGAAATGAACAAAAAATTATAGTGGTAAAACAAGATGTAATTTTTGAAATAAAAAAAAGTATATGACACGAATGAACATTGAATGGATAAAATCATCTCGAACAAGCATATAAAACACAACTATTAGAAATAATCTAAAAGAGTAGGGTATTTATTTGGAAAGATTAGACCAAACCGAATGAATACTTATGTTCTTTTAACTTGATTTTTCCTAGTGTTCTATCACATCAGCCAATCCAAGATGATGTTGACCATTCCATGTCCATTTTTTGTAGAACATATTTCCTCATAGATTTGTACATTTTTATGACATGTCCTGTATAATTTGGACTGGCATGGATATTTGTCATCTAAATCCGAGGTTTCCCCCATAAAAGCTCTCACAGAACCTCGATTGTTATAAGATTGTTCCACAGAACCATTAACAGGGTTCATATAAGTCAGGGAAAACCAGAAAAACCTGAAATTTTAAAGTAAGGTAAAAAAAATTTAATAAAAAAAAGTCAGGGGAAAATAGCCTATCTTTTGTTCTAAACATGGAAATTTCTGACAACAGGACCTGGAAAATCATAACGATTGTCATCTGATCGAAAGCAAAAAAATAACAAAGCAAAAACGTTTTTTACTCAAAAAGAGAAATAAAGAATGTAAATTAGGAACTAGTAGCATCTAAAATATTGATAATCCATAAATCTCACAATGGAACACAAAAACCATAGAAACTGCTGGGGAGAAACAAGAATTTGCAAGTCTGTGAGAAAGAGCACATTGCTGCGACCTTATCGTAACTGCATACAAAGTGTTTCGAAAATTTTGTATAGTAACTGTGTAGCATAATTGTCAGTTAATTCCCGAGATTCATACATCCATTAAATAAGTCTTCAGGCAAATTCAAGAAAAATATTGGAGAATTTCAGTTCAAGAACATTTATTCACACATAATTCATATGATTAAATTACATTAACTTATTATTAATTCAGTATTATTATTAAAAATCAATTTAACCATGATCTCAACATTTAACAAAAGAACGTTCTAACCAGTTTACGTTGATGACATTTCTATTAATCGGAGAAACCACCACGATTTCTCAACAGAGTTGGACTGTTATCGTGGAAACTATCCACATTGATCAGCAAGAGTTCACGATCACTGTTGAAGATCAGCACATTGAAGACGTAGCATCAGGGATGCTAGTAGATGAAGACACAGAAGATCATCTCGATGATCTCACCAATTTATGACTATGTCCATCACTATTCACACGTAGCCACAAGAGAACTGTGGGAGACTGAGTCATCAACAAGCAGACATAAATCACATCACCGCAGGACATGCAATACTCCTATCAACCACTTTATCACTAATATAGCTCTATGAAGTCATCAATGAATTAATTTATTGACTGATTACCCAGACCAGACGGAGTAGTATGAAGCACTTCACTTAAAAATAGTAATCAAACATGGTTAGGGGACTAGAACAACATCACATGAAGTTAGTAAGTTATACTGAGAAATTAAATTTTATGGTTGTTATGCCGAAACGAATATTTGAAAAGAAAAGTGATTTGTCTCCTCTGGGAATCAAACCTGGGTCTCCGTCCATACTGAGCAAGTGTGCTAATCATACACTAGAGACACACTTTTCAATTCCTCATAACACGCATTATTAGCGTAAGCACTGAGTGGAGACATTGAATGCAGATTCCTGGAAAAAACAAACCCCTTTTCTTTCCAATTATTCATTTGGCATTAACATCCAGAAAATTCAATTTCTCTGTATATTTCGGGCCAAAAAAACAGTGGTGAATCAGTGGTGTCGGAGCCAGGGGTGCTGTGGGTGCTCGAGCACTAACAGTCCTTTGTATGATGGGGCGGAGCACCCACAGAATTATAGATTCAGAAATAAAAATCTCCTATGTAGATTTCTGATTTTTGTCCCAAGTGTAGAATACAATTTAAAAAAAAAACTGAAAGGGAAAACTTTTTGTATGTTTTCTCCTTTTAGCAAAGGAAAAAAACAAAATGAACACGTGTTTAGGACATCAAGAGAAAAGGGGCACCGCAAAAAAAAAAAATGTGGAATTTTTCTTTCCTTTCTGTTTACTGTCACTGTAGTTCTAGTGGCGACAAAGAAATTGCTTTGTGGACATATACATCTACTTAAACACTCTGCCTGCAGCAAACGCTATTTTAGCATTGAGTTGGGGATGTTTTGAAACAGCTTTAGTAAAGGGAATTCCACTTTTTTTTAAACTGAATAGCTGAACCACGACCGGCTATAGATATTTATTGTTTAGTAGGCAATAGCACCCCCCCCCCCCACTTGTCTCTGGAATGGGTGGGTAATTCGCTTGCCTCCCTAGTAGACGGGGCGCTAATCGCTTTCTATTATATTTTCTTTATTTCTTCTTGAGCAGCCTTCCATGATTGTGTACACTCCTCTGGTAATGCGCCCAAGGTGAATTTTGCTTTCTTACAGCGGTGCTTTGACTATTGATGTTTTAAATTGGATTTTAGCATGAACGTCGCTGGGAATACGACTGGCCCGGAGCGAGACAACATTGATTGTCGTTTGGGTATAACATACAGAGTATATATACACTAGATAACCAGATGTTTGTATGGGCTGTAGTACGCACGCCTCCCTGGAAACCTCTGATGTTTCCGGGGAGGCGTGTGAACTTCCCAGAAACTTCTTTCAGACACCCAAACTGAACCATTTTTTTCATGTACAAACTTCACATGATAATCAAATGTTTGTCTGGTGATTGTCACATCTCCAGGCAATTCCAGCACACTTACGTTTTTATGGTATCCAGAAAAAGGCCCCACCATAAGGAAAAACAGGGCATAATACATGTGGATGGCTGTTCCCAAAAGGATAGTTCGTGAAAGAGACAAACAACCTCACACTACTGAAGTGTACTCCAAAAAGTAAAAGCCGACAAATGGTTGTGTATGGAGGTATGATAAATTTTTGCGTAGGATATAGGAAAGTGGTGCATATATTTATAAGAGAAGGAGGGCATAATCAGACAGTCATCTATTTTTTATCATCGTTGAGAGTGTTCCTACACAATTTGTTGTAGTGCGAGCATATCATATATATCGGTATCTCGACCACAATTTAATCTTGGTAAGTGATATTTCATTAACAATTTTTCTTAAATTTTTGGGGGCATTTTGGATACCACATGTTATACGGATGTTCTTGAGCTTTTACGACAAACATCAATGGATGTATTAAGAAGCTCTTTGATGGCTACTACTTCACCGCACACCAACTCCAGTCATATATCGCCATACAGCAATTTCCAGCCAGTGGAGTTGGGTCGAAAATGAAGGCACCATCCATCGGTGGTCGCCCCAGGTAAAGAACTTGCTTCTGATGTTCTATGCCCGGATTCGAACCCATGGACCTCGATGATAACCTTCATAGTGGAAGACGAGCATTTTACCACTGCACAAGTCGGGCAGCAACATTCGAAGGATGGCTATCGCAATCCCATTAAAATTTTTTTAGGGATTAATCAAAAATGTTTAATCATTTATTCAGCTGATTTACTGAATTTTTTAAACGCTAACCATTCATAACAAACGTAATATTGGTACCTTTATAATAATAATTGTTGCCATAAAATATATTTTATTAATTTTATGAACATATTTGATAGATATAGTAAATAGACAAATACTGTGTATTGGAATAGATTAAGAAACTAGGGTACCCAAGTATTACAAAGCATTTTAATGTGTTGAACATAATTATCAAATGCTGGCCCTTTTCAGTATCTTGTCCTTTCTTCTTTTTTTTTTAAAAAAAAAAAAGGTTATTTTAAGTTGATTACTGATTTTGAAACTACTTTCGATCTTCTGTTGCTTGTTTCCTTTAGAAATTGTAAGGAATGTCTGCAAGAGAAAATTCAAGGTAAAAATTAAATTTGAAAAAAATACTTTAATTTTTGGAAGTATCTAAAAGAGGGGCTTTGGATGGCCTACTGCAGTGTTTCTCAAAGTGTGCGTCCTGGCTCCTAGGGGCGTCACACTTAGCTGGAGATATTGATTTGTATGCCTATTTATGCTTTGAAGTAGTTCTTTTATATGGATAAAATATCTATATCACTGGTTCTTGATCTTTTTCCATTCTGCACCCCCAGTGCAATACGATTTACCTTCCTGCACCCCCTTAGATACTGTAATACGTTTTCTATTTATGAAATTTAGTTTTTGGAGTTAATTACATTAATTAATTTTTATAAGTTCTTTTATATGTATATATTTTTTAGACTATGGTTAATAGTTTTTCAGACTCTTTAAAAATTAATTCAAAAACCTAACTAAATAATATATTTTTTGGCACTTCAAAATTTGAGATGAATTGTTCTTTACTTATTGATTCCAGCCGGATAAAGCAGTATCATGTATGTAGGGTTGCAACTAGGGAAGGGGGGGGGGGAGCAGGCGGGTCTCGTGCCCCGGGTGCTGGACCAGAGGGGGGGTGCAAATTTTATTCTCAAATCCCTCCTTCAATATTACAAGGCATGGGCGGAGATACGGGGGGGGGGGGCGTAATGCCCCCCACGACCCCCCAGCGTCAAACGTGGAGTCGACTGATCTAATGTACATATGTATAGATGAATTGACATCATCATCATCGTGGCCCCCCCCCCAGCAATAATGACCTTGCCCCCCCCGAGACTTTCAAGTCAATCTCCGCCTATGTTACAAGGGGGCACCAAAATGAGCACTTGCCCCGGGTGACCAAACATCTAGTTGCAGCTCTGCATATATGTTTTTTACCATTTCATAAATTTTTAGAATTTTTTTCTGAGTCACGCTCACGACAGTATCAAAAACGCAAGCGCAGCATGCTATTAAAAAAGAGGTTCTACTGTATATACGTCCTATGTACAGTATACTGAACTATATTCTGTGGGAGAGGGGCATAGTTGAATTATGAAATGGACAAGGGAGCCACGGGTGACAAGTTTTAGAGCCACTGACCTAATAGGAGAGCTGATGGAACACGAAAAATGCTCTTCACTGTGGAGGTAACAAATTTTGGTCTTATCTTCTAAAACTCTCATTAAGCTCACTTTGAATCACCATTCGTTTTTGTTGAATAAATTTCTGCTGTATTCCCAATGTTGAAAAATTCAATCAAAATTTGATTAAAATATTTTTAAACGGAATCACTTATCTGAAATGTTATGTACAGAAACATAATTTAAGGCATCTAATCAGTTTTGTCAAAGTAACCAAATTAATTTACAAATTTCGATGATAATGTTTATTGAATTTTAATTGCATTGATCGATTTGATAAACTCAACAAAAATTTTAAAATCGGTGAATGAAGTCAGAACGGTCGATCTGGCAACACTGACAAAGCAAAATGCTGCACATGCATAGCGGCAGGTGTTGACCATCTGCCGCCACCGTTGTTCAGTTGAGCGTCATTTGTGTTCCGTGAAAGACTTGTTTTACAAAGTGCTTGTTTAGTGCGTTGGTTTTTAACTGAGAACAGGGAAATCCACAAGAAATTTCTACCTGAGGGAACGACGATGAATGCTGCAAGGTACATTGAAATTTTGACCTGTTTCATGAACCGTCTACGCAGGGTACGACCTCAGTACGCACAACAAGGTTCATGGTTTCTTGTTCACAACAATGCTCACCCTCACACAGCCAATATCGTCAAACAGTTCCTGGCAAAAAAGGGGGTGGTGCAAATTGAACATCCACCATACTCACCAGATTTCCATCCTCCAGACTTCTTCCTATTCCCATGACTCAAACTCACTTTGAAAGGAAAGAGATTTGACGATATTCCTGACATCCAACGAAACGTGACGAGGCTTTTGAACTCCATCCCAAAAGACTTCTTGCAAAGTTTCCAGGACATGTATAGGAGATCTCAGCGATGCATAGTAATGGGAGGTGACTATTTTGAAGGATAGTAAGGTAACTTTCGTTAACATTTCATCTACATTAATGTTACAGGACTATTCACCGAACTTTATTCTCTGAGGTTGTATTTTATTTGAACTGTTTTGTGATTACTGTTATGTTTAACTATGGTTCTTAGATATCCGTGACCTTGTTCTCCAACATTATTCCGGAAAATCGAGGTTCTACTGCAGTTGAAAATTTTTACTATTAAATAACTATTTATTTACTAAGCTTTCTCGCATGAAGCAGTCAAAAAAGTATTCATTCAAAAAAAAAAAAAAAAAATACAATCAAAAACCGGATTTCCAATAAAGCATCCTTTTCTGACTCGCGAAGCCCTTTTCAGTGCATAATTTCTATGTTGGAGCCCTATTTGACTCAAGGAGCCCTTTTTAGCGTATAATTTATATGGAGGAACCCATTCTTTTTTCTTTTTTTTTCACTTATCGAATTTACTGATTTTATTTTTCTCGAGCGGTTGTGGAGGTCCTAGGAAGCTCACACAGAGCCCCAAGGGCTTTGCGAAGCACCGGGTTCGAAACCACTGTTCTAAGGAATCGATTTCGAAGTTTTCCAGGTATAGACAGTCGAATTCCGTTATAACGAACTCCAAGAGAAAGGAGAAATCACTTTCTTATAACGAAATTTCGTTATAAAGGAATCCCAGGTTTTTGCATTGTAATATGTAAACTTAGGAGAGGAATTAGAAAAGTGTTTGTTAAAACGAGATTTTCGCTATAACGGGATTCGACTGTAGTTCAAGTGAGTTAACGAAGGCCTACGAATGATAATTGTCTGAAAAGTAATGATGAAATTCTCTTACAGATTTTTAGGTGGCAAGGTACAGCCAAAATTATACAAAACTAAAAATTTATATTGTTATCTTATTTGCAGTTATTTTCATTAAAATTAATTTTTAGGGAAAAATACGGCGTATATTTGTCACATGTATGCAGCATGTATTATCCCGCGTACGCAGAAAACACTGATAATTTGTTTAATGAAAATGCCCTGCTGTAAATAAGATACAGCAATGCTTAAACCTTCAAGCAGCACAGCAAAAATCGCCAAACCTCTACAAATGCTATATCCATGGCCCCCACATCCTGGAGCGGGGCCACCAGGCCGAGATCTTTCACGAACCCCTTCTGTAGTTAATTTATAACATGAAAAAGCAAAAAAATGACGAGAACTGTCCCGGGCCCCAGGTTTTTTCTCCGACGCTTTTCGCGGTGAAAATTAAGGGATTGGGATATATAATATACGGAAAAGTGTTCAGTTGAGAAATCAACTTCACAAAAATAATTTAGCTCTTTAATGTGAGGACTATAAGGAGGCGAGATATCTCGCTGCATATTATATATATATTTTTTTAGACATATTTTTTAGACATCCATATTTTTTATGAGCATTTTTTAAGCCAACTTTGGACACTTTTTGTGGCCTTTGTATCTTTAACAAAAAACTGCACTATATGGTGAAAAGAATTTTTTTATGTATGGGTAACAGGGGCGAATTTAACAGTGGGCGCACCGGACGCTTCGACTTCAAAAGGACCCAGAAAAAAACCAAATTTCACACTTTTCTCTAATTTAAGGGGCCTAATATTTTCTTTTACGCCAGGAGCCTCGACCGACTTTAATCCGCCACTGATGAGTGTGTGTGCATGTGTATTATATTACTTTTTGAATAATGTTAATTTAAATAATTCCTCAATACATCCACTTACTCACACTATAAAAGAATTTATATATATATTGTTGTTGGTTTTATTCAACCACTTCATTTCAGCAGAGTATGCAGGGATTGAAATCAGTGCTGGATTTAGGCAAGTGCGAAAGGTGCAGCTGCACCAGGCCTCTAAATTGTAGGGGCCGCAAAACGGAGTAAAAATACTTTAAAATGGAATAAAAAGTAATAATTTTAGTAAGTTACATTTTGACTTATTAATAGAGCAATAGCTTAAAATTCTTTCCAGACAGGGAACCCACAGGCCTAGGGTTTTGACTTCCCCTCCCCCCAAAGCCAAAAAGCGTGCATGTTTTATGCCCGGGGCGCTTGATCAGAAAGAGCGCTGAATTCTCCTTTCAACGATGTATTTCGAACTACATTAAGGGGGGATGCATGCTTGCCCCGGCCGTAGTATTTAAATGCGGCTCTGGGAAGTGATCGTCTAGCTTTGAAAGCCCTTTCGTTTTGGTCGCCTGCGTATATATATTATAGACATGGCTTCATGGCTATGATCATTTGGTAATTTTCGTCGCAGATTTCGGCATATACTGCTTTGTGGGGCGGGAGGGGGTGATAGGAACTAAACATATCGGTAAAAAAGCTAGGATTATTGTTTATTATAGGAAACTTCTCATCACGTACTCTGAAACTTACAATTTTGCTGACATCTCTTTTAAATTTTTAATGTGGCGTTGTTAGTACCATGATGAAATGCATTCATTTTATTCAATTTATTTACAGTACAAAGGTATTATAAATAAAAAAAAAGAAGAAAAAAAAGGAATAAAGCAATTTTTTCTCCAACAAAATGTCTAAATTAGTGAATTTTTTGACTTGTCCAAGTACTTAGAGACCACTTTGAATGCTAGCAGACACGCTAACATCATTTCTGATAATTTTTTGCTGCCCTTCGTCTTCAAATATTATCTTTATATATCTCAAATAAAAAATATTTTATCACACATAAGAAAGATTTGGCATCAATTCCAATTTTTTAGACGGCATGGTGACCTGGCACCTGAGATTTGTCCAGCCTTTTGTTATGAGTTAATAAAATTATAAAATTTCATAAAAAGTATTTTTAATTTTTTCACTTTATATATACATTTTTTACAAATACATTTTAAATTTTTGAGATCCTTCTCCCCCCCCCCCCACTTATGCCAATGTGAGCACCCACGGATCAAAAATACATCCGACGCCCCTGCCTGGAGTGAAAACTGCTGTAGTTAAGAGAGGCTGTAATGTCTCCACTCAGCGCTTCACGCTAATAGTGTGTATCTTAAGGAATGTAATAGTGTGACTCTGATGCACTAGCTCTTGATGCACTAGTGTCTAGCTTAGCACACTTTCTCGGTATGCAAGGGGATACAGGTTCAATTCCTGACAAATCTCTCACTTTTCTTTCCAAATATTCATTTCAGCATAACATAACGAAAATTTAATTTCTCAGTATATTTCGTGCCGAAAAATACAATCTCTCAATTATTAAGTTATGGTGAAGAGCTTCACTGCTTTACACCCGAAGCTGTTCACAAGCGAATGCTGGATAAATGAATGAATGCAACGATGTAGCATCTGCCTGGACTATTTATGGGAGAGGAGAACAGGTTTGTCTTCGGACCAATTGGAGTAATGCTGGCTTTCAGCAAATAAAGAAATTGATGACGTCATTCATTTGATTTGCATATGGATACATGGCATGAATTATTTTGCAAACACTATTACTTTTCAGTGTCAACAGTCTCAACAAGATGAAGTTGATCAGGCTTCTCCACAATGTTTACACGGATATTGCAGTTTGAGATTGCAACATCCCTGAATATGACCCAGGTTCTGATCCGGATGATTTGGTGCAAGAGGTACATAGAGACAAACAAATAATTTGGGAGGAAGATTTTGAATTTTAACAAAAGTAAATTTATTAACAGTTTCAACAAGAATTATCTAGGTTACGATTAATGAATTAACATTAAAAGACTTCTCAAAATTCATGCAAGTCCGATGAAATATCACAGTATGATTAGGCGGTTGAAGCTTCACTACGATACACGAACAAAACGAGCCATGATGTCACTGACCTTGACTGGCGAAAGTGAGGTCACAATCCAACCCGAGGTTCCACATGGCAGGAAGGTGTGGCAAAAGCTGTAGACCCAACAGTGAGAGCAGAGGTGACAATCAACTCCAAGCAGAACAGTGAATGGCTAGTACCAAGAGCTGGGACAATGATCAGCACCAAGCAAGACGGCAGATGACGAACCTTTAGCACAGACGACAAGAGCCAGGACAACTATCAATGCCAAGTGTGATAGTGGATGACTAGAACTGTACACTAACATGAGAAGACATGATGGCCTGGAACCAGCTAGCAACAAGCCGAGCAGCCGTGAATGTGTAGTTATTTAAACAGCATGTGCTAGCAAGATAGACGGACGACTCACCAAGAGGCGATCATATTACCAAAAGTGAAGTAGTAATGAATATCAAACGAATGCGTTTTAGCCATCACCACTACGGGTATTTATACCTGAAAAAGGAAGTGCGGTACGGCCCAACTCTAGGGACTGACCATCTCAGAAAAATGTGTATCAAAATATGGCCAATGGAAAAAATAATAAAACAAATTTGCATAATAGAACAATAACATTGAAATTAGTAGAAACTTTGGCACTGTGAAGTGGCAACACAACAATAAACAAAATGACAACGTGATCAAGATCTCACATTTTTCTAGTCAATGGATAATGAAAATACCACAGATATTAACTAACAGTGCACACAGTCAAATAAGATCAGATAATTTGTGTAAAAAATGACTAGACTAGGACTCTTTTCTGCCGGGAGTCTATGGGTATTTTACAAGATCATGGAATTATTTATGAAGGAACGGAAACCCAAGGGTACCTCCGCCAGTGAGATAAGGCATTTAATAATAATGCAATTAATTTCATTCATATTTTCAATTCATGTTAATGAATGGAATAGCTTACCCCCGGAGGTAGTAAATTGTAACACAATTGACACGTTTAAAAAGAAATACGATAAACATGTTGGGGTAAATCGAGAAGCTATCCATACTTCATGTATATATCATCATGTGTATATATTGTTTACAATTTTTGTTAATTGCATTTTTAATTGGGTTGCTATATTTTTGAAATATATGACATCCATATTTTTATGGGCATCTTTTTCTCAGCTACCTCGTTGGGCATTTGCCTGTTGTGGTGTTGTATTTGTATATGTATTTCATTAGATATATATATATGTGTTTCAACACAATGAAATAATAAGATAACATCCATAAACAATAAATATACGTTCAAAAATCCCCTGACTTGACCAAGTCTTCTCCCGGGGATCATTTAGTGTCAGTTGCTAGAGTTTAGTAGTGACATGATAATACTGATAAATACATACAAGCCCATAAGTGTGATATGTTATAATTGCGCTTCATAGAAAGTCATGCGTAAAAAGTATCAGGAAAGCTCAATTGCGATAATTTTGCAATTTGATTTCAGTGAGCAATGCCGGATGAAGCATATGTTTTATGATTTCCACATAGGTATTTTTTATTTGAAAACTGTAGAATAATCACCCAAAACTTCTAATTTGTACATTTAATTAACACAAAAACATAGAGGGCGGTACAACGGGCACCATTGCTACCCCGACATCATTCACTATCTCGTACAACACAACATGCTTCTTCGACATCAAGCTTGTGCTGCCATCTATCAGTCACCCTTTGAGTTAATCATATTTACAACAAAAACAATGCATGGTCAAAAAACTGTTTCCAATCTAGAATGAGAGAATATTGAATGGTGATTGGATCGAAGCAGTCAAAAATGACAATGCAAAGCATGGTGTCAGCTTCATAGCAAAATGTTCTTTGAGCAACATGAATAGACAAGCTATTCAGTTCCATACCAAGTATGTGAAATCAGAGGAGTTTCATAAACAACCTTCATCAGAAATGGCACAGAAACTTCAAATAATCTCATCCGAAGTATCAGCAATGTGTCTCAGTTTTTATTCATCAGGAGTAGAAACTGGTTGCTGTTAGAGGAATGTCTTTATCAGGGACAAAATTATGACCTTCTTCCAATCAAAAAGAAGCAATAATTTTCTCCACACCTCTATGTATGTAGCCTCTGACACTGGTATGTGTGATCAGTGCCGCTGCATCACCATCCAAGAGGCCCTTCAAGTAGCTGAATTTCTGAACTTTCGTCAAATGCTTGTTTTTGTGAATCAGCGACTCGTAAAGGTCCTTAAAACTGCTCCAGTTTATATATGACCCTGTGAATGACGGAATGTTTATACGAGGCAAATAAATGTCTCTTACCTCAGTAGAAGTAAAAGATGGTGAATATGTCATAAACTGTGAAATCAGAAATGGCACGTAACTGTTTCCCCAGCTGCAGAAGAATTCTTTCAGTATGGGTGTCTGCGTCAGAAAACTCAACCATTGTCGTGGGCACCTGTCACAGCAGCCAGAGCTTGTCTCAATTTTGATTTTGTCGAAAGATACTGTTCTTCTGAGAGAATGAATGTCATAAGAAGAGGAGATGAAATCAGTGAAGGATATTTTGCATAAGAGGAAAGTTGGCTTTTTCAAAATTACGTTTAATAGTGAGTGATAAGGAAGGAATGGTGTGATGAAGGAAAAAATTAACAAAGGGAGCTTTGTGGTCAGAACTACCATCAAAAACTAGGGAATCAGATACCAAGGTTTTTTTGGAAAAAACTATTAGATCCGAAGTAGAGCTAGAGTGGTTAGATATTCTAACTAGTTTTTATATAGTTTTTATTCTAAATAGTTTTTTCCAAAAAAACCTTGGTATCTGATTCCCTAGTTTTTGATGGTGGTTCTGACCACAAAGCTCCCTTTGTTAATTTTTTCCTTCATCATCAAAAATGGTTTGGACAAGATTAAACTTGAGGAAAATATATAGAACACCTGAAAGGGATTGCATTTTATGCCAATCTATTCCAAGTAAATTCCAATCACTGGCAATAATTATGATGTGAGAGTTAAAAAAAATTATCTAGAATTGGTTCAAGTTCTATGAAACAGTTAATATCTGGTGCAGGGGGTAAGTAAAAGGGAAAAATAGCTAGAGTGGTGCAGTTGGGAGAACGCCATTCAGCACTAACGATTTCTAAATTGGAATCCAGGAGGATTTCGGTAAGAGGGATAGAGCTAGTAAAGATGAGGGCGACACTGCCCCCATGAGAGTTTGTCTTTGTGGAAAGCAGAATAGTTTGGAGGTAAAATTTTGTTGAAAAATAAAGTTGATGTTGTTATTTAGCCATGTTTCGGTGACAGCTAGAAAATCAAAATTATGAATAAATAGGATAGATTTGAAGGAATCAATTTTATTGATTATACTTTTTGTGTTTATGGTTCTGATTCTGAAGGGTTTTTATTTATTTATTTTTATTTTTTGAGATACCTCATGGGAAACTAAGGGAATGCTGCTCGCGGGGTGGGACCAAAAGGGGTGGAGGGGGAAGGTCAAGGGCGGGTTAGTTCTAGAAAGAGTTTGGGAGATAGAGATGTCATTAATGTTGGGATCCCAAATATAATTGGTGTTGTTGATAAGGGCAAAGTTATGAAATAATTTGACTTTCAAGCCATTATCGCAGAATTTCTGGGAAGCCCTCCAAATTTGACCTCCTAGCCTGCGTGTTTCAGGTGAAAAGTCTTCAGAAACTGAAAAGCAGCTGTCTTTAAAATTATAGGCGTTTTTTAGAATTTCAGATTTGACTGAATTTGTTCAATTTAATTATTGAAAGTCTGGGTCAACGGCTCCTTTTGGAGCCAAGTCTATGGCATGGCAACAATCGATATATCGGATGGTGAAATTTCAATATCAGGGGTCAGCACGGATCATGGCCTCAAAATTAGTGAAAATAGTGACCAAAATGTTTGAAATAGTGACCAAATAGTGACCGAAATGTTTAAAAGTGACCAAAATATTTTTAGAGAGAGAGACCAAATGGACAATGAATTTTTATTACCAAATTGAATGAATTGAAATTGAATTTAGTTTTAATTTTGCATTTCAATAGAACTCATTGAAATTGCTTTTTTTACATAATAGCATGAAATAATTAAATCAAACTCAAACGCATTCTGCTAACCAGAAAAGTTTTGAACAACTTATCAAATTTATCAACAACTATGTGTGAGAGAATAACTACATTACATCCTTTTAAAGTAACAGCAGCAATGCCTTCCCCCATGTTGCTTTCCACAACCCATCTTAAAATCAATTTAAGCAGGAAAAACTTCAAAGCGGGAAAAATTTTTCCCTTTCAAAGAAGGGAAAAAAATGAAATAACACAAAATTTGATGAGAGAATTTGTCCCATCTACATTCCAGTGGATTTTTCATTCATATTATGCTATGAATGACAGTATACAAAATGTATTCAAACGTTTTTTAACTAGTACAAATTTGATTTACATACCTAGGTTTGTATAATATGTTCCAACAAATTTTAAGAAATTTACTTTAATGATTAAAAACCATAAAATTAAATTTTTAACATTTTAAATTATTAAATTAAAAAATTACTTAAATTACTGATTTTATAAATTATTTAAATTATTAAATTGAATAAAATATTCAAATTATTAAATTGAATAAAGTATTCAAATTATTAAATTAACTAAATTATTTTAATTATTATATGTTGAGGGAGGGGCAATCCACCCTCCCCCCAGCATCAATGGCAGAGCCTACTGATGTATACATAGACGCAACGTAAGATCTTCGGATCTCTCCCCCCCCCCCCCTGAAAGGGGGAGGTCCAGGGCATCTCCGGCAAAACCAATATTTATTGATACGTCAAAGATATATATGATGTATATCAATTGTCATCGTGCCACACCCCTAAGACCTTAAAGTTTCTCCACCTATGGCTGGACTGAGAAAAGTGGGCGAGTACTATTTTACAGGCGGGCACCAAAATAATACTGTCCTTGGGTGAGGGAGAAAATAAACCAGTTTTGAAATTGTTTGCTTTTCGAGAGAAAAATTTGTAAAAATATATATTTTTCCCTTTTTTTACACACAACATACACCCGTGCAAAAAAAAAACACATTTACTCCTTTACCCAGAAACACAGGGGTGGGAAGTGACAAAGTCCATTTCGGAGCAGCTTTGAAGCAGCAAAATTCAGGATTCGGAGCAGCAAATTCAGGATTCGGAGCAGCAAATTCAGGATTTGGAACAGCAAAATATAGGATTCGGATCAGTTTTGGAGCAGCAAAATATAGGATTTGGAGCAGATATTTATTGGAGCAGGGAAATTAACAAGATTATTTTCGTTAACCCTCATCCCTTTTCAAAATAAAACTGCACTGTCTTTTGTTATCAAAAATCTTTTCATCAGCTTGTTTTTTGTTTTTGGTGTTTCAGGCTTTTGACACCTTGTTTGAAAGAGAGGCTGTCATAAAATTTTTCACACCAGTCTATTTAAGATAATTTTTGCTTACTGAGGGCATTATTTGCTGTCTTGAACAGCAGCACTTCAAATGAGCAAAAAATTTTCTATAAGTTTTTTATACTCGGAAATTGTTGCAAAAGGGGGGAGAATTTCGGAAGAATCAACACGACGTTTGGCGATTAAGTACGCATTATTTGGAGAGATTAGCGATCTGACACTCGTTATTCGGCAAAGTTTCTAAATTAACATTCGTAATTCGGCGAAAACACACTTTTTACTTCCGGAATGGAAATTTTTTTCACGAAACATCTGGATTTGACGCAATGACGATCGACTACAGTAATTTCTGCTGCTTCCAGTGGCGACTTTTTTTAAACGGCAACTGACTCGCATTTGCACTTTAAAGCTGAAAGACCACTGCAAACTATCTTCAGTTGCACAATCACGTTGCACAATCGGGGTTTCACGATGGAAAGGCCGACAATTTAAATAAGGCGTACAGTGGAATATATATATAAAACACGCTCTTAGAAAGAATCGTTTCACGGTAAGCAGGAGCAAAAAATTTTTGGCGTCCTTTAAGAAATTCTGGACATACGAAGCAAAATTAGCTATTTGGCGCAGAAAAATACGAAAACACTATTGGAGCAGGATGGCGCAAGATGTTAATTTTGGCGCAGTGTTCCTACCCCTGGAAACAGTATAATTTTGGCCTCCCCCCGTAATTTTTAACAGAAAAAGAGACTCAGCGGCCTTCCCCGGTAAATTTCCCATGAACCTTGTAAGCACCAACGTGGCGACTTTTTTTCGCGCCAAGGAATGGCCGTTTTGCGGTAGTCAATTCAAGATGGCTGACAAAGGGCACATAAAAAATTACAAAAAAATATATAATTTATAATATGAATTAACCTAATATGCGGCAATATGCGAAAATCGATAGAAATATATCGGGAAATACGGAAAATTAGGATGAAATGAACAGAAAAATCGAATCAACAACATACGGGGTTTATGGATGCTGCTGTCAGGGCTACCTATTTTAGCGCGAAAACAAGTCGCCACGTTAGCGCTGACTCCTCCCGTAACTTTCAACGAACAAAACTAGTGAATTCGTCCCCATCCAGGACACCCGATTTACCATGGCCGTAATACAATTGTTTTTTCTGGAGGGGAAACGTAATTTTACTGCCCCTTGACTGTGAAATTCGATAATTTTGCAAAGGAATTTTTATTGCCTTTTCTTAAATATACCATTCCATCAAAAACGCCGTCCAAGGCATTGCCCCCCACCCCCCGCTTTTGGATCTGATCATGGTATGTAGCAATCCGGGTCGCAAGTACGAACGAAAATTTACTATCGCTCGGGGCCGGTATCCACTCTTTTTTAACAGAAAATGAGTAAACTCGGCACCTTTCCTCGTTCAACACCCGTGGAACCAGACCCCCGCCCTCTCCTATTGCGGTCATAACAGACTCGAGACAAAAGTTTTAATAACTTCCGAGGTCTAAAAATAAGATTTTTTTACACATCAAGAATGGCGCGCAAGATGTCGATATTTCTTGGGGGGCAGAGCGTACCGACTGAGCTGAAGAAAAACAATGATCAGAAGTTCATTTTGAACTCTTTTTCCATAAAAGTTGCAAAAACAAAAAACAAGATCACTTTCGTTCATCAAAAATACGGCCGGCAATCAAAAGAGAGAAACAAAACGAATCCCGACATACATCCATGCGGAAAAAACCGATATCTCACCTATAGAGAAAAAACCAGTCTATATATCCGTGCTCCCATGAGGGTACGCCGCCGCCGATTTGCATACAGCGTCGGAACAACCGGTTCCCGCACGTGCATGGAGAGAAAAAAAAAGGAAAACAATCCAACAATATTAAGTCAACAATCAGTATCGTGAAGATGCTCTAAATTAAGTTACGGCCCGGGCATAAAAAAAAATTAATATTAGGCCCTTTAAATTAGGAAAAAAATGTGAAGTAGGGGCCAAAGGCGCGCTCGGTGTGCCCATCGTTAAATCCGCCTTCAGTTACGGCTCGCATGCACGTTAATTGAGTTTTTATCAGCCTGATGACAAATTTTCATCTGATTTGGAAACCCTTGTGTTAAACTAAATGTTGAATTGCAGGATTCTGTGATCTTTTCATAAATAGTTCTCCTTTCGATCAAATTTGGGGGTACGGTTTCGTGCTGAGATTTAAATCCAGTTAGAAAAATAGTACGAATTTTATTTTTCGATAGATCGCGATTTTCAATCGGATGATTTTTTTTTTATTGTAAGTAAATTCAAAATACATGCGAGCTTCTTTAACCTTGGCCAGCTACAAGAGTATTCTCCAAAGCGTATTAATAATACGCTTAATACGTATTAATAATACGCGTCTTTAATACGTGCTTTGGTATTCTCCCGCTGCGCAAGTAGTTTCTGCACGGGCTCTCTAATCGTCATTTCAAATAACATTTAAAAAAATTAACAAAAGTAACGATAGAACAAACAACAAATGTAACTTGCTCGATGCTCAGAGAAAGGAATTTGGCCCTTAGGACTAAAACTTTTTAAAACAAATAAAATAAAGGATGAATTTTAAAATAAGATGAAAATGAAAGAACGAGTGAGCACGTGGGGAAATAAGAAAGAATGGTAGTATAGGGGGAAAAAAATTCTTTGTTGTAAGTTCGCCTTTTATGCTAGTTTTTTTTCCGACCGACTTTTCCATAAAATGACGATTCTTTAACCAAGGAGCTTACTTTTTCCAAGAGCCTTGAAATCAAGTTCTGCTGACGTAACACGGTATGCTCCCGGGAAGATAACATGCCTTCGATCGTAGTTCAATGAAGGGAGGGAGAAAATTAGCGATATTGAACAGGTAAAGTTCCTCCTTGAAGAAAAGAAAAACACTGACAGCAGAAAAGCGCGCGAGACCGAGGTTTTTTTGCTAAAAAAGTGGAAAAAGTGACCTGGGCCTGAAAATACGTAATAAAAGTGACCAGTTTCTAAAAAAGTGACTTTTAGTGAAAAAAGTGACCCGTGCCGAGCCCTGCAATATTTAATAGTTGGGAGCAACATTTGATTATTTTAGATTCTAGAACAGAGGGAATTCAATGTCCGAGGCTTCCTCCGGGATACCATGAAAAATCAAATTGGCACAACCGGAGTGGTCCTCCACATCTATTACTTTGGAAACGAGTGAGGAACAAAATTCTGAAAGGTCTAAAGAGAGGTCGGAGACTTCATTTTGAAGACCCACTGATAGGGAAAAATTTCTATTCCACTTCACTTACATGTTGAGACAATCTATTTAATTGTGCGCTGAAGGAATCCTGTTTTTAAGAAAGGAGTGTAAGTTTGTCTAGAATGGCGATTTGAGTATCCTGGATATTGCGAAGAATGGAGGAGTCAGGGGAGTTTTCTGGTTCTCCGACAGTTAGAGATGGAATTAGATCTGGTTTGAATTTGTGAGGTGGGGAGATTGGTTGACTCTAGAGCCAGGGTTGGACTCGATATCGCCAGAGAGTAAAAGAAACATGTGGGGAGTGGGTGAAGAGACTATATTAAATGGAACGACTTTACATAAAAATTGGTGGAGGTAGGGAAAATCATTAGGGAACATATTATCGGTGATATATTATTAAATTTGATAACATACATATTTTTATTCTGAATGGTTATGCAAATAAGTAGTTGTCTGCCACTGTAATATGCAAATTTTTTAGAGCTGGCTATCCCACATTTTGATTTCACATTGTCACGATGGATGCTGGGAAACTTTTCATTCAAATACCAGCAGCGTGCTATGAATCAACACATTTTATTTGTTTCAACGCATTTGTTCTAGTCATTACCGGTTCCCGAGAAGTTCCATCCCGAGGGCTGTATAGCAAGTCGCCTCTCAATCAGCATCATGTACTGAAGATTCATAGTGTGCTTAGGCACTGCTCCAGTCACTGTGCCTTTCCTTCTGCTCGTCGTTTGGTGGCCTGACCGAAATGCCTTCGTGAATCTTCCTCTCAAATGAAGTGAACTTGCTGTAGAGGACAGCGATCTGTCTACGTTGTCCTTGGACTCATCGACTCTGGTTTCCTGCTGTACCAGCATTGTTGGGAAATGGCCAGACTGTTCTTGCAAACCGAGAAGTAGTAATTCTTGTGGTGATACGAAGCTCACGATGGACAGAACTAGTGAGAACGAAGCATTTTGTTGAAATTAAAATAGTAACAAATTTTTCCTTAAAAAGTTAGTAAGATAATCAAGCCTAAACTTTTTTGTTGCGGAAAACTTGAAAATTAATATTGTTGAATAAATGTTAAAGTGGAAAATTTAAGTATTTGTCTTTCATGTTGGGAAACACTAAAAATAATCCGGGTATGCAAATGGTATGTTGCACACTGACACAAATGCAAATTGCAAAGAATTGTGATGCAGGAAAACTAACTACATCTTTGACAAATTATGTCACAAAGGAAACACCAGTTAAGGCTTAAATCTTGTGATTTTTGAAATTAGTGATATCTACTCATTCTAGAATAAAGGATTTGATGAAATTTTAAGGTTATGTTTTCAGACAGTGATATTTACAGAAAAAGAAAATCTTGCATTCCATTTTTCCGTCAGGTGTATTTGAAGAGCATAAATGCATGTATAAAAAATGTAATTATTGATAATCTATGATTTTATGATGCTATTATGATAATAATTATAATTTATATTAAATTTGATTCAAAAATTTGACTGGAAAACCTGGGAAAGTCAGGGAAATTTTTTTACGAAAATAAGCATGAACCCTGACAAAAAAAACTTTCTAATACACAGGATGACCCCGAAGGCCATCTCGATATCACCATGAGAGACCCTGGGTAAAATAATATGCTGAGGCACCACCTCCTAATTTGCATTCTCATACATCAAAGTGCTAGACCCTTGGGCTGTGATTGGGGAAGCCCATTTGTTCAAACAGCCTTTAGTTTCACGTAAGTTCTATGGTTCAAGAATCCTCACTAATAGCTGATAAAAAAAGTTAAAAAAAACCACTTTTTATGACCATAAATTTTGTTTTCCTATCAGGAAATAGTAGATGTCTGAACTCTTATCCAATTCTCAGAGTTGGAACCAGCTTTTATTTAAAAAATTCAATGTGAAAACTCCAACAAATTAAATTAGCTAAACTAATAAAACATGAAGTGACAGAGCCCCAAAGCAGAATGTTTTGCATTGTTCCTCGGCTGCCTGGAAATGTTCTGCAATAAAAATAATTCCTATAATAGTGTTTTTAAAATTTTTCTGGAAATTCTTCCAGATTGTTCTGCAGTAGCACTGATTGTTCTGTGACGCACATTGCAGATTTCGGCACATTCCACTTTGAGAACACAGAGTATAAACACAGATGCCATTGATGCGCTATAACGCATCAAATACTCTGAATTTCGGAAAAGGACGAATAAAAATTTTGTTCAGGCGTCCTCTGGGACGTGTTCTTTCCTAGTTCTAAGAAAAAAGTAGAGAAAAAATCTTCCAACTTTTTTCCCATTTCTTTTTTTTTCTTTTTACCATGTATCATGATCGCGTTGACAAACTGGTTTTACTACTTTGTACACTGTACTGTATTGATATACACGCGGGTTGTTGAAGAATAAGATGAGGGATATCTGGTTGATTCTCCCTGAATGAGGAGCCATGTACAGAAGTTTCAAATTTCGGATTTTTTATTACCCTGCTGATTTTCTCCTTCCAGTTACATACCGGAAATTACGATACTTTCGCGGCTATCGGCCGGCATTCAAAGACCGCGTCTATACGGAGTAAATTCCTCTTGTTCCTACAATATTGCGAATGCACGGTTTTTTAAAAAATCTTAAAGGATTGGAACGGCCATTCAAATTGTAAAACTTTCCTGACATCGTGGGAAAAAAACCGAATCTGTAAAAGTTAGACCTTGAATATCCACAGTTTTGTCATCTAGCAGCTATGCGGTAGTCACTGTTTCCCATCGCTAAAATCATGGGTGTGTAAGCAGAATCGGCTTTTGGAGGGGCACAAGGATCTAATTCTTCACAGATAGTATATAAAAGAAATTATTTTATTCCAATATTTTAATTCTCTACAAAAATATTTTTAATTTTTGATCTCCGGGTAAGGGGGAGAGGGAGAAGAGGCCCCTTATAACCTCCCCCACAAATTTTGCTTTTGGTGAAAATCAGTGTTTGGAACTTGCGATTGCGCAATGGTAATCGGCTAAAAATGTGATTTTCTAAAGAGTTCAAATTTTGAGCTGGCTATTCCTTTGAAAAAACTTCTGGTTATATACCATGGCGATCACACAGACCTACAACACAAATATGCATACATTAAACTTAAAATGCATGCATTACCAGTTTGAAGGATAGATGCAGGGCTGCTATTGGGGGGGGGGGGACAGGCGGGCCTAGTGTCCTGGGCTCTGGACTAGAAGGGCGCACCAAATTCAGCCTTTATTACTGCTTCTTCTACATTACATGGGTGTGCCAAAATGTGTTCTTGCCCCGTTTGAGGAAGTATCTAGTTGTTGCGCTAGATAGATAGCACCACCAGGCCTAGAAGTGAAAATTTGAAAAAAAGAGTAGGAAAAATAGGAAAACCAATGACAAAAAATAGGAAAAAAATAGGAGGGGAAAAAACTGAATTCCCAAATTATCGTGGCATTGAAAAATGTTGTGCCATTGAGATTCACACCTTATATATTTAAATTATAGTATTATCTATTGATATTTTAAGAAACTCAAGTTCTCTCTCTCTCTAAAGAATTTAAAAATCTTTCATTTCCACAGAATGTGGTATAGAAAACAATGTAAATAGCAAAACTAAAAAGAAATTAATCAAATTTCTACTGTTACTTTAAAAAGTCCAATTAATGATCGTGATCCATTTTTCCCTGTACTTTTCAGAGAAAGAAAAAACCTGTCTACGTGCCATAGAAATGTAGCACATGCATGCTTAACAGATTGCCCACAGGCTGAATGTGGGCCCGGAATCATGTGTTGAAACCCCTAGCTTCAAACCTAATTTTTCAAAAAATAAACTAAGCGATACATTTCCAGATCGTTCCAGAGAACCTGCAGCACAGTTTCAGGTCATTCAAGTGGTTCGCGTCACAGTTCCAGATTACTCAAGTTACACGAGCTGCTGTGGCACATTCCTAGATCACTAGAGTAACCTGCGATATTGTTCATCTACACTTAAGTGACTCACGGCAGAGTTCTAGACCACTAAAAGTGACCTGTGTACATTTACACGTCATTCAAGTGACCCGCAGCACATTCTCTGATGAGTAAATATGTCACAGCATATTTACAGATCACCACGGCACAGTTCCAGAGCACTCAATCGACCCATGAAACTTATAAAGATCACTGAAATAACCTGCGCCACAGTTCCACAGTCTTTAAGTGTGCTGCGGCACATTCCTAGATCATTTAGGTGACTCGCGGAAAATTTACATATCACTGCAGCACAGTTTCAAATACTCAATTGATCCAGAAATATTTACAGGTCAGCTTCTGTGACCCGATACACATTCCAAAATCAATGAAATGGCCCACACTCAACTGAATGTTGAACACCCTTGATGTAACACCTCCTGGAGTTAAACTATATCTGAAGGATACAACGATTGGCCTGCATATGTTCATGAATGTCTGGTTTTTTTCCAAAGATACAAATTTTTTTAAAACACACAGAACCTGTAGCCCTCGGGGATATCTCATGTGATCCAGGACAAATAACAAAACCACACAAGTGGCCCACAAATGATCATCAAATCATTTAAGTGGGACACATTTCCAGATTACTTCAGTCGCTTGCGGCACACTTCCAGATATAAGCTGCCAACAGCATATATCCAGATCACCTAAGTGACCTCAAGCACATTTCCAAATCACTTGAGCGACCAGCGGCAAACCCCCAGTTCACTTAAGTGGCACGTAGTTTAGTTGCAGATTACTTTAAGTGGCTGGAGGCACATTTGATCATTTGAGTGGCCCTCTGCATGCTTCGAAATCACTTGAGTCGCTCGCAGCACACAGATCAACTAATGGCTTGCGATACATTAACACTTCAAGTGGCAAGATGAATTTTTTATAGATTATTTTAGTGGCGCTCTTGACACATTTCCAGACCACTAAAGTGGCCCGCTATGCACTTTCAGATCATTCAAGTGACTTGTGACATATTTCCTGATGATTCAAGTGGCCCGCGGCACACTTTCAGACCATTTGAATGACTCGCGGCACATTTCAACTCAACTTTTTGAAGAGTGTGGGACCAATTCATTGATTTAAAAATGTATCGCGAGCCACTCGATTAAGTGATCTAGAACAGGACCGCAGGTTATTTGTGTGATCTGTAAATGTGCAGCGGATCACCCAAGCAATCTGGGAATATGCAGCGGGCCACTTAAGTGATTTGGAAATTTGTCTCGGGCCGCTCAATTGCAGGATTCACCGTGAGCCACTTGAGTGATCTGGAAATATGCCGCGAGTCATTTAAATGAGGTATGAATGTGCCACGAGCCTCTTCATTTATTTGTAAGCGTACCGGGGCCACTTGAGGCAGGCCACATTTAGGGTATGGATTGAGCACATGCACATGTATGCTTTAAAATAAGGGGCTGTTCAAGTATTATGTCAGCAAATTTTTAGCCATTTTGACCCCCCTCCTTGTCAGAAAAAGTCAGCAAAACTCTGACTCCCCCCCCCCCCGGCAGCAAATTTTGTCAGGGCTCTATTCCCTTTCTCCTAACGCATATTGGTGGGATCAGAGACGTACGGGGAGGGGTGGAATCTGGTTTGGGAGCTCGTGGTCCCCCCCACAGATGATCAAAAACTTATTTTTTAATGCAGAAAATATTTTTTAAAAGAATTAAAATTTCGAAAGAAAATATCTTTATATGTTATTATAATCAATTTCTGCCAATTTCAGTGCTATTTGAAGGCTAAGAACTCAAAATTGCTCAAGAAATTCATTACCTCTAAGCCCTTAGTAATCCTTGACCCGCGGTAAATATTTGGCCTGTGTGAACCAAATATGGCCCTGGGGTTATGATGTGGCCTGTCCTTCTCAAACCTAATTTTGTAAAAATAAACAAAGTGGCATATTTACAGATCACTTAAGTGACCCGTCGCACAATTCCAGACCATTTAAGTGTGACTTAGTTAATATCTTTGTCTTAAACAAAGATATTAACTAGGGTCTAAAAACTAGTTTGAAAATTTGTTCCACTTAATCCGTCCATTGTTACAAGAACAAATAACTTCCAAAATAATAATTGCTTTTTTTAGTGCCTATTTTAGGCAATTTTAATGCCTTTTTGCCTGCCTATTTTAGGCAATTTTAATGCCTATTTGCATGCCTATTTTAGGCAATTTTAATGCCTTTTTGCCTGCCTATTTCAACCATTTTTTAGGGCATAAACTTCTGGCCTCTACTAATGACCATTTAGAGTGGACACTTAAGTGATTTGTTTATTGCTTGTTTCTGAGAAGTTTCACAGATGTGGTGAGTCTCGAAGAAAGGGGTTTCAATTGTTTTGATGGCTATATATGCCCTTTCAGAATTTTTTTCTCCCCATGTTTACAGTGTTTTCCCGAGCGGGTAAGAAAGTCTATTGTAAGCATTTGGAGGGTACAGGTCTGCCGAAAAGAGACATACGGTACACATGCACAGTAAGTTCTCTCGATCATTTCCTGTAGAATTTTCTTTCGATGTGGTGCTTTGCTGGCTGACAGGGCCATCCAAAGAGCATCATGGGGCCCCCCCAGCCAATTGATTTTTCTGAGGCCCTACCGGGAAAATTCTCAAAAATTTCAATTAGTTTCCATTTTTGTGAGGCCACTCTTCTCTTGAGGCCCTGGGCCATGCTCGGGTGGGCCCATGCGTTAAGATCGCACTGCTTGCTGACTGTGTCAAATCCGCCATTCGTAATATCAAAAAAACAAAAACTGCTATCTCTAAAAAACCTGGCAATTTTGGAAGAATTTTAAATTAATAATGAAAGTATTAATAATCTTGCAAACCAGTTGAATGTTTTCGTTTCAACTTCGAAAATTATTATAAAGCAGAGAAACAAAACCAAAGAGCAAGCTCCTGATTCAAAATCATCTACTGCCGAAAAAATTGAGAGTCCAAGATGGAGAAAATTTCCCAAGTCGAGAAGATTTTGTTGCAATTTTGTACCCAATGTTGTGCCCCAAAGGTAATGTTGTGCAAAATTTTATTTCTTTAAGTGATTTGAAATGTCATTTAATTTCCTCTCAAGTATGAAATATTTTTTTAGAACAGAATTTTGGAATGCAATCAAACACATTAAATTTTATAACATTTTGTATGTATGTGGGGCGGAATAATTTTTAAAAAGTCTCAGTTATTCGACTTCGACATTTATACAACGTTTCGACTTGGCCTCTTGAACATTGTATAAAGGACTGTAACAGAATTGTCAAGTTGCTTAGTTAAATAGAGTAAAGGAGTGAACATAAATATTTTAATTATTTCAGTTCAATTTTGCAGGCTGATGCTTTGGCCAAGGCCAATGAAAATAGTTATTCAGTATTATTACTTTCATTAACTCTTTAAAAAATTCACTGAATTCATTTATTCTTTTTGGACACCTATAGTGAATCGGCTGTCATAACGTAATCACTTTATTTTATCAAAAAAAGCATTGCATAGAAACTTCCCGTTAGAGCAGGGGTTCTCAAACTTTTTCAACCTGAGGCGCTGCTTTCCCCTCCTCAATGTGTATTCCTGCAAGCTCCATCACCTCCCCAGAGCTGTTTGGAGGCGCACAGTTTAAGAACCCCTGCGTTAGAGGAATAATCTATCTAATCTCACAACATGTTTCAAAGTGGTTTATTATGTAGAGACTCTACAGTAGTTTTGGTGTAGTATGAGTACACTCTGAAGGGCACATTTTTTTCTTTAAATTATTGTGTCTGCACATCTGCTGTATCTGAATTTGTGCTTCATTGATTCTTTGTTGAATAATCTGACCAACAAATCATACTACTAGTACATGGATACAATATTTAAACAGAGACTTTCAGAAGCTATGCAATGTTCTCTAGTACATGTACCACCTGTGGTCACACACATCCAGTAAAAAAATACAATGTGACTCACTGGTGGATCATGATGTCTAGAACGTGTTATTACAGTAATAATGGTGCAAACATCAAAGACCTAATCATTGATGGGACTATCTCCTGATTGCTTTCAAAGATAGGTTTTCATCTTCTTAGATAGGTATTGCTGTACATGGTTATAAATGGTTTCAATTAAAAAGTAACCAATTAACAAATTGATTTATTGATAGAAAAAATTTCAATTAATTTGCTAACAATTTCACTCAATTCTCTCCCCAGTTTTTATATCTTAAAAGCTGCACAGCTGAGTTACATCATTCTGAAATTGAGCATTACAGAAAGACGTACAGGTACGATAGTATCAAAAGGTTGAGGATCATCATAATCTAAGCTGTGTGAATTTTTCAAATTTCTTTCTCAAAAACCACTGTTTTTTGTTTTAAGCATAATTGTTATTTATGCTAGGATTACTACTACAATATTGCTGTCACTGAATAAAATACTGAACTTGTGTTACTGAAATAAAAATTTAATAAATTTTTTTGGGAAAATGTTAATAATTGTTTAATATTTCAAGCCGTTTAAGTTTATTTTTATTTTTAAAGAAATATAATATAATATGCACTTAAATTGGTCTTGAAGCAGTGAAGCTTTATGGTTTTAAAAAGGCTTCATATTCTGCACTTTCAACAGCCTGTCATTGGTGGAATATTCAACATATATATATATATATATATATATATGGATGGAAATAATAATAATGAATCCAAAGCACTCATTTATTCTGGATTTACACACCCCAACAAATTACTAAGCATGTATTCCTGTACAAACCCTTCTTGTATCAGAAGTTTTAATTCACTTTTTCATGGTTTACAGCTGTGTCCTCAAAGAGTGCGTGGCAGCTCCCAAAAGTTCTTATGAAACTTTCTAAATGGCAATGCACACACATATATATATATATATGCACCTTATGTGTCTATTTGTTTAAGTAAGAAATTGGTGTTCGAAGTTAGAAAACCATTGTCTCAAATCTCACTCCAAAAGGGATATGTTGTCAGCTGAATAAATAGCTTTGGTTTCACTTCGTTATTTTTCAAAAAGCATTCCTCAATCTCTTATTTTCTTGATAAATGTAATGGATTGTTCAAATACATCGACAAACCATACTCTACTCAGACAAACTCTCTCAAATGCAGTTATAAGCATCGCTAATGCTATTAGAAATGTTTCCTTCATTCCCTTCACATAAGCTTGGTTTATCACCTAATAGTAATTTAAACCAATGTTAATGACTGATTGAACTCTAGCAAACCAAGTTGCTTCACTGATACATTTCAACTGTCCTGGTTAGAATAAAAAAATTGAACAATTTTTTTTCTTGAAAACTGATTATTAAGTGCACTGTCTAACACATTAATTATTAATATGACCAATTTTATTCAAAATCAATCAATCACAGCCTTTAAACGCATGCTTCTAGTAATGAATATTTCTTCTACATGTCTAATACAATTGTGATCTGGGTTAACCTTGTTTTTCTTCCAGGATCCCAGGAAATGAGTTTGAATTCTCAGTTTATTTTAAGTGTGGGATCCCGAAAGAAAAACACTATTTGAAAAGTGGTAGAATGTTTAAATTTGTTTTTTCATGAATTGTCATCCCTACCAGTATGATCTTATGAAACAATTTAATGTTGTTGCTGTCTAATTATTAAATGAATTATACCACGAATCTCAGAGAAAAGAAAATCATACCACATGATGTATTAATGGCATCACGGAGGTCAGAATATTTCCATTTTGATAAATCATATTTTTTTGATGCTAAATGTTCCTGTTGTTGCAATATATAAGCCGACCTATAAAAAGAGAAACCAAAATTTATCAAATACTATATTTATTGATCACATTTTATCTGTCAAGTCACAAAATACACACTTTTGCTCATTTTAATGAAACATTCAACTAAGAGCATTTTGCAATAGAGCAATTATTACAATTAATCATTTGACTTGTGGAACCAAACTGCATGAAGGTTGGCAAATCATGTGGTGGATGAACACAAGACATAGAATTTAAACCATTATTTCTGTGCTCTGATGGTGAAATGTCATAGCTCACTTTTTCCAAAAAAATTTAGTTAGTTGTCCGTATTCCAAAGTCTTGTTTGGCAAAATTTTGTGTTTCTCTTTCAGTTTATGAGGAAACAATGGAAACAAATTGTAATAAGTCAAAAAGCCACACAATTTTGGCAAAATATTGTTTACAAATTTGCCACCATGAAATTTTGAAAAAGTGACTTATAATATTTTGCCATCTAAGCAGATATTTACTTTTGTCCCCCTTTTTTTTTGGGACGCTTGTTTCCTATTTATACTACCTAAGCAGTGGAACTCATTTTATTGTATTAATGTAATTCTTATTTAAAAATGAAAGTTTTCACATATAATGAGTCAGGTACAAATATCAAAGAAAACATAAATAATAAAAGAAAATGCATAGGTACAGTAAGACCTCAGTATAAAATCTATGGTTTTTAGTGTGACAATGCTTATTATTATTACATCAGTTTTTAAAAGTCTAAGCGAATGGAATAGGAAATTTTATTAAATTTTCCTAGGTTAATGCCATGCTTTAATTCTGAAACTGCTTACAAAGCCATAATGCAAATCTTTCTGTAGGGGAAATACTCTCTTCTTTCAGAAGCATCCTTGCACATAGGAAGACATTCCATTTTTTTATTAGGTTTATCTTTCATTGACATTCATACCCACTTTGCAGGAAGCTGAATATCTAGAAGGCAGAGGATGTCTGATTGGCTATCAGAAAGAAGTTCAGTTCGAACTGTGTATGCAAGATAAGTGGTGTGAGCTCAAACATCTTGTATAACATTTGCAATCGTGTTAGATGCCCACTAACCAAAAACCCAAAAAATCTTACCAGAAAATTTACAACAGAAAAATTGTCTCCAAAGCTGCTTCTTCAAAATAGACTTGTTGTTAGGAACCATCGGGTCTCTTTCAACTCTTGGTGACTCTATAGATCATGGCTCTCCAAGCTGGTCTGTCATTCACAGCATGTCTCAGTTGTGCTAGTTTCATTCTAGTGCTCTGCAACACCTCCTCTATCCATCTGGTGCTTGGTCTGCCTCTTCCTATTGTTCTCTCCATTCTTCCAAGCATTACAATTTTTTCTAGTGAACCTTCTGTGCGCATTACATGGTCAAAGTAAGACAGTTTCTGTTTAATGACTGTTGCTTCTAGAGAATAGTCAACCTTGACTTCTTCAATAACCGATTTGTTAGCCGAGAATTCCATGGACAGCTAAAAGCTGTCCATGGAATTCTCGACATCCTCCTTCAGCACCAAATTTCGAAGGTATCAATTATTTTCTTATCTGCTTTCCATAGTGTCCAGCTCTCACATACATACATAAAGACAGGAAAGACCAACACATTTATAATTCTAATTTATGTTTTCATTGATACATCTTTGTCTTTCATTATTATATTAAGCTTTCTCCTGGCTGTTTTACCCAGAACTACTCGTCTTTTTATTTCTTCTGTGCAAGTTCCCTCTTTTACAGTTCTTGATCCTAGAAAATCAAATCTGTTCACAATCTCAAAACTTTTGCCATGTAGTTGAAAACTGTGAATATCTGCTGTAGTCATGATATTTGTTTTTTTCGTATTTAGGTAGAGTCCAAGCTTCTCACTTTATGTTTTTACTCTTGATATAATGTTCTTCGGGTCCTGCCATCAGAGTTGTGTCATCAGCATGTCTAAGGTTGTTGATCACTCTTCCTCCAATTTTAACACCTGCCTCTAATTCCTTTAAATCAGATGCTCTCACTATATATTCTCCATACAGAGTAAATAGGTTTGGGGAAAGGATGCATCCTTGTCAAACTCCTTTTTCAATTCCAAACCATTCAGTTAAGCCATAGTTTGTTCTTGCACTTGCCTCTTGGTTAATATATAAATTTCTGATCAAGCAATCAAAATAGACTAGCATTACACAAAAAAAGCAATCTTTGCCACAAGATTTATAAAACTAACTTTTTGACAAATATGAAATAAAAACCAAGTGATGTTTAAAAAGTGATAAAGTGATTGTTGTGTGTGCTTATAACCATTTTCGAAACACTGAGGGTTTCATTCTCAGAGGATAAAAAATTAATTCAAAACGATCCATCCAAGATCCTTTTGGATTAATTTTTTATCCTTTAAAAACGGAACCGACAGTGTTTCAAAACGACCCTAAGGATCTCGTTTTTATCACATCACTTGGTTTTATTTAATTTTTGTTGAGAATCTGATTCCATTGGTTTTATTTGGTGTAGAATTCCTAGAACATCTTCAAATACCATTTGATCAACATGATTGGTGGTAAAAGATTAGGCAGATGGAAATAAAAAGCCAGTGAGTTTCCCAATTTGAAAAACTGGAAGATCTTCTAATATGGGTAAAAATTGCTTGAAGTCAAAATTTGTCTTGCACTTTTCAAGCATTGTCATCAAGGTGGATATGCATAGTTGTATAGGCACAGGGTTACCAGATTTGAACACTGAGAAAGGAGGATGCCGGCACGCTCACTCTCGATCAACTGAACATGACTTTTCGAAATTTTCATGACAGATGTGGCACCACTATAATGGCAAAAAAACCTGCCACCACAATAACTTTTCCGAACTAAAACAGAAACGCTAAAAACAAAAACATAAAAAAGAACAAATACTGATTTCTCTCCTATCGCTCACAATGAATTGTTCCCACCAGTTTTGTTTATCAGCCTTTGCCTAGAGAATGGTGATGAATTTTTTTGGCGACCAACCAGTCTTTTGTTACATTTATTGGCATTTCTGAAAGCTTTCATAGACTTGTTAAGGGCTAGCCTTTTTGAGCCTTGCTGTTCCCCCAGAGGCACAGGCTGCCTTCTACTTTATTTCTGAATGGAAGAGGTAATGCCCCTCCCTCCCCGCTTCAGTATACAGCATTTGCTGTCAGTGATTCTTTTAAATGTACCCCTGTCCCACCCCTAATGATATCCAGGCTATCTAGCAAACCCAATATTGCAGTCCTGCTCATCATGAATAATCTGGCAGAGTAAAAAAGGATGAATCCCAGAGGCGAACACCAGCGAGGCCAAGGTTCAAGAGAGGCACCACTCTCTTAATTTTCCCTGATCAGGTTTTTGTCCTGATCATCACCTACCACCATCACCTTCAACCAGACCGGGAAACTACTGTTGGTGAGCAAACAATGGTATTCTTAAAATGGATGTTGCATTTGTTTGTTCCAGAGCTATTTTTCATATTATCCTAGGGCAAGCTGGCTCATGCATCTGCCCTGCTTGGAAACAACTTCGGTTCTTGAATTCTGGGAATTTGATGGCGACTGGTCAAAGCATGTAAATAAGTGAAAAAAAACATACAAAAACTCTCATGTCAATAAAGAGATGTATGTTTCTCAGAGTGAAAACAAATTCTCCCCAAGACAAAAAAGGAGAATTTTCTAAAATGCAGGAAGACACTTGAAATGACATTCTAAAGCAGGATGTCAATGGTTAATACAGCAGCTGCCATGCTCAATCATGGTGGAAGAATTTTGAATTATTTCCCAAGTCTATGAATTCAATGCTAATGTTTTAATGTTAATTATACTTGGATTTTCTCACTCTCTTATGCGATTATCAAGTCCTGACATGTTGGAACTGTAGCTATTCCCCCTTATATACATATTTTGGCAAATATTATTTGATACTAAATTTTAATATTACTTGAGCCCTGTCATTCTGCACCATATCTTGCAATCAAAAATTTTAATTTCTCTTCAATACTTGAATGTTTTAATTAAATTTTTTGACAACATCAATAGCAACTTAACATGTTATCTACTGTAGTGGATTCCACTTATGTTTTTCAAAAAACCATCATGAAAAACTTTGTAAGTCGGAAACTACATTGAACAAGAAATCTTGATGAGAAGGTGTAAAGATTGCGACCATGAAAATGAGTCATTCTAAATGGAAACAATTTGGATACAATATTTATACATATGATATAAAATAAAATTTTACATATATATATATATGATTTGCACATAAAAAACCCATATTGTAATAATTTAACTGTTTGTGTCATGATTTCATCTACATCTAATCAAAAAAATAAATTATATAGCTCTGATAGATTAAAATCAACAGTTCATTCCACTGAGCTCTTGAAAACAGTTTTCTATGCAACTAATTCTAGATTTATTGCAGTAGAAAAATTATGTAACATTCATAAACATTTTTTCTAAATGCTTTGTGTCATAAATTTTTTGCGACATATTAAATGCGTGTATCAAGCATTAATAGCATGGAAAAACACAAGGAGATATTTTGAATCGAGAATATCTTCCACCCGAGCACACATAGAGGCCACCATTACAGGAGGGAAAAAAGTTGTCATTACGAGCTGAATGAGAGGGGCTTCTTTGTCGTTATATGAGGGAGATTTCCTTATTTCAAGGAAAGGCGAGAACAGTGTGTATAAATTTTTCCTTTTTTGTTAAATAATGATAAACAGCAGGCATAAGGAAAAAAAATGTTCTAAGGACAACAGGATTGTTCACCCCCATATCCTTTGCTGTCAATGGAATATCTAACAAATAAATACAGGCACAAGGTCACAACAGGCCAAATGCCCAATCAGGTGGCTGAGAAAAAGATGCCCATAACAAATAGGGATGTCATATATTTCTAAAATACAGCAACCCAATTAAAAATGCAATTAAAAAACTAAAAACTATATATATAAGATAAAATATTATACAATGCCCATAAAAAATATTTATGGTTGTCTTATTCTGAATATGGATAGCTTCTCGATTTACCCCAACATGTTTATCGTATTTCCTTCTAAACGTGTCAATTGTGTTACAATTTACAACCTCCGGGGGGTAAGTGATTGCATTTATTAACAACACTCATTAGAAAAAAATTCCCTGCGACACCATAACCTAGAATTGTCCCTTACCAAGCGATACTGGTGTCCCCTCATCAAAGCACTATATTGTTGGCGTGTTAATAATTCATGGTTCATCCTATCCATTATGATGATAAGTTTGAACACTTCGCTCATATCCCCCAACACCTGCGTTCTTCCAATGTAAAACTATTTAAAAAATAAAACACGCTTCATAACTCAATCAAGTCTACGTCACTCTGTAGGTATGGTCTCCGAAACCTTACAGCATACTCCAGTCCAGGATGAACTAAGCCTTGGAAAAGTGAAAGAATGACTTTAAAAAAATGAACAGCAACTTTTTTGAAATGAAACTGAGCATTCAATTTGATTTTTTGACTACTGCTGAACAATGTACAGGAAACCTAAGCCACTCATCAATGAGAATTCCCAAATCGGTGATCCTAGTTACATTCAGGATAGTAATACCATTCAGCTCATAAGCGAAATGTGGGTTGTTTGAACCACAATGAGTGACCATGCATATGTCAATGCTAAACATCATGATCCATTTGCCCATGCTGCAATCCTGTCTAAGTTGGTCTGGAGCAACTCCTTATCATAGACGGAGATAGACTTGGAAGTCTGGGAGGGGGGGGGGGCACGATGATGATTATGTCAATTCATATACACACATATACATTAGATCTGCCCACTCCACTTTTGACGCTGGGGGTGGGGGCGCGTTATGGCCTGTCTCTCAACCACGATTCTGCAAATTGCCCCCAATCCCATGTAAAAAAATGCTTCAAGAGTTTACCATGTTGGATCCGATTGAATGCCTTCTGCAAATCAAGGTAAACAACATCTAAATTTTTGCCCTCACTCAAAGCCCTAGTCACAGGATCATTGAAGCAAAGGAGGTTGGTTACATATGACTTCCCCCTTTCTGAACTCATGCGGATTATCCAACAATAGATTATTCTTGTTTATCCACTTCCCCAATTGCCTTTTGATAATTTCCAAAATTTTTGAAAGGGAGCTCATCAAACTCACTGGATGATAATTGGACAAAGCTTCTCTACTACCCTCTTTGAACATGAGAATCATATTAGCAAGTTTTCCTTAGGACGATACCCTCAGCCAGAGGCGCAGAAATGAAGTAATATTGGAGGGCTGAAAGAGTTGCTGGTTGTCCCATACTACGGGACTCAAGCATGTATGCAGGAGAGGAAAGGTGCATTGCATTGTATATCCATTAATTATTGGGAGGGCTCAGCCTCCTCACAAAATTTATTGGGGTGGGTTGGCTCAAAGGACCTCAGCCCCTAGGTGGTGCCTATGCCCTCAGCAACATTACTCCTATAACAGTACTCCTCGTTCACCTATTCCTCTCCATTTCTTACGTTGATTTTTAGGAATGACACTGCAAGTACTATTAACCTTTACAAATTAAAATATGTGTATTACATTTGAATACAATGTTTCATGTTGAAATCATTGTTCAAACCAGAACAATTATGAATTCTAAACTGCAAACTGCTTTTGAATAATTCTGCTATACTAACCTCAATAAAGGAGGTGGTGAAACAACATCTTCAACAGTTCTGTTCATGTCTTGTGCTAAACGTAGAGCCAACTCATGATCAGTGTGTTCTTGCTGGATCAGATGATGCCTATGAATGGTGAAAGAAAATATATTTGCTTTTTAAACAAAGATTATGAACACATTCAAATTAAATGGGAATTAAAGAAATGAACTTGTAAATACACGAAATCAGACTGCATTAATAAATATAGAGCGTTTGAGAAGTGAGTGCCATACAGACAGACTTCATACAAAGTTAACTAAGTGGTGTGCAATAATGAAAACCATAAGAGGTCTACAAAAAATTACACAATATTTTTATACTATCAAACACTGAAGTCAAAACAGCCATTTTATAGTCAAATTTTTTTTACCACATTTGCTAAGAGATTCAGTGAAGTCCTTGATGTATCACTGAAACAATACAATCAGCTATCTAGTCATCACCACACACTGTAAGCATGAAAGACTATAAATTATAGCTGTTAAAATTTTTAGGCCAAAAATTCAAGTAATTAACAACATACACAGTGGTAGTTTGAACTCATTCATGGAGACTTAAAACTGATGAAACGTTAATAGAAGGAGCTTCATAAATGCTTACGCTGAGTGAATGACTTCGTCAGGATGGCTTTGCTCATAGGGGAGGCGAGTGAACATTGGCATTGTTGTGGTGCTTGGTAGACAACATGAATACATAAAGCTTCTTAAAAACGTTTCTTTATCCAGGAAGCTTTGGTGTGCTTATTACTCATATTGCAAGATCAAAGGGAGGCTTATGGCTTTGTTGCCTGCAGACTATTTTAATTTTTCCACCCCTTGCATGGTCTAATTTAATGTTCTTGATTATCAATAACCAAAATTTGCTGCACAATTTCGAATTTGTTGGCTAGGGCAATAGCTTGCTTAATTCTCCCTGTAAATATAGCTATGTGCTAGTTCATCATCTAAATTTGCTTAAAAGTTTTGCTTGTCAAGTGAAACATTCTTGTAAATTGAGTTACTTGTAATCATAACTTAAAACTTTACTGCACATAAAAAAAAGCTCCTAGAATTGACCATATAAACAATATGAAGCCCTTCAGAGATTCTCCCCTACAAACATACTTCAATCTGTCACAAACATTTTCAATGCAATGTTAAAAATCAACTATTTTTAAATTTCTTGGAGGCAGTAATCATCACAATACACAAACCCGGTAACTAACCAACAATTTCCCCAGAACTTTTGCCTGATAAGTCTATTATATACCAGTAGTAAATTGCTTAAAGAAAATCATTGTGGCAAGAATTAATACAATTTACTGATGAAAATAATATAATCTGATGAGAGCAACTGGCTTCAGAAATGAAGTCACGTGTCATGTAATTACTGAGAGTAGTTGACTACTTCACACAGGCCTTCCCAAATAACGAAAACACCTGCACTCTTACACTTCCATATACAAAGAACCAAGATACATATTTGAACAAAAAATGATTTCCCCGTAGCATTGAGAATATCTTACGTAGCTCCGTAGATGAGTATGGCCACCCACAGAAACTACAGACAATATAGCAGTTGACAATTTCATATATATGACAGCCACCTCAGCTGCCAGATTGTCATTCATATTCAGTGCACAAGAATCATTAAAATTCAATAGAATTTAATCAATTAAAAAAACTTTCCCCTGCAAGAGATTGTGTGCTTCCTCTCAAACCTCCAGTAGACCAGTGTGGTCTCCCCCACCACTGAATGGTAGGTCCTGTGTACTCCCTGGAAATGTATAAGCTGCAGAAGCATCATAGTGAACCTCTTCTTTTAACAATATGCATTAATGCAATTTTAAATCAAAATGACAAGATTGAAAATTGAGAAAAATTTCAATTCTTTTAAATAAAATAACCTACTGTTTGAAATTGTTTGAAGTTGTTTTCATTTGAAGCAAACACCATTAACATGGGTTCAAATAAATATTTGACAGAAAAATTGAAGACCTTATTAATTTATAGCATGAATAATTTGCACCACATAGAAAGATGGTTTTTTTATTATGGATATTCCTCAGATGTCTTGATACATGATGACATAGTCTAGATACTGTTCTATGTTATTGTGCTACTGGGGGAAACATGATTAAGTGCAGCATTAAAGTTCATACTTCCTCACTGCAGTCATAAAAAATTCTCTGATTGGATTTTCTAGAGGCTTCTAAAATAATCCTACACTGTGGAAGATGTGAGCTTCAAATTGATAAAGCCAAATCAACTAAATCACACCAAAACTAGGACTTTGAAGATTATCTGATCCAGTGATTATCACGTCTTGTCATGTGCACCTTAGCTGTTTATACATAACAGCAGTTTCTCAAAAGCATTCAAGACACGGGTCTTCACCTGAATGTTTGTCTTCAGCATCAAAAATTGCAAACCTGTGACACTTCATAAATGATGATGGAGTTAGACCAGATCTAGCTAGTAAGAGCAATCACAAATTTTTCTGTTCCACAAAACATCCGAAAGTTTATTAGGGCTCAACTTTTACTACAAAGGCATGTAAAAAAATTTTGCCTAAAAGTTTCTCCATTGAAAAATTAGTTTAAAAAAATGATAGTTAGTCTATTAGATGATTAGTTCTCTTTAGAAAAAAGATCAAGCAACAGCATTTGAAATTCTAAAGAAAGCCCTCACTTCTAACCCAGTTTTGAGACTATTTGATGAGGATGCTGAAACAGAGTTGCATATGAATGTAAGCGGTTATGGAATTAGGACTGTGGTTGTCCGAATCCAGGGAGAAAACTGAAAAGGTTCTCACATAAGCTTCCAGAGCATTCTCCAAAGCATTAAAAAATTATTCGACCACCACAAGAGAATGTCTTGCTGTCATATGGGCAATCAGAAAATTCCTCCTATATCAATTTGATCTATCATTATAAATTAACACCAACCACCAATCTCTGTTGGCTGATAAACCTAAAAGATTCATCAAGGAGACTTGCTAGGTGAGCAATGAAACTTCAAGAATGCCCCATAACCATAATGCACTAAAGTGTATACAAACATAAGGACATAGGCTGTTTGTAGAGAAATCCTCTTTCAAATGTTGTAGAAGTAGTCAATCAGGTTACTGTTTTATCTCTAACATAGTCGATTAAGGCACATCACAGAAAAAAGACCCGGACCAAGCAAAAATCATTCAAAGGCTAAACCAAAAAGAAGGGCAAAAGTAAAAATTCCAATTGATAGACGACCTTCTTTGTAGAAAGAACCATGATCCCCAAGGGCCAAAATGGCTGCCTGTGCTATGCTTTTACAGATCTTTCAAATAGCATACGAGCCATTGTAGAGAATTCAAGGGATGGAAACATGCCGCAACCACCACCAGGACCCCTTCAACCAATTCCACTGACCATTTCTCCTTACCATCAGATTTTGATAGATCTGCTAGGAAGATTTCCAATATCAAATTCTGGAAACAAGTGGATAGTAGTATGTACATACTATTTGACTTGCTACATTATCACTAAAGCCTTACGAACTGCTCAAGTACCTGAAATTGCAAAGTTTCTGGTAGAAGACATGATTTTAAAACATGGAGCACAGACTGGGATATTTAGTTTTTTAATTCGAAACTAGTGTCTGAAGTTATGAGGCTATGTAAAGTAATTCATAGAATGACGACAGCTTACCAACTGTCAAAAACCATGACTCAAACCATTGGCCTTACAGAACGCTTCAACAATACTCTGAAGAACATGCTCTCTATTTATATTGAAGTTGGACAAAAAGATTTGGATACAGTATTGCCTACAATACAGCCAAGCAAGAGGCCACTTTTTCTCCTTTCTTTCTTTTGAACACACAAGAGACTAAAAAGACAATGGACACTATTTTCATTTTATCCAGACAATGTAAACGAAGATGATGTACACACAATTTGGTAATTAGAGACGAGAAGCATATTAAATTGCTTGAGTGAGGGGACAAGGACAGAGATTGTTACAACACAAAGCATCGAGCAGTGTCTTTCGAACCAAAATAGATGGTAGCACTATAACAAGCTTTGCACAGAAACAAACTTCACATTAGGTTCACAACATGCACATACATACCAATTTGTAAGAAGTTCCGCAGAGGAATATGAACGAGGTGCATATGTGGTTTAGTAGTAGTATAGTGCCTTACCAACCTGGAAACTAGGTGTGTGTAGATCTTTACACCTGTTCACAAAGTTGGCTTTTCTGAGAAACTCCTATTTAAAAGACACTCCAACCCATATAAAATAAAGCTTATCAAGTGTCACCTATGAGATGGAAGATTTTGATCCTTTATCTAAGTGAACAAAAGATATGGTGCATGTCTTGAACATGAAACCTTATACTGATCCTCAGATTCAAACTGAAAATGCTGATGTAGGAAATGTGGTGTATCTAGTGCGTCCTAGAAACAACAAATAGTAGATCCAGTAGTGCCAGGAACAGGCAGAAAGAGATATGAATCTGCTAAAAATAGGAGTTGACACATTTGGCCAGACCATGCGGTTCTGATAGGACGCTCTTCCATCTCTTTACTTAAAACATGTAATTGTTCTTACATTATGTTTAATTAAAAAACATTATAGTAGTTATATAAAGGAAAGGCTGGCTTGAATTCTTTTCCAATACAGACAAACTCTAATAACATGGTGATCAAACGTGAAAAAACCTTCTGATACCGACTCAGTAAAAAAAAAAATCCTCATGGAGTGATCCATAAACATACGAACATCTGCACGAGATGCGAGCAATATACAACAGGTAATGCGGCATATTCTGTATATTTAATGTATCCGTGAAATTATTTTTTTATTTCTACCACAATGGTCGAAAATAGAATCGGTACATGTCGATATGTCACGCTGAGCAAATTTCCCTCTCAACCCATGTATATACCTATGTTTGTTATTTTTCCCGGTATTTACCGCATTTTTAACTATTCGCATCTAAATACTCTGTCTAACTACCGTCCAATTTCAATATTACAGATTTTCGCCAGAATCATTGAATAAACTTAACCCGAATTTATAACTTTCTACAATACTCAAACTTTTTTCCAAAAACTCAATATGGCTTCATAAAAAACCGAGGAACCGTAAACGCTTTGTTAAAATTCTCAAAATTTATATACAGTAGTATTGGTAAGAATAGATACACTGTTACTATTTTTTTAGATATCACCAAAGCATTCGATAATGTGAACCATTCCATATTGATTAATATACTTGATTCCTGTGGAATTTGAGGAAATACACTGAATTGGTTCATCTCCTACCTTCACAATCGTCAACACAGACTTAAAGTACAGAATCAATTAAGCAATTATACTACAATAAACACAGGAGTCCTTCAGGGATCAAATTTGGCCCCATTACTTTTCACAATTTTTATAAATGATTTCTGCAAATTAAATATTTTCGGAACCATGATAACGTATGCAGATGACTCGGTATTATTGTATTCTTCAAATGACATTAATACATTCACAATGGAGATCAACCATGACCTTCGTCTTATTAGAAAATGGTTTGATGCAAATGATCTATATATAACACTAAATAGGATCACTTGTGTTCCTATCACACTAATTTCGGCAAAAAGGCTAAAAAGTGTGCATCCCCTTGTGCATACTCAAAAAAATAAGCGGGTGATCGCTAGACGACCATGACCGTGATTGCCATATCAGCCGAATCATCTTGGCCGACCGTAAGAATCTAGTAAACTTTTTCATCGATATGGGCGCTGACATTTCGGTACTCCCAAAAATCCACTGCCTACAAGAAAAAACCGATGATCTAGTCCTTCATGCTGCAAAAATGGCACCAAATTATCTACATATGGCACTAAATTGCTTATTCTCAACCTAAATTTACATCGTGCATTTACCTGGTTATTTGTAGTAGCCGTTGTCGAACATCCTATCATAGGCATTGATTTCCTCAAGCATTTCAATTTGCTTGTCGATGCCAAAAACAGTTGCCTTATTGAGAGAGACCAATATCTCTTCATATGATAAAACCGCTGACGTCAGTTCATCTAGCTCCAGCGTCACTATTCTTTTTGAAGCTTCCATTCAACCAAATACTTCTGAAACATCCAGAAATCACAAGGCCCTCTGTTTTATCTGATAAGGCGAAGAATACCACAGTATCGATTCTGAGGATACACTAGGACACTCTTCCGTCTCTTCACTTAAAACATGTAATTGTTCTTTTATTATGTTTAATTAAAAAACCTTATAGTAGTTATATAAAGAAAAGGCTGGCTTGAGTTCTTTACCGACGCCGAAAAACTCTAATAAGGTTTTATGGTTTCAAAATCATGCTCATACACTCCTTGTCAAAATTATATGCGACAACCCAGCATAACTACCCAGGATTCTGATCTGGCAAAATTGGTGCAATCGATACACAATGAGAGAGAGAGAAATGATTTCAAAAGAATTTCTAGATTTTAACATAAGTAAATTTATTAATACTTTCAACAATTAAGAAGGTTAACAATTAACAGAATTATCACAAAATTATTTCTCAAATTCATACCAGTCCCCAATGCAAGTCCGTTGTCTCATCAATCTAGTGCAACTACAGGAGTTTGATGATCTTTCTCGAGTCACGCGAGCCGTGACATCATTGACATTAACGGAAGGTCACGATCCGAGACGAAGCCTCACGTGGCGGCAAGAGCTGCAAACCCAACGGCTGGGGTGACAATCGGAACCAATGATCGATACGGAACCACGAGACGGACGGATGAACGATGACAGGAACCGGGACGAGAACGATTGACTAGAGAGGAGGCATGATGGATCCGGAACCAGCCGGGGATGTGTAAGCACCAGTGAGACGAATTATTTCATACTTTGGATGACTCACCCAAAGGCGACCACCTTCACCTTGATTGATGTATACTGAGTTGAAAGCGAGGATGAATGCGAGCTAATGCGAAGTGACTCCGGGTATTTATGCCTATAAAGGAAGTACGGAACGACCCAACTCCTGGGACCGACTATCTCAGAAAAATACACATCAGAGCACAATCAATAGGAAAATACAACATCTAATTTACATAAATAAATGACAATAGATTTTTTATAGAAACTTTCATAAATTAAAAATGGCAACAACAATTTAAAATGGCGATGTGATCAGGATCACACATTTTTCCGGACTATGAGCAATGAAAATATCATAGACTAATTAAATCAACCGTGCACAGTTATAGAAGGTAAGAAAACATAACAAATTCTATTAAAAATTATACAATTACAACTATATAAACATGTTTCAAAAATAAGAGATAGAGGCAGGTTTGGCAAATTCCCCAAGTGTTCCCCACTATTGTTACATTGTCAATGGGGATGAGGGGCTCAAGGGTCATCTTCTGCATGGGGCAAGCACCACTCTATATGCGGCAACAAATCTGGGATGAATAAAGAAAAAAATTGTCAAAAATTGTGAAGAAAAATTTATATATATCAATATATAGAGAGTGGGGGTAAATCTTCAGCATTTCCAGGACTTCTAAGGTAAGCCTTTACACCTGCACACTTTCTAGTGGTTAATTGGCTAAATACGACTTTCTGTGGTTTTTAAATTTCAAGTCCGCTATTCCTTTGAAAAAAAAGCAAACTTATAAAATCCAGTTACATATAATATATATACACCCTGTTGCAGTCACGATTTGAAAGATAGGTGGTACCAACCATTGTACACAAAAGTCTGAAAATATCAAAATTAAGATTTTTCTATTGAATAAATTACTAATCTAATAAAGAAAAATTCAAAACTTCCATTATAGAAATTTTCAACCTATTTAAACTGTTGTTCTAGACAACAAGTAATGCCCTCAGCAAGCAAAGGAGAGTCATCTGAAATAGACTGGGGTGAAAAGTTCATCAAAAGAAAATATAGCAGCTTTTTTTTTATTATAAATTTTTGTGGTATTTTTTTATTTCTTTTTGTTATCAATCCCAAATATTGTTGTTTCACTTCATTTTCTTTTAACATTAATTTTATTGCTCCAATTAATACATTTTTGCTCTTAAAATTAACTATTGCTGCTCCAAAAACTGTCCAAAATCTTATATTTAGGGCTGCTCCAAAATCAGCTTCATCCTTTCCTGCCACCTTTCCCCTTAAACATGGTGTTTTACCTGGTCATAGGGCGTGTCTAAAAATAAGGATCCTTTTCGAGATATATGGTTGACTAGTATAGTCAGTTTCAGGTTAACTTTGCAGCGAAGAGGAAGCTACGAGGTGTAACAATAGTTGGGAACCTTTAGGGAATTTGCCAAACCTGCCTCTATCTCTTATTTTTGAAACATGTTTATATAGTTGTAATTGTATAATTTTTAATAGAATTTATGTTTTCTTACCTTTTATAACCGTGCACGGTTGATTTAATTAGTCTGATATTTTCATTCCACATAGTCTGGAAAAATGTGCAATCCTGATCACATCGCCATTTTAAATTGTTGTTACCATTTTTATTTTGTGAAAGTTCCTATAAAAAATCTATTGTCATTTATTTATGTAAATTAGATGTTGTATTTTCCTATTGGTTGTGCTCTGATGTGTATTTTTCTGAGATGGTCGGTCCGAGGAGTTGGGTCGTTCCGTACTTCTTTTATAGGCATAAATACCCGGAGTCACTTCGCATTAGCTCGCATTCATCCTCGCTTTCAACTCAGTATACATCAATCAAGGTGAAGGTGGTCGCCTTTGGGTGGGTCATCCAAAGTATGAAATAATTCGTCTCACTGGTGCTTACACATCCCCAGCTGGTTCCGGATCCATCATGCCTCCTCTCTAGTCAATCGTTGTCGTCCCGGTTCCTGTCATCATTCATTCGTTCATAGTATGATTTCGCCTCCGGCGACAGGGGCCACTTGATGGGGCCCCTTTATATTTGCCCTTGGCAACAGGGGCCACCTGTAGCCCCTTTATATTAGCCCTCCGGCGACAGGGGCCACCAGCCCTGGCTCCTAGGGCGGGATGGGGTGGGGGTGCACTTCACCCAAAACCCCCCCCCATCTTTATCTCTCTTTGAGCCCCGCCTACGAGAGGGAGAGGGTTCTCTTGGGTGTCCTCCCAAGGGAGGGCAATGACGTCACGGCTCGTGTGACTTGAGCAAGATCATCAAACTCCTGTAGTCGGACTAGATTGATGAGACAACGGACTTGCATTGGGGACTGGTATGAATTTGAGAAATAATTTTGTGATAATTCTGTTAATTGTTAACCTTCTTAATTGTTGAAAGTATTAATAAATTTACTTATGTTAAAATCTAGAAATTCTTTTGAAATCATTTCTCTCTCTCTTATTGTGTATTGATTGCATCGATTTCGCCAGATCAGAATTCTGGGTAATTATGCTGGGTTGTAGCAGAGGGAACCGCATCACTCGTTGCTATGACAACGAAAGCCTCTTAACCTTTGTATCCATACGCTGCCTCAGTAAGGTACGGGTGATTCTCACCAATCTCGCAGAAAAAAATATTTTTTAAGTGTAATGTAATGCTTGTAGAAAAAATTGCAGTCAGTCAGTAACAATTAGCTAATGTAAAAAAAAGCCATCGTCGAAACTTTCAGAAATTAAAGCGCAGTTTTTGAAATAATATAATATATAAATAATATAATCTTAGTAACTCCTATTAACCCAAAAGATACAACTGTCACAGAAGGAAAAAATACACTGCAAGCCTAAACCATTGTGGGTCTCTCTCTCTCTTGCTTATTAATATTTATCTGGAGAGACACTGAAGGGGCATCTGGAACAGCCTCTGCTGTGGGGGGAGAAGATGGTGTTGGTGTGGGTGAAAAAGAGACATTACTTATGTCAACACCCTCCGCTATCGGCTATTGGAATTCAGAAACCACCCCCTATCCTACGAACACGGCAAGAAATAAATAATGAAAAAAAAAAGGGGATGTCTGGAACCGTAACCTACACCCATAAACAGAGAATCTCACAACGGTATTGGTGCTGGCACGACAGTGATATTGGCGGGGAAAATTTCTGGGAAATCGCAACAAAATGTTCTTGAGCTTACCATGGATTTTTGAGATAATGGTAACCAATATTTTTTCTAATTTAAAAATTTTAAACGAATATACATTGGTTCAAAATGGTATTTTTTCAGTACCTTTTTCAAAATCATAAAAAAAATTTGAAATATTCTGTATAAATGATCATCATAAACCTCCGACGTACGGGAACTATATTTTGTGGCGAAGGAATACAGTCTCTACCTTTCTTTTCACTGCAAAGTTAACCTGAAAAAAACTATAGTATCCAAATTTTTACACCATGCTTCTTGATTTGTTAATAGATCTGTCTTGATTCTAAGTTTTGGTATTTCCTAAGTGTGGTGTATCTAGTGCGTCCTAGAAACACCACAACCTTAAATGATCTTCAACAAATTAGGCAGTGTTATGTGATCGGGAGGTGTACATTAATGTTCCAAATTGAAAGTGAGAAACTGATGATAGATGAATATAAACAATTGATATTTTTCTCCAAATTTTATGGGCACGATTCCTGCTCACTTTTTGTTAGTTATACTAAGAAGAAATTGCTGCAAAATGGGATAGATTTTTGGGAGAACCAACACAATATTTGGTGATTAAGCACTTGTTATTTGGCGACATTGACGATTTAATACTTGTTGTTTGGGGAAAATTAACATTTGTAATTTGGCGGACTAGCTCTTTTCTTGCTCTTTTACTTCAAAATTATTTTCAGGCCACTAACACATTCAGTCTGCATTATACAAATACAAGGCCACAAAAGGCAAAATGCCCAATGAGGGGGGGATGAGAAAAATATGCCAATATTAAATATGGATGTCATATATTTCTAAAATACAGCAACCTAATTAAAAATGCAATTATAAAAACTATATACACATGATAAAATATTATACAAGTCATCAATAGGTGATTATATTGCATGTCCCATGTTGTTTTTAACTTAGCTAAGTACTTTGGTAAATTTCAATTGGCTGTTAGCCTGTAACATTTATTCAATAATGAAGTAATCAAGTTAAACTATGACTATTGCACTGTTGTTCCGGTGAGTACGGATTTTAAGCTAATGATAAATTTCTCATTGAGTTATTGTAGCGGCTGCTTGATGATCAATGATGTTTTCAATCACTATGTGTCTTTGGTTATTACAGTGCTGTCTTGATGCCGTTTCACCTGTCTCTATGACTGATTTGGTCATCTGTCGATGTGATGCTGAGATGTTCGAAAAATTCCTTGACTTCAGTTGTTCTAAACCTTAGTGACTTCTGATCTGATACTTAGACTTTCATAGGTCATAGACTGGCAAAAAAAGAAAATTTAAATTCCAATCTATACTTGGCTTTTGTAATCCAGCAGCTATCCTGGCTGTTTATTTTCATTAGTTTGGCCAGTTTTTATTGTCTATCATAATATCATAGCAAAATGGCACAATGTGAAATGATATGTTGATATACAAAGGTTTTTCTTTTTTAAACAGCTCACAGATGCGAAGATATTTTGGAAAAAGAGAAAATTCAACTGCCCCTGCGGGGGATTAAACCCATGTCATTTCACTTTCCGGGCGAACACCCTAGCCCAGTGATTCCTAACATGGGCATTGATTCCCTCTTGGGGGCAATAGAATGTTCCAGGGGGTGGTAGAAGCTACGGGTTTTAACATAGGATCCTATGGGTTAGATTGCATTAGGGGGCAATGAGGGAAAAACAAATTTCTGAAGAAGGGGGCAATGGGAAAAAAATGGTCTGGAAACTATGCCACCACTAGACTACACAGGCAACGAATATCTCAATCTGTCCTTGGAGCTCGAGCGCACTGAATGGGACCATACATGGATCGTCGGACCTAACTCGGGCCAAAGCTTCAATTGCTGACAATGCCACCAGATGGTGACTTATCCGAGAATGATGCAGGGGTGAGAAGTGACAAAGTCCATTTCTGAGCAGTTTTGGAGCAGCAAAATTCAAGATTCGGAGCAGATATTTATAAATTGGAGCAGCGAAATTAACAAGAATATTTTCATTAACCCTCACCTTTTCAAAATAAAACAATTGCACCGTCTTTTGTTATCAAACATCTTTTCATCAGCTTATTTTTTGTTTTTCATGTTTCAGGCTTTTGATACCTTGTTTGAAAGAGCGGCTGTCATAACATTTTTCACACCAGTCTATTTAAGATGATTTTTGCTTACTGAGGGCACTATTTACTGTCTGCAACCAGCATTTCAAATGGGCTAAAAATTTTCTATAAGTTTTCAATTTTTTTATACTCGGAAAGAAATTGTTGCAAAATGGTAGAGAATTACGGAAGAATCCACACAATGTTTGGTAATTTGGCACTCATTATTTGACAAGATTACCAATTTCACACTCATTATTTGGCAACATTGTCGATTTAATGCTCGTTATTCGGCAAAGTTTCTAAATTAGCATTTGTAATTTGGCAAACATGCTCTTTTTACTCCCGGAATGAAAAATTTTTCACGAAACATCTGGACTTGACACAATGATGATCGACTACAGTAATTACTGAAGCTTCCAGTCGAGACTTTCTTTTTTTGGAAACTGAAACTGACTCACATTTGTGCTTTAAAGCTAAAAGACTATTGCAAACCATCTTCAGTTGCACGATCACAGATATTATCAGGGTTGCGTGATGAAAAGCCAGATGAGGGGCCAATAGTTTAAGTACAGTGGAATAAAACACGCTCTTCTCGGAAAGAATCGTTTCGCGGCAAGAAGGAACAAACATTTTTTGCCGTCCTTTCCGAAATTCCGGGCATACTGAAGCAAAATTCGCTATTTGGTGCAGAAATATGAAAATACACTATGGGAGCAGGATGGCACAAGATGTTAATTTTGGCGCAGTGTGACGCAAAGTTCCCACCCCTGATGATGTCACTCTTCGCTATACATACAAGGGTTTTAAACAGCTGGCCGATGCAAAGATATATTTTGGAAAGAGAAAATTCAACTGCCTCTACTGGGAATTGAAAATATATCTTCACATCAGCCAGCTGTTAAAAACCTTTGTATGGAGAGAGGCAGAATAGCACTTGTGTCGCTTACAGAAAATCAAGGAAATTGCTAGAGCTGATGCACAAAGTAAAATTTTTTTCAAGATTTAGTTAAGAACATTTTTTCAAGAGACTAGCTGTTACCTACAAAGGGTTTTTAACAGCTGGCTAATGCGAAGATATATTTTTGAAAAAGAGAAAATTCAGCTGCTCCTGTGGGGAATAGAACCCATGTCCTTTCACTTTCTGGGTGAACGCTCTAGACTACAACGAATATCTCAATCTTTCCTTGGAGCTCATGTGCACTGAACAGGGCTGTACATGGACAGTCGAACCTAACTCAGGCCAAAGCTTATGTAACGGATCAGGATGACATCTTTCTCCATTACTGTTAATTTGTTATGTGGAAAATAGTCATGTTTAGGTCTCAGGGACCGCTCAGCTACCGGAAACCATCCAGAAGTTCCGCTGGCATACCGTCACAAGCCAGAAAGTCAGCTTAGTCCTACGGCCGTAGGGTGGGGTCTTGCGGTCATTTGACGAGGACGGAACCAAGGTTGGGCGGCTGATGTCCCACCAAAATTTATTTCACATGTAACATACGTTTAATTATTTAGTTTGGGGATTCTCCCGGGGGAGATATCACATTGTCTTGTTATATTGTTATTGTATTTTTACTTACGTGTTTCGGCGGTTGGCTGCAGACTTCCACCGGAATAATTATTTCATTTTTGTGTTTTTCAGTGTTTGATGCGAGAGGCGTGATCGGAGAGCCTGGCCAGCTCGCCCGATTATGTTTAGCATTGCCACTGAGAATTTTGAAATATTTTTTGACTTTGTTTTTTATGCAAATTATTTTTGTGAAATGTTGAATTTTTATCGGAGTGTTGCCGGTCGACGAATGGTCCTAAAGTTAAAGCCGGTTTACGATGTATAAAAGTGTGTCTCTCGATCTCACTAATCGCATTCATTCATTCGTTCATTCAAGTATTCACCTCTTGCTTTGGCTAACTTGAGTAGCTTGTTCTCGGCTTCGGTTGTGAAATTTCAAATTAATGTTACGATCTAAATAACTACCATTCTTGTTCCCGGCGGTTCCGGTGAAGATGTTTTTATGAAAGCTAAATAACCAATTAACGAGTCTTGCAGTTCAACCCGTGACTAGTTGCCCTCTGGCAGACGAAACCTTGCATGGTCTGGTTCATGACTAGAGCCTGGATTATATGCAAATGCATATGTGCATATGCATTTGCATATTTTGGCCTTTTTTAGCATTAATGCATATAAATGCATAAAATCAAAGAATTTCCAGTATAAGTGCATATTTTTGAAGGTTTACTTAAGCTGACTTTTTTTTTCATAATTTTCCAAATAAATATTCATAATATTTTCATAACATCGATTTTTTTTCCCCCGTATGTGAAATTTAGTGAATTAATACATATTTATAAAGTATTTTACGACTACTAACTGTTTTATTGTAAGGCTATTTCTAGAGATGCGTCAAAATGTTAAATTTGTTTTTAGAAAGTGTGTCGAAATTCTTTTATTACTGCTATTTTCGTTATTGAGCAGCTACAACAAACTGAAACCTAAAAAAATGCCTGAATAAAAAATATGTAGAAGTTATTTGCATATGCTGTATACATATATATGAGGGGATATTTTTTGGTAAAAATGAAATACATATGCACTAATAGAAAACATGTATTTTAAAAACACATTCGATTTTTTTTGCATGGTGTATTTTGTAATTGATATTTTCTCTTTTTTAATGCATATTTTCTCTTTTTTAATGCATATTTTCTCTTTTTTTATACATATTTCGGAATTTTTGACTTTTTCAAGATTTCTAATGCATATTCTGGGGTGTTTAATGCATATTTTGGAATTTTCAGTGCACATTTTGTATTTTAAGTGCTTATTTTTGCATTTATAAGTGCATATTTTTGTATTTTTAAGTGCATATTTTTACATTTTTAAGTGCATATTTTTACATTTTTAAGTGCATATTTTTACATTTTTAAGTGCATATTTGCATATTTTTAGAGCATATTTTGCCACTTTTTTAGTGCATATAATCCGAGCTCTATTCATGACGAAACTTCTGGTCTAACGCTATAGAAACGTCCAGTACCTCTATCTTCGACGTTCAAATGGCTGGGCTCCGATGGACTGTCATCGATGAGTGCTGGGAGGTCTACCTGGAAACTGGTTGCTGATGACTTGTTCTGAAACTTGGGACACTGTGCTTTGGTTGTTTCCAAGGACGTGAACGGATCTACATCGCTATCGTATCTAGTGCATTTGCGTCTCTTGGTCTGCGAGAAGAAAGGTGATGTCCGGCTAAATGGACATGGACTTCTGCGGTGAGATCCACGCTTTTTTATAATTAAAATTGATGTTCGAATAATTGACTTTAACGCAAAAAAAATTGTTTTAATGAACGAAGTCTAACCTAATGTAAAATAACCGTAAGTGATACAAAACAACTTGTTTGTTTGTTTCCTGCTTGTTGTCTGCTTTTAACTGGATAATTTGAACCGGGCACATAACCCCATTAAGGGATGTTACAGTTACAATTTCTGACAATGGCACCAGATGGCGACTTATCCGAGGATGATGTCGCTCTTTGTTATCCGTACAAAGGTTTTTAGTTTTTAACAGCTGGCTGATGCGAGGATATATTTTCGATTCCCTGCTGGAGCAGTTGAATTTTCTCTTTCCAAAATATATCTTTGCATCAGCCAGCTGTTAAAAACCCTCGTCACTTTTTGCTATCCATACCAGGGTTTTTAACAGCTGGCTGATACAAAGATATATTTTAGAAAGAGAGAAAATTCAACTGCCCCTACCAGGAATCGAAAATATATCTTAGCATCAGCCAGCTGTTAAAAACTAAAAACCTTTGTACGGATAATGGAGAGTGACATCATCCTCGGATAAGTCACCATCTGGTGGCATTGTCAGCAATTGTGAGCTTTGGCCTGAGTTAGGTCCGACCAGCCATGTATGGTCCCATTCAGTGCACACGTGCTCCAAGGAAAGATTGAGATATTCGTTGCCCTGTAGTCTAGTGGTCCAGGGCATACAACCGGAATGTAAAAGGACATGGGTTCGATTCCTGGCAGGGGCAGTTGAATTTTCTCTCTTTCGAAAATATATCTTCACATAAGACAGATGTCAAAAACCTTTGTATGGATAGAGGAGAGTGACATAATCCTCGAATGTCTATATGTCTGTTAACAGCACTGAGCTATGCAAAGTGAAAATGCTTCCTTGCATAAATCACGAGATACACCATAAGTGAATAAGGTATATTGCCATTCTAAGAAGAAAAGAAACAGGTCCCTGTAAGTAAAATGAAAATTAAAGGGAAACATTGATTATCAGCTTTTGAGATGCTCCCAATGAAATGTTTGATGTTCAGCATTAGTGATTTCAGACTTTTTGAGATTCTCATAAGTTACTATCTTTTTGAATGCTTTTTTAAACTATTTCTTAGTGACATCACATTTTCTTCTGAGAAAAAATAAAAAAATTACACTTATTTCCACAATAATTTTCTTCAATTCCAGACTTTCTCTTCTTTAACAACACAAAGAATTTTTGCAAAGAAAAATCAAATGACATCTTAAAAGAATGTGATAGCATAATTTTGTCAATTTGACAGTAATTTTCACTATGTCAAAGACAATTTGACTACTTCGTATTTGCAACACCATTGTGTCATCTGATGACCTTATACCAAAGCTAAAGCTTCTTGTTATTATAAATGCATTAAAACTTTTTTCTTTGCAACGAGATATTAGGCACTGTCATGGCATGTGCTGTGCAGAAATTATTTTGACAAAGTCGTCTCCATTTCCATCAGGGTTGATAAAAATCATAATTTAAAAAATCAATTTTTTTACACATCGCTCATGTCCAGGGGTGGGAAGTGACCAAGTCCATTTCGGAGCAGCTTTGGAGCAGCAAAATTCAGGATTTGGAGCAGTTTTGGAGCAGAAAATTCAGTATTTGGAGCAGTTTTGGAGCAGAAAATTCAGGATTTGGAGCAATTTTGGAGCAGCAAAATATGGGATTCGGAGCAGATATTTATAAATTGGAGCAGTGAACTTAACAAGAATATTTTCGTTAACCCTCAACCCTTTTCGAAATAAAACTGCAATGTCTTTTGTTATCAAACATCTTTTCGTCAGCTTGATTTTTGTTTTTGGTGTTTTAGGCTTTTGACACCTTTTTTGAAAGAGCGGCTGTCATAAAATTTTTTGCACCCGTCTATTTATGATGATTTTTGCTTACTGAGGGCACTATTTGCTGCCTTGAACAGCAGCACTTCAAATGAGGAAAAAAAATTTTATAAGTTTTAAATTTTTTTATACTTGGAAAGAAATTGTTGCAAATTGGGAGAGAATTTCGGAAGAATCAACCCGATGTTTGGCGATTCAGCACTCATTATCTGGCGAGATTGGCGATCTGATACTCGCTATTTGGCGAGATTGGCGATTTAACGCTCGTTATTCGGCAAAGTTTCTAAACTAACATTCGTAATTCGGCGAACATGCGCTTTTTACTCCCGGAAAGAAAATTTTTTTCACGAAACATCGGGATTTAACACAATGACAATCGACTACAGTAATTTCTGCTGCTTCCAGTGACGACTTTTTTTTTAAACGGAAACACTCGAATTTGCACTTTAAAGCTGAAAGGCATTGCAAACCATCTTCAGTTCCACGATCACGGACAATATCGGGGTTTCGCGATGGAAAGCCCGATCAGGGGCCGATAGTTTAAGGCGATAGTTTTAGTGGAATAAAACACGCTGTTCTCGTAAAGAACCGTTTCGTGGCTAGCAGGAAGAAAATTTTTTGGCGTCATTTCCGAAATTCCGGGCATACTGAAGCAAAATTCGCTATTTCGCGCAGAAAAATGCGAAAATACGCTATTGGAGCAGGATGGCGCAAGATATTAGTTTTGGCGCAGTGTGGCGCAATTGGCGCAGAGTTCCCACCCCTGCATGCCACAGTTGAATGTCAGTTTTTTCACAGCAAGACAAGTTTTAGAAATTATAACATGCTTCAAAAGCTTGTACACATCATTGAGTTGATGAATTTCAACAACAACAGTCTGCTTCCCATTTCAGAACTCTCTTGTGCTTTGCGTAGCAAGCTCAATAAGACAATGATCTAGATGAGAACAGATTCTGGTCAGATTTAGGGACATATCAAGCATTTTTCAATTGACCTGGTTTTCACTTCCCACATACCAGAATTTCCACATCAATCGTACCATATCCTTCAGCATACATGAAAGTTCCATCACCTAGACAAAGTTATTTTGGCTCATCAAAAGAAGCGTACGATGAGAAGAAGTCTGAACGAGTTGATATGTGATGAGAAGCCCCAAAATCAATCATCCAACAGTCCTTGTTGACATTTGTGACAGACATGAATGCTTGTCCCTGAGAACTCTGGTCAGAAGTTTCATTTTCTCTACTTGAACGACAGTTCAAGTTTCCACTTCTTTATGTGGAACTGACTCCCAAGCATTCTGGAACTCTAAATACTCATTCGGAAGGGTATTGTGTATCCCAGAGGCCGGCAAACCAGAGGCTCGCGAGCCGCATGTGGCTCTTTGGCCCCTTGAGTGTGGCTCTTCCCCCAAAATACCATGTGCGGGAGCACAAAAGTTCCAGATTTTTTGCAAAATCATGTTCAGACATACATTTTGTTCTCGCTCCCTCCCCTCCCAAGTAAATCATCTTTTTCATGGTTTTTTGCCGAAAAAACAGAGTGAAAGCCTGACGCTGATGTCACGTTACACTTCCACGACCAATCAAAACTGGCTTTCAGGCCAAAACTGGGAATTTCGGGAAAAAGTTGTCCTCTGGTACTCGGGTAGATACTCAAAAGACGAGTCTCCTCTCAGAACATGGGGGGGACATGCAATGTTTTCCAAAGTAAGGAACGTCAACCTCTACCCTGTCAGATCGTAGAAGACGATGCTCCTGGGCCACCACCTCTCATGACAGCCTCCCGAGGCCTCCTCTCTCCAGCCAACGTCGGTCAACACTGCTAGAAGCGATCCACCAGGGGCCACACATCTGAAGATGACACTCCTGGACTATCATCTCTCATGACGACTCTCCCGTGGCCACCTCTCTCTATCTGTATCAAAAATCAGTCATCGCTGCTGAAGCAATCCACCAGGGGCGACCATCCGAAGACGATGCTCCTGGGGATTCTGCCCCACAAGATTGAGTGCCTTGGGCTTTCATCGACGATGTCCTCTGGCTAACATCTCGTCGGACGAGATTACAGTGAATCCGTCTTCCGCACATTTCCCATAGAAGGGAGCTAGATACCCGTAAGACAACAAATACAAATACAACGCCACAACAGGCAAAATGCCCAACGAGGTGGCTGATAAAAAGATGCCCATAAAATAAGTAAAATAATAACTTAATGAACTGTTTAAGTTAATTTTAGGTAGCGTTGTGGAGTGAAAGAAGATGTAGTGTCAAGAATTGAAAAAGGTATGTTGCATAGATGGAGATAGACTTGGAAGTCTGGGGGGGGGGGGGCACGGTCATTATGGTTTCATCTACATATTTAGTATTGTTCAAACTTCAAAATCATCAATACCAATAATACCAATATAAACCATTATTTTTTTTTATCTTATCTGATTTATCGCATTGCATTGCCCTAAAAATAAAATTTCATCGCTGTAAGTATAAAAATGAGAGATATATGAGTGAAAATGTGTTTGGGGACACTCCCAACATTGAGAAACTGAATTTGAAGGTTGATTGCAGAGGAGAAAACACACACACTAAAGAAGTTTCGAACGATAAATACTCCATATGCTACGTGAGTGTTTAGATTTAGTACTGTTAAAAAATAAAGTTTTTATTTTATGGAGGTGAAAAATAAACTTTTTTTATTACTCTTCATTTTAGTGACTTTATATCCGTGATTGAACGAATATTAATACCATAATTATTTCAAATGATGTGCCACAAAGCAATTGTTTGTGAAAGCAATTTTGTCAATTTAGAAAAAATATAAGAATTTTCCGTCGATCGTTGCACTATTTTATATTATAATTTTGTTTCATTTTGCAATTCCCCAATTTTTAATAATGCTAAAAAAAATACGGATGAAAACGAAATGCAGTGGTTTTAGCAGAGACGACTCCACCAATAGCCAACACCCTAAACTTGGCTTCACACTAGGATGATTTACGCTATTGGGAGAACCATTATTTATTGATCATTATCTCCATAAATATTAACATCAATCTAATTGTATGGTATTAATTTGTGAATTCTTTGCACATTATTATATTTACCATTTCAGCTCATGAATATTGTCTAAGGAATGAAATGAATTTCTGAAACAGTGAAAAATTGCAAAATTTTGTTGTTTGTTTACTCTAATACTTAAAAAACAAAAAATGTTTGAAAAATTGGATGGATGACTTATCTATCGTATCACCGTATACTTATAATTGCAATAATTATTTACAATAATTGCCCATTTCAGTAAAGTTATGAGCTTCGTATTTAAACATTTTCACATAATTTTTTATGAGACATTTTTCAATGAGTTTCAAATTTATATCTAGTATATGGCCCCTAAAAGTGGTCATTTTCATATAATCGCTCATATCTTGCGAAATAGAGGTCAGATTGGAATGAAAATTGATTCTGTTGTGTTTTCGACTATACTGATTTGAATGAAGTAAAAATTAATGTATGCTTCTATTCATAAATTTTTGAAATGTGTAGTAATAATTCATAACTCATATTTGAAAAAAAGCCAAATTCAAAATGAGTAACAAAATTATGTTTGGCCCGTTAGAATCTATCATTTAAAATAAAAAGTAATGAGATACCTATATTACTTCAGCAATTATGCTCAAAAACAAGATGTTTCTGTATATAGAAACGTCCTCTCCACTCGTCAATACAAGATTCATCGAAAGACTGGTTAGGAAGAAAATTCATCACTGCCCCCACGGGGACTCGAACCCCGGTCTCTCGCTTGCCGGACGAGTGCTCTACCATCTAAGCTATGGAAGCAGATAGAATATTTCAACCTTGGAGCGTATATATATCTGCTTCCATAGCTTAGATGGTAGAGCACTCGTCCGGCAAGCGAGAGACCAGGGTTCGAGTCCCCATGGGGGCAGTGATGAATTTTCTTCCTTATAATCTTCATCTCCACAAATAACCAGTCTTTCGATGAATCTTATAAGATGTTTCTGTTTAACATTACCACACTCATTTTTCAATAATTTATATTTCACTAACTGTTCGTTCAAAATTGATGAAATTTGGTGTTTCGGCATTTCTTGAGATACTGAACCCAAATATGGAAGAAAAAAATGGGGTTACCATTGAATTTTCAAAATTTTTATCTATTTTTAACATCTAGATGACCCCTTAAGAAAAAATGAACTTAATACACTTATGGAAACTCTGAAACAAAGAAAAATGCTACCTTACTTTTTTTTTACAATAGAACCCAAGATATCGCCATCATTCGGTTAAAAGTTACACGTACTGTACCCACCTATATAGTTTGAAAAATTTGGCTCTCAAAACAAATTTCAATCATTGTACTGTTGATATTTGGCTCTGTTGACTAATGAGTTTGCCGACCACTAGTGTATCCTATTCGGCAACAATGAAACAGGAAGTCTTACATTTTCTTCTTTGATCTGTTCTTGTAAATCTTACCAAATTTGTCATAGTTTTGACACATGGGAGGTGATACTGTCAGCTGGATCCTTGGTGTAGTTGAATAACTGTGAAGACAACAAGTCCAAGCATCTGTCATTTTTCTGTTCATATACAGTATGCAATGCATTCCACATATCTCTGCCAGATTTGCAGGTTAGAATATGCTACTTTGACTCGCCGTGAACACTTGATCCGATTATATATTGTGCATTAGCATCAGCCTCCTCAAAAGCTTTAACACTAGGGGCAAACTTTGTTCAAGCTTGGTTGCTTTTTCATCCAATGAAGCGGGATAGGTGACTTCTCCCGAAACGACAGGCATCACTTTTTAGATAGTCAGCTGTAGTTCTACATTGAATTTCCAGCTTGTCCAGTTCTGTATACCCTCCAACTTATCGATGGAATAAAGCTTCTCCATTTTCCCACTTGAATTGGAAACTTGAGCTCGAAAAGTAAACAGATACTAAACTTCATTTCAAAAGTCAAAATTGCACAACAGTAGACACAACCATTAAACAAACTTGCTGCAAAGTTTAGGGTCACTGGGCACCATAACCTGTTCAGATTATTAAAGTATGAGTAAGTTTAATGGACAACACAAAGCATGTCATCCGATCCAAACGAACACAAAACAATGAATGTAAACAAAACATGTGTTGCCACATATACAGCACTAAACTATATCAAGGTTAAATGGTTAGCAGGTAATTTTCTAATATTCGATATGGCTGTGTTGGAGAGATGGCTGTGTATAAGAGGGCAGTTGTCCTGGGCTCCTCTCAGCAGAGATGGACTTCAGGCTCTCACCGTTCTCGGTACGTCTAATTTTGTCACACCTATGAGATACTCTTATGTTTCATTACTTAATTTTTCTTCCTGAAAAATCATGCCCTCTCCCCCTTAGCTTTCAATTTTGAAAATGAAAGCCATTGCTTTACTGTTTGTTCTTCTAAATATGGTGTTGAATATTGTTTCATGCACACGCTCATAACATGAGATGTAAAAATTTTAAACACTGAATTTGTTGGACTAAATTGTGACAATTTGTAACTGTAATTGATTTCATTTAACAAGCTCATAATGTTTATCAAGTTAACTGAGTTGCAGAATTACATTCAAAAGCCACGGTACAATCATGGACGCCCACATTCAGGGCAGGGCCCCTAAACTGGGATCTTTAGTGGGCCCCAAGCCAGACTTTTTCCTGGGCTATAGTAAATTTCTAATATGAAAAAAAATTATGATTGTTCCGGGCCCTCTCAGCCCCAAAACATGTGGGATTGCCATAGATATGCAAGGCCGTCTTAAGAGCACAGTGGGCCATCTGACCACATGATTTTTCTCAGGCCCTCTACCAGGCTGTGATCAGATGGGTCCAAGCGTTAAGATATTTCTGTATGTGGATGCAACATGTTAATCGTCAAAGAATTCCAAGTTGGAAGTGGAAAACAATATCTCATCTCAAAATTGTTAGTGCTATTTTATCCATTTAAATGGACTAAATAAAATGAACACACATGCTGTGCAACTTTGATCAAAGCAAAAAGCATTTTTATATAATTTTGGGTTTCATGATCATGTAAAAATAAAAAAAATACATACATACACACTCACACGAGGAAAAAAAATTGGTTTGCTTTTTGTTGATTTCTCTTTAGGGTTTACCATTGCTATCCAGTTTCAAAAATGCCAAGCTGTATGTTTGGTGTATGTTCTGTGAATTTAGCTGGATTTGGAAGTGACGTCAAAAATTTTTACAGCGTTATAACTCATTAGTTCTGGGTCAAATCGAAAAACTGAAAACAGTTTAACAATATTAGTTTCTCACAAAAATTATGTGTAATTATTGGGCAGTCGATAGTTACCACCCTGTATAAGTCAATGTGCTAGTTATAACGACCCCTCTCATTCTGTTGAAAACAGACGTTATATGCAGTGTTCATTATATCAAAAGGAAAACAATATTCGTTATATGGAAATATTTAGGAATTATCCTTGTGTGAGTCATTTTCATGGGATGATTGCTATAACCTGGAGTCATTATAACAAATATCAATTGTATATATGTATTGAAAAAAGAAAAAAACCTTCTAGTCTCTTCTTCTTCTTTCGCCAATAATTCTGCTTGGTGTTGTTTCTGTAAAAAACAAAAAAATTGTTGTATAATCATGCATTACTGTTTTAAACCAACTTGTTTTCAAACTAATAATGAATTGCAAAACTAATGAATTACAGGTAAGGGCATGTGCCCCAACCCTAGACAATTAAAAATGAAAAAGTTTTTGAAATGAAAATTAAAAATATTTACAATGCTGATTTGATAAATTCTCATTGATTTTAAATTTGCCATTTTCAAGGTTGAAAAATCAAAATATTTCCCTGGACAGCCCCTTCCTTGGATGCACATTTTTACACTCACTAAGGGGGAATCCTGCTTACACCCCTGACTGAAAGAAAATATTTTACATATGAATATAGACAATGGGTTATTTTATTGAACACACATACAATCCAATCCTACAACTCAATGAAGGAGAGCTGAAAAGAACAAATATCACTTTCTTTTACTTTACGTATTTTACTATTTTGGATACAGACATGCCAACATTGGCTTAAAACTTGTCAGTGGTGATGAATGTTCAGCTTTGCCATTGGGGGGGGGGGGTAACCGCCTATATAGGACAAATAATCATAGTACAATAAAAAAAAAACACTAAAAAATTTGTAAAACACGGCAAGAAAACTCAAAGACCTGGTTTTTTTAAAAGTGATTTCCATAGTATTGAGAGTGTCTCCCGTAGCTCCGTAGTTTACTGCGGCCCTCTGTAGAAACTACAGACAATCTGTAACAGTTGGCAACTCTGTATATACCTAACTAAATTAAAAAATACACTATTGACAAAACAAAACATTAGTTGAGCCTTAGAAGATGAGTTTGTTGAGTTTCAGAGAATTTTCTGTATTATGTTCTACAGGTCTATTTTCCTCCTTGCTCCAATAGAGATAAGGAGCTTATCAAGCATTAAATCCACACACAAAAAATAACATGTCCCGATTTTGCTCATCCTCACTGAGCCAAAACAGCTGAAGCTAAAAAATATGAATTTTGGTTAGTAGTAGTGAATCGAACCCATGTTCTTTTACTTCCCGGGTGAACGCTCTAAACCACCAGACAACAGGGGCAAAGAACATCTCAATCTTTCCTTGGGTCACGTGTGCACTGAATGGGACCATACATGGACGGTCGAACCTAACTCAGGCCAAAGCTTACAATTTCTGACAATGGCACCAGATGGCGACTTATCCGAGGATGATGTCGCTCTCCGTTATCTGTACAAAGGTTTTTAGTTTTTAACAGCTAGCTGATGCGAAGATATATTTTTGATTCCCTGCTGGAGCAGTTGAATTTTCTCTTTCCAAAATATATCTTTGCATCAGCCAGCTGTTAAAAACACCCGTCACTTTTTGCTATCCATACCAGGGTTTTTAACAGCTGGCTGATACAAAGATATATTTTGGAAAGAGAAAATTCAACTGCCCCTACCGGGAATCAAAAATATATCTTCGCATCAGCCAGCTGTTAAAAACTAAAAACCTTTGTACGGATAACGGAGAGCGACATCATCCTCGGATAAGTCGCCATCTGGTGCCATTGTCAGAAATTGTAAGCTTTGGCCTGAGTTAGGTTCAACCGTCCATGTACGGCCCTGTTCAGTGCATATGAGCTCCAAGGAAAGATTGAGATATTCATTGTAGTCTAGAGCAGTGGTTCTCAACCGGGGGTCATGGAGAAAAATATTGCAAAAGGAGAGCCATGGCTGCTGAAGAGGGGGCCATGAAGAAATTTATTAAAAGAGTGACCAAAAAAATTTAATTTCAAACAAAATGCATAGAATATTTTTTTCATAATTTTTCACCTATTTACGTAACATTAACATAAAAATTTGATTGATTTTTGATTCGCTGGCAGGATATTTCAATGCGGAGCATAAGGATTTGAGTAGATTAAAAAGATGAAATTTAGCACTTGAAATATCAAAAATTTTAAGAGTTTCATGAAAACAAGCACAATGATTCTTTTGAGTGTGTGTAACCAATTTCTCATAAGTAGGGCTCTGATTTTTACCTAAAGATGAAACGTCGTTGCTGATAAGTTATTACCTACTACGTTTCTTCTTTAGGTCATAAAAATCAGAGCCCTTGTAATAAGCCTGTGTTATCAATAATTATAAGGTTTCGAGATGAATGTATATATGCATACAGTGTCACTTTATTGACAGTGATTGAAAGTAACATTTATTTGAAGACAACCAACCAAAAAACGTTAAATGCGGATAAAACGGTGTTGTTGGCACCAGAAGGGACGGGGCAATACCTTTGTAATTGGGTTTTCGAGCACACTGTGTCTGTAAAAAAATTTAACATTTTTATTTTAATAACTATACACCCCCTTGCAACATGAATGACATATCTGAGTACTATGCGTTATTTCGATAATTAATCCTATTCGATAAGTATTCCTGCAGGTTGAATGTGGTTTGCCAGTAAAATATCATACGTCTTGTTACCTATGCACCCTGTACATTACATATATGTATGTGAAATATTGTGCTGAGTTTAACACAACTCGCACGTTGTTTCGTTTGCCTGTGGAAGAGAGGTCACATTATGAACCAAAAAGCCATTTGGAGACAGCTAGCCATTCAGTGAGACACCAGATTTTCACGATAAATGTAAACCGAAGAGCCAAAAAAACTGGTACAGGCATGCTTATGCAAATAAAGATATATGGAACCAATAAGAGTACGGCGCTGCGATCGGCAAACACAACAAGTGTCTGGCATAGTTGTTAGATCGGTTACTGCTGCTACAATGGCAGGTTATCGAGATTTAAGTGAGTTTGAGCGTGGTGTTATAGTCGGCACACGAGAGATGGGACATAGCATCTCAGAGGTAGCGATGAAATTTGGATTTTCACGTACAACCATTTCACGAGTGTACCGTGAATATCAGAAATCCGGTAAAAAATTAAATCTATGACATCGCTGCGGCCGGAAAAAGATCATGCAAGAACGGGACCAACGACGACTGACGAGAATCATTAAATGTGACAGACGTCCAACCCTTCCGCAAATTGCTGCAGATTTCAATGCTGGGCCATCAACAAGTGTCAGCGTGCGAACCATTCAACGAAACATCATCGATATGGGCTTTCGGAGCCGAAGGCCCACTCATGTACCCTTGATGACAGCACGACACAAAGCTTTACGCCTCGCCTGGGCCCGACAACACCGACATTGGACTGTTGAGGACTGGAAACACGTTGCCTGGTCTGACGAGTCTTGGTTCCAATTGCTTCGAGCTGATGGACGTGTACGGGTATGGAGACAACCTCATGAATCCATGGACCCTACATGTCAACAGGGGACTGTTCAAGCTGGTGGAGGCTCTGTTATGGTATGGGGCGTGTGCAGTTGGCATGATATGGGACCCCTGATACGTCTAGATACGACTCTGACAGGTACGTAAGCATCCTGTCTGATCACCTGCACCGATTCATGTCCATTGTGCATTCCGACGGACTTGGACAATTTCAGCAGGACAATGTGACACCCTACTCGTCCAGAATTACTACAAAGTGGCTCCAGGAACACTCTTCTGACTTTAGACACTTCCACTGGCCACCTAAATCCCCAGACATGAACATTATTGAACATATCTGGGATGCCTTGCAACGTGCTGTTCAAAAGAGATCTCTACCCCCTCTTACTCCTATGGATTTATGGACAGCCCTGCAGGATTCATGGTGTCAATTACCTCCAGCACTACTTCAGACATTAGTCGAGTCCATGCCACGTCGTGTTGCTGCACTTCTGCGTGCTCGCAGGGGCCCTACACGATATTAGGCAGGTGAACCAGTTTTTTTGGCTCTTCAGTGTAAATCTCACCATATCGAAATTATAATCAATAAACAGATAATTTTCTTATTTGAAATCTGATTATTTATAATTTCTGATTTGTTTGAAATTCTGATTCACCAAAATTCTAATTTACCCAAAAAAAACTAATTTTTAGATAATTCAAACTTCATCCTGTACAGTAACTTGATGACATTATGCCGTCTTCAAGCACAATGTTTACACACATTGACTGAATATAATTTATTATATTTTTTTTTACTGCGTTGTATTATGTTCATTTTGCTTTTTCGTTATTTTCATAAATTAAATTCAAACACATATTTATACAGGAATGGGACCACAAGAATGAGAAATGGTTGAAAGGGGGGCCATGGGCAAAAAAAGATTGAGAACCACTGGTCTAGAGCGTTCACCCAGAAAGTGAAAGGACATGGGTTCGATTCCCCACAGGAGCAGCTGAATTTTCTTTTTTTCCAAAATATATCTTCGCACTAGCCAGCTGTTAAAAAACCTTTGTAGGTAACAGCTAGTCTTGAAAAAAATGTTCTTAACTATATCTTGAAAAAATTTTTACTTTGTGAATCGGCTCTAGCAGTTTCCTTGATTTTCTGTAAGCGACACAAATGCTATTCTGCCTTTGGCACAGTGAAATATGCCTGGACCAATTTTTAATTTCTTAGTGTGATTTGAATGTATTCTTTATTTTGCTTGTATAGTTTTTCAAAACTAACCCAACCATGTTAGAGATTATCTGAGAGTTATTGGATTTCTTTTGATCAATCTCTCTAAATTAGGTTATAATCTTTTGCAATTATTTCATAGATTGCAGATTCAATCCGACCAAAAAATTATCATTCCATCATACACCTAGCACCCATAAAATATTACATAAATAGAATTCTATGTAATTGCCAAAAAATGTTGCAGTCACCCTAAGAAGGCTATACTCTTGAGCAACAAAACATCTGTAATTACAATTGAAGTTCATTATAATGAGAGCTTATAATAATAAGATGTCATACCTTTTTCTGTTTATATATATAGTTTTTCTGAAGAAGAGATAATGTGATGATAATAGTCTAATAATCTGCTACATATGAATAGTTTTTTTTATCAAATAAATGTTGGTGAAATTTTATCATTGATAAATGTTTTCTTTAACCAAGGGTAACCAAATAGTAGCAGAGCGTGGTTGCTGATCTCTGTAGTTTGACATCTGTGTGGTTGAACATTAGTTTGGTTGATAATGCATCGTTCGCGATCGACATCTTTGTGGCTGAACATTTTTTCGGCAGAGTGGCTGAATATTTTTTGTGATTGTATCAAAGTGAATGAACATTCACGTGACTAAACTGTGTGTGATAATCAAGGTGTGGTGAATATTGAAAAGCAGCACATTCTCGTTCCTTTGCTGACAGCTACACATTTGGAGTATGAAGATGGAAGCAGCACTTTGCCTGAAAGAACTTTTAAATGTTCTTGAAGGTCAAGAACCCCCTGCTTAAGCAGAAGGGCAAGCTGAAAGCAAAGAACGATTGAATTGGCAGAAACACGACAGAGAAGCAGTTGCCTACATTAAACTCTCTCTTTCAAATGAACAAGCATTGCAGCATGGTTCAGAAAAACACACTAAAGCACTTTAGCAAAAAAAAAGCAAGGACAATTTTACTGGGATGGAAGGCGATCAAAAGATTGATATCACTCAAGAACTAAAAAATCTAGAGATGTCACAAGAGGGCGAGGTATTTCTAATAAGTGCATGCTTCTAGAACTAATTATTTCACCCAGAGAACTTGTGTATCATACTGTTTAAGGGCTGAGAGAAAAATTTACAAGAATTAGAGAGATCCTAAAAACTCAATGAGAAAAATCCCTCGACGAAATCGAGAAATAAATACAGCATTGGCAAAGTCCTGGAACCAGTGAAGGTGCATTTGTGACAAGAAAGGATCGTCAAAAGACTGAGCGTGTGTGCTATATATGCCAGAAACCTGGCCATATTGCAAGATGATGCTACAAGCTGACAAGCCAGCATTCTTCCTAGCAAACCAGAGACTATGGTGAAAATTGACTGGGACAAAACTTTAAGGTAGCCTCTCCTAAACAAGACAGTTATGCGGATGAAGTAAGTGAAAAGCAAGATCATGTATTCCAAGTTTAATAGTCATATTACAGGTAAAAATATTTGGATTATAGGTAGTGGAGCCAGTGCTCTCATATGACTAATGATGTTAATTTGTTGCACATAATGATGCTATATATCAAGCTGGTAAAGAATCTGTTCTAAAATTTAAAGGTTCTGGTATGATTAGAGTAAAATGTATAAACAACGGCAAAGAAAGGCTTACCACAATGTATAATGTTTTGTATGTACCAAATATACAGTCAACATTTGTATTTACGAATCCTTACGGACGTGAAAAATAGTTCATAAATAGGAAAGACGTTTAAATTATTTTGCTTGGAAACAGAAAATTATGGGAAATATTCACAACGTGATGAGCACAAATGACATTTTATAACACACCAACATACGTTTCGGAACTCATGGGTGCCGTTATCAAGGCAGAAAAACTTGTTCTGTCTTAACAAAAAACCTGGTCAGAATGAAAGAGCCTGATAATTTTTCGACCTTGATAACGGTACCCATGAGTGCCAAACATATGATGGTGTGTTATAAAATGTCATTTGTCCTCATCATGTTGTGAATATTTCCTATAGTTTTGGGCAAAGTGATTCTTTTGATTAACCACAAAATTAGTTCGTAAAAACATGTAGTTCGTAAATTGAAGGTTTGTAAAATCGAGCATCCACTGCAGAGCCAGATTAAGATGCTTGAGGGGCCTAAGCATCTAAGTAATTTTGGTGTCCCTTATTTTCATGCCATTGGCTACAGTTCAGTGATTTTTTATGTTTAAAGGCTAATAATTTTTACTTTTAGTCTTTCTTCACATTTAGCTTTGTTTTTGGTGAGAATTGACAATATTGGATGTCGCCAATTCTCTCCAGGGTAATGACACACCCTGTAGTTTCCATCTATTTATTCACTGAGTATATCAATTCAAAAGAAAAAACCATAAGAAACGTTCAATGAAATTTTATTTTTCAGAAGTAGGCTGAGTATAATGTGAATACGTATTTCTAAGCACACATCTCATTTGTTTCAAAGGTCCTCTCCCCTCCTTTCGCTTTTTCTAGTTTTGCCAAGTCTTTGATGCCATCTTCCAACCAATACTATACGTAACAAATCCGCTACTACTTTTAGTAGAGATGAAGCATCAAGCCTCTCTATTGTTCTGAAAATTTTTGTTTCATAATTCTGGCTTCAAAATTACATTTCTATAGCATTTTCATTAAAATTTTGCTTGATTTATTATTTTTCTTATATAATTGGGCATTCTAATAAATTTTACATCTTCTTTGTTAGAATTGAGCAAGCCAAAGAAATGCAAATCAATGTTACTATCACTATTTTTGAATTTACCAAAATGTAAGTTTTGGAATATTTCCTTTCATATTTTCCAGAAAGATAGATCTTTGATTTTTGCTTTTTGTTATAGTCTTTAAAAAAAGTAAAAATCAAAGGAAAAAAATCACCCCCCCCCTTATATTTTTCCTCATTGACCGCATTTTAGAATTTTGAACCGGCTTCAGGAGGAAACACTGAACCTTTGCATAGCCACAAAATGTTATCCAGAAGTACAGTAGTCTCTCTATGATCTGAGGTAAACAGGACCAAGACTATCTCGGGTTACTGAAAAACTCTATCCTAGAAACAATAGAAAACAACTTTTAGTGAAATGGAAGAACCTCGATATATTTATTTTATGGTAAATACACCATACATATTGTGTCCTAAAAAATTAAGAAAGCACAAGGGCCACCTTGATGGTTGGAACTTATCTTCCTCACCTGATGAAAATATTGTAACTTCTTTTCTTTGGACCTATGTATTTGTTGAGAGAGATGTCTTCTCCACTTGTTAATACAAGATTCCTCGGAAGACTAATTGTATTTGGAGATGATTTTATGAAGAATATTCATCTCTGCCTCCACGGGGACTAGAATCTGGGTGTCTCATTTGCTGGATGAGTGCTCTACCCCTAAGTTATGGAAACAGAATATGGCTTCCTTGGAGCATGTATATATGTTGAATGGTTCCGTGCATGAGTAGCAGCATTCGTACTTACCTTTATAATTCTTGATTCACGGGTTTAATTGATTAAATTAGGGCTGCCATAATCCCTGTCCTCTTTGTAACAGGGGCTCTAGTGCTGGGAACCCGATATGAAAATATTTTTTATGATATAGATCTACTACAGAGGAACCTCTGGAAAATTTTGGCCTGAGGTCTCACAGAAGACCCTGGCATAGGGATCAAGACCCCCTTTAACCATAGATAGAGATATGGTGCGAGTCCTCTTCAAACTGAAACTACTGACATTTCTAGGAAAAATGAAACAAAACACGTTCTTGGCAAAAAAAAAAGTGAGGGTTTTTTTAGAAGAAATTTCAAAAAATTCCAGCATACCTCTGATTATACGGAACCTCAAACTTTCTGGACTCGAATTATTGAGACTACTGTACCTTATTTTTGGTTAACTTTTTTATGATCACGGGCGTAATATTACATCCAAACACCAGTGGAATAAATTCAAACAAGTTCTCAGTGTTTTTTTTAGGTTAGTTAAATAGAGATAATCGAAATTTCTTGTCAAAAACTTGCACATGAGGTAGTTGATCATCATTGGGTACCTTTTTTTCTGATGTTTTCCAAGTTCATTTGCAATCTAGATCTGGTATCATTTCTTTTGCTTCTACAGTGAGTCAAACTACACAGTTTATGCACTTATGATCCATATGCAAGTATACCCTCAGAGCAGCACGGTTTAATTTCAAGTCATTATTCTGTATAACTTGGCTTACTCAGTGCCTTCCCGATGCATGGGACGAACCGGTCAAGCCTCGGGTGCCAAGAGACCTTGTGACAATTACATCTGGTTAAAATTTTCGAGAGTAAGTATGCAAACTGGAAGGCAGGTATTTCTAGATAGATGGGGGCCTTGGAAAAGGGGACTGACCTGGGACCCATTAAAAGTGTATACAGGATCGACTTTTTGAGTGGCACAAGGAATCTTTCCAGAGAAATTTTGAGTTACTAACCTTCAAAAAAGCATTTTAAATAAACAGATATAGATTTGGTAACATATAAAAGTATTTTCTTTCGATATTTTAATTCTTTTCCCAAAAATATATTAATTTTTTAATCGTCATGTGGGGACCTACTGCGTAACGTCCTACCAGCGAAAGTTTCTGGAGCCAATGATACTGTTAAGAATGCCCTGACCTTACTTTATGGAGCTTTTGTGACATCTCATTCCAAAATCTCAACATTTTAATGTGAAATCTAGTTTACAATATCATTAGTTTCTTTAGATTTATTATCTCAATATTCTTCCCAAGGAAATAGCATATGCATCTCATCTTGCATCAAAGAATAATTTCAAGATACTTTCATTTCTAATAGGATTTTTTAGGACTTTCTACCGAATAGTTGACACTGTGAAAAAATTTTTACATTAATAAAAAAGTATAATTTGATAACTTTTTGTGGGTCTGACCCCTTTTCTCCTGATGCCCAAAGCACGTGCTTATTTTGCTTAATGGTTAATCCGGCCCTGGTCGACTGTAATCTATTATCATTTCCAACTTTTATGCCAAACAGTAGTGACATTTGTTCTGGACATGATTAAATGCATATTTGTAAAAATGGTGAAATAATATTAATTACGAAGGTTTTTAACAGCTGGCTGATGTTATGATATATTTAGGAAAGAGCCTTAGAAAACTGCCCCTTCGGGAAATCAAACCAACGTCTTCTCACTTGCTGGGTGAGTGCCCAGCAAGCGACCAGTATCAATCATACCAGACTGCGAGAGTATGTTCATTACTCTTTCATTTTTCAACACATTTTCACGAATAACTAATATATATATATGTATATATAACTGGTTTATTTCACTATTATAGAACATATTATTCCAATTTTTCAGTCTAAAACCCAAGAGGAAAAACGAAAAACCTTCCTATAGTTCCAGAGCAAAGGCTTCCAGCCACAATTGTAAATTATAAGAATTTGGAGGATCCCTCGTCCCCTATCGCACTGAAAATCCTTCGTTTTGTTGCAAGTCCCCAAGGAAGGTGGACATGTCTCTGGTTCCCCCCCCCCTGAAACGAGTAATTTTAATTGTATTTTTTTTTCTTTTCACAGTTTTGAGGTATCTGCCATCATGAAACCCGAACAATACCCCCAAGGAAGATGTTCATTACTCTTATGGAGTTTGTCCATACTCTCCGTCCCTTTTCCCTGAAAATATCCTACCGCTTCAGGGCTCTTTGTTGACAGCCAGATGGCCCTGTTTTTTGTGTGTCTTGCCATTGTCTGCACCACAGAAAATGCCCTGAAGCCAATAATTTCATGAAAAAACTCGGTATCTGTAGAATTCCTTGGAGACCGAAAAACATCGGTGCTACTCGCCAGTGACCAAGCTGCATAACTTCAAAAGGGAATAATTGTGAGTGATTAAGAATTTCTGGGCAATAGAGAACCACTTCGACAATTGGACCCGTTATTTATGGCCAGCAGGACCAGATTAACCCATATGAAGGCCCTAAGCACACAAATGATTTTGATGCCTCCCCTCCATAACCTTTACTTTTATTTTAACCTTAACAAATGACCCCATGTGACAATTAGATCCGTTTACAATTTCCAAAAATAAGTATGTAAATTGATAAGCAGGTATTCTTAAGTAGAGGAATTAAAAAAAAAAAAACTCATTTCATATGAGACCTATGATCCCATAGCTCGGGAGCCTCGAACGCCAGGGAAGCCTCATGATAATTTGATCTGGTCATAGTTTTGAAGTGAGTAAGTATGCAAATTGGCAGGCAGGTATTTATAGCTGGGGGAGGGGTGCTAAGAAAACTTATTTTTACCCGGGAGCCTATTTTGCTGCTGAAGCAGCTCTGGGCTTACTTTATGGAAATAGAGAAAATTTCTCAATCCAAAAACCGAGCAGTGACATGAGTTCTTGTTTGCTTTCACCCTCAGGGCCGCAACTAGGAACTGAAATTTACCCTGTTACTTGGGGAGATCTGAATCCATTCTGGTATCCCTCTCCACAATTTTTAATGAAAAAAGAGTACACTCAGTACCCTTTCTGGTCCGGAGCCCGGGTACCAGACCCCCTTCCTGCTCTCCCTTAGCTGCAGTCCTGATCAACCTTTCGATAAAGATCTTCAACTGTACAATCAAGTGCTCTTAAAAGTTTATTTTCTACCAGATGGTTGATACTTGGGGGGAAAAATTTAAATTAAAAAAGTATTGTTTGATTTTTTTTGTGGTGCCCCTTTTCTTTTGATGCACTAAGTATGTGCATATTTTGCTTAATGTTTAATCCGGCCCTGATGACCAGTGGTAAAAACGTCTAGCAGTCCTATTATAATGATTTAGTATGTGTTCTCAGAAATGAACAAAGTATTTTACATATGGCAAATGTCAGCGACTAATCAGTGAAGCACCTGCTGTATACAGAAAATATTGTGTTTTGAATCAGTCATCAAGGTGCACATAACTACTGGTTATAACTCAAATACTGTTTTCTTTGCAAGAACGCAGTGAATTACTTTGCGAGAGTTTTCGCTTGGATTTTTTTTCCCAGCGTTATATTTTTCATTTGTTCAAATCACAGGTTCACAAATCTAAATTTTTGTTTTAAAAATAGAGAAAATTTTTCAAATTTCAGAGTAGAAAAATCGTGTGCTCAAGGTTTTGAAAGTTATTAAGTTACACAATTTAACATAAGTCTCTCGTGAATATACCTGAAAGAGTGTTTCACCCAAAACTGAACAATTTTCTGTTCTTCAGCAGACTTTTATGGTGAGTTGCAATATAGACAATTTTTTTTATATCATTGCCTTCTTGCTAGCTAAGACTAAATACAAAGATTGATCGTAAAATATATTTTATACTAAATTATTATAAATGAGTGTTGTGCCGATGTCAGCACAAATAAATTCAATTACCCACTGTAAATGAAAACTTTGTATTTTTGCACACTATGCAAAATTAGTCTACAAAATTCAATATCAAGACGTTTCGATTGATTTGCGATCAATTGAATTTTCTAATGAGGCAGAGATGCTAAAATGAAGAAAACATTGAGGGGCTGAAAGTTGCCATTTGTCCTGTATATATGGGCTCAAGCCCTTATGCACGAGACGGAGCAGAGTGTTGCATATTGTGTATTGATTATTGGGGGCTTAGCCACCTCGTAAAATTTATTGGGGTGCTCAAACAGGCTCAGTACCCAGGTTCCGGCGCCTAAGCAATAAGGATGTTTACTACAGCTGCTGATGAAACGCTTTGTTTACATTGTGATTTAAATACAAATACAATGTCACAACAGGCAAAATGCCCAACAAGGTAGCTGAGAAAAGATGCCCATGACAAATATAGATGTCATATATTTCAAAAATACAGAAACCCAATTAAAAACACAATCACAAAAATTATAAACAATATATACACATGATAAAATATTATACAATGCCCGTAAAGAATATTATGGTAGTCTTATTCTAAGTATGGATAGCTTCTCGATTTACCCCAACATGTTCATCGTATTTAAAAGTCTGTAGTTTTTCCTGTAGGTGGTGTGGGTTCAAACCCATGTACCCTAAACTCTTCCCATCTCTGACTCCATATCTTACCAATCCACCACAATAGCACTAAAAATTCTGCACGTTATTAATACATTATTAATACATGCATTACTGAAAAAAAAGTAACATCCCCCAGTAAGATAATAATGGATTCAATTCATTAAAGGGTTTGAATAATTAAAATGGCTTAAATTAATAAAAATTGTTAAATTAATCAGTTAATTAGAAGAGAATACGATGTTCATCGTATTTAAAAGTCTGTAGTTTTTCCTGTAGGTGGTGTGGGTTCAAACCCATGTACCCTAAACTCTTCCCATCTCTGACTCCATATCTTACCAATCCACCACAATAGCACTAAAAATTCTGCACGTTATTAATACATTATTAATACATGCATTACTGAAAAAAAAGTAACATCCCCCAGTAAGATAATAATGGATTCAATTCATTAAAGGGTTTGAATAATTAAAATGGCTTAAATTAATAAAAATTGTTAAATTAATCAGTTAATTAGAAGAGATTAAATTAATTAATCAATTAAAGCTGGTTTAATTAATTGATTAAAGGGATGTTCAAATAATTAGATAATTACCTTGCAATTAAAAGGTGATTGGTTGTTTATCAATTATTAACTTATTAACAAGTAAGCTATTCCAGACCAGGCAGTACACTCATAGAAATTTGATTCACGGGGCCATGGTGGTTGATCATCGAGTCAAAAAAGTTGAGAACCACTGCCCTAGACCGCTAGACTGCAGAGGCAACGAATATCGCGATCTTCCCTTTGAGCTTGTGTGCATTCAACTGGGCCGTACGTGGAGGGTCAGATCTAATTCAACCAAAAGCTCACAATTGCTGACACTTCCACCAGATGGCAACTTATCCGAGGATGATGTCACTCTCCGCTGTACTACTAAGGTTTCGGCAGCTGGCTGATGCAAATATAAATCCAGGGAAAAAAAATTCAACTATCCATGTGGGGAATCAAACCCATTTCCTCTCACTTGGCGGGTGAGTGCAGGGTCAGATTAACCATTAAGCAAAATAAACACGTGCTTAGGGCATCAAGAAAAAAGGGGCACCACAAAAAATAATCAAACAGTACTTATTTTTTTAAATTTAAATTTTCTCCCCAGTATCAACCATGCGGTAGAAAATCCCAAACTTTTAAGAGCACTTGATTGTACAGTTGAAGATCTTTATCGAAAGGTTGATCAGGACTGCAGCTAAGGGAGAGCAGGAAGGGGGTCTGGTACTCCCTTCCAGACCCCCTACCTGAAAGAAAAATAAGAAAAATAAGTTTTCTTAGCACCCCTCCCCCAGCTATAAATACCTGCCTGCCAATTTGCATACTTACTTACTTCAAAACTATGACCAGATCAAATTATCATAAGGCTTCCGCGGCATTCGAGGCTCCCGACCCATGGAATCATAGGTCTCAAATGAAATGATTTTTTTTTTAAATTCCCCTACTTAAGAATACCTGCTTATCAATTTACATACTTATTTTTGGAAATTGTAAACGGATCTTATTGTCACATGGAGTGTCCCAGGTCATGCGTTAAGGTTGAAAGTAAAGGTGATAGAGGGGGCACCAAAATCACTTGTGTGCTTAGGACCTTTAGAATCCGGCCCTGGGTGAGTGCCCTAGACCAGTGGCTCTCAACCGGGGGTCATATGGCTCCCCTAGTGATACTGGGATAGTTCAAGGGGGCCACAGAAGAAAATTTAGAAAGGGGCCATGACAGGTAGTTTGGAGGGCTGCAGAGAGCCGAGAAGAAAAATTAAGGTGTGAAGAAATAATGGTTTTATATTAGTGACTATACACTTACAGAAACCCACAAAACCAGGGCCATCTTAGGGCATGGACCCAACCGGGCCTCACAGCCTACATTTTGCAGCAGGTTCCCTAGGATGGGGTTTTTCGCAGGCCCAGGCTAGATTTTTCACAGACTCCTCCCCATATTAAATTTATAGAGTAAAAAACAGAAAGTTATGAAAACCATATCAGGCTGCAGCTCTGTCAGTCCCACACGTGTGAGGGGTCATGCCCGGGGGTCTCATGTCCATAAGTGACCCCCCCCCCCCCCATGATATTTTTTATAGTACAATAAATTTTGATAAATTTTGAAAATAATTAGGAAATATGTAGGCTATTTATTTCAGGCTAAGTATGGGACTACCATAGCATCACTTTGCCTAGGGGGCCCATGATGTTGAGATGGTCATGAATAGAACTCAGATTAGCGGGGAGCTCTTTAAATTCTAGGCCAGTAGTCTGGAGGCCAATCTTATTTGCAAAATTTTCATTCAGTACAAATTCACTGAAAAAATCAATTCAATACGTACAAAGGATCTTGCTGCTAGATAAGGGTCGAAGACTCTGGGTAAGACAGGGGAACCACGAGAAAAAAAATAAGCTCCAAAGGGGCCCTGGTGTATGTGGACCTTTTCAAGTTGATTCTCTGAATGATTCAAAATATTTCTTGATTATTGTCGATGATTTTTCAGGTATGTATTTCATATATTGAAACACAAAAATTGAACTTTTGAAAAATTTTTAAAGTTAAAAAATCTATATGAAAACGTAATTAACACTCAAATTAAGAGATTCCAAACTGATAATGGAGGTGAATTCATGAATAACGCCTTCAAACAACTTTCTGCTAGATCCAGAATAAAACATGAAAAGACTATTCCTTATGGTCCAGAAAGCAATGGTAAAAATGAAAGAGTGATTCGAGTTCTCATAGATCGAGCTCGAACGATTTTTCACAAAAGTGGTTTACCCCATTGTTTTTGGACAGAAGCTATAGCTTGCAGGAATTAGGTAAGAAATTTTGCACCACGTAAAGGGAAAACACAATGGAATTTTCTTTGGTGCAAAACCCCAGAAGTTAGCCATCTTCATGTTTTTTGGATGCATATTTTCATTCCCTGAAAATGTTCCTTACAAAGCAGGCCGGTAGCTAGAAATTTTGTTTGGGGGGACGGACGAAGTGATAGAACAATAGATTCTGCCACCTTTTTCCTTTGTTTTTGGTGATTTTCTCATATTTTTGGGGGGACCAGACCCCCCCGAAGTCTCCCCACTCCTACTACAGCGTTGATACAAAGCTAGATCTATTAGGCAGACGTGGAATTATGTTAGGATATTCCAGAGAGAGAAATTGATAGTGTTTAAATTATAGAATCATGATTGGTTAAATTCAATGAATTGATCATTTCACCATTTTTGTCGCACCACGGTCATTTTCTGCATACCAGGGCTAATTAGACAGGGACCTACCATTTATTGCAGATTCCAAAGCAGCCTTTGTTTTTTATTTACATATACTCGCTGAGAGGTTGATGTGGTAACCCCCTCAATGTGAGGCCACTGTAGTGGCAATATTTTTCGGTGGTCACGTAGCCATTTCTGTTGTACCCATGTCAGAAAAGTTTGTGACAAGGACGAATTTGGTATCAAACTCGTGACACCTGCAAATATCTTTTGGTACTCTAGCAGAGTATCTTATCGACCTGGGCTACCGCGCCCACAATAAATCAATCACGGGAAGTAAATTTTAGGATGATAAAACTGAACAATCACTTGTGTGGGACATGAAAAGTTTGATTTTTGGAAATGAATTGAGCAAAAATATTGATGAGCACACGATCGATTCTGAAGTTGATCGAGAAAAATCAACACCAAAGCCAGGTAGACCATTGGGTTCTACAAAAGAAAAATATACAGAAGCAAACATAATGTAAATACTCAAGGACTTTTCGAACTGGGTGCGAGACGATCGGAACAGTTAAAAAACTTAAATGCAAATTTGATCAAAAATTCTAATTCAAAAACAGTCGATGAAGCAAAGCTAAGGGACGATTGGCCAGAATGGGAACAAGCGATGATGGAGGAGATAAAATTATTTGAATGCACATAATGTTTTTAAAATCATGGATAAACCAGAGAATGAGAAAATAATTCCGAGCGAATGGGTTTTTTCTATAAAACAAAATTCAAACGAGGTTAGACTTAAACCTTGATTAGTAGCAGCGGCTTATGGACAAGTAAAATGAAAGGATTATGATAAATCATATTCTCCCATTAATAAATATAGAATCACTCCAATTAATCAATACATTAGTTCCAAAATCGAACTTAAAAGTGTGATTTTTTCCAATGTGAAAATGGCATACTTATACGAAAATATTAATGAAACTGTATATTTAATGATTCCTCCAGGAGATTTAAAAATCATTATGGAAATAATGAAGTATGAAAGTTACAATGAAGCATATATGGTTTGCCACAGTCTGGATAAAATTGACATTTTAAACTTTGTGTATTATTTGAAATTGGATTCAAACAGTTGGCTTCCAATAATCGCATATTTGTGTTTGATAGTACAAATGATTTGATTGTTTTGTGTATTTACGTAGATGACTTAACACTTTCAAGCAACAACCCCAGAGTTTTTGATATTATCAAGAAACTGAATGGGTATTTTGATCTCAATGAAACAACTAGTAAAAATATGTTTTTAGAACTAGAAATAACTGAAAATGATTCAAATACAGAAATAAGTCAGAAACTGATTACATTTAATTAATTTTACTGAAGCATATAGAATGAATAATTGCAGTTCTGTCAAAATTACTATCTACAAGGAAGAAGATGCATCATTGAAATCGGCATCAAGTGAGTCACTAGATTCCAAAAATAAATCTAGAGATGATTGGTGAACTCCCCTACCTAGCCAGTAGAACACAACCCGACTTGAGTTATGTTGTAAGTTATTTGTCTCAATTTAATCAAAATCCAGAAAAGAAACACTTTGCTATGATCAAGTGGGTGCTTAGATACATGAATGGAACTAAAAATTATGTAATGTAGAGGGAGGGAAATAATTCTCAGGATCCCTCATTAAAGTTGGATCTTCACCAATAATGTGAAAAAGTGTGTTAAAGAAAATGGTTGGGCTATCTATCTGTGAATTGGAATTGCAATCCACAGCAGAAACTGCTAAAAATGTTCTTTGCATGTATAATTTATTACAAGAACTGAACTTCATAAAATTCATAATTACTCCAGTAGTCATATATTCTGATAATCAAGCAGCTATTGATTGGTTTAATACTAATAGATCTTTGACGAATTTGTCGTGTAAATTTAAGGTTTCATTGCCCAAAAGATCTTTAAAATATCATTCATCTGAAATATTTATCAACTGATTTGATTACTGACTTTTTTACAAAGCATGTACCCACCAACAAGCTGAATTGGTGTTTGAAGAAAACTTGTTTGTTGTAATTGTGCTTAATTTGTTTGTTTTTTTTTATTTTGCATGCATTGTTCATAGAGGAGGGATATGTTGGTATTGAGAGTGCACAAACGCATGCAAATAATTTAAACTTGTCAGATGACATCATACCCTTTTTAGTTTATCTTTTTTTTCCTGAACAAGGGATGATGTGATGATGATAATCTGTTACATATGGATGTTTTTTGATTGAATAAATGTTGGTGAATTTCTATCATTGTTGAATGCTTTCTTTAGCCACAACCTCAATAAATTGTATAAAATTTCCTGCTTAGTTTGAACTATAATTATCTTTTATATTACTAGTGTAATATAATGTAAAATACTTCTGATAGTAAGATTTCCTATGATAATCATTACCACATTACCGTTGCATTACATAAAATATTTTTGGTGTACCTTCAACTTTTTTTTAACAAGATTCGGCTGTGTTTGTATGTTTTTTTATTCCTGGCAGCTTGACTTCTTTTTGGTTACCTGTGTACTCATTTCCACACCACTACCCTGTATAATTGCGGTTCCATAACACGTGGAAAAAATATCTAACTATAACATCACAGATAGATATTTTTAAATTTATTCAGACTCTAGATTTCTCATTACAAAATAAATTTGTTGAATTAAACCTCATTTAAAAACACAAGCTTTTAAGCTAATCAATCGATCAAGTATGTATCAAACAAGAAAAAAAAATGTGTTGCATTCTAAACAGCACTCTCACTTTTGAGCACAATTCAAAACTTTCATCTCAGCTTTTTAGAAATGGTCACTGAAATAGATTCATTTTGAGGTTAAAATTTTTCATGAATCTTGTCGACTAAATTTATATTTAATCTAAAGAACATTTGTAAAATAAGGAAACATTTGCCATTTCTTTATAGATTTCACTGTTTCCCCCCTTTGAATACCTACCAAAATGTCTAAGTCCTTCATTTTACTTATAACTAGGGTCTCTTCAGATTTTCTTGAAAGTTCAATTTCTATCTTCCTAGAGTAATGCAAAGATGTAATAGATAAATAAATATATAATATGATAAATAGTCAACTAAAACAACTATGTAATATGTTACAAATCATCCCCCTCATGCTAGATGATGAATATGCATATATATCTTCACCTTTTTTACCAGCTAGTTGCATATCGTATTTTTCTATCTAAATTTCACCTGAAACAAATGTGTATCCCTATTGAAACATGTTACAAAACATTTCAGGAAAATAACTTCCATAGAGTAACATGGGTAGAGTAAACATTCAAACATAATTCCCCATAGAGAGATAGATGGCTTTTTCTCAGCCCAAGATATCAAGGAAACATTTATTTTCTGGATATTATGCTGAGGTGAACTTTCAAGATGACTTTTCTTTCCGAGTTCACCTCAGCATAATATCCAGAAAATAAATGTTTCCATCATTTCCTATGTTTGTTTTTTTCCCAAGGACATTGCACATTCATGTTTCTAGCATGAGGGGACCATATCTTACATACTGTTTCCAATAAACAACTACATGCAGATATGATGCCACATTCCACTGTTCTAGCAAAGTATGAAAGACTGGATACAAAGTGGAGATGAATTTCAGAAAAAATTCACATGCATCTGCAAGGAATCGAAACGTCTCCTTTGCAGTCTAGGCGAATGCTTTACCATTGAGCTACAGAGGACCAGCATTTTCTTTTATCAGAGCATATATGTAAGCTGAATGGGACTGCACATGGGCAGCCTCCTAAAGCTCTTAATGACAATAGTCCCCTCTGTAGCTTAATGTTAGAAAACAAGTAGAGATGAAATTCATATTCATCTCTGCTTGGTATTGAAATCAAAATCTAAACTTTTATTTTCATGAAACAAGTTCGGAGAATTCTATCTTACTTCGCAAAGGTGAAACATTACCAAATATATAGACTTCCCCAACCTCTGGAATCATCTGTTTTCTTAACAATTAGACAAAAGGGTTAGAGATAAATACAAATAAAAACCAGTTTTGCCACGCAAGGTGCTTGTATAAACAAGTTCTTAATAAAGCAAGTCTCTTCTTAATGAAATCCAACAACATGAACCAGGGTTGGGTTTTTGCCGGGACAGTGACAAAAAGTAGAACAAACCAGGCAAAAATGAAAAAAAAACAAAAAAAAAACAATATTACATTATGGATGTTATGTAATTATCAATCATTAGAACTATCATTTTAACGTACATATTGTTTTCTACTATTTATTTTCATCAATATTTCTGATATTATTGAACTCAATAATATTATCAGAAATATTATTTTATATCATATAATATATAATATCAATTATTCATAAAATCAGAAATATTAATATTATTGAACTCAATAATATTAATAGCATCAACTGCGAGAGCTTCTCATTTAAGTTGTACCCATTTAGAGTAAAACTCTTTAAGCATGGTTTTTGACAACCTCATTTCCCTTAACAACAATAAATAACAAAAAATAAAAATAATATAACAAAAAATTTTTCATTCCAAAAAAAAAACCCACCTTTTCTTTTCATTATGTTTTTTTTTTTGGTGTGTGAAGTTTGTTGAATAGTTCTTATATGAAGTGACAAATTTAAATTTTAGTCATTGTAATTATCAACTTGAGCAGCATGGAAAAGATTATAACACTAAGAATAAAAAACAGAATACAAGGTCTATAATTGTGTTAGTCTTTTGCATGCTTTCATCCTGGCTGTAAAGCTTTCTTATGTTGCATATAGACAAATTTCAAATTGCACATTTCCTGCATTTTGCCATCTCTTTATATAATCCTTGGAAATAGTCCTTATATCTAATGTTAAAATGGCAAGCTACAGTAATGTTTGCTTTTAATTTGAAAGGTGCCAAACAAAAAAAAAAAAATTGACAAAAATCTTAACATAAAATAAAGGCGAAAAATTAAAATATTGTGAGTTTAGTCAGTGATGGTGATCTATTTATATAATTACTTACCTATGTAATACTTTGAACTTTGTGGAACTAACTTCACTGACCCTTAAAACTAATGAAATGAAAAGTAATTTCTTACTCTCTCACTTCTGTGATACAATTCATATCCATTCATGTTGTTGGGTTTAAGAAAAGATGTGCTTTATTAAGAACTTGTTTACAAGCAACTTGCTTGGTAAAAATGGTTTTTATTCATATTTATCTCTAACCCTTTTGTCTAATTGAAAGGAAAACAGTTGATTCCAGAAGTAAAAAAAATAGTTTCAAATATTTCACCTTTGTGAAGTAAGTTAAAATTCTTAGAACTTACTTCAAGAAAATAAACATTAAAATTTAAAATTCTTTCAATTTTTGCCATTGCCAAAAATATGGCAAAAACTATTTTAGCCAGGAAAGTTTTTTTTTTTTCACAATTTTTACCATGTGTTTTCCACTATGCTTGCATGACTCGTCTTAGGTATTTATTTCGTTGATGCTTGAGTGCTATCAAGTTCTACCAATTTTTGTACATCCACACAGGTGATACATACCGGAGTGTGGGACGGATCAAGTATGGAGTATTAACTTATTATTGATCGAGAGTGTAGATCTGGCACTGAAGAGGCTGTTTATTTATTACACTGTTGCAGTGTGCTCGAAAGCTTAGTCTTTTGTCTGTTATCAAGCAGAGATATTTGGTTTGTGTTGATGGGAAAATGTTAATTCCATCAATAGTGATGTGAGTGAGCATTTGTGGGAAGGATATTCTGCAGGGTCACTAGACAATCCAACATTGGCTTGGAGCTTGTCAGTAGTGATGAATGCTCAGTTTTGCCATGCCCCCACCCCCAGGACAACATAATCATAGTACAATAAAAAAAATTAATCAAAAATTTAATTTTTAATTTGTAATTGAAAGTTTATTGAACACAGCACCTCAATGGCACTGGAACCTTGAAGGCTAAGGCAACATGAGCAGCCCCTCACAAAGCAACTTTCTGAGGTCGACAGGTCCCTAAATAATTCACGAACATTTAATGCAATCCCAACCTACATACGCCCTTGTGGGAGATATATATATGGACGTCTAGCAACGCTAGACACCCATTCCCATTTTCTTCGTATCAGGGCAGCTATGACAAAACATTCTTTCAGCCACAAGTTCCACAAGCTCGACCATGTACTATGATAAGTCCAGACCCGCCATGCTGAACCACTCAAAAATCTGTTTTGAGCCCACAGCGTGGGGCACTTTTGATGGAAAACAGTTTTTGCGAGTTTGTGCATCGAGTAGAGCGTAGGGTTTAGACCCGGCTTTACAAATTGCCTTCTGCACACAAACAAAACAGATCGGCTCAGTGTTTGTCTTCTCTTGAACTCTCTGGCATGCATATACAAATTCATCATTGTAGTAAAAAAGATAGATGAAACTTAAAAATGAAAATAAGCAAAACACAACAAGAAACTCAAAGAACAGATTTTTTAAACCAATTTTCGTAGTATTGAGAGTATTTCCTCTAGCTTCATGGTTTATTGCGGCTATCTGTAAAAACTACAGACAATTCATAGCAGTTGGGAACTCTTTCTCTCTCTCTCTCTGGTCACCCACATAAATACTAATTTTGTAGGATTTAGAACAACATGGCTTCTCTCGCACCATGACTCTACCTCAGCTATCATGTATCGCAAGTTATCCAGGGCTTTCTGAGGATTTCTTTCAACTTGGATAACACAAGAATCATTGGCAAATAACACGCTCAATCCCTTTTGTGTGTGTGTGGGCTCTGGAGAAACTGTTCATGTGAAAGTTATATGGAGTTGTGGCCCAAGAACACTTCCTTGAGCTATGGAAGCTCGAATTTGCCTAATTTCAGATAGTGAACTTGGAATGTTCGCGAGCCTCCAGACAGCTTTTTCACAAATTTTATTATGCTGCAAATCAGCTTGTGCAATAATCCAATACGGCAAATTTTATCGCAACTTTTTTTCACGTCTAGAAAGATTATTGCAGCTGTGTCATTTTTGATTAGAGCCTCTTGCAATTATTCTGTTACCTGGAGAAGTTGCATGCAATTGGAATGGCCTCTGCGGAGGTTATGTTGTCCAGGTCTAATAATTTCATGATATTCAGCAAATTGGGATGTTCCAGTGGCTACGGCTTGCTCAAAAAGTTTCCCTAAGGAGCTGAGGAGCAAGATTGGGCACCAATTGGTCGCCAAGCTGTGGTCTTGACCTGGTTTCGGAATCTTTTTCACCACTGCTCTTTTCCAGGAGAGAGAAAAATATTACAGTTCTAGAAGTTTGTTAAAAAAGGTAGTTAGATAAAAAATGTGTTATTAGGAAGAAATTTCAGTGTAAAGTTGTTAATTTTGTCATAGCCTGGTGCTTTTCCTTTATGAAGGTCTTAATCATTCTTTTAATTTCATCTAAATCTGTAGGATAGAGATCCAGAGGGGATTCACACCAGTTAGTACAGAAGAAATTTGTTAAATTATTATTGACTTAATTTGAGCAATAGGTGTGTTATTGTTAGGTGAGAATTGTTGTTCGAAGACACTAGCAAATATCTTGGCTTTTTCAGGGTTTGTATATACAAGCCCGTTGGATATACCCCCCTGGTCAAACCGGGGGAACTAAAAACCCACACTTGATGCTATAGCTTCTTATATTTTCATTCTAATTCATGCTTTATTCTAAAACACCTCCGGTGAAAAACCTTTCAAAAACCACTAATATAGGATATTTAGAAAGGACTGACTAGTTTTTTTTATTTGCACCACAGCAGTGAGAGTACGAAAAATTCCTGTTGATTTCATTAATTTTTATAAGGGTCAGTGAAGTTTGTGCTCTGCAATTGCATTCCAAAGTATTGATTAAGCTCACAGTATTTTAACTTCCAACTTTTTGTCATCATTTTTGTAGAATTGTTTTTTGTTTGTTTGGAAGTTAAAAGCAAACATTACAATTGCTTACCATTTTAACATCAGATAATATAAGGACTATTTCCAAGGATTATAAAGCAAAATGTGGGAAATTTGGCAGTATGAAAGGCAACAAAGCTATTATAGCCAGGATGAAAGTACTTAAAAGAGAGATAAAATTATAAACACCTTGTGTGTATATCTATTCTGGTTTTTTACAGTATTATAATCCTTTCCCTACTACTCAAGTGAATAATTGCAAAAACCAAAATTTAAATTCATTACCTCATAATGTTCAACAAACTTTTAATATGTCTACACACTTAAGGACATATAGGGAATCGGCACACATTGTGGACGATGTATATTCTGACTCCAATTGATGAAACGGTTGATAATATTTAAGTTCATTTAATTTCAGAAAACTATTTACATAGGTTAACAATATTAATTTCACATAATAAAAAAGGAGAAACTATACACTTGCGCGACAGCAACACACTGAGGAAGAAGTAGGTCACGCAAGGGAAACAGTTCGCTTGTCCCCTTTTTTCACCTCTGCCACCCACGCATCAGGAGGTGCGCATAAGGGGGCGAGAGATGACGCCACAGGACTCCCCCACCAGTCCACAACTTCATGGTAGTGGAAAGCAAAAACATACACATCTACCAGATCTTGTAGTTGTGGGCGATTTAATGGCACATCGGAGCGTCTTCACTGGTTCAGACTTAGCTGGAGTCGCAGGTGATTCTTGAAGCATATGGGCCGGTTTCAATCAATCAATGGAGATCCATTTCTTGCTTGACCCCATCTGAAGCTGGAAAAATTTTGGCTTCCTCCCAAGAACTGCGAATGAACCAGCGTATGGCCGTTGCAGTGGGTGCCGGACCATATCCTGGTGGACGAAAACGTGCGAAGCTTTGGGTAGGTCATCATGGACGAAGACTGACTTCGAGCTGTGATCCGAAGCAGGTTTCAGTCGGATCTGTTGGAAGTGCTCCCTCAGGTTATGTAGGGTCTGCTTCTGCGATTTCGGACCTGAAAAAGAAAGAAAAAACTCTCCAGGCAAGCAGAGATTAGTACCATATACTAGTTTAGCTGGGGAAGTATTTAAGTCTTCCTTGAGTGCAGTTTGAATGCCGAGCATGACCGCTGGTAATTTCTCGGCCCATCTCTCGGTAAAGGTCAAACGGCATTTTAGAGCTTCTTTCAGCTGTCTATGGAAGCGTTTGATTATCCCATTGGCTGAAGAATGGTAGGCAGTAGTTCTATTCTTTTTCGTTGCCATGAATTTGGCCAAAGCTGAGAAAAGATCACTTTCGAAATTGTGAACTTGATCTGTCGTGATGACATTTGGTACACCAAATCTGGCTACCCAACCTGAAAAGAAATTTTCGGCCACTGTTTGCGCTGATTGATCTTTCAATGGAATAGCCTCTGGCCAGTGAGTGAAACGATCAATGCAGGTGAGAAGGTAGCAATATCCTTGTGATGGAGGTAGAGGTCCAACGATATCAAGATTCACATGGCTAAATCTATCACTAGGTAAGGGAAAAGATCCCATTGGAGATTTAGTGTGATGGCTGATTTTAGATCGTTGGCAATCCATGCATTCTTTACACCACTGTGAACAGTCCTTTTACAAAGACTTCCATATGCAGCGTTTCTTTACTGCGGCAGTAGTTGGTCGGGGACCAGAGTTAGCTAGATTGTGAATGGTCTGGAACACTGATTTCCGAAAGTCTCTGGGAACGTACGGGCATACATGTCCAGTTGAGACGTCACAATGCAATAGTGGAGTTCCAGAGGTCAGAATTAATGGTTTGAAAGTCAATGAAGGACCATTTTGCATGTGCTGAAGTTCTTCATCAAGTTTCTGTGCCTCAGAGAGTTCGCCATAATCTATGTCATTCCATAATCTATGGGCATTTCTATTTGCTCTAAGCGTTAAAATGCATCAGCCACACAGTTTTTGTCACCAGAAATGAAACGGATATCGGTAGTGAATTGACTGATGAAGTCTAATTGTCGCTGTTGATGAGAATTTTTATCATGCTTTTGCTGCATAGCAAAGGTCAACAGATGATCATCTGCAAAAATTGTAAACAGTCTACCTTCAAGAGTGAAACTGAAATGCTTTAGAGCACAATGTGCCGCTAACAGTTCTCTATCGCATGTGCTGTATTTGCTCTCAGCAGGTGTTAAACGACGAGAATAAAATCCTAATGGGTCTGATTTATTATTAACATTTTGTTGCAACACTACGCCAATACCCAAATCGGATGATCAACGAGTAAGGACAGTTTACCATCTGGATGTGGATGAGCTAACAAGGCTGCGTCTGCAATCGATTGCTTACAGATTTTGAAAGCATTATTAGTTTGCTCAGTCCATTGAAGGGGAGTAAAATCATTCTTTTTATGACCCTTAATGAGATCATACAGATGTAGTTGTTGCAAAGCTGCCTTGGGAATGAATCGGCTGTAAAAGTTAACCATAGCTAAAAAACGTTGTAATGCTCGAGCTGATGTTGGTTTTTGATAATTTGTAAGAGCTAAGACTTTTTCGGGTGCGGGTTTAATACCCTCTTTTGAAATTAAGCAACCCAGAAATGGTAGTTCTTGAACACCAAATATGCACTTGTCAAGATTTAAAATAAGACCTTTTTTATTCAGCCTTGTAAACACTGCTTCCAAATCAGACAAGTGAGTTTTAGCATCGGTAGAGGCGAGGAGAATGTCATCGAGATACGCAAAACATTGAAGTCCTCTCAAAGTTTCATGTATGAATCTTTGAAAAGTTTGTCCAGCATTCCGTAACCCAAAAGGCATGTATAAATACTCAAATAAACCTACGGGTGTTATGACGGCTGTTTTAGGAATGTTGCTAGGTTCTACCGGAATTTGATGATATGCACGTTTTAAATCAATTTTACTGAAAATTGATTTGCCGTGTAGTTCAGCTGCAAAATCCTGAATATGTTGTATTGGATACCTGTCAGGTTCTGTAATGACATTCAATCGTCGGTAGTCACAGCATATTTGCCATTCACTGTTATTTTTTGGTACCAAGTGAATTGGACTGCACCACGAGCTTTTAGAAGGGCGACAAATTCCCTGATCCACCAATTCGTCAAATTCTTTCTTAACTGCTGTTAACTTATCAGGTAGCAGTCTACTAACTCGTGAAAAAATTGGAGGACCTTGAGTTGTGATTCAATGTGTGGTAGCATTATCCTTCGGAACAACATTGGTAGAAGAATTAGTTAGATTAGGAAACTTTGAAAGTGACGCGTGACATTTCGTGTTACCAGTTATTGCTGTTATGCCCGTGCTAGGATGGGATGTATGTTTACCACGAACGCTGTCTGAACTAATGCGATCAATCAACAGATTATTTTTGATGTTGAGTAGAAGTCTGTAACGTTCGAGAAAATCCGCTCCCAAAATGGGTCTTGATATGTCAGCAATAATGAAAGTCTACCGAAATTTTCGTGGAAATCCTAAATCTAAGTTCACTACGTGCGTTCCATGGGTGTTAATTTCTGAACCATTTGCTACTAATAACGTTACATTTTTATTCGAAGCAGGTTTGAGATTTTCAGTAGCAGGAAGAACTGAAACTATAGCGCCGCTGTCGACCAAAAATTTGAGACATGAATTTTGATTCTTAATGAATAAGCGACGATGAGTCTCACCCGCAGATTTCGTCGCATAAAGCTGCGAACTCACTAGTTTCCCTGGAAATCACATGGTGGAATGCACCTATGAGCTTTATCTCCAAATTTGTAGTGAAACCAGCATTTCGTAAATTTTTGCCCGTTGGTTACGCTCTCTAGATTGCGATCTAATACCATACGAAAGTTTGTTAACCGTTTCAGTTAAATCCACAATGCGATCTTCCAATTTACTAATTCTATCATCGGAATCTTTATGGATAGAAGAAACAGAAGGTGTCATTTGTGAGACTTCCACAATTTTATCAGCCAGAGTTGCCAAGCCATCTAATTTGTTGGTACTCGCTGGCAGAATCTGTTGTGCTGTTACTGGCAGGCGTTGTAGCCAAAACATTTTGAGAACATCATCTGAGAGTCTCTTAGAAGCCAGTTGGGTCATTTTATGTAGCAACTGTGAAGGTTTCTGGTCACCCAACGTCATATCGGAAAGTAGAGTGCGAATAGGAGCAGTTTCCGATTCTGCGAATTGACTGATCAAATGTGCTTTTATTACCGCATAAGGATCATCCCACGCAGGATTAGTGATGATATCAGTGACGAACGTAAAGAGTTCACTATCGAGAGAGGTGACGACATAATGGAATTTAGTTTCAGATGGCGTAATGGATGCGATAGAAAATTGCGATTCTAAATTCGAGAACCATAGCTGTCTGACAGATATGTCTGAGAGAAACAGCTAACTGTGATAACTATTTGTAAAAATGTTATACTAATAATTAATAGAATAAATATTTATAATTTAACTAAAGTCTTGTTCCATTGCAACCACTGAGGCGAGAGCGGTACGGGAATGAATATTATTATTCACTAACATATTTACAAAGAACGGGAAATGGGACGGCGTCGATGGCACATGGTAAACTCAACGGTTGAAAACAAACTACTATCAACGTCCGTAGATTAGTGGTGTCGACAGATATATTGTGTGTGATTACAGAAAGACTTTCTCTTTCTGCCAGTATCCGTGCTGCCATCTGTCCGGTTTTTACTTGACGGCAAAACCCACAAAAGCATGAAAAACAAAGGGTCCCCCCCATTATTGTTGTTAAGGGAAATGTGAGTTAGTTAAAAACACGAATAAACAGTTTTGCTCGAAATACACACCACTTACAAAAGATCTCTCACAATTGATACACCTCATATGGAAGAAAATAAACAGTGGAAACTGTATTCTCATCAAAATTGTAGTTCTAATGATTAATAAAATCCATATGTAATACCATACCAACATATCCATAATGTAATACTATTTACAATTTTTTTTTATATTTCTACCAATTTTTACCCGATCTTTTCCACTTTTTACCACTTTCCTGGCAAAATTAATTTTTGCCTGCAAAAACCCAACCTTGATTTATGTCAAGGGAACATTGCAATTTTGAACTGTTAATTACAAAAGATTTGCTTACATTGTGACACAATTTTAAATGTTAAGCATCACAAATTTGTTATATAATTAATAAAATATAAAAGATACATAATAAATAACTACCTTTTTTTAAGTTCATCTTCTTCGTATTTCTTTTGTTCTTCTATTTCTTGTTTCTTCTTCTCGTCTTCAATTTCTTTCTGGATTTTATGGAGTCTTTTTTGCTCTTCATCAGCTTTTTCTTGCACAAGCTTTTTCTTCAACAGGGATAATAATTCATCTGTTGCTATAACAAGCTTTAGATGATCTTTCTCAATTTCTTGGGATAAACAATTGCTTTCCTGGAAGAATTTAGTGATTAATATAAATGTACAGATAACTGGATGAAAAAAAAATTATTAGAAAAATAACAAAAACAATAGTTTTAACCCTTTGTTGTTCAGTGTTCCACTGCATGGAATACCCAACTTCACTAGCTTCTCAAACCGTTAAATTCAATTATAAATGGATAAAAATAGGTATACCATTTACTTTGAACTTTCCTTTTCAATCACATATGACACCACCACACAAGGCAATCCATGATTGTCAGCTACAGCGCGTTATTTAAAATCCTCGCATTTACAAGAAATTTTGTATATATTTTTTTGATACAAAAAAGATTACTTGAAAAAAAAATTTGTTATATCGTTGGCTGTACTCTAAACTATTTGTTCTACATTATTTTTAATTTTTTATACAGGAAACATATGAAGAATCGTTGAATAAAATAAGGTGTTCCATCAACTGGAACACTGTGCAACACCAGCTCTTATCATATTACACAACCGAACGTAATGATGAGAGGAAACCTCCCCCAGTAGCACAATGGTATCGTCAGGGCGTCGGATTGATGTCGAATGAATACCGAGCGTATGAAAGAGGTCTGAAATTTCTATGTGTCCGATACCGAACAGTATAGTAAAAATATATTCCTTCAGTAAACGCCAAAATATATTCTTTTTTTTTTTTTTCTCTAAAATAGTTTTACTCTAATTTTTACAGCATTTCGTTTGGAAGGAGAATATCTTATACAATAACTAGTTTCTTTTGAAATAACCCAAAATTTTCGCCCATCATAATGTCGCACATACCATTTATAATGACTGACAACGACCAAGAATGATATAAGCCCTCACGACGTGTTTCCACTTTCTACTATCTTCCCTGTCAGTGAACATCAACAAAAACGGCCATTTTGGAAGGAAAGCGCAGCGTTATTTACAAGCTGCAAAAGCCAGCGATTTTATTGTTTATTAATGAAACAGTTGACGCCGAAGACAGTATTTAGAGAAAAGGTAAGCATTATTTTACTATTGTTATCGAACTAGAGGATAAATTTTCCATAGATATTGTCAATGTTTGTTGTTTTTTTTACCGTTGTTTTTTTATTTAAATTTATAAATCCGTTCCTTCCTGCTGGGCTGTGACCCTTGGAGGGCCCTTAGGTCAGGTTAAACTGGGCCCCGCTGTAGTGAATTTACAGCGTGAAAAAAAGGTAAATAAGGGTTGTTATGGTGCTTGAACCATACGTGCCAGAACCATGGAGCTGAGGCTATTTGAGCTCCTATGGCACACATCCTGGAGTAGGGTCCTTAGACTAGGAACTTTGCGGGCTCTCAAGCCGGACTTTTCTCGAGCCCTTCTATAGTGAATTCAAAGCATGGAAAAATAAAAAATTATGCTATTTGTCTCAGGACCCTGTCAGACCATGGGCGGAGATATGGGGGCGGCCCCCCCTCCAGCACCAAAGGTGAAGTCGACTGATCTAATGCATATATGTATAGATGAACTGACATTATCATCATCGTGCCACCCTTGTGGTGAGCTATGTTCAGCTCTCCCTATAAATTTTGTGCTGAGCCCTCCAACCCCAATAATTCACAAATATACACAATACAACACACCATTCCTCCTCCTGCGTACAGGACGAATATTGATTTTCAGCCCCCTCAATATTTTCAGGTCATGTCAGCACCTCTGCTACCCAGTTTCAATGACCCCTACCAAAAATTCTGGCTGAAGGACTCAGCTTCAGGATGTGAGTGAGAAATGCTTACTTGGTGATAGTGAAAAAATATTTATTAGCCTATGAACTAAATGGTCATGGGCGAGGTCGTAGCGTGCCTACTTGGGGACCCCCTTTAAAAAGTTGCAAAATAAGTATACATATTTTTTATGAGGCCCCCATTTGGCTTGATGCCCCAGTTGCCCCAGCCTATTTACACGCCTGATTATGCACCTATTTGCATCCTAAGCCTCACCCATGGGCTATCAGGGCAGAGGTTTCTATGTGATTCTCTGAAGTAAATTTTTTTATAAGACTATATATTTTATATGAATCATATTTTTATGTAAAAATTGAACAATTATTGAATTTTGAAATGACAGAATTCATGTGCCCCCCCCCCCCTTCCCCTAATGCAAGGGGACATGTTTAAAGTATGTACATAATAGATCAAATATGAACATGGACATTTAATATTTGAAATCTGTATACTATATACCTGTTTGAAATTTTACATGCTATGAGTTAAACTTGAACACAATGATAATTGGCTATATAAAAATATCGCTCTTCGGTCATGGCACGCTATTCTATAGTGATAAAATATTTCATCAACTACAATGCAACTAATTTTGTCTCTCACTGGCCACATTCCTTACTTACTCTCTAGGTTGCTCTTTTTTTCCCCTCGCAGACTAGTTCATTGCTCTTCAAGCCAATCCCATGCTTATACACTTTAACACACTAACCTGATCCCTTCTCTATATATGTCACTTTTTTCATTATTCGCATGCTTGCACTCTCTCTAGGTTATTCTATTAATCCCTCACTCACTGGGTCACTCATTTAGTTGCTCACTGACATGTTTCCTTATTTTCAGTCAGTCATGACCATGCTGGCTTACTCTCAAGATAATTCATTTCCAAGGTTGTTGATTTTTTAAAAAAAAAAATTTGATTTATTTGATTTAAATCAGATTTTTTTGATTTAATTAACTTAGTTTTATTGTTTTTTAAACAATATATATAAAATATATATACATTACTAACACACTAGTCATTAATCTATGCTTGCTTTAAAGAATATAAAATTGAAGAAATTTAAACTTACAAAAATAATGACTATTTAAAAATTATTTGCAAACTAAAGATAAAGAATCATATAATTGGTGAAATATTTCCGAACATTTTATTAAGAAAAGGGGGAAAAACACTACTTGAATAGATATCGTACATCAAGTATTAAATAATTTTACCATGTGAATAATTGTTCATTTGTTTCATTAGAAACACTAGTTTGAATGCTTTGTCTACTCTTAATCTGTTTCGCTATTTGAAATGAACTGCATCTTGAAAAAATCCTTTCAACACAGGCATCAATGATTTGACTTTAGTTAGCATGTTTACTCATTGTTATCACATATCGCTCTCTGTAATTGTGTCTTTACCCAAAACATTATAAAAACTATTCCACCACTCAAAATCAGACATTGCATCAACAACTTCAGGGTTAAAAAAAAAATTATTTTACCATGAAATATATGGTTCCAACTTTCCCAAAAACTTTAATGCAATTGCCAAGAAACCAGAGCCACATTTTTGTTTGATAAATTCAAAACCCTTACTTCTCTCTTCTTTTGAGACATTAATTCCCTATTAGAAGTTCACACTGATAAGCTTAGAATAAATGTAGCAAAGTGTGCATCTGTTAATGAATATCATCAGAGTATAAAAATATATATGAACAAAACCTATTTATTGTTTGATGTTGATGTTTATTTTATCTTCGATTGCAGCTTTTTCTACGCCAATACACATTCAGCTATGGAGCAGTTGTGTGTGTGTTCCTTTGTACAAAATCGTTAATTAATTGACTATTGGTTTCAGAATTGCAATTATGTCCTTGACATTTCTTTTTGAATCAATATTTAAGATTTCACTAGAGATGTTACTATTTGAGATCTGTGGTCTTCACAAACTTTGGTAACAAATGACGAATTTTTAACTGAAGATTCAAGAGAATCGCAATAAGTATTCCATCATACCTCTTGCAGGAAGACCAATCCACTTCCACCTTACACATGATACCATGCTTTTGAGAGATGATTGTGAAAGTATCTAAATATACTTGTAACATGCTTTGTTACATCAGTTTTAATAAAATCTTCGACTAACAAGTTTAAAATGTGGGCATTGTACCAATATGTAAGTCCTGAAAAGCCAAGCTTTTCACCCAGGGTCTTTCTGGATGAAACCATATTTGCAGTAACAAAACTTGATATGTAACATTTGAAGTTTTCTTCTGTTGACTTCACTGAACAAAAAACCACATTTGCTAAATAATTTCCAGCATGTGATAAGCTGGATGTGTCAATAGTATCAAAATAGATGGCTTTTTACCACACTGTTTCATAACAGAATTTATTAATTATGTATATCCATCGCCATCCAAAATTTGATTTTCTAACTCAACTTTACATCCTCTAACTTCATCATTGTAAATCTTGGGTAACCATTTATCAGCTAAATTGGTACGACTATGGTATCCGATATTTGATATACATATTAATATACAGGGTGATTATAAAAAAACTATCCCGACATATGGGCCCCTAACTATCATACCATTCACAGAAACTGAATGAAATTTTGGCGTAAGGTATTTTGATGTATGCGCTCAAGAATGATATGGAAAACAACAGTGTCACTCTAACAGTTACGGTTACAGTGAGAAAATTTCGAAAACATCAAATGGCAACACCAAGTTTTTTGTATTGGAATGCAATCTCAAACACTAAATTGAAAAACACTAAATAGCGTTGGAATGGCACCTGTAGCACGAAAATCCCCGGAGCTAGGCAAGGAAAAAGTAAAAAGGACTTTGCTGTGCACCAGAGCATTAATGTTCGTTTCATTTGTCACACCGTTTCTTCGGCTGAGATCCCATCCTGATTAGTCCTCCACAAGGTCATGTGGAAAATTTGTGAAACACAATAAAATGCTTTATTTTATGCTGCTTCTCTGTCCTTATTGGTTGCCCTCACTTTTAGCCTATCTACCGCCGGTGATTTTCATGCTACAGTTGCTGTTCGAACGCTATTTAGGGTTTTTCACAATGGAGATCGCATTCCAATACAAAAAATTTGGTGTTGCCATTTGATATTTTCAAAATTTTCTCACTGTAACCGTAACTGTTAGAGTGACACTGTTGTTTTCCATATCAATCATTCTTGAGCGCATACATCAAAATACCTTATGCCAAAATTTCATTCAGTTTCTGTGAATGGTATGATAGTTAGGGGCCCATATGTCGGGATAGTTTTTTTATAATCACCCTGTATATATATATATATATATATATATTATAATATTATAAAAATATTTGAACACATAATATTTAAATTAATTGATATTTAAAAAAATTTAATAAAAAATTAAATTACTTTAGAACTGCATAAATAATTTTATTCAATTACAACAGATAAATTTTCATATCTGAAAAAAAAATTGATTTAAATCAGCGATTTTTCTTTTGAAAATCAGGTGATTTAAATCACTACAACCCTGATCATTTTGTCACATACTCACTTGATTCCTTGTTCTAAATCACTCCCATACTCACACACCCTCTAAATCACTCTTTTGTTACTCCTACGCTTGCACACTGTTACTCATGTACTTGCACACTCTTTTTTTGCCACGGAGTGACTTAGTTCCATGATCTCTTGGTAGAAGTGGATTTATAGTTTAGCCACCCTTCTCCCAATTGACTACTTGACCAGTCATTCCTTAAATTTGCAGCCCCTCGGAAATTTTTGAACTGAGCTATAGCACGCTTAGCCTCCGTGAAAACTCCACTGGGGATACCTTACCAAAGATTCCTGTCTAGGGGGACATCTTCAGGATGTAAAGAGGCAGGCATGCCTACTTGGTTATGGTGAAAATATTTATTAACTATATATAGATCATGGCCTCTCATATACTAAGCTGGACCCATAGTCTCTCAGGGCAATATTTTTTATGTGGTTCTGTGCAGTATATTTTTAATGTAAGTGAACAGAACATTCTTTGTCAGCTCCCATTCCCACTCTACATGCAAGGGGCTATGATTAAAATTGTTCAAAGTATGTACATGAAATATTAATAAGCAAATGTATAATTTGAAATTTTTATACCACATGTACCTATTTGAAATTTTTCTAGGAGCTGAAGATGACACTGTGAAACTGCGATACAATGATAATTGCCTATATAATGATACTACTCTGCTGTCGTCTCATACTATTCCACCAATAAATCGTGTGCAACGATAAGTATTTTTCACTTTCTTTGAATACCATTAAATTGGAATTTTACCTTTTACGATATTTTATTATTTTAAATAAAAGTTGTAATTCTAAATAAATTGAAAAAACTAGAAATGTGACTGATAACTTTTCCATATAATCACTTATAAACTTGTCAGAAGTTGTGCCTTGGATTAGACTAATCATAATCATCAATAATTGTGCGATAAGCAATTATTACACTTGATTAAAATTAGAAAAAAAGAATGTACATGTGTTCTAATCTGTTGGAAAATGATGTTGAACTACCACTGGTGCAAATGTGGTTAAAATGGTAAACTTATATAATACAACCTTGAAAAATTTATAGTGAAAATCAATTATCAAATAATATTTTTAGTATAGACAATTCCTACAATAATGATGGTAATTTTGTATAATTCATAATATAATTTGGATGTACAGTATATATGAAGTTCATGCATTGAAAGATTAAGCTCCGAGTATGATTGTGCAGCTGATTGCTATAGAGGGTTGTCATGAAGGAAATATTGCTGAGTTCGAATATCTCTCATATCATATATATGGCCTTGCTACGTTGATATAATATGTTTTTACAGTTATTTCTTAAAACCTTGACATGAAAAGTCCAAGCATAGGTCTCCCTACAAAACTAACAAAAAAATATAAATAATTTGAATTCTACACAAAATTTTTTCAATGTGGTGCATTTGTTTGTAGTTTATGCGTACAATTACAGACTATTTATATAATTTACAATAAAATACGTATTAAGAAGACACCAACGACCAGACCATCCAGAATAAGGCAAATACACGAAAAATATAAAAATTAGTACATCTCGTGTATTTGCCTTATTCATTGGTGTCGTCTTAATATTCTTGGGCAAAGTTGATCAACTCTTCCAAACAAAATAAGTACAACATTTGAATATTGATTAAAACTCATTTTGTTAAGTCACAAATAAAGAAAATTGAATTTTATATGGAAGTTTTATAAGCTTCCCCGCTATAGTATATATAAGGTACCTACTCAAATTTCAGGATACAATTTAAAGAATATTCATAAGTACAGTATAAATGTGGGGTTTTTTTTTTTCAAGTTAGTTTTTCCTGCTGCAACTGTGCTTACATTTTTGATTATGGGATTGCGCAGACTTCAGCAAAAATTAGTGGAGCTTATGCATTAATTTTCATTTCACAAACCATGTTTAGAAAAATTTATAGTGAAAATTAATTATCAAATTAGATTTTTAGTGTAGACAATTCCTACAAACTGAAAATTGATATCAAATCAACAAAACATTGCTTTAAATCTTGACCTCTACACAAGATCAAGATTTAAACCAAGATCTGAGTATGTTCTTGTATGTGCACCTGCACACGCACACACAGTTTGTAATTTTTGTACTACATTTTGTCTTATTTTCATTCTATAAAACTGAATTCGTTCAGCTAAGAATCATCCATTGAATTTCGGTCATTGTTTAGAAAGTCCAAATCACTCCAGAAATCAGATTTTAACATGAAGCTCAAGATGAACATCCGCTGATGCAAAACATTTCCAACATCCAGTGCAAATGTATCAGTAGCTATTATTTTTTGTGGTATTCATGTGATTGGTCTATGAGATTTTTCACATCATAGGAATAAAGTTATCAAAGATATTGGTGGGACACCAGCTCAACATTTCAATATATACCTATTTAAAATTATCAAGATTTCGTCAATTATTGTTGGGAGGGGCGCTTGAGCCAGTGAAAAGTTGCACCTGTGATTCATACTCATAAAATATATTTCTCTAATGTATATACTGCTATTAAAATATTCTCAATATTCAATAAATTAAAAGAAATGTATTTTCAATGCTTTATAGGTTTTGTCTGAAACATAAGATTGCTGAAATTTTTTGCACCCTATTCCATCTGCAATAAAAGGTCATCTTACCCGCAGCTATATTAAAAACATTTATCAATATTTGAAAATATTTCTTTAAGAACCTGTATATGGAGCAATATTAAATCATGTCTAATAATTCTATTTGTGCTTGCTTTATCTGTGCTCTCTTCATTTAATCCCCAGAAAACTGGAACCAGTTTTATTTAAACAGGTCATATAAAATGCATTTAAAATTATTGGTGGTGTGTTCAAATGACATGAATTTCTAGGATCCTGTACGTATATAGCGTGAGGTAAGTACACCAGTAATAGGCTTCCTTTTTTAAGTTTTAAAAAATATATTTCAAAAGTTATGAGAAAACTCTGTTGCCTTTTTTATCATATGCCAAGCTATATTCTTTCAGTTGCCATTTGGCATCCAAGCTGTTTTTGAAAAAAAAAACCAGGTGGGAAAAGGATGCCAATAATCAGTCAAAGCAACACATTTCATTTTGTACTAAAGAGTAATAATTTCATACCATTATATTCTAAATACAAAATCGATTGTGCTTTAAAGATATTTTTACAAATTGCACATGAAGTTGAAAGGGTGGCCTATTCTAGGGTCAATCGTTTTCACATTATTCAAATTGTATGACATGTGACATTATTGCAATCAGGCCTACAAATCTTGCTAGAGTGGAACCCTCCTCTGTGAACAATCTTAAACACATTTTTGCCTTCAAACATACTATATCTTTTAAGAGAATTAGTTTCTATCCACAAATACAGATATTAAGACAAAAAAAGAAAGACTAAATTCCTGCAAAAGCAACTTCTGAAATACTTAAATATAAAATAAAAAAATGAAGCTTAGAAAACAGAACAAGCAAGAATTGGAAAAGAAAATAAGAATAAATAAAAAAACTCAAAATAAAAATTAAAGTTTCATGTGTTTGTGTCACTTTTTAAATGTAAAAAGAAATGCTCTCTCAAAAATACATATAACTATATGCGTGTTTCAATAAATAAAAGAAAAATAATTGCTCGAAATTTGAGGTTGACCGGAAATAATAGATATTTTGTTCATGTATAAAATTATGTGTTTACATAATATGTCCAGATATTTATTGCATTATTTCCACAGTTCAAATTGGAACAGCAGACATTGTTTATTCTTTGGATAAAAAAAATCACATCTGAACGAATGCAAGAGAAAGTCAAATTTTCTTTCTAAATTATTATACCAGAGACCTATTCCACTTATTATATTTTTCAGTGATGTTTCTTTTTTACAGTTTCGTCAAGCCTATTACATATATTTTATTGTTTTCATTCAATGTGTGGGTGGCCCCTTACTGGTACACATGGACTGTAAATATTATTTTATTTATATAATTCTTAACAGTCAAAGTTTGATCTAGTAACAATAACAGATGAGTTTGAATTATAATAAAAAAATTATTATACAAATAATTACTTCAAATATTAAAAATATTAAATATTTTGAACTGACTCACTATTGTTACATTTACCTTTTGTATTGTTCTTTTTGTAACCTTACCTTTTGTAAAGTTCTATTTGTTACGTTCAGAACACATAAGTGTTTTGTATAGTAGTATTAACAAACTGAATTCTGAACTTAACTAGAACTTTACTTATGCATCAGAGTTTTTCAACTAGCGTACTATGTGAGAATTGTAGTTGTGCCATAAAAATTTTTTAAGGAAATTATGAGATTAATTTTTAAAAGAAGTCTGAAGCCGCAGATATTGATTATACAGTATCTGAGTACTTAAGTTCAGGAATTTATTTAATTTTTTTTTTTCAAATTAGATATATGTGTAAGGGGAAACTGAGCAATTGAGAGAAAACAATAGTTAAAATATTGGCATTTTATATAATATACACTGCTGGCCACCGCAAATGCAACACCCTGAAGGAAGCATGCAAATAATATGAAATTTACAACATGCATTAGCGGAGGTGAGATATGCAAATGATTAGAATTTCAGCGCAGACGCACATCACGCGCGCCTGTGGCGCCACTTCAAAGCGCTATTTAAGGCTTGGAGATTTTGACGATTTGAAGTACGGCAATTGTGTTTTTCTTGTGGTTGTTTCAAAAAAACGATCAATTATGCCTCGTAGAAAACAGTGATCATCTTTTGATCAAGTATCCGAGTTCGACAGAGGAAGGATAGTGGCCTTCCGAGATTGTGGATTATCTTTCAGGGAAATCGGTAGTCGTGTTGGACGAAACCAAACAACTGTAATGCGGATATAGGATCGTTGGATGCAGGAGGGTACGACGGACCGACGTGTTCGATCGCATCCACCTCAGTGCACCACTTCACGTGATGACAGGCGTATTGTGCGTATGGCAGTGACGGATCGCTCAGCCACATCACGAACCATAGCACAGCACATTCAGTCTGTACCACATCATCCAGTGTCTGCGCGTACCATTCGACGCCGTTTACAGCAGAGTGGTCTGTCCGCAAGACGTCCATTGCTTCGTCTACCCTTGACGCAGAACCACAGACGTCTCCGCCGCCAATGGTGCGATGAAAGAAGGACGTGGACGGCACAATGGAATGAAATTGTCTTTACTGACGAGTCACGCTTCTGTCTGCAACACCACGATGGTCGGATTCGAGTCTGGAGACACCGTGGAGAGAGGATGCTGAACAGCTGCGTTATGCACCGCCACACTGGTCCTGCACCGGGTATTATGGTATGGGGCGGTATTGGATATCACTCTCGCACTCCTCTAGTACGCATTGCCGGTACTTTAAAAAGCCAGCGCTACATCTCCGAGGTTTTGGAGCCAGTTGTCCTTCCTTACCTTCAGGGCTTGCCCACAGCCATATTTCAACAGGATAATGCGCGACCACAAGTGGCACGCATTATCCAAAGGATCTTCGTCAATCGCCAGATTGAATTGCTTCCCTGGCCAGCTCGCTCTCCGGATCTTTCGCCGATAGAAAACATGTGGTCCATGGTTGCTCAACGATTGACCCAGATTACATCCCCAGCTGCCACACCAGATCAACTTTGGCAACGCGTGGAAGCTGCTTGGTCTGCTATACCCCAAGAACACATCCAAAGTCTCTTTGAATCAATGCCGAGGCGTGTGGCAGCGGTGATCTCCAACAATGGCGGCTACTCTGGCTACTGATTTTGGCAGGAACCACACCACAGAAGTCTATAAATTTAATCATTTGATGCTTGGTCAACATGTTATCTACAAAATAAATATTGTTGCAATATCTCTTGTCTTTCTTGGTGTTGCAATTTGGGTGGCCAGCAGTGTATTTTATATTATATACATTTTATATAATAGATAATAGAAATATGTTCATTTTTATGGAAAAATTCTCAAAAATTACACAAAAAAAGGACATATAGTAATACTTCTGTTCTCATTATCATATATTATGATATTTGTGGAAAGCAATCTTTTCTGCATTTCATTTGATACTATGGAATACATGAATGAATGAATGCCAGAACTTTGCCACTGGACTTATCCCGTTGTCGAGATCTCTTCCAGCCCAGCTTCGTGGCAGAGTCTGGAACAACTATGGAATATAGAAATCTATTACAAATATAATAATTATGATATTTGAACCTATCCCTGCCGAAAATTCAACCTAGCAAAAGTAGACATTGTAAACTGTATTAACTTACTCGGATTTAACGTTAAATTAAATTAACGGCAGAATGACTGAGTTTTTGAATTTTAATTTATTTTTTGTGACTAATTATATTAAATAGTTATTTAAAACAATTTTGTGACTAAATCATATAATAAAAAATTAATTTTCTACTTTATTTGAATTCAAGTGTGCTGCAGGATGAAGAAAGGGCAGACTTCTCGAAATAGAAATGTGTAGACATATATTTTATATTTTAATAATGTAGATCATAGATAATGTAATCGTAAACATCAAACTATGTAGACAAATTTATGGCATTTTTACGTCGAATGGTGTCGGATCAGATACAGTTAGACGTCAGATTCGCTACATCGAACTGCGTCAATCGATGTATACCATTTTTACATCGAACTGTGACTGTAAACGACGTCAAACGTTGTCGGGTCAGATATAGTTAGACGTCGGATTCGTTACATCGAACTACACATACAAATATATGCCATTTTTACGCAGAATGACATCGGTAAACGACATCGAAATCTCTACCTCTTTCTATATTGATGTGCTAGATGTGCTACTGGGAGTCTGTGTTTACATTTTCTGTTTTTCTCTGTTTGAGGGGAATGAAGTCAAGCTATCAGATGCTGCGAGAGAAGGTTGGTTGTCTATAAAAAAAACAAGAAATATATATTCCATTTGTAGGAAAGGTGATCCTCTGGAATTTTGTGGGGAGGTTTCAGGCAAGGATGATTTTATTAGTAGCTCGAGTCATCTTTACTTACGAGTTGCATGAATTATTTTGCTCTCGCTGTTGAGTTTCGCTACTGTACATTTTATATAATTGTGTAGATATTTTTATTGTATTTATATACATAACTTTTTTCTTTATTGTAAATATAATTCATAAAAAATCATATAACCAAGAATTTTTTTGTGGGGGATGGGATGTAGAGTACCCCATGGCGCACCCTGGGTCATGATAAATCTACTACACAGGTATAATACAGTGTTTTTCATTCATATGCAAAAGCTTCTACTCATTTACATGCTTCATTGCAATGCTTGCTTAGATTCACTTCTCAGAGCTCTGGTGGCACAGTGTTCCCGCTTATGGAACACCCACAGAATCAAAATAGTAAGTGCAATCTTTACAAAATTATACCTGCGTACTCCTTTAGTCCTAAGCAGACAGCCTACAACTTGTTTTGTTGAAATTCCAACTTTAAAGGGTAGTGTGCCGTAAAGGATTAAATCAAATAAATGCTTGACATCCATGGGAAATGATTGCTACTGCAGGGAGTCTCACACTGGCAGGTTAGTGCAGCAACCTCAGTGAGTATACAAAACTGCTTTTTGGAATCAGCAATAAATTGTATGTTCAGGTCTAATTAGCCCTCGTGTGTAGAAAATCACCATGGTGCGACAGAAATGATCAAAATGATCAAATTACATCCATGGGTCAAACTGCCATGTGAAAAACTGCAAATATTTCAATATAAAAGTTGCTATTCAAAATACACTGATTTGCAAAAAAAAAAAATCATGCACAAAAAAAAAAGTAGTAGAATCACTGCGAAAATTGGCAAGCAGTTATACTACATGTAGTTATACGAATGATTTGTGTTGCTAAACAATTAAGCATATGTTCCAGCCACTGAAGGATGTGAATGTGTTTCTCATTTTGCTCTTCAATACAGCTTCAGAAACTGCTTTTGCAAATTAAAAGACACATTCAAGGACCTCTTACACAATGTAATGTAACAGCCCTGGACCATTATGTTTCCATATTTAGTTACAACTAACTCTTAATTTTATGACAGATGTGAAAGTTTAGACCCCAGGGGCCGCTCAGCTAATGCAAATCATTCAGAAGTCTCACTGGTGTATAGTCTGCTTAGTCTTTTGGCTGTAGGGTGAGGTCTTACAGTTTGTTAAGACAATGATGAAACCAAGGTCAGGTTGCTGATGTCTCACTAAAATTATTTCTCAATAGTTATTCAATAGTTTTCCTCTTTCTGTTCAAAATTGTTTTGGGCAAAACATCATCTTGAGTTGTAATAAATATAAATACCCTGTTTTGCTGGCATCCGCTAGAGCAGTGTTTCACAACCGCAGGGCCATGACATCAATCGTACCAGGCTGTGAGAATATATTCATTACCCTTTCATTTTTCAAAGCATTTCCATGAATAACTAATTGGTATATTTCACTCTATTATGATACATATTATTTTAATTTTTCAGTCTAAAAATCACACAAGGGGAAAGATGAAAACCCTTCTCTAGAGTTCCAGAACAAAGGCTTCCAGTCGCAATTATAGGATCCCTCTTCCCCTTATCGCACTGAAAATCCTTCGTTTTGTTGCTAGACCCAAAGAAAGGGAAACATGTCTCTGGTCCTCCCTCCCCTTGAAACTAGTATTTTTTTTTCTTTTCGTATTTTTGAGTATCTGTCTTCACGAGACCCAAACAATACAGCAGGGGTTGGGAGCATTATTCCATATTCTCCATGCTTTTCCCTCAAAATATACTACTGCTTCGGGGCTCTCTGTTGACAACCAGATGACCCTGTTGTTTGCGTGTTCACGGTTTGCCATTGTCAACACCACAGAAAATGTCCTGAAGGCAATAATGTCATCCACTAGGTATCCCACGTTCTTTGGAGACTGGAAAAACATCTGTGCTACTCGCCATTGACCAAGTCGCATAACTTCAAAAGGGAATAATTGTGAGTGATTTGGAATTTCCGGGCAGTATTATAGAAAACCACCTTCGACCATTGGACCCGTTATTTATGGCAAATGGTAAAAACCTCTAGCAGTCATTGTAACGATTTAGTACGAGTTCTAGTTTATTTTGAATTGGTCATCAAGGTGCACATAACTACTGGTTATAACTCAAATACTGTTTTCTTTCAAAAGCACAGTGAATTATGTTGCGAGGGTTTTTGTTTTGATTTCTTTTCCAGTGTGGATAGGTTCACAAATCTAAATTTTTTGTTAAAAAATAGAGAAAAGTTTAAGTTTTAGAGTAGAAAAATTGTGATCAAAGTTTTGTAATTTATCAAGTTACGCAATTTAACATACGCATCTATCGTGAATATACCGAAAAGAGTGTCTCACCCAAAACTGAACAATTTTCTGCTCTTCAGTGGACTTGTTTATGGTGAGTTACAATATATACATTTTTATTTTATATCATTACCTTCTTTCTAGCTGAGATTAAATACAAAGTTTGATCGTAAAATATATTTTACACTAATTAAGTTATTAAAATAGTGCTAATAAATAAGTGCTGTGTCGATGTCAGCACAAAAAATTCCATTGCCCACTATGAATGAAAACTTTGTATTTTTACACACTATGCGAAACTATTCTATAAAATTGAATATTAAGATATTTTTAGATTGATTTATGTATGACCAATTGAATCTTTTAATGAGGTAGAGGCACCGAAATGAAAAAAACATTGAGGGGGGCTGAAAGTTGCCATTTGTCCCGTATATACGGTTTCAAGCCCTTATGCAGGAGAGGGGGTGGATGGTTGCATTGTATATTGATTATTGGTGGCTCAGCCACGTCTTAAAATATATTGGGGCGCTCAAACAGCCTCAGTACCCAGGTTCCGGCACCTAAGCAATGAGGATATTTACTGCAGTTGCTGATGAAACTCTTCGTTTATGTTTGTCTGCACGTTATTAATACATTACCGAAAAAAAAAGGTTGCATCACTCCATAAGATAATAATGGATTCAATTCATTAAACATGTTTTAATTAATTAATCAACTGATTAAAAGGGCTTAAATTAATTAATCAACTAATTAAAAGGGTTTGAATTTATTATTCAATTGAAGAGAGGTTTAATTAATTAAATAATTAGCTCACAATCAAAAGGTAATTGGTTGTTTATTATTTATTAACTTATGAAAGAGTAAGCTATTCCAGACCAGGCCGTAGACTCATAGAAATTTGATTCACCGGGCCGCGGTTCCCAAAAGGTTGAGAACCACTGCGCTAGAGAGATTTGGTCTTTGTGTTGTTTTCATCATGCTATAGTTTTTCTCAGAACCATTGAGCGGACCTCGCCAGCTTGTCCTGTATTGTTGAGTGTTGTCATTTTGATGTTATGTAATTGTGAAATTTTTATGTTGCTTGATTATGAAAATTTCCTTGTGTGGCATAGCATTTTTCATTTGAAGAACGGATAGGTTTTGCTGAACTAGCCCAAAAATTTCTTTTGTTTAAATCTGTTTACATATGGCTTGTGATTGAGTTTCCTCACTCACTCACTGCCACTAATCTCATGATTTAACATAGTTTTAACTCTAATATTTAGTTCCTTGGCACAGTAGACTGTTGCAACTCTTTTTATGTATAGTGACGTTCACATATTGAACACCCGATTTAGTGTCTGAGGACTTACTTTCCATGCAGACTCCTGAACTTCATTGAATACTGTGATAGGTAGACTATTTCCCAGTGTGACTGGTTGCTTCATCGAGACTATTCTATATAGTGAAATCCATGATGGTTCTTCTTAGATTTATTTTGCTTCATAGAAACTAGTCATTTCTCAGCGATGGTTTTTCTCTCCATCATCCTTGTTGGGAATTGTGTTATTTTTGTTTCATCCCAGCTGTCAGGTCACCATAACGATTAAAAAAATGGCATTGGCACCTTAAATTTTTCATGTATAACTGAATTAGAGGTCTGACAAAAGCACAAAATTTTCAGAAATTATGGCACGTATGCTTCAACAGCTGTCTGATGCAAAGATAAATCCAGGAAAGAAAATTCAACAGCCTCTGCAGGGAATCAAACCCACATCCAATCACTTGCCAGGTGAGTGCGCTAGACGCCTCACCTGGGAAATGAACCTCTTTCCTTAGAGATTCATCTTCACATCAGCCAGCAGTTGAAGCCTTTGTATGAATAGCAGAGAGGGACATAATCTCTTAGGTCCCATCTCTGCTGGTATGGAAAAGAGTACTCAAGTCTCGGACAAGTAAAAGAATATGCAATTTTGGATTGTCTTTGACGGAGAAAGAAAAATGCTTGGCTTCTATGATATTAGGCTGGTGACAATTCATTTTTCAATTTGTCAAGCTCTGCTATAAGTAATTGTGATTATTATGGCATTCAGAATCAATGGTATATACACTGAAGAGCCAAAAAAACTGGTAAACCTGTCTAATATCACATAGGGCCCCCGCGAGCCCGCAGAAGTGCGGCAACACGACGTGGCATTAGCCCTGCTTGTCCATGAACATTACCAATATATAATTTGTATTTAAATTTTTATACCCACATACTTTTAGTTTTTTCACTTCATCATCCAGTCTTTGCTCCAGTGTTTTGACTTTTGTTAAGGACAGTTCTTTATCCTTCTTTAGCTCTTTTGCAACAGCTGACAAAGTTTTCACCTGTTCATGCAAACCTTTAAGCTTCAGAATACCCATATACCTAAAATAATGGTATCACATGAATATGCTTATATTTTATTGTGGAGACAACATACAAAAATATTTATAAATCAATTCTGTTACAGCAGGGTTGTTTCGTTCAAACTTTGGTTTCAACCAGATGGTTTTTTTTCAAAAAATCACATAAAAGTGGCCTAAATGTGATTTTGTCCCTTGAAAAATATCATAATGGTTCATTATTAGCCAAAATGTTTAATTCTTACCGCATTTTCTATTCTGTTGGGGTATATCTTTCAATGGCGTAAGATGATGTAAGTGGTTTTTTACAAAAATCTCATAAAAGTGGCCCAAATATGAATTTTCTTTCAAACTAAGTATCTTGGTTGCTTAGTTATATACAGTACCAAAACTTTTGATTTTTACTGCATTTTCTAACTTTGCGCTACATTCTGATGCTCTATCTTAAACAAATTCATGAATGAGGATTGCAGCCACAGTAGTAAAAGCCTGAAAATGGCCAGTTCGCAAAGTGGCCGGTGATCCCTGTCCAAATAATTTTCAGTTAGCATTCCTTGGAACATGGACTGGGTGAACATTTGATTAGGATGTACAACAGAAAGGGATTTATGAAAAATAATCAGCTATACACAAGACAATCATAATTAAAGTTATGATTCCAAAACACGAATAAGAACTGCTGGTCAGAATGGCTTAAAATTTTCATGCATCCATTGAATGAAGCAATGGAATTTTCTTTGGGGAAAGAAAAAAAACCTTTAAAATGTACAAGTGGATGATGCTGTATTTGGCCAGTGGTATAATCTATTTTGTGCAACCATATCATTTCACACTTCAACAGCATCAGTGTGTGAATCCCAGATGACTCGATAATCAGTTTTGGCACCGAAAATTTTATATGCATCATTGCTAAAATAAAGGGTAAGTAAAAGATAATTTTTTTTGATTTTGTAATAATGTATCTTCCAACATGAGAATTTGTCACGAAGTCAAAGAAAAAGTGAAAAAAACATTACTTAGAACTGTTTTTCTTGGTGGATAACATGCTTCACTCCTAATTTGGCTGAAACCTAAATTTTTTTTATTTATCCAACCCTGGTGGTAAGCACAACTTTTATTAACATGCGCATTGCAACACCAGCAAAACCGCTGCTAAAGAACATTTTTGACCTGGCTGCCAGGGCCATAGTGTGCCTTCTCAATACTATATACCAAAATAATTCATACACTCACTGAAATTTATATGCAAAAAAATTATGTTAACTTTGTTTTATGGAATTTTTTGTGAGCAACATATTTTTGAACCAGAGGCACAGCAGTTACTAAAACAACTTTTATTTTAAATTTCTCCTAAATATATGAAGTAAAAGTCTGGGCAAAACAAAATAATGGTATTTTGGCCATTAATATATTTATTCTGGCTCGCAACACAAAATTCGTCGAAATAAGACTGGGTCGCTTCTATTTCAAGTCATTCAACTAGATACTGAAATGAAAACCATCATCCCAGATTTCAATTGTTATTTTTTGTTTATTGCTTTTACCATTCTTGTTGACCATGAAAAATTTCATGTACATATGTCAAAACTTTTTGAAAGAAAAAATGTTTTCTAACGCCACGAATGACATCTCTAATGCTAACCATTCAAGCAATATTGTTCATATATGAAAATATATCATAAAATTTCGAGGGCATTTTTTTTTTCAACAGCACTAAACATTGATGATTAATAGAATTCATGTCCTTCTCTGGGAAATAGTATATCCTTCCAGATCCTTTCGTCATTGGAGAATTGATGGAAGCAATTATGTTACACAATGGAATAAAACAGATATCTTCTTTAGAAGGCCAGTGAAAAGATCTAGAAGGGCCATTGGGATGTAAGAATTTAACTTTAACATCACCTTCATCTTCGTGTTTAGATAAAACTACCGAAAACCAATGATCATCATAAGTACATGCAATAAAGTTATGCACACTGATATGTGACATCCTCACTGATGGTTGTTTGTCTGAGAAATTAAAGATAAGACAAATGTTTTCATCAAAAGTAATTATTTTTGTTTCGATGGAATCTTCTGATAGTGGTGTAAAGTGGTGAAAATTACGTGTGCCAGGGATTGTTTTTGCTTTTGTGAAACAAATCTCTAAATGCTTCCCCTACCATTTCTTTTGTAATCATCTGGAATTTAATGTTTTCAATTTTTGTTCTGCAAAAAGAAAGAAATTTCTCAGCTGAATCAATGGCATTTCCAGGACACATCGGAAGACCTGTTTTTTAACTAAGTGTTTTACAGTGTCACCAATACCATCACAAGGAGATTTGTCATGACTTGAGGTAAAAAATTACCATTTGACTGTTAACATGAATTCAGTTTTGTGATTAGAGAGATTGATAAAATTTTTACAATATTTATATTGGCTGCACACCCATCACTAAAGTAATGAATGCTTTTTACGCTCGGAAATGTTTCTTTGATGTATTTTACAATTATTTTTTGTGTTTCGTAGACAAAAGCAACATCATGCTCTAAATCATCTGATATTATGCAAAAACTTAAAATGACCAGATCTTCACCATTGGCTGTACGATTATAAATTACAACTGAATGGAGACAACAACTGTTGTGTGTCCATGGTAACCTTGTGCTTCATCCAGGATGACAAATGAGTAATTTTCTTTGAAGTCAAGTGAGACAAAATAGTCTCATCAATTTTCAGATTAACCTTGTTTTCCTTCAAATATCTGGCTTGAGATTTGGTTATTAATGAGTGTGGTACAAGTACTTCAAGGCTTTTCATCAACTTTTCCAAGTAATCTTCTAAAGTCAGTGACCTGAACTTGTTCAGTCCTATTAGTGGATATCCAAGTGACTTGATCATCAGGATCCCATTCTTCAAATTTTTCTTTTATGAAGCATTTGACTTTCATTTGATGGACACTTGGAGCAATGGCGAAGCATACAATCTCGGTTATTTATAGAGCACACTAAATGAACAATCAGGTCATGATAAGTCTGTTCTATTGAGAAAGCATGGAGCAACAGCATTACATTCTGGTGAATGGTGCACACACAAACAGAATGTGCACCAGAAGAACCTGCCAGCACACACCATTTGGGTCACAGCATGCAGAACTTTGACAAACCTATTTTTAGATCTGGATGTTCCAACTTAAAAGCTGAATAAAGCTTATTTAGGTTTATCAATAAAAATCGTTTTTGTTTGTATACATTTTTTCCAATGCTCACTTTATCCTTTTGACCCTGGCATAATTTTTGAGTATTCATCACATTGGTAAAAGTCTATGACAGTATTTATTACATTTTTATCCAGGGAATGTCCTTTTCTAGGTTCAGGCAAAGCTATTATGCCCTTGTCTCTTAAAAGCTCTCGTGCTTTTCGCACAGCATATTCAGTGACATTGAACTCTTCACAGATTTTTTTCCTTGTTCGATGAAGCAAGGGCCAGAGTTAAAATTTGCAGTTTTTCCCTTGTTGTGATGGTTGAATTGAGTCTTTTTTTAATCAACTCTATCAAAATATCCATATCATTTGCTTTCTGTTTAATATCTTCATTAAGTGTGCTTTGAAATTTAATTTCTGGTGATGCTTCAAAAACTTTAGAAACCTTTGATTTTAAAGTGTTACAGGCAGATTCAATTTTTCTCTTGGCATAGTTTGACTTGCACTGTGAAGCTACTCCATGAAGTTTAATTGGTGATTCTCCTGTTTTGTAGAAATGAATTCATTTTTTCAAGTGCTTCTTGTTTAGAAATTGACATTTGCAAGTTAGTAATCTCTACATCACTATCACTGCTCATCTCTTTACAGTATTCAGTTTCTTCACCTAATTTATTGTGCTTATTCACTTTATCCCAACAAGCATGACATATTTTTTGCCCTGGAATAGATTTTGCACAATTATCTATTGTATTTATTTTCTGTGAAAAGTACAAGTTTACTATTCCTAAACCTTTTTTTTTCTTCTGACATTTAAAAGGATTAAAGCGTGGTTTCTGGTATGTTTCCTATTTCTTTAAGAAAAAAGCTCTATGATGCTCACACACAGTAGATAAAAGTTCAGAACTCACTCCACTCCTCAAGATCAAAGGATTGATGTCTGATGGTTCCAATGATGTAAAGGGTAATAGATTTTCCACTTTTACATAACACTTTTTATGACAGTCAGACCCAGTTTCTTTTCCAACACTAAAAATTTTAAAAAGTGTCTTTTCTGACATTTTACTTTGGATTCCAGAATGATGTAAAATATTTAGCTAAAATGGAAATTGTTATAATAAGAAATACTTTTCACTTCAAGTTAATTTTAATCACATTTGCTAACCCTGGATTAGGTTACTCCAGGGGTTCTCAACTGGAGCTCTGCGAAGCCCTTGGGCACTTCCCAGGGGCTCCGCAGCAGCTCGAGGAAAGTAAAATAAATCAATAAATTTGATTAATAAATAAATAAAAAGGTCTGAAGGATTCCACCATATAAGTTATATATTAAAAAGGGCTCCTCGAGCCAAACTCGGGACTCCGCCATAGAAATTATACGTTGGAAAGGGCTCCGCGAGTCAGAATAGGTTGAGAACCACTGGGTTACTCTATGGAGCCCTTTTTTGTCTTCAGCAAGATCATAAATGAGACTAGCATCATTTGTACGTGGGGGCAGTTGGGTTCTAAAGCTTGTTTTAGTTTTCTCCATGAAGCAACAGCAGTGACTTTATCATCACCTGCTGAGATGATAAAGTCTTATAATCAAATAAGACACCAGTTGCCCTGTTTAAAAGACCAGTGTGCCATAGTTTATTTCTTCACAAACACTATTATTATTGTTATAACCATCATCACAAGAAACATCACATCTAATATATCACCACCGGGCACTATATACATAATGTTGCCGTTCTACTCTCTTCCATCTGCTTCAGCTACAACAATCAGGTTGTATCTGATAATTATTTTATTTTTTGGGATTTGATGCCTTAAATTCTAGCTATTCATCAGCAATTTTTTATTATTACTTGGAAAAAAAGAATACGCCTATATTTTTATTCTTAAAAGACTTCAAAATATGATAATGTAGAATTTTTTCACACCATTATTTTACTATTTTACCATTTACCATTATTTATCATATAAATTAAATGTTTTATATGTTATTTAAATTTTATATGTTTATAAAATATATGTTCTAATAATCAAAGTAATTTTTTTTAACTATCAGTTTTGAAAAAATATCTTTATAATTAAGCATATTAAAAATAACTTAAAAATACATCTATATGTTTAACAATAATATCTGGATTTATTGAATACAAAATAATTATTTAAGCAAAAATATATTATCAAATTACAAAAGTTCCCTTTCGTTGCATCATAAGAAATATTTATAGATTAATTAAAGTAATTTTAATTACTTGGAATTTGAACACTTTTCTAAGAATATTTTCAACATGAAGGTTAAATTTGAAATTATTTTATTCAACATTAAATTAATTTAATTTAAGTATGAATTTAAACCAAAAACCTTTTTTTCCACCAACCCTGATGTGACACCTTTCATTAACATTTCTAACTATTTCATGAATTTATTTAATCCTTGAATTTTAAAATTTATTAAATGTTTTTGAATTATTGCATCAACTCTAAATTTTTTTTTTTTTTTGTTAAGCATGAATCTTTATATACAGTCAAAATGTACAAATATAATTAATGGAGTCATGTAAGTACAATTGTGTTTTATGACTCAAATGTATTAACTGTCAAAATAATGTTTATACTTCTATAGTCTTTTACTTAATATATTAATAGGATTAAATTTTTTTAAAAATTAGAAAATTCATGCTGCGCATAAAAAAAAATGATAGAAAAATTTTAAAAAATTAATTACAAAAAAAATCGAATTTAATTTAAATGATTTTTTTGCAATAAGCTTTAAATTTGTTTTAGGTCATAATCTGCATTTTTTTGTGAGTATATTTAGTGTGAATATCATTTGAATGAATTGAAAATTTGCAAAGTTATGATATATTTTCATATATAAACATTAGAAAACATTTTTTCTCTCAAGAAGTTTTAACATATGTACATGAAATTTTTCATGGTCAACAAGAATGGTAAAAGCAATAAACAAAAAATAACAATTGAAATCTGGGATGATGGTTTTCATTTCAGTATCTAGTTGATTGACTTGAAATAGGAGCGACCCAGTCTTATTTCGACGAATTTTGTGTTGCGAGCCAGAATAAATATATTAACGGCCAAAATACCATTATTTTGTTTTGCCCAGACTTTTACTTCATATATTTAGCAGAAATTTAAAATAAAAGTTGTTTTAGTAACTGCTGTGCCTCTGGTTCAAAAATGTGTTGGAAAAATTGTATTTTTTTTCACAAAATTCCATAAAAACAAAGTTAATTTTTTTGAATATAAATTTCAGTAAGTGTATGAATTCTTTTTATTCATATTTTATACGTTTTTGTGAACATTTTAGTGAAAATTTCTCTTGAATATATTGAAAATTGAAAAAGTTATGATTTATTTTCTCAAACAATGCCTCTTAAAAATCGAGCTTCGGAAAAGTCATTTTTTGATAAATTCCAACATTTTTTCTGTCAAAAAGTTTTAGACATATGCAAATAATATTTCACATGGTTAGTAAGGATGGTGAAAGCAACAAATAAAAAAATTATAAAAATCTGCGACCATGGGTGTCATTTTGGCATTTTGCTGGGTGATTTGAAATGGAATGACCCGAATGTGATATTCCTAGGAAATCAATTGCAAGTGAAAGATCACACATGTTCCTGTTGATGAGAACATTACTCATTCATCACTTTCTAATCTCAGTCATGACAGCGAATCTTTATCTAGCTCTGACAATTGTATTCCTGAGTCAGATGTCAAAGACAGTGGAGTGAATTCTTCTGCTCTTCATAAGAACTGTGCAACAAAAAGTGATCTGGTGAGTCATGATATTGCTGATAAAAGTACTGTACCAGTGACTCGTCGATATCCATTGTGTGACTGGAAAAAGTCTTTGCGTTTGATTTATGAACATTAACTTCTGTTTTGCATTTATATAATCACCTATGTATTTCATATTTTTTGGGGGGAGTATTGTAATAAATATACTTAGCCATTTAAAAGGCTAAAAACTAAAGGTGTTATTTTGCTATCATGTAGTGACAACAGTGCTTTTGTAAACACAACACAACGTTTTTGTGTCTCCAGCGAGTAAGCTGTTTGTGCATTTTCACGCCAGTGCTTAGATTATGTATCTCCACATTTAAAGTAATAAATAATCAGTTATTAATGTTAAACCAGTTCTTGAAACATTATTTATAATAAAAACAATGTCCAATGAGCCAAATTCAATACATGCAAAAGTGAGAGAAATAGTTTTTTGATATCGAGCCACTCCATTGTCAAATGGTAAAAACTCCAGCTGAAATGTATTTGCAACGCAATATCTGTATTCAATTTGATGCTTTTCGACCCAGGAAGCACACTAAGAACACTGAACACACAATCAAGTCTAGACAATTAAGTGTGGGAGACAGAATACAAGCCCGATGTTATATCAACAATCGAACTGTATGGTTATGCTTTCAAAAGACACATTGATCAACTGAGAAGAACAGAGGTTCCAAAAAAGTCAGTTTCCTTTTTACCAACTACCAAATTTGATGATAATGAGGATTTTGATGAACATATTCAACAACCACCCAGATGGCAAGAATTTTGTTATCCAGGAATGCATCAGCAAAAACCTGATGACTCCCAGAATTCAGGTACTCAACTGCAACCAAGAAACAGCCAGGATGTACTCGACATAGACAAAGTTTGTGTGTTTACGTCTTGTATCAATCCTGGTCACATTGCCGGTTGCTGCATTATGTCTTTGTCTACATTCTATACATTATTCATTAATCCAGTTAGTTCCCATTATATATGTTTTCATTAATAAATGGTATATAACAACATCCCATGTCTTCAATCAGTCTCACTTCGGATAAAATAAAATCATTGATGAATGCAAGAAAAAATTTTTAAAAATTTTATTGTGTATTTCCAATTTTATTGAATAAAAAATAATAATTCATTTTAGAGAAGTCCCAGACCAGAAAATGGAATGGTTGATAAAAATAAACTTGAATCAAATCTTCAAAAGTAAGTATAAAGTAGAAAATTTACCTTGGTCTGAATTTCTTCTTCGCCAAACACATTCGAAAATTCTTCTGAATAGTTATAATTTTCTGTTGTCGATATATGATTTTATTCTTCACTGTTACAAAAAAAAATTCTATTGTACCAACTGCTATACCCTTTTATCATAATATTTTTATAATGTTGTGAAATAAAATATAAAAACAATATCCTGAATTACTAAGCATCCTTAAAAATAATTTTTATCATAAGAAAATATAAAAACTTTGTAAGTCAAACTTTTTTTCACAAATTTGTTAAACAAAATGAAGTCACAATTGTAACTGTACAAGTTGCAGCATGACATCACTGATGCTATAAAAATTTGGTCAAGTATTTCCGAAAGATGCCAATCAGAAAGAAAACCTACATTGTTTCACCCTGTTTTCATGTTTACTTCAGAATATGAAGGTCATAAAATTGAATTATTTTTCAATTATCATTCCAGAGCTATATTTCCATAGATATAATAATTTCTCTTTACTTATATGGTAACATTGGCAATTTAACTCATTATTTGGTAACATCAGGGTTTTAACACTGATTATTTGGCAAAATTAGCAATTTAACAATTATTATTTTATGGAATAGCTCTTTTGCTAGCAAAGTGAAACATTTCATTTAGATTTAACACAAAGATGATTGATGATAGAAACCTTGGTTGTGTCTGCTGGTCATTGTGGTTATATATATATATTTTTTTACTGGAAACTGACTCATGTTCATACTCTAAAGCAGTGTTTCCCAAAGTGGGCGATGGAATGGTCCAGGGAGGCAATAAAAGCTACAGACTTAACATAGGATCTTATGGGTTCACTTGAGTTGGGAGGCAATGAGAGGAAACAAATTGCTGATGAAGGGGGCGATGGAACAATAAGTTTCGGGGGACTATGCTCTAAAGTCTGAAAACCAGAAAAAAAAAAACATCTTCAGCTGACCACCACTACACAATCACAGGTATCAATTGCGATTTTGTGATGGGAAGATTGATAATAGGCCATGATTCTTGGAGTCATAAAATCAATGCCAGAAAAAATCCAAAAACTTATTCATCAAAAAATCTGTGACCACTTTTTGTGATTTATTTTACTTCTGTGACGTTTTCTCATTTCATAACTTTCCCATAATGGTAGATGCCGTGGTATATGATATCCAACTTCAGTGTATGTCATGCTTTTGCATGTTCAGAATGAATTTTTCACAGTGTGCTGCCATGCATGGGCGCAGCTTAGTGAAAACAGTAATCATGGCAATACTTTTTTTTACAAGTAGAGCCACCCCCCCAAATCATAGAGATTTTGACAAGAAGTGCAACAATTTTGAAACCACAAAACTTCTCAATGCTCTTTGGTACATCTTGGGCAGTGTGTGTTTTCAGGAAGTTCTGCAAGTGTCAAATCTGAAATGGAGAAACTGATAATGGATGAATATTTGTTAGTGAGGATTTTTTTTTTTATCAGTGTGGATTTCTGATTTCTTGTTACGAGGAGGCATTGGTTGAGTACAGAGTGGGCAATTCGGTAAATGTATATGTATACATTATATAACTTCACACTCAGATTAATACAATACATACAGGGCTCGGCACGGATCACTTTTTCCCCTAAAAGTCACTTTTTTAAAAGCTGGTCATTTTTATTACGTATTTTCGGGCCCAGGTCACTTTTTCTACTTTTTTAGCGAAAAGAGACCTCGGTCTATTGCGCTTTTCCGGTAGCTACGTTTTTCTTTTCTTCTAGGAGATTATGGGGTTTCTCAAGGTCACCTATTTTCTTCCTCTCTTCATACAGCTAAAGCAACATCCCCTATCAGAGTTGCCAGATTGGCAGTTTTCCCGCCAAATTGGGCTGGTTTGAAAACGGTTCGCTGAGAAATTTTTGTCTTTGGAAGTTTTTCTAAAATTGTGTTCATGGCGAATATTTCTCCCTATTTTTCTTTCTTTTTCTTTGCTTGTGAGAAAAGAAGTTTTTCCTTTTCACTTCAGTCCCCACCTCATGTTTTTTTCCTGACAAGGCGGAAGGGAGGCATCTCACCCAGCAATGGAAAGTCAGAACATTCAATTACAATGCCTTTGCCTTGCCTCCCCAAAACAGTGTGTTCACCTCCACTATTTCCAAACAGCTGTAGGTTAGTGTTTCCCGGACCCTAACATGTGGCCAATATCACCCCTCCTCCATGGATTATTTAATGGTCCGGGGAAAAGGGGACAACAGAAGCTATATGCAGGGATGGGATTGCTGCGCCATTAGCAATTTCCTGCTACATACTGTGCCATAACGTTGATTTTCTGAGAAAATTTGATGCTTCTGCGCCAATCCAGGGCTCTCTAAAATTTCCCTCTTCAACTTTCACTTTCGATGATGTCATTTGAGTCATGCTGTGACATCAACCTCGGCGTTGCTACTGTAACTTATAGGAAACCTTTCTGTATGTTCCAGTTTTTTTTGTATAATTCATCAAGATGCCGGTTCTGCCAAGATTTTCTGCATTTGGGTGTGAACATGATGTGTACGTATTTCAGATTCCGAAAACCAGCGTTGTCTCAGATTGATTACAAAACCGAATTTTGAGCTAAAAAATAGTTTGGATTTTTTAACCAATCGGAGACGCAAGTTTTCGGAATCTTGAAATACGGACACGTTGTTTGCACCATCGAGCTTGCCTTGGCAGTGCTGCAAACGTCGTCTGCAACATAATTCGTTGGAAGATCACATGACTCGGTGAAAACACACACAATCCCCTGTTATTTTCTTATGGCATAAATAGGAGTTTAAAACAATAAATGAAAGAAATAATATCAGCATCTATGAGATAATTCCAAAATTAATGAGTGCGCTAATTTTAGCATTAACGAAAAACAATTCCAGAATTAATGAAAGAAAAATTCTAGAATTAAAGAAATAGATAATTTCAGTTCCAAAATAAATGAAAGAGATAACTCAGCATTGATGAGAGAGATAATTCAGCATTGATGAAGAAAGAATTCCAGAATTAATGAAAGAAAGAATTCCAGAATTAATGAAAGAAAGAATTACAGAATTAATGAAAGAAAGAATTCCAGAATTAATGGAAGAAAAAATTCCAGTATTAATGAAAGAAAAATTCCAGTTTAATGTGTGAAAGAGATAATTTCAGTTCTAAAATAAATGAAAGCGATAATTCCAGCATTAAACATGGTTCGTACTCTTTCAACGAAAAAAAATTCAAGGACTATTCAAGCACTTTTCAAGGTAAAACTTAAAAATTCAAGGACTTTTTTTACAAACGCATATTTTTCACATGAATAGGCGCATATTTAATTTTGATTGAAACTTTCAGAGATGACATTTCTACCTACTTTATTTCACATGATCCTTAATGAATAAAGGAGGCCACATACACACATATATCATAAAAAACATATGACACATTGAATAACACAGTTCATGCCTATCAATTTCCTCATTGAAACGTCTCTAAATATTGCAATTAATTTTCTTTTAAAGACTAAAAAAAAGAACTCTTCTAAAGATAGAAAAAGATTAAATTATTTCTTTCATTAATTCTGAATTAATTTATTTCATTAATGCTGAAAAAATTTCTTTCGTTAATTCTGGAATTTTTTCATCAATTCTGGAATTATTCCTTTCATTATTTTTGGAATAATTGCTTTCATCAATTCTGGATTTGTTTCTCTTGCTAATGCTGAAATTCTTTCTTTTGCTAATGCTGAAATTCTTTCTTTTGCTAATGCTGAAATTTTTTCTTTTGCTAATGCTGAAATTCTTTCTTTTGCTAATGCTGAAATTCTTTCTTTTGCTAATGCTGAAATTCTTTCATTAATGCTGAATTCTTTTAATGATTCTAAAATTTCATTAATTCTGGAATTATTGCTTTATTAATTTTGGAATTCTCTCTTTTATCAATGCTGAAATTTGTCTTTCATTAAGTTTGGAATTATCTCTCATTAATTTTGGATTTATCTTTCATTAATTCTGCAATTTTTTCTTTCATTGATTCTGGAACTATCTCTTTTATTAATTCTGGAACTCTCTTTCATTTATTTTGGAATCATATCATCGATACTGAAATTATTTCTTTCATTTATTGTTTTAAACTCCTTTAAACAACTATGGATGCCATTAGAAAATAACGGAGAAGCGCCGACATTCAACGCATCACATGATCTTCCAAGGAATGATGTAGACCACTGAGGTCATACCAGCGCCGGTACTAGAACGCGGGGGGCAACTGCCCCGGGTGGCAATTTTAGAATTGGGGGGGGGGGCAGCAAGACAGTACAAAAATCCTAGTTATGGCACTGCGTCATACTCCCTCCAGTAATATAAGCTCAATGGATTTCAGCGCCGATTCACCCATTGAAGTACAGCTTGCATTTGGCGACATTTTTGTCTGGCACACTCAGTAACCAATCTTGATGCCACACAATAAAAAGTATACACACACTTGTTACTCATTTTTTGTTTTCTTTCTTTAAAGAACCTTGTACAAGCGCTTCACATCACTCCTAAATAAATATTTTGTTGACAGCATGGGCGGAGATACGGGCGGGGGGAATGTGAAGTTGACTGATCTAATATATATATATGTGCTGAATCTAATGCTAAGTGGTGACGGTAGCGCAATTGACTCCATATGAATGAGACGTAGTTGTAGATACATTATCTTTAATTATGATGCTATATAGAAGATATTATTTACATGGTATATATATTAAGAGAGATAAAGACGACGTTGGTGCATCTCATGTGAGAGCTGGAGCTGAACTGATGTTCTCACACACATGGCCCTTCGGACCCTCCGAAGGGGCATCCGGTCACGTGATCATCTCATGTTACAGTACAGAATGTACTGAGATTCTTTCACGTGACCAGAGCGTGCTTGTTAAGAGAGAGCCAATGTACAAAGTAAAGTAATAATAATACATATAAGAATATATATTGAGGCTCTACATATGAATTGACATCATCATCATCGTGCCCCCCCCCCCCCAGACTTCCAAGTCAATCTCCGCCTATGGTTGACAGTAATCAGAGGAAGCTTCGCTCACTTACGGACCGAAAGGCTGAAATTATTTCGGCAAAAATTATAAAACTTTTTTTCTAAGATATTGATTTCTCAAGTCCTCCAGAAAAAATACCTAGTACAAAAGTTTAATGACTTCCAACGACTCCAAATACGTCTACGTACGATCACAGGATACATGCTACCATAAAGCCGGGTTTTCCTAGAAGTGGGTTGTTGCAATACCTTCTAGAGCAGAAAGACTTCTACTCTAGAACGAGGTATTTGTTGTTGAGGGCCAGAGCGTGCCGACTGAACTGAAGAAAAAAAACAACGATCGGAAGTTCATATTTTGAACTCTAGCTTTTATTCCATAAAAGTTGCAAGGAGAAAAAACAAGATCATTTATGATCATAAAAAAAATAAATACATAAATAAAACGGCCGACAAATAACAACCGGCAATCTCAGGGAGAAAAAAAACAATCCTGACATAGACGCGGAAAAAACCAGCCTACAGTATAAAGCCGAGCTCCCGTGAGGGTGAGAGCACGCCGCTCACGATTTACATATTGCGTCTGGCCGAGCGGTTCCACGTGCACAGAGAATAAAATGGGAAAAAACATTCCCACATAGGTTTTTGGCGCCGCATGAACCGAACTGGATCATTTCGCGCCGACAGAAACATGTTACATAATCAAACTACGCATTTGTGTATTCCTACCGTGGCGCATCAGCTACTCTGTCATCTGCATGCTCCGGTTTGAAGGGAAGCATCGAGCTCGATGAAGGGAAGTGAAAGAAAACAAAAATGAAGAGAAGATCGGTAAAACGAGTGGCGCACAACGCATTTGACTCCTCCAGAAGCAGTAGGCCAATCACGCCCGACGTAAAACACTGCCGTGAGGCAAGAGGTTAAGAGGGAAGCCACATCAGATAACCCCCGGCATGGCCCCCACATCCTGAAGCAGGGCCCTAGGCTGGGATCTTTTACGGGCCCCCCCTTTATGATGAATTTATAGCGTGAAAAAACAAAAAAATGATTAAAATCCTCCCGGGCCCCAGGGCTGGAGCCTTGTCAGCCCACCTCTTGTGGTGGCCATGACCCCCGGGGCCATATTTGGTCCGAGGGGCAAGGGCCTTCATGCAATTTATCATTATATAGCTTAGAGGGTGAGTCGCAATGAATTTATTAAAGATAAATTTTGAGTTCATAGCCTTCAAATAACATTGAAATTAACAGAAATTGATTATAACAACACATAAAGGTATTTTCTTCTGAAATTGCAATTGAAAAAGAAATATTTTTTGCATTAAAAAATAAATTTTTGATAGTGGGAGGGGATTATGAGCCCTCTATGGTATGAATATAGAAGTCGAATAGCTAATTAACAGCAATTCAGAGGCACTGACCAAGAAGGAATTAATGCAGTTGACTGCTCTTGAAACTGAAGCGGCACCAGATGGAGATCAAGATAAAGAAGTAGAAGACAAGTTTACCATGAGTAGCATAGTAAAGTTCAAATTAGCAATTTCAAATCAGCAATAGATTGTTTTTATGACATAGATCCCTCTATGGTATGTTCTTCACGTGTAGAAAAATTGGTAGAGGAAGCCTACTACAACATACTTGATAATATGAAGAAGAAACAAACAGAAATCACAATGTTTCAGAAAACATCCCTAACAATCACTGCATCCTCTTTTACATTCCCTTCTACCTCTGCGTTACCCTGCTCTTCTCATGCTGTTCAATAAATGAGATATACAAAAAAAACCTATGGTTTTGGCTATTCACAGATTTCCCGTATTCGCTGTCACCCCTGGGAATACAGGGTGTTTTGTTAATTGACCAACAAACTCGAAGGGTTGTTAGTAGGCATCAAGAGGGAAAAAAATTGCAATAGAACATGGTGCGCAAACCATGTTGAGACGGTGAAAATTTCAAAAAACGCATGGACGCTCAGAGTCCAGAGGAGATAACGATGTAACGTTACTTCCCGGATTCTATTTTTATCTTCCAAAATAATTTTGTTAGACAGATGACAACAATGATTCAACAACTATTTCGTTTTCTTAAGACTTTTAATTCGGCGTTAATCTTTATATTTTACAACATTTTAAGCCAACAGTAAATTTGCTTTAGAGTTTTAGCGTTAACATATCACAGATTTCAAACGTTCTCACCCGATCGGTCCATCGATTACAGCCTTCTGGATGTCACGCGAACAGTTCACTTCTTGATTTATCCGTGCGGTCTCCTGGAGAGGGGGAGGCTCCAATGCAACAGCATCTGAAGAGGTGAACCCGATGAATAACCCTTAACAGATGAAAGCCAACATCTTGTAGACACTTCAACACAGGAGGAGCACTTTTGACGAGACGAAGAGGACAATCAACGGATCGATCGGTGCGGAAGCACCCTGCTATATTATCAACTCATGGCTGGAACGAGGCGAAATGAAATGTAATGTCGAAGGACCAACGACCAATGTGTAACGATCAAGGACCAACATTCAATGAGTCTGTTCATTGCACACTACCGGCATATAAGGGAAAATTTCCCCATCTCGCCTTACCGGAACCTGTATCGAGACCCGTGGCGCTAGAATCGACATAACATTTGAAAATTTACATATTCACATGAACTAAAAAATATTGCATGACAATCGGCATCTGGCAGCGCAAAAGATCGTAACATGGCGGCCAATCGGCGGCACATGATCTCGCCGATCGATCCCAGAATCAATGTTAAAGGTAATAAAATATAAAAATGACTAGAAAAGGCCTATTTCCGGCAGGGCTTAAATGGTAACGTTACAACTACACAAATGAGGAATACACTGATATGCATCTGATTTACGGTCGAGCAGATGGCAATGGGTACTTAGCACAGCGGATGTACCAACAGCAATATCCGATGAGGTTGTCGTCACTGCGGCAGATATCAAAAGCATACCTGGTGCAACGTCCCTTGTGGGAGTTGCTTGCCCGATTTGAAATATCCAGTAATTTGTAAAAGCAAACGACAAGTGGAAAATTATCACAACTAAACTTTCGCATGAAAATGTTATTTATTAAGTTCGGATTCAAAAGTTACACAATTTTAACACTAGATTATTCAACATAAAACCCTCTATTCAATATTGACAAAATGGAACACTCTCACCAGTTTATGGCCAGTCAATAATCAGTCTTTTATTTGCCGGTCGGACGCCCGACGTTGATAGTCGCTTCGGTGTAGTGTAGCCTGGTCAGTACCAACGGAGGTCTCTCAGTTGTGGGCCGGATCACCTCGATCAGCTCCAGTGGGTCTCTCGGTTGAGGGCCGGATCACCAAGATGTTATGTTACTACATGTACCCTTGACGTGGCTAGCTGCTATGTTATTTTCCGTCCAACATCAGCAATGAAGTATTTTCAACTATGAAGATTAAATAATAGTTTCGGTTCCGGACCTGCCAGGAAACAAATTTAGACACTTAAACTATTTCATTTTGAACAACTATTGGATCATTTTCCCAGCCTAAGGCCAAATGAAGGGGTAGCAAGACGGAGAACCGCCCAACTAGAGGGTTCTAGTTTGAATGAACAAAACAAAGGAAGAGGAGAAATGTTAGCCAAAGAGGGAGGAATTTATACACACACTTCATAAAATTTTAGGACCATACGTCCTCGCAAGACCTTTTCGCCTCAACAAAAATATCTCATTTGCATACTCATGCATTAACAATTAATAAACATCACAAAGAAAATATTACATCGCAAATCTGGCAATATGGCATAATCCGGAGAGCTGATCAGACTCTCCCGACTATGCCAACATTAAACAAATAACACAAAACAATGAAATGTTCCGACGGAGGTTTGCGCTGAGTGTTTAAAGGTTTATGAAACCCAGGAAATCAGTTTCTCCCGATCTCCTGGAGAATAATGAGAAATTATCATTTTCACCAATTTCTTTCAATTTTTTGGATTAATACAAAAATATCATTATTTTAATTAAAAAATATAAATTAGTATTATTACATAAAAATCTTGGATCATCAATGTTTTTACATTCACAACAGAGTATTCGATTGAAAATGAAATTATATAGGGGCTTGTAACATCACATGGAAATATCTAGTAAAGCTTGTTTCTAAAAAAAAAAATTACAGCAATTTTTTGTAATAAAGTCCTGGCTTATATAACTTTCAAAGTTTATTGTTAGCTCTTATATTGCAAATCCAAAGTTGCAGCCTGTACGATAACATTTTTTTAGTGTGTTCTAACTTTGAGGAGTCCAATAAATTCTATAAATTTTCACTCCAGAAAAGCGTTTAATGTATACTTAATTATTTTTTAAATCAGTAATGGTAAAAAAAAATTACTAAAGAAACATTTTTTATAATTTCTTTAACAAAAATTATGTGCATCTTGCAGGGCCCCTCAGTCAGACTTTTAGCAGGCCCCTTCTGTAGTTAATTTATAGTATGAAAAAGCAAAAAATGATGAGAACTGTTCCGGGCCCTATCAGCCCCCTATGTGGGGGCCATGTCAATATGCAAGTCAGTTTTCATCAACTTTATATACTGGGTGTCCTCTAAGCAAGGCCGGAACTAGAGGGGGTGGGGGGCAAATGCCTAGGTGGCAAAATTTAGCGGGTGGCAGCTTTATGTGGGAACAAAGAACACTGTTACAAAATTATCGAATCTTAACATTGTGAGGGCGGGAAAATAATGTTTGCCCTAGACAGCAAAAAATCCCAGTTACGGTCCTGCCTGCAAGCGCTAGCTCTGCCCTTATCTCATCAACCGCCTGTCGTAGAAGTATAATTTCAATTTAAAAATGCTCAACAGACATTCAAAAATTACTCTGTATCAGTTTTGAGAGTGCAAATACAGTGTGTGTAACAAAACATAAAAACATTAATTTTTATACAGTCCCCATGTGCCCAAAAATCCAATTAGAAAGTCGTTGCCCTGTCTCTCCTGATGGCAACAAAAAAAATTTCATGTTTCTAAGTGAGTCATCTAAACTGATGAAAATGAGCAATTACTCTCTGAACTTTTAACTCTGAATTGTTAACTTTTATCTCATTGAATCCATCTTCACCCAATAGAGCCATGATAAATGTACTAATGGGGGTTTGCTTTTACTCAATAACTTTAACTTGTCAAACAGAATGAATGTTACACTGAAGCATCAAAAATTACTGTGAAACACATGGCTCGAAAAGGAGAAAAGAAGAGCGAAGAGAAAGGAAATGGGTGGGAAAGTATGTATGTGTGAGGTCACGGGATGAGCATTGTTTGAAACAACCAAATGCTTATGTGTGTTTACCTCTGGTAGTGGCTATAAAAAGCATGATGATAAGCATGGCTCCCACATTCTCAAGCAGAGCCACTAGGCTGGGACCTTTATAGAACCCCAGATCAGACTTTTCACGAGCCCCTTTATATTGAATTTATAGCATGAGAAAACAAAAAATGATGAGAATTGTCATGGGCCCCAGTGCTGGAGCCCTGTCAGCCCCACCCTCGTGGGGGCCATGATGATCAGAGGCTTACACTAATGGGCAGATACAGATAACTTGATGGACACAAATTAAGAAATTCTTGTCTTTTTCTTGAAATCCTTCCTCTTACTAGGATTTATTTGTGCCTCATTCAGTTATGATCAGCTCTGGCCAATACAGTAGCATCAATTTTCTTTGAATAAATTGCTTGATTTCTTCCATGGACATCTGCAAAACCTACCTTTGGGGAGGGGGAAAAAGACACTGGTGGAATTGAAAAGAGGGGAGTGTTCAGAAAACCTCTTCCAAAAAAAATTAAGTAATGTTAGAAACTCTCTAATCCAGATTGATCAATAGTCTGGTCACATTTGTCGGGCAAACTTAGGCTGTAAGAGTTGAAGGGGGAAAAAAACAAACATTAACACCTTATATAGTTCTCTTTGTGTAACTTATAATCCTTACACATCAGCATAAATACCTTTTCAGATCAATAGAATTTCCTATTCATGTGTGACATTATAAGGTTGAAAAAATTTGTAAACAAGATGACAAAGGCTAATGCTCTACAATTGATCCTAGCTGATAAGACAGTTTAAAAATTTCCCCCATGGGACTGGATAAATAGGACAGATCACCAATAATCTTTACTGAATAGATACAGGAGGTGAAAGTTTTCGCTTTGTGGGAGCTTTCTTCACTTTTTAGCATGCAGAGATACAGTAGAAAAACAGTGAGAGAATAAAATAATGCAAGGAAAGAACGAATAGTATTACTTTTTATTGTGTATAGTACTCATTAAGAGGAAAGAGCAAATCTCTGATAATACAGATTCATACAGACATAATAAGAATTGATCGGATGATCTAATATTCAATGTTCTGTTCAAAGCATATGCACCTGTTTCTTAGGCATTGTAAAATGTATTGAGCATGAGAATTTTTTTTTGTGACAATGAAATCCACAATTTTGACATGCTATCTACCTTATTCTTCTTTCTACCATCGTCCAACTTCTATTTGGTGATCAACTTTGCAAACAGCACTTTTTTTTATGGAATACCAAACAGCCATTTTATTGAAGTTTCATCATAATTTCAAAATATTCTTATTTTGAGAGAGACAGAATTTTCCAATGAACTGCACTTGTATATGCAACCCATGTAAGTAAGAATTCTGTGATTCATGCAGTTTCGCTACAAGAGCACTTTTCTGAACACAACATTGACATTTGTCAATCATGGGGAGAACAGGCAATATCACATCGAAGACGTGAAGACAATCATAAGTGTAGGCAGGAATTTCTCTGGAGGCATTTCAAAATTTAATATCTTTTGAGGTATTGGATCATAGGGGTGGTTAGACCCCTCCCTTTAGCTTAAGCTCAGGAATGTGATAAATTCAGATTGGACGATTGTGCAGGCTTGGGAAAGTGCCACTTCAAAAACTTCAAAGAACTGGCTGCAAATGTAGGGCCTAGAGTTTCACAAGTTAAAAATGACTATGATAATATTCAAATTCAATGTTTGCACGCGTGAAAGATGCGCAATGGATACTAAAATTTCGATGTTTTCGGAATGTATCAGTAGTGTAATAAACTTGATTTATAGAGTATGAGGTTATTGAGGAAATAATGCGCATAGGTAATGATGAGAGATGGTACACTCGTGTGCAAAATTAAGAGAGTTTGCACATTGTGTCTATTTTCACAAAAAGTACTAATAATGCCACCGAAGAAGTATGCAAATATTCAGTGTCGAATACGCAAGCGTACATGAGCTGTGACAACGGAGGGGATGATAAGGGCATGAGATGTTTTCCACAATCGAGTGCTCGTACTCTTTGGCAACATTCGCTGCGTTTATTGCAAGAGTTTAGTAAATTTTATAAGCTATCAGGTAAAATGAGTAGCCACAAATGTATGGATGACAGAATGAGATGGAGAATCGTCGGTGGATTGGAGGCAGGGCAATCACAAGTGCAGGTGGCTACAGAGCTTGATGTTATATGTGGAAACAGTTTCAGGACACTGGGTCCATATCGAGAAGACCCGGACAAAGTCGTCGAAGAGCCACAACTACCAATGAGGATCGTTTGTGACAACCCAGCATAACTACCCAGGATTCTGGTCTGGCGAAATCGGTGCAATCGATACACAAAGGAGAGAGACAAATGATTTCAAAGAAATTTCTAGTTTTTAACAAAAGTAAATTTATTAATTCTTTAACAATTAAATAAGTTAGGAATAACAGAATTATTTCTCAATTTTCATACCGTACACCAATGCAAGTCCGTTGTCTCATCAATCTAGTCCAACTGCAGGAGTTAGGCGATCTTTATCGGATCACACGTGCCGTGATGTCATCGACCTTGGAGGAAGGTCACGATCCGAGATGAAACCTCACGTGGCGGGAAGAGCTGCAAACAACGGCCGAGATGACGATTGGAAGCAATGATCGATGCGGAACCATTCATCGACCTTGTCGGAAGGTCACTACCCGAGACGAAGCCTCACATGGCGGGAAGAGTTGCAAACTCAACGGCCGGAAATGACGATCGGAAGCGATGAGGAACCATAAGACAGACGGATGAACGATGACAGGAACCCGGACAACAACGATTGACTAGAGATGTAGCATGATGGGTCCGGAACCAGCCGACGATGTCATAGCACCAGAGGGACGAACTATATCATTCTTCAGATGACTCACCCAAAGGCGATCACCTTCACCTAAAGTGATGTATTTTGAGTTGAAAGGCGAGAACGAATGCAGATTAATGCGAAGTGGCGGCGGGAATTTATACCTATAAAAGGAAATACGGAACGATCCAACTCTTGGGACCGACCATCTCAGAAAAATACACATCACAGCACAGCCAATAGGAAAATACAACATCTAATTTACATAAATAAATGGCAATAGATTTTTTATAGGAACTTTTACAAAAATAAAAATGGCAACAACAATAAAATGGCGATGTGATCAAGATCGCACATTTTACCGGACTATGAGCAATGAAAATATCACAGACAAATTGAATTAACCGTGCACGGTTATAAAAGGTAAGATAACATAAATTCTATTAAAGATTATACAATTACAACTATATAAACATGTTTCAAAAATAAGAGACAGAGGCAGGTTTGGCAAATTCCCCAAAGGTTTCCAACTATTGTTACACGTTATTTGGCACTTTCAGCGCGGCGCCACAGGACTGCTACAGCTTCAACAACCCAGCATAACTACCCAGGATTCTGATCTGGCAAAATCGGTGCAATCGATACACAATAAGAGAGAGACAAATGACTTCAACAGAATTTCTAGATTTTAACATAAGTAAATTTATTAATACTTTAAACGATTAACTAGGTTACAACTAATGAATTATCACAAAATTATTTCTCAATTTCATACCAGTCCCCAATGCAAGTCCGTTGTTTCATCAATATAGTCCAACTACAGGAGTTTGACGATCTTTCTCAAGTCACACGAGCAGTGACGTCATTGACCTTGACGGAAGGTCACAATCCGAGTTGAAGCCTCACGTGGTGGCAACAGCTGCAAACTCAACGGCCGAGGTGACGACCGGAAGCAATGATCGATGTGGAACCATACGAAGGATGGATGAACGATGACAGGAACCGGGACGACAACGATTGACTAGAGAGGAGGAATGATGGATCCGGAACCAGCCGGCGATGTGTAAGCTCCAGTGAGACGAATTATTTCATACTTTGGATGACTCACCCAAAGGCGACCAACTTCACCTTAAGCGATGTATACTGAATTGAAAGTGAGGATAAATGCGAGCTAATGCGAAGTGACTCCGGGTATTTATACTTGAAAAAGGAAGTGCAGAACGGTCCAACTTCTGGGACCGATCATCTCAAAAAAATATACATTAGAGCACGACCAATAGGAAAATACATCATCTAATTTGAATAGAGAAATGACAAGAGATTTTTTATAGGAACTTTCACAAAATAAAAATGACAACAACAATTTAAAATGGTGATGTGATCAGGATCGCACATTTTTCCGGACTATGAGCAATGAAAATATCACAGACTAATTTAATCACCCGTGCATGGTTATAAAAGGTAAGAACACATAACAACGGCTTATATAACGAAAATTAAATTATTAATTAAATATATTGGGTCTTTTATGGAGATACTATAGTGGGAAATGTTGAGTGAAAGGACGCTCGAGCCCATGGGCCAGATACAAGTTTACACTTAGAGAGGCTCCACTGTAATTTGGAGAAAATCAAATTTGGAGAAATTTTATCATAGCAAAAAGAGATTTTTTAACACATTTAAAATTTCTTAATTAAATTTTCAAACATAATTAAATTTTCAAACATAATTAAATTTTCACACATAATTAAATACTTATATATTAAATTTTTGAATTAGTAACATAATTAAATGATTAAACATTAATATCAATTGAAATTCTAATTTTAATTATCTTTCCAAAATGACAAAAAGATACTTTTAGTAAAGTGTACACTTTTCATGTTTCGTATTTTACATCAGAGACAAAACCCACATATGAGATCGCATTGAACATATACAGCAAAGAATCAAAGTTGGGATGAATTGACACTGCGATTAATTTGTACCACAAAAAATTGAGGTGCGAGGAGTTGAGCGCAACAAGTTAAATGTGACAAATTGACTGGCTACAAGTACTAGGTATTGTTTGTTTTATGTGTTCAAAATACCTCTAATTTCAATGATTACATCCTTGTATATTATAAGGCACAGTGATTTATGTCAGAAAAATAAATTACTTACACTTTACTACAGATAATGCACACCAAATAACTTTCTTCCATCTGGTCATGAGCAGCCATTTCTTCACTTTGCTCACAAGAAAAGCTAAGTTATCAGGATCAGATCTCATCAACTCATCAAATTCAGCAAATTTTCCAGGACGAAAAAACACTTTGGTTAACCCAAAACAAAAATCATTCTCATCTAGACCTAGGGCTTTGAAAAGTGCCTGCAGAAAGATATGTACAGTATAAAAACCATAAAACAGAACAAAGTTCCCTAAATACAATAAGTTCTTTTAATAAGCAAAACATGTCACTTTACAAATAAAACTGTACCGTATTTCTTGAAATATGGGCAACAGTTAAAAAGAAGCATTGAATATATTTTCCCCATTCAACGCAACCACCATCACAAGTATCACTTTGATATCAATTTATTTTATTAAATAACAGTTACATACTAAAAAATAACATTACCCAAGAGGTAAATGGCTGCCAATATTGGGGTTATAATCATGAGATAATTAAACACTGATACAAACTTTTGATGGGAAAAAATATAAATTCAAATCACACAAATAATCATAATACAAAAAAGGCTTAATTAGTAGTACAAAGTATCATGAAATAAAATATGTACAATGTCTACTATATTGAAGTAAAAAAAAAGGGGGAAAAAATATATGTGCATATACATGTACATATTGTGACTGGCTTTCGGAGTGGTACTTCAAATAGACATTAAAAGGTAAACTGAAGAGCCAAAAAAACTGGTCCAGGCATGCGTATGCAAATAAAGAGGTATGGAACCAATCAGAGTAAGGCACTGCGGTCGGCAACGCCTATATAACACAACAAGTGTCTGGCATAGTTGTTAGATCGGTTACTGCTGCTACAATGGCAGGTTATCAAGATTTAAGTGACTTTGAACGTGGTGTTATAGTCGGCGCACGAGAGATGGGACATAGCATCTCCAAGGTAGCGATGAAATTTGGATTTTCACGTACGAACATTTCACGAGTCTACCGTGAATATCGGGAATCCGGTAAAAAATTAAATCTACGACATCGCTGTGGTCGGAAAAAGATCATGCAAGAACGGGACCAACGACGACTGACGAGAATCCTTAAAACGTGACAGGCGTGCAACCCTTCCACAAATTGCTGCAGATTTCAATGCTGGGCCATCAACAAGTGTCAGCGTGCGAAACCATTCAACGAGACATCATCGATATGGGCTTTCGGAGCCGAAGGCCCACTCGTGTACCCTTGATGACTGCACGACACAAAGCTTTACGCCTCGCCTGGGCCTGACAACACTGACATTGGACTGTTGAGGACTGGAAACACATTGCCCGGTCTGATGAGTCTCTGGTTCCAATTGCTTCGAGCTGATGGACGTGTACAGGCATGGAGACAACCTCATGAATCCATGGACCCTACATGTCTACAGGGGACTGTTCAAGCTGGTGGAGGCTCTGTGATGGTATGGGGCGTGTGCAGTTGGTGTGATATGGGACCCCTGATACGTCTAGATACGACTCTGACAGGTACGTAAGCATCCTGTCTGATCACCTGCACCGATTCATGTCCATTGTGCATTCCGACGGACTTGGACAATTTCAGCAGGACAATGTGACACCCTACTCGTCCAGAATTGCTACAAAGTGGCTCCAGGAACACTCTTCTGACTTTAGACACTTCCACTGGCCACCTAAATCCCCAGACATGAACATTATTGAACATATCTGGGATGCCTTGCAACGTGCTGTTCAGAAGAGATCTCCACCCCCTCTTACTCCTACGGATTTATGGACCACCCTGCAGGATTCATATTGTCAATTACCTCCAGCACTACTTCAGACATTGGTCGAGTCCATGGCATGTCGTGTTGCGGCACTTCTGCGGGTTCGGGGGCCCTACACGATATTAGCCCGTTTTACCAGTTTTTTTGGCTCTTCAGTGTATATTAATGGGTTGTGCAGTAACAGAACTATGTGAAAATTAATTTCAGTATCATTTATTGTATGAAGATATTCTTTAAGCTTTCTTTTGAAATGAGGTAGATTAGAAATTATTTGCTTATTCATAGGGTATTGAATTGAAAAACCTTGGTGCAATGAAAATAAAGTGTTTTTGTAAAATATCTTTGTGTGCATGTGGCATAGAGTAAATACAATTTGATCTACATGGATTTAATGTAGTGCGCATGAGCAAATGGTATTGTTTTTGTACAGAGTAATTGCTACTTTAAGTATAGCTGGCAAACTTAAAATGTCAGCATTATGAAAGAGAATTTTAGATGGGGGTATTATAGTTGAGGCGAAAATGCAGCACTCTACGACTCCATAATTTTTAATATTTAGAAGGTTTTTTATTCAAACTAAGAACATAAATTTCATTAACAAAAAAATTAATTAAATAGTTGTAAATTATTAAAAATGTTAAAAATTATTTGTTGAATAACAAGACCAGCGCTAGTACAAAAACAAAAATCAAGTGAGTGAAAAATAGAGGATTAGTTCTCTTATATACTTTGCAACCACACTGTAAAAATTAGCATATTGGCAAAAGAACCGAATACAAAAAAATAAAGTCAGTCTGCATGACGTCATAATCCTTTTCTAACAAACAGTCTCACGCATTGCTATCTTTCTTCAGATCGGTACGCCACATAGTCATTATATATTTACAGTGTTACAGTACATTTTTGAAAGGAGAATATTGTGATTTATTGTATCAAATGCTTTTCTTATATCCCAGAATATGGCTATTTCTTTGTGGGATTTATCAATATTTTCATAGACAAATTGAGTAAAAGTTAATAATACTGTTTCAGTATTTTTTTCAGGTAGAAACCCATGTTGATTATCAAAGAAGAATTTTGTTTTGTTGAAGAAGTCAAACACTCAGTTTTTTATGATGCTCTCAAACACTTTCAAAAATTTAGGAAGAACAGATATAGCTCTATAGTTGTTGAAATCGTTTGGATCTCTTGATTTATAAACTGGATTAAAATTTGCAATTTTTAAATTGTCAGTAAAAACAGATTGTTTAATGCAGTCATCAAAAAGTTGAGTCAAATGAGAAACCACATCATTTGGAAGCACACTCAGATCATTGAAATGATAATGTTAGAATAATTTTTACCTCAAGACATATGTTGAAGTTTCGAATATTACATCTGATAACTTATTTCAGAAAAAAATCATAGATTGAGGGTTATTATTAATCGAATAGGCAGGAACATTATTTTGATATGAAGAGTCATTTCTATCTGACATTGTAATGAAATGAGAATTGATATTATTTAAAGTTAAAATTGGATCCCTTCATGAAGGCAATGTTTGTTTTGACCCACCTGAGCCTAATACAGAATGGGCAAAAAGTCTGTAGAAACTTTAAAAATGCATAAAAATTGGAAAAATAACAGAAATAAAAAATGGTTTGCAGGATTAGCATTGCTAGGTCACAGGAATTTTTTTTATGATAGGAATAAAACTTAAAAAACGGCCAATAGATGGCACTGGTACGAGCGACTGTGATGGAAATATTCAAATGAGAACAGTTATAAGAACTTGCGCTCCCAATCCACTACCACTTCACCATTGTAAACCATGTATGTGGACCTGCTGCACTCTGCCGTTACTAGATTTATGACTCGCCTGCAATGTGTTATCCCCTATGGTGGTGGTCATCTGGAACACATACTGCTGTAATAAATGATTTGGAGGCATTCTGTTTGTTATTTTCGTATCTTTTCTTTCACTTGTGTACATCAGTGCCACCTATCGGCTGTTTTTTTTTCTGTTAAAAAAAATTCCTGTGACCTAGCGATAACCCTGCAAACTGTTTTTTATTTCGGTTATTTTTCTGGTTTTTATTCATCTATGAAGTTTCTACAAACTTTTTGCCCACCCTGTATTTCATCGATAACAATAAATTGTGTACAATAATAAGCACTTTTTCCTCAATCTTTGAATATCATTAAATTAGGATTTCATTGTTTTTATATTTTATTATTTTGAATGAAAGTTGTAATTCTAAATAAATTTAAACAATTAGAAATGTGATTGATAACTTTTCCATATAATCAGTTATAAACTAGTCCGAAGTTGTGAATTACACTAAACTTGTTTTAGACTAATCACAATTATCCATAATCCTGCAATAAGAGATTATTCTACTTGATTAACATAAAAATATGCCATTATGTGTTCTAATCTCTTGAAACTAATGTTAAACTACCATGGTGCAAATGTGGTTAAAAAAATGGTAAGTTTGTATAATTCATAATATATATGTAGTACTTTTAATGTATATAAGGTTCATGCATTGAAAGGTTAAGCTCTAAGTGTGATTTGTGCAGCTGGTTTTTACAGGGATATCATGAAAGAAACATTGCTGGGTTGAAAACTCACATTCATGTTGTGCCCGTGCTATGTTAAAATACGTTTTTTTTAAAATACAATCCTGTAGGCAGGAACTGTATAAATCCTAGTCTATGTTTTTACATGTATTTCATAAAACCTTGACATAAAAAGACCAAACATAGGTTCCTTAAGCGAAACTAACAAAGAAATTTATTTCAATTTTATACAATATATATTTTTAAAAAAATAATTTGTTTGTAACTTATATGAGCAACTACAGGCAGGTGTATAACTTTCAATACAATAAGTATAACATTTCAATACAATAAGTATAACATTTTAATACAATAAGTATAACATTTCAATACAATAAGTATAACATTTCAATATTGATTGAAACAGTTTTGTGAGGCCACAAATAAAGATTGAATTTTATGGAGCTTTTATAAACTCCCATACTTTAATATAAATTAGGAACCTACTCAAATTTCAGGATACAACTTGAAGAATAAAGTCTCACCACAGAGAGCAGCAGTCCTACAAACAGTACAAATATTCAGTCACTACAAATCACTAACTTCACTTCTGAGATATAGATGACAGCACTGAAAAATCATACACAACACTATAGTTTGTTTTGGGTTAACTTTGCAGTGAAGAGAAAGGTAGAGAGTGTATTCCTTCGCCGCAAAATATAGTTCCCATACATCGGAGGTTTCAATTTTTTATTTCAATATTGAGTAATTGAGTATTTCAATTTTTTTTATGATTTCGAAAAAGATAATGAAAAAATACCGTTTTGAACCAATGTATATTCGTTTAAAATTTTTAAATTGGAAAAAATATTGGTTACCATTATCAAAAATCCATGGTGAACTCAAGAACACTTTGGCGCGATTTCCAAGAAATTTTCCCCGCCAATATCACTGTAGTGTTTTTTTTTTTTTTTTTGGTTGCACAATTATATATATATTATATCGTCATTTTGTTGAATTTTCCAATAGATACAATTTTTCATTCAGTTTTGCCTGTAGTTATAGGCCTACACACCCAGACGAATATTCAATCAGTTTTTTTTTTCTCCAGAAAATAGCCTCCAACGAATTCAGATATTCACTCATAGATTACAGGAAGTGTCCCTCTTTCACGACAGCGCCGATACCGTTGTGAGAGGCTCTCTTTATAAGTGTAGGTTACGGTTCCAGGCACCCCCCCCTTTTTTTTAAATTATCTATTTCCTGCCGTGTTCGTAGGATAGGGGTGGTTTCTGAATTCCAATAGCCGATAACGGAGTGTGTTGACATAAGTAATGTCTCTTTTGCCCCCACACCAACACGCCATCTTCTCCCCCACAGCAGAGGCTGTTCCTCCAGATGCCCCTTCGGTGTCTCTCCAGATAAATATAAATAAGCAAGAGAGAGAGAGACCCACAATGGTTTAGGCTTGCAGTGTATTTTGCCTTCTGTGACAGTTGTATCTTTCATTTCACCAGAGATAGAAACACGCTAAAACGTTCTCCGTTCTTTTTGGCAATAATGCATAAAGCATGTTATTGAAAAGGAAAGAATTTTGGATTGCAGATGGCCCGATAGAACACATGTTGGAGCAACAATTAATAAGTAATAGAGAATCCGATAGTTCTACAACTTCAAGTGAGGATTCCATAGAATGGGAATCTGTAAAAAATGACTAAAACTGTAGTGATAACAAGTGGCATCGACGTACATGCGTTCGGGTAGGTGAGCGACGGAAATTTCGGCAAGAAAAGTGAGTAAAAGAATTCGAAATTTTTCCTTATCATTTTTATTATTATTATTTAGGGCTATTTTCAAATTCAAACGTGAAAACCGGGTTAATAGGAGTTACTAAGATACTTTTCAATTAAAAAAAAAAAAAGATTTTTTTTTTCAAAAACCGCACTTTAATTTCTGAAAGTATCGACGATGGCTTTTTTTTCTATTAGCTAATTGTTACTAACTGACTGCAATTTTTTGTACTAGCATTACGTTATACGTAAAAAATATTTTTTTCTGCGAGATTGGCGAGAATCAGCCATACCTTACTGAGGCCGCGCATCGATACATAGGTTAACAGGCTTTCGTTATCATAGCAACGAGTGATGCGGTTCCCTCGTAGCTTCCTCTTCACTGCAAATTTAACCTGAAACTAACTATAGATACGCACTGTTCGGTACACACCAGGGTTGTTTGGTTTAAACCATGATTTAAGGTTTAAACCAAGTGGTTTTTTTCAAAAAGTCCAATAAAAGTGGCCTAAATATAATTTTTTCCTTGAAAAATATCATATTGGTTCATTATTAGCCAAAATTTTTCATTTTTATCACATTTTATATTCTTGGGGTATATTTTGATGGTATATCTTTAAATGGCATAAGATGGTGTAAGTGGTTTTTTTTCAAAAAGTGTCATAAAAGTGGCCTGAATATATATATATTTTTCATATGAAGTATCTCAGTAATTTAAAGTTATATACAGAAGCCAAAATTTCTCATTCTTACCACATTTTCTAACCTTTAGCTACATTCTGATGCGCTCTATATATATATATATCTTTACCAAATTCATGAATAAGGATTGTATCATACATCGAAATGTAGTGGTGTATTATCTCACAGGGTTTCTTTTTCCTTTCACAAAGCAGCAGCAACAGTAGTGATCAGGGCCGGTCTTAGACCTAGTTGCGCCCGGTGCAAAAACAGTAGTCAGCCCCCCCCCCCCCCCAGGTGCGGATCCAAAGTGATGTGTCGGAGGAGGCAATTGTTTGCTAGTCATTACTGTCCCATAAAATACAGGACATATTCATTCTACCATATTATCAGACTCGGTGTGTGTGGTGATCGTCCCCATCACCCCCCCCCCCCGGTTGGATATTAAGGGACGAAGAAGTCGGAAAAGCTTTCTTCCTACAATGGGGTTACCACCATTTAACTTGTAATCAAGTATAAAAACCCAACTTGTTTGATTTGAAAACATTAAAAAACGTCACACATTTATGCAGGGTACTCATAACAAAGGATCTATCTTCTTCATACTTATTTTAATTGAATTTTATGGTAAAATAAGTATAGTTTCACGCGTAATGGTTAAACTGATAATAAAAGTGGTTAAATGAAAGTGATATTTTCGTATGATTACTTTCATATTTATAAAACTCATGTGAACTTCATTTAAAATTATCCCTTTCAGACCCAGTACTAAGAAACGGAAGGGGCAGGCAAACACTAGCTAAAGCACCGTGCTCTGCAACTTGAGCAGGCCCGTAACTATTCCAAAGCCACTTGGACGGTGACCCGAGCGGAATGGGAGGGGGGGGCACTTGTAACTCCTTTTTCTGAGCATAACCATTTCAAGAAAAGTCTGTCCCCGAGAAAGCATGCTACGGACCTGGGGAAGGGGCAGGGCCATCTTAAGAGCATCATGGGGCCCCCTAGCCAAGTGGTTTTTCTGAGGCCCTGCCTAGTAAATTCTAGATAATTTTAACTAGATCTCATTTTCGTGAGGGCCCCTCTACTTTTGAGGATCCCGGGCAGCGCCCGGGTGAGTCCATGTGTTAAAACGGCACTGAGAAGGGGTTATTTTTCCCTCTAGATTTTTTTTCTAACCTCCGGGACTTCTGCTTTAATCTCAATGATAACGCGCAATTCTCTTCCACCTAGTACCTTATCAAGGTGTAAAATAATGTTGTGAAGCATATTTTTGGACAACGATCCCAATGGAATAAACCAATATATATTTTGCACCTCACATTTTTTTAGTTTAAAAAACAGAATGGGGGGGGGGGGTCCATGATTGTAGAATCGGGTTTACAAAGCTGTTTAAAAAACTCAAATTGAACTTCCAACATACGTTCTCATTAGTTTCTTGAAAGCAAAAATATGTCCTTTTAAAGTTCCATTGTGGTCACACCTTACCAGAGATACTGTCTAGGAGCCTCATAGGAAGCTTTACAGTTACTAACCGAGTATCTGGAACAAGATCCATGAAACTCTGAAAAGATGTTCAGTTGTGTATGTATGGTTTGTTACAATTTTCAAGTCCACACACACGTTACACTTAGGGGCGGTTCGAGACAAAATCTCTGCCCGAGCGGGACCTTTTTATGTCCCTGACTTCCCCTAATTGAAAAAAAACTTTTTTGTTTCAATCTTTTCGTTTCGATACGTTCAAAGGAACAGCGATATTTTATATCATAACATATCATGTCGAATTTTTTTCTGCCCTTTCACCTTGGATTTGGCGCTCCTCCTAGAGCGGGTAGAAATCATTTTCCCATTTTTCTCCCTTCTCATTTAGTGCCCGGTGCAATTGCACCGGTCGCACTGCCCTAAGACCGCCCCTGGTAGTGATACCATCATGCTAGGGGCAGGTGATCCTATAATCCAATAAAGACACCAGCTGTCCCTAAAGGACAAAGACCAGTGTACACACTAGTAGTTACATTACCTCACAGACATTTTCATTTTCTTTCCCATAAGAAGTAGCACATCTCACACTGTATATCACCCATCCTTAATATTCAACAGTTTTTTTTTTATACTTTCATTTAAGCCCAGTTAATCAAGGTTCTACTGTATAGTAGTAACAGATTTATGAAAAATAATCAGCTATATATAGGGTGATTATAATTAAAGTTTTAATTCAAAAACTATATAATAAGTACTGGTCAGAATGACTTGGAAATTTGCATGGATACTCCTGAAGCAATGGAATTTTCTTTGGCGAAAGAAAAATGTGCAAGTAGATGATGCTGTACTTGGCCAGCAGTATAATCTATTGTATGCAGCCACATCATTTCGGCATTTCCACAGCATCAGTGTGTGGATAGAACTTCTATCAAGATGCACATTGCAATACCAGCAAAGCAGCTGCTGAAGACCCATTTTGACAATAACAGGATTGCACGACACCTGGCCAGCCATCAGTTTATTTGACCTTAACCCTAGTAACTTATGGCTGTGGGGGTACCTCAAAATGTTATGAACAGTGGTTCGATTGCAAACTTTGGTGAATTGCAAGCTTCAGCGCATCCCCTATATGTTAGAAGTTCCTCTGGAATATTAACGTGGGGGCGTGTTTGGTTTAATAAAGGTGAACTGCAAGTGCATCCACATCATGACCATGGCATATTCTGATCTGTTGTTAAACAAGAATTTTTGTGCTTTCACCTCATAGCCAGAACACAGTGGACAACATATTTAACATTTCTTGAGTAAGTTGTAGTTATTTGTTCAATTACTTCACTTTTTGTGATGTTCCATGAATTATGAAATCGTGTAATGTTATAATTAAGTTACTTTGCCATGACTGGCTATTGTTTCCATTCTGCATGCAAATTTCCCATGTGTTGGATGATGTCATTAATTTTACATTTTTAAGTATTTTTTTTCTCCCTTTACTTCATAAAATTATATTTCTTCAGGAATATTCATGTCAATTTTCAAGTCATTCTCACAATCGTTCTTTTTTTTTTTTACAGAGTTTTGAAATCAGAACCTTAGTTATAATCACCCTGTATATCGTAAAACATTGCTAATTAATCTGCATTGTTTATGCTTCATTAAATACATTATATTCACCTAATTTTTATTATAGTTTTTGCAAAATAGCTTCCTAATTAAGCATACTGAAAGTAACTGGAGAAAACATCTTTATATTATGATTAATAACAACATTAAAAGAATTTTCAAACACGAAGTAATCCATTGAGTTAAGCAAAAAATAATTAAATTGCAAAAGTTGGTTTTTGTTAAAATATAAGAAATATTTATTGATTAATTAAATATGGGAATAGTGTTAATTATATTAATAAACATTTTATTTTAATTAATTATTAGAAGTTTGAATGATTTTTCAGAAATTTTATTGTTTTT